>NC_023751.2:8808948-9453563 GCF_000499845.2 Phaseolus vulgaris | reverse complement strand
TGTTTTTAATTAAATATTATTTTTAATACTGTGTAAGAATTAATTTAAGAAAAAATACAAACATATTTATGATTTTCAGAAAAATTATTTAAAGTATTATTTAAATAAAAATAGGAAATATATAAAACTTCTAAAATACTCAAAATAAATAAATACAAATCCTAAATATTTAATGTACTATTTAAATAAAATTATGAAATATATAAAATTCTTAAATATTCAAAATTTTAAATAAATAAATTTTTTAAATATTTAATGTCTTATTTAAATAAAAATATTAAATATATAAAGTTTTCAGAAATATTAAAAATAATAAATAAATATAAATATTAAATATTTAATGTCGATTTTGACTTGTTTATAGCATGCATGTGAATTGATTTCCTTCCTCTTCAAATAATAAAGTTGAATCGATTCTTGCAACTACAGAAGGTGCATGAGAATCGATTTTAAAGCTTCAAAAAAATACCTTAATCAATTCTCCCTTTCAAAGAACTTTTATGGGAATGGATTTTCAAGTCAATGGACACAAGAAATGGTGAGTGCTTTCACGGGTTCACGTGAACATAAAGACTTTCTGGACATATTTCTTTTTCAAATAGGACTCAAATCCAAATCCTTTCAGTGACTAAGGAAACATTAACCACTAAATCAGATAAGTTTTTTTGTCATATTATCATTTTTATTATACTTATTATTATTAATATAATTTATACATATTAATATAATTATTATTAATAATAAAAAATAAATTATATTCATATTATTAATATTGTTAATATTATTATTATTAATAAGTATAATAAAAAATCATAATAATACTAAAGAATTTGCTTAGTATAATAATTAAATTTTTATTCACCGTAATTACATATAAAAAAATCTGTATATAATACTTCTTTACCTACGGAATTTTGATTATCACTGTAGAATTCTTGCAGGGGTTGGTTATTGGCCTCTACTACAACATAATTTTCATTTTCAACCTCATTCATTATATCAATGTCACACTGTTTGAAAAACACAATCATGTGTTATTTCTAGTAGTTTAATTTCTCTCCTGTAAAGATGGTGGTATATTGATAACTTGTAATTCGTTATCCATTTGCTCATAGGATATTTTCTTTTATCGTGCATATAACTAACATTGAAAGGTTAACTCTCAAATCAACTAAAATAACATGTTATTTGTAAAAGGAGGTTGAATAGAACTTTAAAACATTTTTTTTCAAATCCTATCCATAGATATATAAAGATATACAATTTGACAAAAGTTTCTAAAGGTGAAAAAAAATATAAAATAATAATTTTAATTGAAGTAAAAGGAAAAAGAAAAGTTAGTATAATCCGATGGAGATAAAGTGAAACAAGAAATAAAACTCAGTCTGAACGGTTAAAAAAAGCATTCAAAAACCAAACCCAACTTAATAATTGGAAACCAAACAAAACAATGTTCAAATCATCCAAATGTGGACTAACCCTACCACCAAGGCAAAGAAAAGTGTTATATAAATTTATTTTTATATATACATATTTTTTGTTTTTATGCTAATTTAAATATATATACAGTTTTAATGATAGGAAGTAGAGCAAGAATAATTGTAGTATAGGACAACACAATTTGTCTCCATTAATTTTAAAATAGGCAAAAAAATATATGGCGCTCCTACTAATTTTGAAGTTTTTTTCTTTTCTTTTTTTTCTTTTGTATTAACTTGCTTTTATTAATTTCATAAAACTTAGCCTTTGAAATTCTTGAGCACCATATAAAAGGAAGTAATTAGCTAAGGAAAATAAAAGAAAACAAACACAAATTTCTCCATTTCTCCGCCACTCACTTTCACGCCAAACCTAAAACACTACTTTTTGGCTTATTTTAATAAAAATTAAAGAACAAATTTGTTTCAACTTTTCTATAAAATTTACTTTATAATACTTTCTGCAATGAATATTTTATAAAAATATTTTATTTATAATTTACTTTTCTAAATTTAAAACAATCGATAAAATAATATATATATATATATATATATATATATATATATAACAATTTCATATACTTGAATAATAAAAATGGTACCCTTTTTTTCTCTTCTGATAAATACCATACTCCCAACTACTACCGGCAACCCATAATTCTTAGGTGACTAACAAGGATTCAACTTGTTTCAAAACAAATAATTTTAAAAATAAAAATTGCGTCAAACTTTTTATAAAGTGTAAAATATCACACACTTAATTATAAATTTATAATACTATATAATGATACTCTTTTATTTAATGTATATAAATAATATTTTTATTTTATTTTTAATTATAATTTCTGAACTTTTATACGTAGAGTGTTCATAAGAATTTATAAAGTTGTGTTCTTCCAACAAGTTTTATAAGTAGAGTATTCATAATAATGTAAATATTCAATTTTAGAGTTATCCTTTGTATTTTAACTAATGCTAATAAAAATAGCAACAAACAAGGATTATTATGACAGCACATTAGTGAGTGGGGACACTTGCTGTATTAGTATTCACATTTATGTATCATATTTGACTCTTTCTCTTATCTTATTCTTATCTCCTCACAATAAATATTTAATTAATTACTTTTAATTTGGCTCAGCATACAACTTGTTTCCTACACACAATTAAAAATAGTGATTTCAGATTTTTTAGATTTAATTTTG
Organism: Phaseolus vulgaris; assembly: GCF_000499845.2. NCBI lineage: Eukaryota > Viridiplantae > Streptophyta > Magnoliopsida > Fabales > Fabaceae > Phaseolus > Phaseolus vulgaris. The sequence continues at coordinate 9,450,880 of NC_023751.2, read as the reverse complement.
AAAGAGAAAAAAACATACAGAGTAAAGAAAATTTTGAACATTAGTTTAGAGACTAAAATAGTAATTTCAATTTTAGATAGATTGAAAATGAATTTTGTAGAAACTAAAATAAAAAATAATTTATTTATAAAAATAAGAAATGTGCTTAAGCTTTTAAATTAATGGTTAAATATATTTTTCCTCTATCTACTTCTACACGAATTGAGTTTTCTTTCTGTTTCGAACTTTAGACCTTATGATTATTTGTAGTAAAAAAATTATTGAAATGAATTTTTGTCAGAATTTTTTACCTGACAAAATAAATTTGTAGTGTTGATAAAACAAATTTGTAGTGTTGATTATGATGTTAAAATATTTTATATTGATTTATCATTAACATGTTACATTATTATTATATAATATACGCTGGAAATTCTTAAAAGAAATAGTAAATATTCATTTTATATAAATTTGTTTTACTAGAAATATCTAAGAGAGGTAAAGTTTAGATTAAAAATAAAAACTAATTTTACATTATAACACATTAAAAGAAAATATATTTAACTCTTAAATTAATATTTTGCATTTAACTTAAGAGATTAGTCATTTTCAAGGATAGTCAATTTAGAATTTAGAAAACATTGCTAGCTAATGAAATATTGAAAATGAATTACAATATCTGAAGTTTATGTAGAGTCGAATTTTGACTTTGAAAATTATTACACTTTTGAATGATAATTGGGCGTGCCTTCAATTCGCAATTAAGGGCAATAATTTATGCACTAGTTTGCCAACAGTAAGGATCCGGCAAGTTATTTTCTCTCTTTTCTTTAATCTGTAAAAAATCTTAGAAATTTAATAATTTTTATTTGTCACAATAAAATAGTTATGAAATTTGTTATTTCTATTTTATAATTAGTCCATCAGTAAATATGAATTAAAATTAGATTAATAGAATTGAAAAAATAATATTATTTTAAACTTTGACAAAACAAATGAATAAAATATAGAAAGAAAAAATATAAAAAAAAAATGGAAAAAGCTTATGTGAACTTGGGGTGTGTGAGTGTGATGTGTGAATGTTGATAGTGTGGAAGAGTCATTATTGCAAGTGACTCACTCACATGGGGCAAGCAATTGGTTGGATTCATTTTTCTCCTTTTCCCATTTCATTATACTTTTTTTTTTGCAGAACAGCCATGATTGACAGTTCTTCTAGCTATTTAGGTCTTCTACACTATTGTTCTAAGTTTTCATTAAAATAACCTAAATTTTTCTGATGGGTTACTAAATTTGCTGGGATCCGTTACGCATCTAAACCATTAATTTTGAAGAAAACTAAAATAGTATATAAAGTTATTAGAGTTCATTCTTTACTAATCCTAAAATAGTGCAATATTTTACCCACCTTTTATAAGTTTCATTTAATAGGTTTTTAATTGAAAAATAAAATATATAAAAATTATTTTTTATGACATTCTCTTTCTATACATAAAAATTAAGATGAGTGTCAAACACTTTGACTAATGTATATCAAACTACTGTATAACGTGATACTTTCATAAATTAAACATAAATGAAAAATAAGTATTAATATTTTTTAATTGCAAGAATTTGGTGTTTGGTGGAGGTATATTTATAATTATAATTATGTTCACGGATGTATTACTGTGAAGTGCAAAAATTACAAATAAGTATCGAATTTCATTATCATCAACTAGAGATAACGTGTTATATTCGTATTTTTTATTTTTATTATTATTATATGTATATTTATATTTATATTTAAATAAAATATAAATTTATGTGTATTCGTATGTACGAGAGATATAGAGAAAAAAGAAAAAAAAGTCTTAAAATCTCAAAAATTCAAAAAAATAAAATTGAGAAGCAGAACATCGGTACAAAAATGAAGAAATGAAGATATATATTAGAAAATTAAAGTAAAAAAAATTACTCTACATTTAAAATTGCTTATGATAACTGTTTTAATATATTTTTTAAAAAAATAAAAAATGACGTAATGACATAATATAATAATAAAATTAAATATTATTATAAGAATAAAATAAAATTGAAAGTAGTTAAAGAGAAAAATCTCATATATATAAATATAGATTATAGAAAATATTATGATATTTAATGATAATTTTTTAAATTGAGAGAGAGACACATGAAATTGGGGGAAGAGAATGAGTAGAAAATTGAGAAATGAGTATTAAGAGGAAAGAGTATAAGATGGTTGTGAAAGTGTGTAGATTGTTAGTAGAGAATATTAGAAACGAGAAGTGTGGGAATTCATGAGATTCTGCACAGATATTGGTGAGCTGTCTCAACTATCATTTCAAAATATCTTTCTTGTAAATGTCGGACCTACCCTTTCTTGTGCACATTATTTCACAGCAAACATTTTTTTAAGACAGATCCTGCTTGTTTCACTCTAACTCCCTGTTTGTTTTCAACAAGGTAACATATAAAGCAATGAAAACAGTTAAAAATGAGAAAAAATATCTCCTCAAACTTTTTCTTAATTGTAAAAAAAATTCATTTTTAATAATTTAAGTTAATTTATTCTTATTAAATAAAATGTAACGAATATTATTATTTTTATTTTAAAATATATAATAATTAAATTTATAATAAAATAAAAATATTAAATTAATAAATTAAATAAAACTAATTAAATTTTAATGATTTATTTTAATATACTTTTATTTTAAAATATTACTTTTTTATCTATTAAGGTTTTATAATAATTTTTGTTTTAATTTAAAATTTATTTTAACTTTAATTTATATTTTTAAAAGTTTATTAAATATATTGTATCTTTTATTATATATATGTGTATACTTATTATATTAAATATATATTTTTATATTATTATTTCATTAATATTTATATTTATATTATAGGAAAATAAATAAAGAAATAATTATATAATATAAATAATTATTATTATTAAAAGAAAAATATTAATAATATATAAAATAAAATAAAAATATTAATATTAATAATAAATTTATAAAATAATAATAATAATAAGATAATTAAAATAATTATAAATAATAAAAAATATAATTTTTTTTTCACATGACTCACAAGCTTTCGTAAACTTTCACTTCATTTTCTACTCTATTCACCTTAATCCAAACAATCATTTTCTTCAAACATCCCAAATCATCTTCCTAATCCAAACACAACATTGAAAACCAAATAACATTTTTTGAAAAAATTATTTGTAATCTTTAAATAAGGAAAAGTTTTAAATCTCATTCACATTTTTTGAAATTCTTGGAAATAATAAATTAGAAAATAATAAATTGTACTCGAATAAAATCGAGATTTGGAGATGATTTGTATTTACTTTGTTTTTTTTTTAATTAACTCTCAGGTTCTTTATAAATTTATATATTTTTAATTAAATTCCTGTTAGCGCAAGAAACTGGTTGTCCAGCACACTTAGGCACCTGCTCAATCGAGTCTTCATTCTGCATTTTGCAAGCTAATGCCTTGGAGCCCCTTGTGCGGTTGCTTCGTGAGACAGATATTGGAACCTGCGAAGCTTCCTTAGATGCGATACTAACTTTGGTTGATAGCCAAGCACCGCAGAGTGGAAGTAAGGTACTTGCAAATTCAAATGCTATTCCACCAATGATACAATTGTTGAGTGTTCAAGCTCCCAGGTTGCAGGAAAAAATTCTAATAGCTTTAGAACAAATTTTTCAACTAGATGAAGTGAGAAATAAGTACAAAAATGTGGCTACAATGCCCTTGGTAGCCATAACTCAAGGGAAAGATAGTCGTTTGAGAAGTCTTGCTGGCAGAGGCCTTGCTCAATTGGGTATACTTGATAAACAGTCTTCTTATTTTTAGAAAATTGTGTCGCTATTGTTTGGTTACTTGTTTCATTTAAGGCACAGAAATTGAAAACACAATTCTTACACAAGCATAGTTCATGCTTTAAACTTTGTTTTTTCCCTTTCTCTACTTTATCCATGATCTATACGTAGTTATGTATTGTAGAGTCATTGATGTCCTAATATGTTGGAGGCATGTAAGACCTGAACTTGGTGAACCATTGCTCCCTTTCTACTGTTCTAAAGAAATATTGCATTGCATTGAATATAATATATCCAAAAGGCTTTCAGAGTTATATCACATCATTGTTCCGAAAATATTGCTTCCATCACAATTGGCACCCTTCCCAACTTTAGCTGCAACATATACAAATGAAGAAAACATTTCTTAACTTTTCCACTATTGTTCCCCATTCCATTGTTAGATGTAGAAATGTTGAATTTGGTAACTAAAAATAGTAAAAGGGTTCACATAGATTTTCCAGTTTGGCTTAGTCAATTGTGCAATTTAATCTTATTGGAAAGATAACAAAAATAACAAGGGGAAGAAAAACTCTTCCCAATATAAATAATAGGCAAAATAATGGAATGCACAAGAGAAAAGAGTGAAACCAACATATACTATTTTTTTTTGTTAAGAAAACCTCAATATGAAGAAAAAACAAATGGGACCTGGTTCAATAAAAAACTTCCACTAATAATAACTAATGGTACACCACCCAAGGATCAACAAAAAAATATTTTCTTCACCAGGAAGGTGGAAAACAACACAAGAAAATCTCAATAGATATCTAGCTAGACAATAGAGATAATCAAATACATGAGATAATTGGTATAAAACTTCTTTAAGCTAACTTTTCTGCACAAATTTGCACAAGACACTGGATAACCCTGCACCTCCATGGGGTGGTGAAAATATCTTTTTACTCATAATGAAAAAACCAAATAAATCCTGCAACAATCCCTCTTCATCTTCTTCATCTTCTCGGTCGCACCCATATCCTTTTATTTTGCTTCATTTTTTTTGTGTTGGAGAACACTTCCAAAGGTTTGTGTTAGAGAGCACATTTCATGCAATTCTATGTTTGGAATTAAATCAACCACTACTCAAACAACCTCTAATTTGTTTTTAGTTCTTCACAATTAAAATCAAAATAAGCCGAATGGAAAAAGACTTCCTAGAACACTAAACAATATGACTCAAGCAAAAAGCAATGGCAAATTTAAATGACAAAAGAATTCAAAAGCGAAATTTAAATCGTTTAATGAATATAAAGGAGGAATTGTAAATGACAAGGAAATTAAATGTTGAATTGAAATGACAAGGAATGTAAAGTGCTAGAAAAAAATAAAGACAAAATTGAAAGAAGCTGAAATTGTAAAGCAGAAATCAACTCAAAAAAATTTAAGCACAAAATAACTATGTTCTGATACCACATGATGTTAGTTGATTTTAGAATTGCACATTTTTAGAGGCTTTTACTTAGATTATGATTTTTTATTTAACATGATATGGTGAAACTCAGTGAAATTGCCACTAGACACGAACTTAACCAAGTGGTTAAGTAAGTGTGAAGGTTTTCTTCAAAAGAGGAAAGAGAAAAATACAATTACTATGATGAGGATGATGAATACAGAATTAAAGCAATACAAATGGAAAGAGAATACCAAATTGAAAAGAAAATAAATGAACAATAGTGAAAGAAAATGGGTGGAATAATGAAAGGAAAAGAGAAGGGATGAAGAAGCTTATGGAGTGGAGAGAATGGTATTGAATCATGCCACTTAGGGAAGGGAGCTCCAAGATGAGTGAGGGATGAGTTGCCACTTGAAGCAATCTCTACTCAAGATATGACTCAGAGAAAAAAGGAAACACTCAGAAATTTTCTCTAACAGAGTTTTTTACTCAAAATTCAAGGTTTATTACAAGAGGAAATGCACTCTATTTATAGCCTTTGGTGACTAAGAGAGTTAGGAGGGAGGGGCGACACATGTAAGGAAAACTATAGAATCTAGGGTAAGCTAAGGTGTTGCACATGCTTAGGATCCTTCTAGAAACTAGGTAAAAAATGAAACACATGGGGTGGATGGGCGGCACATGCATATCTTCTAGAAACTAGGTTTTCTAGAAGCCTTAAGCTAGCTTATTTCTTCTAATTGGGAAAAGTCAGCCTAATTGATTACAATTCAATCTTGTCTTAAAAATACTATAAAGAAAAACAATTGATACTCTGGTCCATGCCCGGGTGTCTTCTCATGACGATCCTCTAATGGATGGTGGGGCCATGTGACTCAGGCTGAGATGATTGACCTAGCCTCAAATAATCCTTTATACTCTTGGTCGTCTTCTCGTAAAGTTGGGTCATATCACTCATATCTCTTCTTTTGCTTCATTTTTGTGTTGTAAAACACTTACAAAGGTTGGTTAAACATAATTTCGACATTTTCTCTTCTGTCTTGTTGTATTATGGACTAGGCAATCCATAAAGTTTTCATATTGAACAAATTGGAACATATTACATTTTTAAAATATAGTATGAATTGCATAATCTAGAATATATTTACGGATCCAAAAGTACCTTCTGGATTGTGCAATTTAAAGTGTATTAGTAAAAAATCTCATATTTTGGATTGTGAGATTCAAAAGGTACTTCCAGATCCAAAAATACAATATGAATTGCAATCCAGAAGGTACTTTGGGATCTTGAAATACGTTCTAGATTGTGCAATCTAGAATATGTTATTCTTTCTCAAGACACTTTGGATTGCATAATCTAGAATATACTTCTAGATTTGAAAATACTTTTCAGATTATGAAATCTGGTGTGTATTTTAAAAACATAATATATTTCAGATTACATAATCCGGACCGTATCTGATACGGGGTACAGGTCGAAAAAAGGGGGTTGCAGGAAGCAGTAGCTAGAAAATTATCCACAGTATGCAAAATCCCAGGTTGTCAAATTCTTTTTGTACCCTATGGTTTCACTCTGTGCCCAATGGGGTTGGTGAAAATATTGTTTTACCCTTAATGAAAAAAAATAAACCTTGCAACACCCCTTCTTCATCTTCTCAGGCACACACCCTTTTGTCCCCTTCTTTTGCTTCGTTTTTATGTTGGAGGGATTGATGTTGCATTACCTCGTTGTGCCGGTTGCAAAGGTTAGTTAAACATACTTTTGACATTTTTGTTTCCGTCTTGTTGTATTCTGGATTGGATAATTCTAAAAGTTTCCATACTGTACAATTTGAAAAATATTACATTTGTTAAAAGACTCTTTGGATTTCACAATCCTTAATGTATTTCTAGATCCAAAAGTACCTTATGGATTGTACAATCCAAAGTCTATTAGTAAAAAATCTCATATTTCAGATTATGCATTTCACAAGGTATTTTTAGATCCAAAAATACATTATGGATTGTGCAATCCAGAATATGTAACTTTTTCCAAAAACACTCTCGATTGTGCATTGTGGAAGGTACTCCAGGATCCATAATATGTTTTGGATTGTGTATTCTGGAATGTTATTTTTTTCCAAATAAACTTCTGGATTCAAAAATACGTTTTAGATTGTGCAATTCGGTGTGTATTTTAAAAGTAAAATGTTATAGATTATGTAATTCGAAGTGTATCTGAAATGTGTTTGTTGTTATAAATGTTATTTGTAAAGTTTATTCAATTTTGGTGTTTTTTTAATATAAGAATTGTGTTGTAAATAAAGTTGTGACTAGGACAACATGTGGTGCATCTCTAGATGAGGTAGGCAAAAGACCTACGACATTAGTCTTTATAGGAGATCATGAACAAAATTGTCATGCTAGTGTTGGTGATGTGATGAATCCACCTGTAGGAGGACATGATCAACATGAAGGATTCCCTTGAGGACCTTCAAATTGTTCTCTATTAGTAATTTTCACTAATCATGTTGCTTTGAGATTGTGTGAAGGTAAGGTAAGAATAAAAAGTTGTAGTTAATTGGTGTATCTGTCATCATGACTTTATTTTTAGCTATAAACACTCACATTATTTTTAGGATAGTGGAGAATTAAAATTGGTCTCCCATAGTCGAAAATTAAGTAAATTTAGGGTGCCTCGTCCTCAAATTGAGGCACTTGTGCTTAAGGTGGAATTGTGCAATAAAAGTTATGAGGTGGTCAATAAGGAGTTGATTTCAGCCTTTGTGGAGAGGTGACACCGAGACATTGACACTTTTCTCCTTTCGGTTGATGAGATGACAATAATGTTGGATGATGTGTTGTCGTTGCTCCATATCCCCATTGTGGGACAATTTCCTACGTCCATCCAAATGGAATTCACTATAACTTCAACAATTTTAGATGGAGTTGCTAGGGGTTGACTTGGGGTGATGCCATCTTAGAGATGAGACATTGACTTAGTTGGCTCTAAGAGGTATATGAGGAGTATTATGTGAGCTAGAGTTTGGAGTGCACTGCAAGGCCTCATTTGTTGCATTTAGTGGGATGCACGATATTTGTTAACAAGAGTGCAACATCAATCTTTGTGTCGTACTTGTTGTTATTTAGCAATCTATGAATATACAATGGATACTCGTGGGAGAACGATTGATTATGGTCATGTCACTAAAGGCACTCCAACATGGGAGGAAACACATATTGCACTCTAGTTAGTCCGTGGTGTGACAAATGAGGGGGTTGTTTATATTAGACGTTCTCAATCTGTACTTAGAAAGCATCAGAGACATAATAGTTATATTTTTATATTATATATTGTTTATATTCCCTCTTTGAATTTGTGGATTAATTGTACTTATTTTTATAATAAATTTTAATTGAATCTGACAACTATGTTATCTTTTTATTTTATTCAAACTTGTTTTTGTTTTTTTATCGATGATTATTTTCATTGCATATAAATTTATGTAAAAATTTAAATGATACATGACAACATTTGTGGTAGTAATAACTAATATAGTCAATAAAGTAACACATTCCAATTAATATACAACAATGTATGCATATCTAACATTGTACACTTGCTTTATTATTTTGAAATTATTCTTATTATTTTTTACAAAGTAAGTAATATGTTTGTCAGCTTCATTAGACTTAGTTATGTCATGTCATCAATCATGAAATATCCATTTGTTTTAATTTGCCAATATTGGGGTGACCAACTGATGTCTCAACCATTTAAGATTATGAATTTCACATATTATCTTCAATACCCAACCTTCTCCATTGCGATCAAATTTACCCTATAATTTAAAAGGACAATAAATTGTATTTTACTAGTTACTATCACCCCCAAATCGTGTTTGTATTTTCTATACTTATCACTTTTTCACAAACATAACAACATATGTTCCATGTTATCCATTTGTTTTGTCAAATCTAATTATCACAATCACAAAACCAACTCCATAAGCTACCTTACACACCCATTAATGTAAGTCATCTCACATACCAAATGCCTACATAAATACATTACAATATAGTTACATGAGTTGTGGAACTTTTTACACAAATGAATGAAATTTTATTTACCTTATTCATTGTAAAAATCCCTAACACACTCTCCTCCGAAAAATTCACCTTCATTGCCCACAAACTTCATTAAATCTAACTCATCTATATCTAGTATCTTATCTACTTCATTGAATATTCAACTCCAAAATTGAGATTTCATCTCCACATTCAACAATCACTATGTAACTACACCAACGAAATAAATGCTAAAATATATGAAAAAAATTGTATAATGGATTGCACAATTCAAAATATATTATTTGTATATTGAATTGTACAATCCAAAATACTGATTTCAAATATTAACTTCCAGATTTTATAATTTAGAGAAAGTCTTTGGATAATCCATTCCAATTGAAAAAAAGATGTAAATGAAAAAATAACCAGAAACAAAACCAACACAGCCAAACTAACAACTCCAATACACACCAATACCTAAATTCATTTTCAGAAGGGTATTTTTGATATTTTGGGAAGTATGGGGTGCAGGAAGAATTTGCCTCCTAAGACTTACCATGTAAATGCTTGTTATGGACCAAAAAGCCCAAAACGTATTGGGCCTGAGCGTGAATGATCCAAATACAGAAATGCGCGGTTGCGTTTGCATATCTTTTCACTCTCCCTTTCTACCATTTCCCTGTCAGAGAGATCCACTTCGAAGCTAAACGCTGCAGAAAATGTTCAAAAAGTATGCTTACTCGCTCTACGAACATAACTGCTAAATCTCTCTTCCTAGATTTTGATGTGATTCAAAACCTGTTTCTATATTTCTTTTCATTATTGGTTTTTCCTATGGATCTTTTTCGGGGGTTTCTTTCCAATTGCACCATTGATAGTGGTGATGGTGCCATAAACCCTAAAACATTATTAATTTTGTATTGGAACCCCAATGCCCTCTTTTCCTTGTATCACCTTCCCCCAACCAGTCGATAATTCCAATAAAATGTGTTGCATGTTCTCTACTTCATGTCCATGAACATGATCCTATTGTTCCCCCCAACAATTGTTTACTATAACGTTGATTTTCCAGTATTTATCTTCAGATTTATATTTATTTTTTTCCAGATTTTCAGGCGAAGATGTGTCTGCACAGAACCAAGTGAAGGCCTCTGTTCAACGAAAAATACGGCAAAGTATTGCAGAAGAGGTTTAACCTTGTATAACAACATTCGTTTTTGGTACTCATTAGTTTTTTGAGGCCTGTATATTAACTATAATAACTTCGCTGCAGTATCCAGGCCTTGAACCTGTGTTGGATGATATACTTCCCAAGAAGTCCCCTCTTATAGTTGCTAAATGGTTTGATTGTGGTTCTTTTTGTTGTCCATTTTGCTGTGTCATATCTTTTATGGTTGCTAACTGGTTATTGCTAACTGGTTATTGCTTTTTCCCTTGGTCTTGTAGCCAGAACCATCTCAACCTGGTTCTTGTGAACAACGTACCTTTGTTTTTCAGTGTCCGTGATGGACCGTACATGCCCACCTTGCGACTTCTCCATCAATGTAAAGTTTATAGTTCATGCATTTTTTAACTTGTCTAGTGCTAATTATAAATATTTCGCTGGTTTTTAAGCTGTATTTTTACTGCATAGTGCATGTCTTTTACGTCCCAAATGTTCAATGTTACATAATAAACTATTGAGGATGCAGCTGAGTTTGAGTTCAGCTCATATGACGAAAAGATATTGAAATGAAAAAATTATAGTTGGTTAAATATTTTCCTTTTAGATCCAAATATAATGAAGAAGTTACAAGTTGATCGTGGCGCAATTAGATTTGTCTTGGCGGGGGCAAACATAATGTGTCCCGGTCTAACATCTCCTGGGGGTGTCTTGGATGAGGATGTAGGAGCAGAATTTCCTGTGGTACTGCCATTGTAATCTATAAATATATTGATTATAATGCACAAAGTATTTTCTAGTGAATTTATATTAACCACAATCACACCATGTATTTATCTGATTTTAGGCGATCATGGCTGAAGGAAAACAGCATGCTCTTGCTATTGGCTTTACAAAAATGTCAGCAAAAGACATGTAAGGAACTTTTCTTATCCCGTCCTATGATTGGAGGAATGTTGACTGATTTAAGTATGAATTCTTTCACTATAAATAAATGGATACTCTGTTAGATATTCTCTTTTTACTGTTAATTTTATTCTCTGCTAACATTTATAAACATGCAAGTAGGTTTGTGGTTGGGTTGGGTTCGGTTTACTACATAATGAGACAAAACTGATTAAAAAGCTTTAGTTTGTGTCAGTTTGGGCTTGGAAAATTTTAAGGGTGAACCGAATCAAACTGACACAATCAAATTCAAGTTGGTTCATGTATGGTCATGCGGTTATTTTCAATATTTTTTAGACAAATTTTGTAAAGATAAAGTTAGGAAAGAAACAAGATTGTAGCACAGCAAAGTCAACTCTCAGCAAAATACCCTCGTCTGCTGTAGACCAACACCAACTAACATCCCACATTTCTGCACCTCTTGCACTTTCATCAACTGTGCCATACAACCAAAACTACTCACCTATTAGATCCATTTGATCTCAAGCCTGAGATGGGTGCTTCTCAAGCTCCCCACACCCAGCACCATCAAGCTTGTCACCTTGCAAAATCAACTCAGCAATGCTGCTCTCTGCAACTAATGGCAACCATTTATTCCAACATTCTACTCAATCCCTGGTTCATCCAAATGAATCACACGTGAACAATTTGAAGTATGAGCTATGATGATTGCATTGTGATGGGTGGCCCGCGAGAGGTCACTGATGGGAAGGGAGGAGAATATTGAATAAATTTTTATCTTTGATTCATATGGGAGTGAATTTTTATTTTCGTAAGGCATATATTGATATACATTGGGTTGGGTTTGATGAGTTTCAAGTTCTTTAGTTGACTTGACTTAAATTTATATTCTTGTCAACTAATTTATCTCCCAATTCAATCCGTTTCACTTTTGGTTTGGGTCATGTGAGTTCATCAGTCAATTGGAACCTGCTTCTTCTACTATACATTAAGAGAAAAATTAAGATCTAAATAATTTTTTTTTGCCATATCTCATTAAGAGCCTATGATTTCTTGTGTGCAATCTAGGGTGGACCTACTTCACCTCCCCAAACAATTTTTTCCTTGGCTTCTATGAACACATTTCTATGCCAGTCCCCTCTGACAGTGTTTGCGTGAATATGTATTTAGCTCCCTCACCTAATTCTTTTTCAGTTTCATAAGTGTGCATTGATGAAAATACCATTGGCTTGTCATTTACAGAGTGAAATACTTATTACTTACTTTAATTGGTGACTCTGGTATTTGTTTTGCATTTTACACAACTCTCCCATTAATGATCTTCGGATGGAATATTAAGACATGAAATTTGTAGTGTGTAACTATGATAGGACTGCTAGCAAAACAGTGAGAAAGACCAGTTTTTTATTTTTATTTTAGTTTATTGAATGAAACTGAGGAGAAGCTCCTTGGAAGCAGTACACTATTTCATGGATCTGGAAGCAGTACGTGATTTCTCAATCACAACCCCTCAAACCATTTACTGTATTTTTATGCTTTACTGGTCTACAGACTACAATATATAATTAAACCTTAATGGCCCCCAATCAGCTGCAGGCCTATCCCCCATCTTCTAACACAAACCAAGCTTGATCATGATGGATCTACTATCAAATTAGCACCATTTCAACTGAAAATTCAACATTTTATTTTAAAGGCTTAAAGCTGGAACATCATATTACTGCCAATAATATCAATAATGTTGCCTGCATCAATGCCATAGCATTTGGTTTTTATTATTAAAGAATAAAAACTCATCGTTGATATCAAAATAAAGAGAACTTGTGATTTGCCTATTTTCACTTTCCTTAGTTGATTCTTGTACTCAAGAAGTTAAATATGTCTGTGGTTTCAGAAAAGCAATCAACAAAGGAATTGGGGTTGACAACTTGCATTATCTCAATGATGGTCTTTGGAAGGTATGATCGATATATGCTTTCCTTCTTGTTCGTATCATTATTAAGAAATCAGTAGATGTAGTGTCTCGTATTCTTGTTCTTTAATGTACCTGCAATAAATACAATGACTTTTCTTTTTCTTTTGTTCATATGAACGATAACAGCTTTTGGCCTTAAACATTGAAAGATCAAATCCAATTTCTGAACCAACACTTCTTTTCCTCCTGAATTCTGCACCCTCCACCCAGGGCTTCATAATATATTTTCTTCTGGTGTTGGTTCTTCCGATTTTTAATATATCCTCATTATCTATTTTCTATACTACGTTGTAGATGGAGCGACTTGATTGAAGATGTTGTAAGAGCTTCAATGCCTACTACTAAGATGATATCCTGTTTTCTGGACCTTGATCTAGATCTTAGTATAATATGCGATTTGTATGTTTGTTTTGTTATACCGTGTAAACAGTAAAGAAATGAATTTTGTTTTACACAGTGCTCTTAGTACTATGTAGATTTCATGTAACATGGAATACAATCTGCGTGTTGACAAATACGAATTTTTGTTTATTTTCGGACTCCAAATGAACACTGCAATCATGCACGGAAAGTTAATTCAAACTTGATGCCATTTGACATTTGTTGCATTACCACAATTTATCAAACAATCGCAACTGATGTAAAGTGTCTGATTGGAGAGAAAATTGGATGCTGAAAAAAGTATAGTTTATTTATTGCATTATTAAGGCTCGATTTACATTGTCGTTTGATATTGCTATCTATTTACGTGGATGCCAACATGGAGTGAAAATTACAGGTCATCAAAATGTGGCTCGTTTAACACGATTAGTGATTAACAAGACATGGAAATTTTGTTAATTGCGTTATCAAGGTTTGTGTCTTAACCTCACCAATAATGCGACCCAAGTCTAATTGCACACCGAGAATCTAGTAGAGATATGAAGATTGACCACATTTTGTCGAACGGGGTGGAATTTAGTCCCAATTTTCAGCGGATGTGCCATCCATTGTTTTTTTCAGCTGTTTCTTTGGTCAAGGGTAGTAAATGACATCAGTTTAATCGACCACAGTTATTATCACCTTTTTTGTTTTCATGTGCGTATCGTAAAGCATCATCCTTTTTTCATGTGGATGAACTGTTAAAATTTTAGCCTTTTCGAAAACTAAATTCGGAAGACCCTCCTTGATCAAATTGCTATGCAAATAGACGACAAAGGGAAATTATCATAAGAGATAAGTTTTACATAAATTTAAACCCACCAACTCTAGGCAGCCAAACAATAAAATCTAAGATTTTCACTTCTAATTTTATTGTTTTTAACAACTTTTAACCAATAAAAAAAAGTTTGTTGAAAGGTTGCTGCTATAATCAAAGTATACTGGTAGCACTACTCATACAATAATAATCAGTGAACAGGGCAACCTTTAATTACAATACCTTTCTCAGTGGGACAAGTAGCCAAGGGGCAGCCTTCAGGATTATTTCCCCACCAGTTAAGCAAAATGTTGTTATTGTTCAAAGCAAGAAACAGTAGGATTGTCATAAAGGCAGTTCCAGCATCAAGACCACCAGACAGTACATAATTGCAGCGTTTCCACCATTGTTGTTTATATCTATATACAACGAACCCTGAGAGAAAGGCAAGTAGTATCCAACTAGTGAAGTTGACAGCGGTTGCAGGGGGCATAATTGATGTGGCACCCAACAACACAGGCATGTGAATCAGAGTTATCCACTTTTGCCCTGGAAATGCCTTGTGAGCAAGCCAAACCAGAAAGGGAGCAATAGCTCCACCAAGGAAGAAGAAGTTTACTTTGGCATATTCACCAAGGTTTCCAAAGATTCTGCGTGGTCCAAGAAGACCCCATATAACTGATGCATCAAAGAACACATTGTCCATTGGGCAAGTCCAAGGGCTATCAGGAGGCAAGATGGTGGTGTCACAAAGGTTAGGGATTGTTCCCATTAACCACCATGCTGTTATTGTGTATACAAATACTGATAAAATTGTTCCTGCCACCTACAGTGCAATTTGCAACCAGATTTAGTTTCTTCAAATAAGAACTCCTAATATGTGCTTTATATACTCTTAAAGGCTCACATTCAAAATGATAGAGGAATCGCAACTTACCTGTGCCATGAACATTGTTCTTGGAGGAATCTTCATATAGTGTCCAAGTTTGAAGTCTTGCAAAAAGGTTAGTGCTTGAGTCATGCTGATGTAGCCATACACCTTAAAGCACATGTTAGCCACAGGGCGCTCTGGATACATGTAACCAATTATGTATTCTGTTATGATGTTTAAACCGGGTTGCTGTTAAGGAACAAAGAGATGAGGCCTTAGAAAATTCTCCTTAGCACCATTGTAAAATTAGTAAGCTCAGTAAGTGAATTGTTGAGATACCTGATTTGTAGTAGCATTTATTATTCCAATTGGAAGAGTAAAGAAAATGGATATTGCACAAGCTAGTAATACACCCCACCAAGGCAACTGGAGTGATTCTTCGTAGTGCTCACAAATAAATATAATAAGAGCGATGTTCACTACTAGAATGATGTAAAACCACCACGTTGGGACTGATTTGTATCTTTTCATGAGTCTTGTGTGTATGTCCATTTTTTTACTGTTTCCAAAGGCCCTTCTACTTTGGTTCCATATTTCCCTGTGTAGGACGCATATGATAACTGTTTATGAAATTGAGATTTCGAAAGACACAACATATTTCACAAATGAAAATAAATTGTAACAGGGTGGGGTCCTGTGCGACTTTCATATTAAGTGATACTTGATTTATACTTACATTTGCACTGCAAACATAACTCGTTAAAGTAATTGATAGTAAGCACATGGAATTTTAGTTTAGAACAGAACAAGTTTGTGTAAAGGGAACATATAACATGTTTCTGGACAAAAACAAACTTGGAAGTTCAGGGTGTTTAATGTAATAAGTTCAGAAGGATTCAAGAGCTTCATAGATATTTTTTAAGAGCAGTGAGGGGGATAAAATACCTAGGTTTAATTGCACTTTTTTGTTATGCTACTATCACCATCTCACATATTCTGTCCCTCTATTTATTTTTCTCAAAAATTCGATCTTCACTGTTTTAATTGTACAATTTTTATCTATCAGTTACTTGGACATGTAATCTTTAACTGAAATGCACAAGTGATACTCTATGATAATATTTAATTTCAAATGGATACAAAGTGCAATTAAGTCTAACATCTAACAATAATAACATCCCAACACATGTCAAATTGATGATAAAATCAGATGAAGATCCAGAAAGTGGCTACCTTCCATGAAAGAGCAGAACATGCACAACTGTAGCAGAAAGTGCTGCAAATCCAAGGCCATATGTCATTGCAAAGAAAGTGCTGAGATGCACAGGCCCGTTGATTGAATAGGCATGCCGATCAAGATGGAAATCGGAGTTGACAATAGTTGAAATGTCATAGAGGGAACCGTTTCCCCTGAACAGCTTACTTGAAAATATTGGAAAAGTCTTGGCATTATAGGCATTGAACCAGTAAGAAATTGGTGTCATAACATACATTACAAGAAAAAACCCAACAGCAATATTAGCAGTAGCAAACCAAGGGCTGGCTAGTGGACTTCCAAGGTAAGAAGAAATGGTAGACCAATCAAATCCAAATGCTGCAATTCCAAGACCCCTCAAGCCAGAACCAAGTTGTTGAACTAGAATAGACTTGGGGGCAACCCAACACATCCAAGAGAAAGATGTCAACATTGAAAACAAATAGCCAGGAAACACATAGTAAGCCAAGCCTGAGACCAAGACAAGGAGGAAAAATTGGGTTCGTGTTGTGCCTCCTTTTGGCCTCTTGCCTTTCTCATGTAGAGCACTGTATTAATGTACTGAATCAGCATAGTTGCATTCTTTAAAAAGGCTACTAATTAACAAACTAACTAGATAAAAAATGCTAGCAGCACACTCATTTAGACACATTTTATATTAATGATTGAAATTAATTGAAAATTTCAGTTTTTGAAGAATAGAAAGGTTATATTTAAGTGTGCTGCTAACATTCCAAAGAAAATTCACCTGAATAATGAAACTTGAACCAGATTAGAAGGCCACCACATTTCCCCTGGCTCAACTAGAAATTTCCGGAATAGTCCTGCCCAACCGAACCCCAGCACCTAAATTTGAATAACAAAGCATAACTTGTGACAATACTTCACACGAGTTCATACCATTAACATATACCAGGACTCATAATGTTACCAACATTATTCAGTATTCCTAACTTTCAAAACCAAAACCAATTTATAAAGTACTCATTTATATATTATGAAGTATCTTATCTTTTATTTTTATTGATTAACTAAATAGAAAAATACTGTGCATAATCGTAGCCTTCCTTTTATTTCACTTCCATCTCAGTTTTCTTTCTATGGCTATCTATATTTTTCATCACATTCCCTTGTCACATCTATCCATTTAATTCTTTTCCTTTATTTATTTTTCTGTCTTCCTTTTTTATCCATTCTCTTAAAATAAAGATTTAGATCCAAGTTAATCTCATAAATATTTTGTGAGGTGAATTCACTTATCTATTATCTAATCTATTTTAGTGATATCACCAGTGAACCTGTGACTAAAACCAGGTCCCTTGAGATTACAACTAAGATAATAGAAAAGACAGCAACTAAGACTGTCCAGAACATTTACACTAGTTTCCAAGCATGCAATTTGGGATGTAGGAGAATTATTACTCTCCTAAATAATACCAGGTCAAAAATGAAACAACAGATTTGTTGGGACATGTCACAGAACTGAATATTGATTAAAACTTCAAATATTTGTATCTAGAATCATGTAATCTCATTTAATGGTCTTTATCAAAGTTGTAAGAAACTAATATGACCAGCATGTTAGTAAAAGGTAAATGATTTCTTTAAGGCCTTTCAATTTTATTGTACAACTTTCAGAGAGCCTGAGGATTCAAATCTCAAAATATTCCTTTCACTTTTCATCCTCTCACACATGGTAGGGCTCCTGAAGAATTTTTCAGTGTCCCAAAAATACAATACAAACAAGTTATATGGTAATAAAATCCTTATAAGTTAAAAGTTGACATTGTAATTGACTTCATACAAAGTATACATGTTTTTGTTGACAAAATGATACAAGAGTAGACTTTAATACCGTGTACCCTAATTGTCATAACTCTAACAAGACTGCATACAGAGTCGTGTCCAATGGATTCTGAGTTTCTCAACATCAAGTTAATAAGTATAAAAAATATTAATTATATTTAATCACCTAATTTGTCAAGACTAAAGAAGTAATTAATTTAGCTCTATAACAAAATCTGTCCAAAATTCCTTCATCGATCTTACTCTTCTTTGTGAAATGTTTGTTAATACAATTTTTCATTGATATTAATTGAGTTATTTTTATTTAAAATAATTAATAAAGAAGTATTACAGATTGAACCTAGAACTAATATAATTTTTATCTGTTGTAGAAAGAGGAACAAAGATGAAAGAGTGTCATAAACAAGAAAGAGAGAGAGAGAGAGAGAGAGGATAGTATTGGAGGGAAGAGAACCTGAGTAGTTAACATGACTAGTAAGGCAGGAAGGAAATCAAGCTTTCTTTTATACATGAGCTTCACTGCACTCAAAATATGAGTTGCATACACAGTTCCAGCACCAGAATTGGCAAAGATGGTTATCAGAACATGCTCTTTGATGTTGAAAGGTCCCCGGTTGAGTGAGAACTCAAACCTCGTACCCTTGAAGAACACACGCGTTGGCAAAGTCCTTGCCATGAAGTGGCCAATAGGAACCACAGCAATCTGAGCAGAAACTGAGGTAACAATCAAAGGCTGTGTTCTGTACCAAAAAAACTGGTTCACAAAGGACAACAGCACGCATGAAACAACCCCCAGAACCCACATTCTAAACGTGAGAATCTGCATGTTGGGGTCATCAGTTTTAGGCACAGTGAGTTCCACTTGTTTCACTGGACACTCTTCATTCTTTATGCTCTCGCTCTCTGAGTCTGAGCCACCCTCAACCTCAAAAGTGGAAGCCATGGTGAAAGAGTCTTCTCTTGAAACAGAAATAAGATGTTAAAAAGAATTCTCATGCGCGTAGAAGAGCATACGTATATATGTATGTATATAAAGACAGTGAGGAACAACCACAAAATGACAGTGCAAAGGACTGCAATATTTCGGGAAAAACGAAGAGCTATGATTCCTACTTAAAGTTATCTATATCTCTATTGCGTCCTTACTACTATTTTGATGAATTATATGTTTGACCTTAATTTCATTTCACTTCAATAGTAAGCATCATTATTAGTAGTGCCCTTTACCCTCTAACGCTGTGTTTTGGAATAAAAATGATGTTTAGAAATAAATATATATAATAAAGATAAATTTGTAATTAAATAACATAAAAAGTATTAAAATAATAATATTGAGAATTGTAAGGTGATTGTATAAACTATTAGAAATTAGAGTTTATGTATATTATATAAGGAATGAAAAATATGAGAATGTAAAGGAATGAATGTGTGAAAATAAAAAAAAAAGTATTTGAATTAAAGTAGGTTAGATATTAAGTATGTTAAATATTATTTATGTTATTAATAAATAATTTAACTATTATATCAAACAAGTTTTATTGTCATTATGATTATATTTATTATGATTATATTTATTATTATTAATATCATTAATATTATAATTAATATTATTAGTATTATCATTAATATTATTATTAATATCATTAATATATAAATATTATTAATTTTATAATATTAATAATGTATATATATATATATATATATATTAGTTCTAATTCGCTAATAATATTCGTCAACTTTAAGTCGTAGTTAATACTCATTAACTCTAATTCATAGGTAATATCACCAACTTTAGTGTGTAGTAGGTATTGTCTGTCAACTAAGGTTCATAGATAATACCCACAAACTTGAGTCAGTATATATATTTGGAGGTAATGTTGTATTTTTTTCTTTATTTTTTTCATTATTCTTTTTATCTTTTCTTATTCTTTATGATTTCTATTTACAATTATTACATAGAATTATTATTTATGAATATTAATTATGGTTATTATTTATAATTATTCATATTATAATAATATTATTACTATTACGCATATAAATTATAATAATATTATTAATATTACACAAATAATCATATTATTAATATATATATATATATATTATTAAAACTATTAAGATTATTTATATTGGTAATATTGTCAATATTATAAATATTGTTAATATTATTAATATTTTTAATATTTGTAATATAATAATAATATAAATATTAATATTATTAATAATGTTAATGAAAATATTTATATTAATAATAATGTTGAATTTATCTACAAATATAAATTTGTGGGTCAAATTTATGGATAATGTAAAAGGAAAATGATGGTTTGACACCCATTGTTCCACTTTACATCCCACTAAATATTAATACTTTAATCATTTTTAATTTTAAAAATTATTTTAACATTTTATATTTTGTCTAATATTTCATTAAAGACATTTTCTTATTTTTAAATTTTTTTATTATAAATATTAATATTTTAGTGTAGGTGTAAACTGGAGCGGGGTGTCAAAATATAATCACCCAATGTAAAATTTACGTACAGATAGAGATCCATGAGTAATAATTTGTAGATAATGCTAAATTTACATATGGATTTATATTTGTGGGTAATAATCCATTGCTAAACCTGATTCTTTTTGTAGTGATGTGTGAATAAAATTTATTAATGTTTGTGAGAGATTTTTTATTTTGTTTAAAAGGTGTAAAATGTAATTTTACAAATTTACCATTATTTTAAAAGTATTTAAATAATGAAATATGAGATATTTATGGATAAATTTGAGTTAATTAAATATTTGTAAATTGTATTCAGTATCATTAAATAATTATTTTGGAAAAAATATGAATTATTTATAATATTATAAATTTATCCTTCTATTAAAAAATGAACTTGGAGTAATTTATTTGTGAATTATAATTGTTTTTTAATTAAAATATTATTTTTAATACTGTGTAAGAATTAATTTAAGAAAAAATACAAACATATTTATGATTTTCAGAAAAATTATTTAAAGTATTATTTAAATAAAAATAGGAAATATATAAAACTTCTAAAATACTCAAAATAAATAAATACAAATCCTAAATATTTAATGTACTATTTAAATAAAATTATGAAATATATAAAATTCTTAAATATTCAAAATTTTAAATAAATAAATTTTTTAAATATTTAATGTCTTATTTAAATAAAAATATTAAATATATAAAGTTTTCAGAAATATTAAAAATAATAAATAAATATAAATATTAAATATTTAATGTCGATTTTGACTTGTTTATAGCATGCATGTGAATTGATTTCCTTCCTCTTCAAATAATAAAGTTGAATCGATTCTTGCAACTACAGAAGGTGCATGAGAATCGATTTTAAAGCTTCAAAAAAATACCTTAATCAATTCTCCCTTTCAAAGAACTTTTATGGGAATGGATTTTCAAGTCAATGGACACAAGAAATGGTGAGTGCTTTCACGGGTTCACGTGAACATAAAGACTTTCTGGACATATTTCTTTTTCAAATAGGACTCAAATCCAAATCCTTTCAGTGACTAAGGAAACATTAACCACTAAATCAGATAAGTTTTTTTGTCATATTATCATTTTTATTATACTTATTATTATTAATATAATTTATACATATTAATATAATTATTATTAATAATAAAAAAATAAATTATATTCATATTATTAATATTGTTAATATTATTATTAATAAGTATAATAAAAAATCATAATAATACTAAAGAATTTGCTTAGTATAATAATTAAATTTTTATTCACCGTAATTACATATAAAAAAATCTGTATATAATACTTCTTTACCTACGGAATTTTGATTATCACTGTAGAATTCTTGCAGGGGTTGGTTATTGGCCTCTACTACAACATAATTTTCATTTTCAACCTCATTCATTATATCAATGTCACACTGTTTGAAAAACACAATCATGTGTTATTTCTAGTAGTTTAATTTCTCTCCTGTAAAGATGGTGGTATATTGATAACTTGTAATTCGTTATCCATTTGCTCATAGGATATTTTCTTTTATCGTGCATATAACTAACATTGAAAGGTTAACTCTCAAATCAACTAAAATAACATGTTATTTGTAAAAGGAGGTTGAATAGAACTTTAAAACATTTTTTTTCAAATCCTATCCATAGATATATAAAGATATACAATTTGACAAAAGTTTCTAAAGGTGAAAAAAAATATAAAATAATAATTTTAATTGAAGTAAAAGGAAAAAGAAAAGTTAGTATAATCCGATGGAGATAAAGTGAAACAAGAAATAAAACTCAGTCTGAACGGTTAAAAAAAGCATTCAAAAACCAAACCCAACTTAATAATTGGAAACCAAACAAAACAATGTTCAAATCATCCAAATGTGGACTAACCCTACCACCAAGGCAAAGAAAAGTGTTATATAAATTTATTTTTATATATACATATTTTTTGTTTTTATGCTAATTTAAATATATATACAGTTTTAATGATAGGAAGTAGAGCAAGAATAATTGTAGTATAGGACAACACAATTTGTCTCCATTAATTTTAAAATAGGCAAAAAAATATATGGCGCTCCTACTAATTTTGAAGTTTTTTTCTTTTCTTTTTTTTCTTTTGTATTAACTTGCTTTTATTAATTTCATAAAACTTAGCCTTTGAAATTCTTGAGCACCATATAAAAGGAAGTAATTAGCTAAGGAAAATAAAAGAAAACAAACACAAATTTCTCCATTTCTCCGCCACTCACTTTCACGCCAAACCTAAAACACTACTTTTTGGCTTATTTTAATAAAAATTAAAGAACAAATTTGTTTCAACTTTTCTATAAAATTTACTTTATAATACTTTCTGCAATGAATATTTTATAAAAATATTTTATTTATAATTTACTTTTCTAAATTTAAAACAATCGATAAAATAATATATATATATATATATATATATATATATATATATAACAATTTCATATACTTGAATAATAAAAATGGTACCCTTTTTTTCTCTTCTGATAAATACCATACTCCCAACTACTACCGGCAACCCATAATTCTTAGGTGACTAACAAGGATTCAACTTGTTTCAAAACAAATAATTTTAAAAATAAAAATTGCGTCAAACTTTTTATAAAGTGTAAAATATCACACACTTAATTATAAATTTATAATACTATATAATGATACTCTTTTATTTAATGTATATAAATAATATTTTTATTTTATTTTTAATTATAATTTCTGAACTTTTATACGTAGAGTGTTCATAAGAATTTATAAAGTTGTGTTCTTCCAACAAGTTTTATAAGTAGAGTATTCATAATAATGTAAATATTCAATTTTAGAGTTATCCTTTGTATTTTAACTAATGCTAATAAAAATAGCAACAAACAAGGATTATTATGACAGCACATTAGTGAGTGGGGACACTTGCTGTATTAGTATTCACATTTATGTATCATATTTGACTCTTTCTCTTATCTTATTCTTATCTCCTCACAATAAATATTTAATTAATTACTTTTAATTTGGCTCAGCATACAACTTGTTTCCTACACACAATTAAAAATAGTGATTTCAGATTTTTTAGATTTAATTTTGAAAGAGAAAAAAACATACAGAGTAAAGAAAATTTTGAACATTAGTTTAGAGACTAAAATAGTAATTTCAATTTTAGATAGATTGAAAATGAATTTTGTAGAAACTAAAATAAAAAATAATTTATTTATAAAAATAAGAAATGTGCTTAAGCTTTTAAATTAATGGTTAAATATATTTTTCCTCTATCTACTTCTACACGAATTGAGTTTTCTTTCTGTTTCGAACTTTAGACCTTATGATTATTTGTAGTAAAAAAATTATTGAAATGAATTTTTGTCAGAATTTTTTACCTGACAAAATAAATTTGTAGTGTTGATAAAACAAATTTGTAGTGTTGATTATGATGTTAAAATATTTTATATTGATTTATCATTAACATGTTACATTATTATTATATAATATACGCTGGAAATTCTTAAAAGAAATAGTAAATATTCATTTTATATAAATTTGTTTTACTAGAAATATCTAAGAGAGGTAAAGTTTAGATTAAAAATAAAAACTAATTTTACATTATAACACATTAAAAGAAAATATATTTAACTCTTAAATTAATATTTTGCATTTAACTTAAGAGATTAGTCATTTTCAAGGATAGTCAATTTAGAATTTAGAAAACATTGCTAGCTAATGAAATATTGAAAATGAATTACAATATCTGAAGTTTATGTAGAGTCGAATTTTGACTTTGAAAATTATTACACTTTTGAATGATAATTGGGCGTGCCTTCAATTCGCAATTAAGGGCAATAATTTATGCACTAGTTTGCCAACAGTAAGGATCCGGCAAGTTATTTTCTCTCTTTTCTTTAATCTGTAAAAAATCTTAGAAATTTAATAATTTTTATTTGTCACAATAAAATAGTTATGAAATTTGTTATTTCTATTTTATAATTAGTCCATCAGTAAATATGAATTAAAATTAGATTAATAGAATTGAAAAAATAATATTATTTTAAACTTTGACAAAACAAATGAATAAAATATAGAAAGAAAAAATATAAAAAAAAAATGGAAAAAGCTTATGTGAACTTGGGGTGTGTGAGTGTGATGTGTGAATGTTGATAGTGTGGAAGAGTCATTATTGCAAGTGACTCACTCACATGGGGCAAGCAATTGGTTGGATTCATTTTTCTCCTTTTCCCATTTCATTATACTTTTTTTTTTGCAGAACAGCCATGATTGACAGTTCTTCTAGCTATTTAGGTCTTCTACACTATTGTTCTAAGTTTTCATTAAAATAACCTAAATTTTTCTGATGGGTTACTAAATTTGCTGGGATCCGTTACGCATCTAAACCATTAATTTTGAAGAAAACTAAAATAGTATATAAAGTTATTAGAGTTCATTCTTTACTAATCCTAAAATAGTGCAATATTTTACCCACCTTTTATAAGTTTCATTTAATAGGTTTTTAATTGAAAAATAAAATATATAAAAATTATTTTTTATGACATTCTCTTTCTATACATAAAAATTAAGATGAGTGTCAAACACTTTGACTAATGTATATCAAACTACTGTATAACGTGATACTTTCATAAATTAAACATAAATGAAAAATAAGTATTAATATTTTTTAATTGCAAGAATTTGGTGTTTGGTGGAGGTATATTTATAATTATAATTATGTTCACGGATGTATTACTGTGAAGTGCAAAAATTACAAATAAGTATCGAATTTCATTATCATCAACTAGAGATAACGTGTTATATTCGTATTTTTTATTTTTATTATTATTATATGTATATTTATATTTATATTTAAATAAAATATAAATTTATGTGTATTCGTATGTACGAGAGATATAGAGAAAAAAGAAAAAAAAGTCTTAAAATCTCAAAAATTCAAAAAAATAAAATTGAGAAGCAGAACATCGGTACAAAAATGAAGAAATGAAGATATATATTAGAAAATTAAAGTAAAAAAAATTACTCTACATTTAAAATTGCTTATGATAACTGTTTTAATATATTTTTTAAAAAAATAAAAAATGACGTAATGACATAATATAATAATAAAATTAAATATTATTATAAGAATAAAATAAAATTGAAAGTAGTTAAAGAGAAAAATCTCATATATATAAATATAGATTATAGAAAATATTATGATATTTAATGATAATTTTTTAAATTGAGAGAGAGACACATGAAATTGGGGGAAGAGAATGAGTAGAAAATTGAGAAATGAGTATTAAGAGGAAAGAGTATAAGATGGTTGTGAAAGTGTGTAGATTGTTAGTAGAGAATATTAGAAACGAGAAGTGTGGGAATTCATGAGATTCTGCACAGATATTGGTGAGCTGTCTCAACTATCATTTCAAAATATCTTTCTTGTAAATGTCGGACCTACCCTTTCTTGTGCACATTATTTCACAGCAAACATTTTTTTAAGACAGATCCTGCTTGTTTCACTCTAACTCCCTGTTTGTTTTCAACAAGGTAACATATAAAGCAATGAAAACAGTTAAAAATGAGAAAAAATATCTCCTCAAACTTTTTCTTAATTGTAAAAAAAATTCATTTTTAATAATTTAAGTTAATTTATTCTTATTAAATAAAATGTAACGAATATTATTATTTTTATTTTAAAATATATAATAATTAAATTTATAATAAAATAAAAATATTAAATTAATAAATTAAATAAAACTAATTAAATTTTAATGATTTATTTTAATATACTTTTATTTTAAAATATTACTTTTTTATCTATTAAGGTTTTATAATAATTTTTGTTTTAATTTAAAATTTATTTTAACTTTAATTTATATTTTTAAAAGTTTATTAAATATATTGTATCTTTTATTATATATATGTGTATACTTATTATATTAAATATATATTTTTATATTATTATTTCATTAATATTTATATTTATATTATAGGAAAATAAATAAAGAAATAATTATATAATATAAATAATTATTATTATTAAAAGAAAAATATTAATAATATATAAAATAAAATAAAAATATTAATATTAATAATAAATTTATAAAATAATAATAATAATAAGATAATTAAAATAATTATAAATAATAAAAAATATAATTTTTTTTTCACATGACTCACAAGCTTTCGTAAACTTTCACTTCATTTTCTACTCTATTCACCTTAATCCAAACAATCATTTTCTTCAAACATCCCAAATCATCTTCCTAATCCAAACACAACATTGAAAACCAAATAACATTTTTTGAAAAAATTATTTGTAATCTTTAAATAAGGAAAAGTTTTAAATCTCATTCACATTTTTTGAAATTCTTGGAAATAATAAATTAGAAAATAATAAATTGTACTCGAATAAAATCGAGATTTGGAGATGATTTGTATTTACTTTGTTTTTTTTTTAATTAACTCTCAGGTTCTTTATAAATTTATATATTTTTAATTAAATTCCTGTTAAATCTTTATGATTTATTAAATATTTAAAAAAAAATATTTTTCCAATTTAGTCTATATCATTTCTTTACTTTTATTAATTAGATGACGTAATTATTATCTTACTTTCTTACTTTATAATTATTTAAGAAATTAGAAGTTTGGAATTAGCATAAAACAATATTATTATTAATATAAAATAACAAGTTGATTTGTTGATTTTTACAGTTTTTATTGAGAACGCGTAATAAGGAACTATCGTCATCGCTATGATAGCATGATGACTAGTCCATATAAGTAGCCAAAGACATTGGAGAACATGACAACTTTATCTATCACGTTTCCAATTCTTGTGTAATTATCTTACATATATAACCCATGTTGTTAGTCCGTGCTTCTATCATATAAAAATAAAATAATTGACAAATGATTGGAGTTCAATAAAAGTAAGTCAAATGTGTAATTTTATTTTCTCTAACAAATCTTTAAAATAACTTCTGAAGTATTAGATGAAAAAGAATGCCATTGAAGTTTTGAAAATTTTAAAATCATTCAATATTTTCATTATATGGTATATAAGAATTATTCTAGTGAAATGCAACAATTCAATAGGTTTATGTTTAAATTTCCAACAGTGACACCCACCTTCATGCAATCAAACCATAACTAACATGAATTCATACAGGTATGAGGGAATTCAAAAGGAAGAAGCCCCGAATCAACATTACCTGTCCTAACTACCATTACTTCAATAGAGAATCTATAACAAATAATTATCATAGCATACAAATATTTAAAAACAAATATTGTTCTTTCTTCTTCTGTTCCTAGCAAATATCCTGCATATTGCATAACCAACCAACTGCACATTATTAGAACAAAAAATGTTACTTGTATAATTAAAAAAGAGAAAAGTTTGACATACAATAAAAGATGAGAAATAAAAACAATAATATTGTACATATATTTTGTTATTGCAATAATAGTACTACTGGGAAATTGACTAAAACTATCCATGATACGGTTTATGGAATTGGTGCTTTGCAATCCATAAACGTGGCTCGACATGAATGATTTGCCAATTTTTGGTCACTGCTTGGAAATGAGCAAGCCTTGTATGAGACAGCAAAATCACAGGATTCATATTCTCAAGGGTTGTTGTCAGCAGTAACGAGCATTAAATGTTCCACAAAACTTATTGTCAATGACTTCCGTAGCAGCATGAACTAATACTATAAGCCAATAAACTTATTGTCAATGACTTCCGTAGCAGCATGAACTAATACTATAAGCCAATTCAGCATTAAATGTTCCACAAAACTTATTGTCAATGACTTCCGTAGCAGCATGAACTAATACTATAAGCCAATTCAGCATACCTCGTTAGGTACGTCAAGCACACATGAAATAGTGGTGCCATTTTATTTGATTTCAAGTTTTTTATCGTCAGTTTATTTGTTTACGTGTGAATGACCCATTTATAGAGATGAAAATATGACCTCATTTTCAGATTATTATATATTTTAAGATTTAAAAATGTAAAACAAAGTATCACTGTTTTGTTTTTTCCACTAAATTTCACCAATTTTTATTCTTTTCACGATTTTGAGAAAGAAAAGGATTACGATACTTGATAACATAAGGAAATGGAGCAGCCATGAGATGCTAGAAAGTTACATGGTAATGTCTTCAAATTGCGGCAGTCACAGCAAAATCGCTACTGTTCACAATACTATAGCAGTGCCAAAGTAAGCCTTATCCAACAAAAACCAAACGAATAGGTTTAGTTTCCTTTCTATCTGTTCCCTTGAGCAGCACTCACAAGCGGGGCAAATGACACTATATATAGTACTGTTACTTTCTAAAGGGCGCAACTAAGATAATTTGGTATCTTTGATGGGAAAGCTTCAGGCAAAGGCGAATATGCAGGGTTACTTAAGTGCAACTGGAAATACTCTCAAGTGACATCAGACATGATTAATGACTGTTACTTAAGTGCAACTGGAAATACGCTCAAGTGACATCAGACATGATTAATGACTGACTACAACAACGATCAAATTCAAAGAACAATGCCTTCATACGGCACATGCTGTTTCAACATTTTATCATCCACTTCAAGTTGACAGTATAACTCGGACTGGACAATCACAATAAAATAAAATATATGAAATAACTAACAACGCTTAGATCATACTATTGTCATTGCTAATTTGCTACCATTAGCAGGTCATTACCATTAGGATTATAATTACAGATCGGGACTAGCCTAATAGTTCACGCAACCCACAATAGAATATAATCCCAAGAGTAACACTAACAACTCGAAACACATATCTATGCTTTGTGAAATGGCTAAAATTTGTTGTATATAAGGATATTAGTTAGAAATTGGAATACCTTTCACATTAAAGCAAACTAGAAAAGTCATATTCATGTGAAAAATATATACCGAGGGCAAAAAAAGCAGGTATAATGGATTTGGTTATAAAGCAAGAATTGACATTTGTTTAATTATACTAATCAAATAAAGTTAAAAATTAACAGTACTTTATATCCAAAAGGCTCACAAGAAAGTAAAACACATGCATGGAAAACATCCTTCTTATTAGGAGACATATATTCGAAAGAGAAATGAAAAACCATCAAAGTCATAAGTTATTTCGGATAAGACAATTTGAAGTAATTTATAGTAAATAAATTAACATTTTTTTCTCAAACATGCACAATCTGAATCTCTAGCGAGCACTCCCCACACGAATACCACAATGATCGATTTGTTCCTAATGAAAGCAACTGTAATTCTCGACTGCAATGTTGGTCACTTGCCTCTTAAAATCATAATCATAACCTCCCCATCGTGAGTGAATCCTACATGGAATTTCCGTTTCACGATTCAGCATGATTAACTGTTTATATTTAAGTTTTTATCCAGCACCCAACGACCATTGACAAACAGTGTGAGCGTATAGAAATAACAGAATTAATCACCTGTGATTGCATAATTCAACGTTTGCCACGGTGTACGCCACCTGACCTCGCACCAGGATAGCGGCGAGCAAATTGAAACCTTAAATTGACCGAGTTGCGGTCAAGCTCGTCAAATTTGTAACCTGCAAAATTAACGTTCATTGTTTTACGCTGAACAACTAGCCATGTTCTGAACAGCGGATTAGGGTGTTAAAAGGAAGATGATATAAGACGCGTGTCGCGTGTCGTATCTTAACTCGGCTTATGACATAATACACCTGAAATGCATCTAAATACGTTCAAACCCAATATCCAACATAGGTGAAAATGCGCTCCTTACTAGTTACCCAAGGGGTCAAACCTGCTACTTGAAAGGATGGGTGAGTAACCTTTCAATAACTCTCCATCGTTAGATTGTCTCCACCGTCGGCCATTCAAGGAAACTTAGAATATTAGACGAATGCGGCAGAACAAATAATAAATTGTGACGTGCAACACACAATCTTACGGTGCAGGGTAGATGGAGGAGCAAATGAATTTGGCAATTCTACTATACCAAGAGAGCGTATTTTCTCAAACAGGCCCGTAGCCATCAATATTCCATAAAACCAATGTTCTTTTAAGCAATCCACCCAACCCAGATGAGTTCCTCAAAAACAGGAGGACTGCTTCCGTAACATGGAAATGCCAAATTGGATGGCATTCACAATCTAGTCCCCACAATCTTACAACCAGATATGATTATATATCGGTGTCAGCTTTATCAATGAGCATGACAAAGATGGACAACAAGTCGGTAAAATTCATTATCGTGACATTACTTTTACATGAATCAGTCTGTTACCTTCCCAAGTTTGAGTACCGCTTTCATCAGAGCCAAACCAACTCCACCCCCGCATAAAAGGTATGGTAGATGAGAAATATAGTGCATAGGGTTAAATACAACGCTGCTTTTTAGTGATGTCGAAAGACCATCAAGTAGTGCTCTAGGATTCCACACTCACATCCAGATGCTTACTTAGGGTTAAATGCAATGCTGCTTTTTAGTGATGTCGAAAGTAGTGCTCTAGGATTCTACACTCACATCCGGATGTCCTTGTAATAAGATCCTTTATCCAATACCACTGAGTATGTTTCAGGAGGCACTCACATTATAAATCCATCACTGCCTCATCAGATTACTGAATTTATATTTTACCCAAAATCCAGTATATATTATGTAGAGCAGCCCATGTTCGAGGCTAGGACACAAGGAATGCAAATCATAAAGAAATCGAATATACAGTTTGTTCTTGCCAACACAGTGAAATTGCAAAAAATGGTTCTATAGCATTTTATCTATATTCACACTTAAGGAGATAAAGAAATGGAACACAGGATTTTCGAAGACACACATGAGGATGTCATTATAAGAATAGAAGAAATAGAGACCTTACCCTGCAATGCTTCCATGGCAGTTGCTGCATGACCCGGACTCAAAAAATCGACAAAACAAAGCACCAGTGGATCACCCCCTGGCTGCACAAAATCAAAGTAAAAAATCCATCAACGTATACAATTTTTTTTTTTTACTTTTTAATTAAACTTACTTGTCTTGATTCCTTGCTAACAAGCCTAACTTCTTTATAGCCAACAAAAGGACGAAAAATATCTGTACCTCACAAGTTAAGGAGGAGGAATCTACAATGAAAAATATTTGACTCCTCTAAAGGAATATGTGTGAGGAGAGAAAGTGAGGTCCTATCTACCGTTGATTTAAAGTGGGTTCTGTTTACGAAACACTTTATTTCAAATCAACAGTAGATCTTTCACTCTTCGCATCTCACTTACAGAAGAATTAAATCCCAATGAAAGCATTGATCTAAGGGGAACCGGATGAAAGGATACGAGCTACTTCCCGTCTTGTGCAGTTAGAAGGCAAACCCTCAACAAACAGTGTACTGGTAGCGTCAGGTGGAAGAGAATGGTCAGCTCTTCCACTACTAAATCCCAGGATTTTGTCTTTTGCATTTGTTCCCCTGTCTACTCCCCCAATATTTGCAACATGTGAATCGTCAATACTACGATTGGGAACTCGCCCGCCAATGGTTCTATTGGACTGTCCCGAACCATACGATGAAATCTGATGAAAAATGTACAATTTTTTATCCTTAAACATATAGGCCTATTTCACACACCAGATGTACTCTTTGATAAACGAGATTGAACAAGATGAGCAAGGCAGTGAAATAAATTATTCTATTTCCATAACGTGCTCACTTTAACTGGATAGGATATTAGAACAAGGTAGAGTTCACAATTTTGTGTTCATTACACAATAGTAGGACACGACAATTAATATATTAGTACTCTTCAAAATGTATCTAACAAAAAAAAAAACTTTAAATTTTTCCCCTATTCCTTCCAAATATCCCATGAGCTGAAACAGAAATTATCTGGGCTTTTTTTAACATTATCATATCCATAGAAAAACACATTTAAATACATTTTAGTTGCCTACAAACTCAATATATATAACAATCAGGGTAATAAAAGAACAAGAAAAAGATAACTGGCCATTTAGGAACCGATAAATAGCTAATACCGCACTACGGAGGTAATGCTCATAAGATGCATCAAGGGACTCAGCATCTCTAATTACTCGATGCCCTCCTCTATCATCGTCATGGGGAAAGTAATTGGGCAAGTCATGAACGCCAGAGACATCTTCAAAATTAAACAATACTTTAAATTAATGAGAATGTTTACAGGGAAAACAAGGTAACAATGAATAATTCACATGATGATTGTGAAATACAGAAGATTAAAAAATCAGATGACAGAGAAACTATGTATATCAAGTTACAAGCCTAAGATTAAGACAACATGAATTTGAAACAGAATAGCTCCATTATTGAAAATTAAATATCAGAAAAAGATAGATTCACCACAAAATTAGACACAGACCTACCTAAAAGAGTAAGATCATGGGCACACAATTCAGACTCAGGGAAGCATATGGTGGCCAGTTTAGTAAATAAAATGAAAAACTCTTTCCAGAAACTCTTGAAAAATTAGCAGGGGAGTATCATCACTTTTCATTTCTTGCAATCTCTTTCTAGTTTTAAGCTATGTAGCACAGACACTGAGCCTGATACGACACGGAGATACGTATAATCTCTAAAATGTAGGACACGGATATACAAATCTATATATTATATAATTATGAATTATATAAATTGACAATAAAAAATTATGTCCACAAGTATGTTCCAGATTATTTTTTTGGAGCAAAAAGATGTTTTTCATAACTGGTTCAAAAAGATGTGTTTCTTATTTTTATAATCATAATAAAATTTATACTTTTTTAGAAAATTAATGTATTTTTCTTTTTTAAAATTGTATTAGAACTGTGCTAGAATTGTCAGAAATCCAACAAATTTTTTTGATTTGTACACTTCAGGGATAAGTATCCTATGAGTGTCATACGAGTGGTATCGGACACGCTATATTTAAAAGGAGTGTCCGAGCTACAGTGAACAATAGTTAGGCACTTAGAAAAAAACAGGAACAAAGAATTCCTCATCATTAATCAAGGAGGTTATATAAAAAATTTTAAGACCAAATTCAGTTCAGCAAACACTTCATAGCCGTATTTTCTCCCCCTTTATTTACCTGTCACATTCCCCTTCAACATTACATTAAGAATGCATAACCACCCGCCAATAAGATGACGATGTTGAAGATAATCATGATAGGTGACCTACAGCGCATCCAAACTAAAGGGACAAACACAAACCCTCTGATTGGAACAAGGGAAAGAGTTTAAAGGTAAAAAAAGGAAAAAAAACTAACCAAACCAAGAAAAATAAAAGCTATGTAACAGGTAAGGACTGAAATTGGAAGGGGGAAAGATCATAAAAGGGTAAATTCAACGTTTTGAATTTAGATTTGGCGAAATAGGTAATGACGGCCTTTTGCGTTGAGATGAAAACCCAGCGACAGGAAAAAGATATATGAAAACCCTAAATTGAAGCATACCGTAGTCGGAACGAGAGCGCTTGCCGGCGATGGATGAAGGGGCGTGCCGCGATTCCGCGTATCTCCAATAACCGTCGGACATGAGGTTGGGAATTGATTGATTGATGAACAAATTGAAATTGGAAGTGAAATTGAAAAGTAAAAGAGGATGAGAATATGGGTTGAAGGTACTTGATTAATCCTCAGAAACGCCACACGACACAGATTCAAACTTCAAACTTCAAACTTCTGCTCAACCAACATTGATTTTCAGTTTTGTTTTCATCTACACCTTATAAGCACCTATTTCAACACACTTCTCTTCTTTATCATTTTTTTTATCACATCCTGTTTATATTTTTCCTTTTTTTATCACTGTTTTACTATATGTTTCATATTCAAATATTTATTGGATAAATAAGAAAATTTTGATTTACTTAAGAAAAAATTTAAGAAATTAATTATTTTTTAAAAATTCTCTTAAGAATTTTTAAAAAATGTTTATTTGAAATAAATTAATTAAACAATGGGCGTAGTTAGTATTTCACTAATCGGACAATATGTTTGGTTTATCTTGAATTTCTGTGTTTTAATATCACATAAATTCAAGTAATTCATAAAAAAAAAATCACTTCAATACTAATATAGTTATGGTAAGTGACTTATTTCAATTTGTATAAATATTTCTTCTTCAAAATGCAAAAATAAAATAAAATAAAGAATGTTACTTGCTAAACGTATATCATGCAAGGGTGAGTGAGACATATACGTAATTTGTTACACGTGTTTAGTAAGTTTCATGAAAGTCTTGGGCTTTTTTTTTTGCTAGCGTGTTTCGCTTATAAGGAAAACACTTACATAAATTTTGTTTACATTATTTAATAAATCCTAAATTGGTAAAAAAATAATTAATTTTAATTGAAACAATAGATTTTATTGAAGATATCTCTCCGTGTCTTAGAAAGAGTAAGATAAGTCTAAACAGATATGCTTTGTATTTTATAGGAATAAAACAAAACAAAAATTACAGCAAGTAAAATTAAAACATTCTCATTTTATAGATATTAATAATATATATATATATATATATTTATAGGTAAAGTGGGTCTAGATAATATTTAGAATAAGTTGTAATTGTTGACGTATTGATTGTCTTCTCATTCCTTTTTTTAAGTCTTCTCCTTTTATTATTAGCGCTCAAAGTAGTTTATTTATATTGTTTAGTCATAGACCCTTGTTGTGATGGGTCAAATAAATATCAGGTTTTAATTGATGTGTAACATGATTTATAGGGAGATATATTGATATATGATATATTTGTATTCATATTGGGAGAATATCTTCAATATTTTTCAGTTAATCAATGTTTAGTTGATTTTTCGGAGATGTCACCCATATTAAGTGAGACATGGTTATGACTCATAAAGAATTCACATAATTGTTGTTGTTATTTATTAGGTGCCTTAAAATGCGTTTTGACAGAGTAACTGAATTCTCCAATACCGAACGGTACAATATTAATTTAATAAAATAAAATTATTTTGTGTAGTGTGACATAAACATTTTATAAAGAGATTTTTTGGAATAGTATACTTCCAACACAAGATAAGTATTTATAGATATGCTACTTTTTTAAAAAAAAAATTAAATTATTTTTATAAGTGATAAGTTGCATTTATAACTTGAAGTATTATTAAAATAAAATAAAAACTAAAATAGGTAAATGAGAGCTTAAATTTAGAGAAAATGAGAAGAAAAAAGAGATAAAAAATAGAAAAAGGTTAAAACTAAAATAAATATAAATTATTTTTAAGTGAATGACTTATGATGATAGATAAAAATATAATAATAACATATTATGTGAGTTGAATTTATAAGTGACATAAAAAATGTTTTTATATTATAATTTTATCACAGAATTAGAACCATCATAATAAATCGTCATTAAATATAATATTTTATTAGTAACTATTTGAAAAATACTAAAAAAATATTTTAAACTATACGAAGAGTCTAACTATCGACTAATACTAAAGAATGTTTTTTCATAGATACATAATAAACAACTTGCAATCAATATTTTTCTTGATTTAGTAATGAAAAATGTAAACCACTAATCAATTAGATAATAAAAAGTTTACACTGATCTCTTCTAAGTTAATCATTAGAAAGTATGCTTCATCTAATCATTGAGGCAATAAAATTTTGCGTTATTGTTTTTATTAAATATTAAAAAATGTACACTATTTATTGGCTAGATAATAAATAGGATAAATAGTTATTAAACACTAAGAAATATGCAACATCTAACTGATTAAATAATAAAAAATAAGAAATTTATATCAATATATCCGTGATTAAAGATTAATTTTTGTGCACCGCCAATTTAAATACTAACTATTATTATGTATTCAACTCTCATGAATTCTCTCTAAAATAACTTAATAACTTAATAATTCTTCGATTCTCTTGGATTCCATTATTTGTTTTAAGGAACTTGAAAGGAAAATTAAGACATAAATCAGGCATGTACAACAATTAACTTAATTTTGATTTTATTTTATGTTATGTTATTTTATTTTATTTCCCACTTCCTTCCTGTGGATAGATCCAAACAAACAATAACAGAGAAAAATAAGTCTTTGAAACACAGAGAGAAAAAGCCCCACTTCACTAACTAATTTTTAAAGTAGTTTAAAACAAAACAGTTGATAAACTTAGGTTGGAGTTAGGGAAAATTACCTAACATTGAGTGCGGTTGTGGATTTTTCATTACCGCGACCGATCAAATCCAGAACAAAACTTCAAAACGTAACCCTAACAAACCAAATAAAAAGATAACTCTTTCAAACTAATTAAAAAAAATGTAAACTCTAGAAAAAATGAAAGCTGGGTTTAACCTCAACAACCTACCTGCCTTTTCTCTTGTAAAAGAGTTTTGTTCCAGTAATTTGATTAATTGGTTTGTTTATTATTAATGTTAATGCTAATATTTACGATTAAGAGGATAATATCCTGTGCAAGTGGTGGTGTTTACTGTGTCTTTATCTGATTACCATATAATGCAATTCATTTTATTTTATTTTGAAGAGTCTAATTGGGAATCTTCGTTAACTTTTGTGATTAAGCCTATTTTTGCACGCTAACTAACGCCGTATTTTCTTCTTATCTTATTGTTGCAGACTTTGGGTCATCATTGAGCTTGGTGTAGGTAAAGAAATTTCATCACTTTTATTCCTCTGCCCCCTTTTCTTCATCTCATTCATTTATAATCGAAATCCTTGCTCTGTTACTCTCTTGGGTCACCGGTGTTTGGTTTATTTGGAGCAGTGAGGTGTTTAACCTGAATTTTTTTTAACCAATTCATGGCGGAACTGATAGGACCTCGCTTGTATAGCTGCTCTAATTGTAGAAACCAGGTCTCACTCCACGATGATATTATTTCCAAGTCTTTTCATGTAAACCTTCTCCCTCTCTCTCTCTGTGTTTTACTTTTCTGGGACCAAAAATTTGTATGAAATGTTTTCTTATTCTTACATTTTATGTGAAAATTATGTGAATTTTTACCGTTGATTTCTTAGCTGTATATGATGGTTTGTTGCCAATTGAAATCTCCATCTGCAAGTGTCCTTTACCTTTTTTACTTTCCACCACAGAACCCTCCTGGTTATTCAAAAGGGTAAGGGCTTTGCTGAATATTATTGTTTCTAGGTGCCATTATTATTATTACGAAGGTAAAGTGGGGAAATTCCAGGGTGATTTCAGGAAAGGAAAGAAATTTCAGCTCTTGTTTTGTAATTGAGGTTAAGTACAGAAGTGAGTGGTTCAATCAACAATGAGACTAGTCTCACTAGTGACTAGAATCCACTTCTAAAGCCAAATGTGTATATTTCTTAATACTATTAGAACTACAATGAATTCAGGTCTTACGTTCAATTTGAATAAGAAAAAGTTGTTTTTTTTAAAATTTGATTTCAGGTTAAAATTTGGATAATTCCTCATTCTGTTTTTTTCTTAATTGGAAATAAAGGAAATTAGTCTGTACTAATACTGATGAACTTCTAATGCATTATGGGTTGTCTAAGTTTAATAATGTCATGATTACATGCTTAGTAGTAAGTGAGCTATACAAGAGAGTTTGACATGCTTCTACAGAGTGAGACTGATGGCAGTATTGGCAAATTAAGGTTGTGAATAAATAAATACTGCAGAAGACATGATGCTTATTATCAATTAGCTGTACATGCACCAAGTGACAGCAGCTATAGATGTCTGTTGGATGTGGCTGTTGCTGTGATTTTCAATGTATGGGTTATCTGCACGCTGAGGATGCTTTTGGTTGAAATTTGAAAACATCATTTCAAATGTGGTCGTGGGAAGACAATGTCAGTGTTAAAGA
Source organism: Phaseolus vulgaris (assembly GCF_000499845.2). Classification (NCBI taxonomy): domain Eukaryota; kingdom Viridiplantae; phylum Streptophyta; class Magnoliopsida; order Fabales; family Fabaceae; genus Phaseolus; species Phaseolus vulgaris. The sequence goes on along the minus strand of NC_023751.2, from coordinate 9,412,066 downwards.
TGGAGGATATTGTTGAGGAAAGTAGGAGATTTAGATTTTCGACCTTTCATATCTTTCTGTCTCTTTAAATGGTTAACTGATATAGCAGTGCAACTTCACAAAGATTGGCAATATGTTGTGTTTTGTTCATTCATTATTTTACATATTTCCTAGATGAAAATATTCCCCAGGGATCTTTGTATATTTTCATTTGGACTTTGCAAATTCTCTAACTGAAGGCTTTTTGGTTGTTCTTGGTATTTAGACTTAGAGTTGAGGTTTATGATTTTATCTGCTACAAAAGCTTTCCCGGGTCATTTTTCTGAAATTATCGTGCTAAATTTTATAACTAGGGGAGAAACGGCCGTGCCTTTCTGTTTTCCCATGCAATGAATGTTGTCATGGGGCCAAAAGAAGACAGACATCTCTTGACTGGCCTCCACACTGTTGCTGATGTTTATTGTGGTGATTGCCGTGAAGTGTTGGGTTGGAAGTATGAAAGAGCTTATGAAGCGTCCCAGAGGTACAAGGAAGGAAAGTTCATACTTGAAAAGTCAAAAATTGTTAAGGAGAACTGGTAGCATTACATTGTAACCCCCAATCCATTCATTCTGCTCTTCATATTGGTTCTTTCATGCTTCGTGGTGTAATCTTGTATAGGAGAACCTTCAACCATTTGAAATTTGTCATTGTTTCCCCAACTTCAATTTCCCCAGGTTATGTGGCCAGAAGTGAAATTGCTAGATAAGCTGTTTATTCCTTGTTAATAGTATCATTTACTCATTTCTGCTCTATGAATATCATGGTTAAAATCTATGTAGAACAATATCTGGTCTATATTACACCATTGACCAGCCTACAGATTTCTCTTTGGGAAGATGAACTTTGCTGCCACGTAAAGTTTTTCTGTACTCCCTTCTTACTTAGGTTGTGGCTTGAATCTCTTGGTATATAAAGTAGTAGATCTTCTTATGGTTGAATTTAATATTTGGTAATAGCACAAGTTGGCCATCTTCAAAATTTGGCCTTTTGGATGGTCCCTTTCCACAATTAAAGTTGTAGTTTTAAAGTTATGCTTCAATTTGTCAATTAATGTAAGCTGCTCGTACATAACAGAATATTATGTAGCCGAAGCCTGCAATATCTGTTATTCTGTTTCAATTTTTCTCATCCATGCATTCAGTTCTCTTGACCATTTACAATGTTCCAAATTATTGTTTTGAAAGGCTAAGGATACAACTTTTATTAAGAATATTTAGTTTTTGTACAACAGGTTCCAAACACAAAGTCAATAACATCCAACATCAGAATAAACAAGGAACCGAAAACCAGTTTCTACCTGCCTACTCATCTTTACATTAGAAGCATATCAACTATTGAACAGTTTCCTTTACCTTTGATATGATACTTAAGGTATACGTTGAATATAGCTTTTGAAAACAATAACCAATGATGAGTGCAGTTTCCTTTACAATGTTCCGGTTTATAGAACAGTAAGTTTTGAGATTCAGGACATTTGAAACAAAATAGAAGGTTTAATAAAATTCTTGAAATCGAGTGAAGTCCGTCGCATAAAAAGAAAGTATACATCATATGGTGGATTTCATTAAATTTTAATAAATAATTTTCAGGATATTTAGAGAGTGAGTGTGTTGCGTAATTACCAATGATGATGATGGTTGTCTCTACTAGTTGGTAGAATTTAATACCGTCGACAAAGATTTTGGATTCAATTTTTTGATAATATGTAGACTTTTTTTCCATCATATAACACTATTTCCATTTTTAATTCTTCATCATTCTTTTATTTTTATTTTCTATCTATCATCTTTTTATTTTTATTTCCCTGTTGTTTTTAGATTTTTTTATTTCTTTGTGTAGAGTGAATGAAAAAGAAAAGAAATAAATATAAAATAGAATAAAAATAAATTTAAGAACCAATATAATAAAATAAACTAAAAAGAATTGATAATTTTAATTTTGGATGCCTTAAAAAATTAATTGGTTGTAAAAAAAAATATTTTTAATGTTTAAAATAGATAAAAATATAATTATTGAAGAAAGAAATGAGTTTTTAAAAAGTAATAAATTAAAAATGTTTAGTTTAATTTTTTTTTAAGAATGAAAAAAAGGTTGTTGTTATACAATTATAATGTTGTTGAGTATTGGTTGTTGATGTTGATTAGATTAATTTTAGCTATAGCAGGGACTTTGTTAATTTGGATGCTCTCTGGTATGATTTCGATCAACCTAAAATATTTTCGTTCAAACCAAAATTTCTGGATGCTCTCTGGTGTGATTTCGATCAACCTAAAATATTTTCGTTCAAACCAAAATTTATGGATGCTTTCTGGTGTGATTTCGATCAACCTAAAATATTTTCGTTCAAACCAAAATTTCTGGATGCTCTCTGGTGTGATTTCGATCAACATAAAATATTTTCGTTCAAACCAAAAATTTTGGGTGCTCTCTGGTGTGATTTCGATCAACCTAAAATATTTTCGTTCAAACCAAAATTTCTAGGTGCTCTCTGGTGTGATTTCGATCAACCTAAAATATTTTCGTTCAATCCAAAATTTTGTATACATATATGAATATTGCTATTTTTATTATTTTAGCATAGTTTATTTTAGATTACTATTGTTAAATAACTTCTTTGGATATATTTGGATTATTAGAAAGTTAAATTATATGTTATGATTGTATGGTGTATTGATGTGTTAAAAGAAGTGTGCAATGATGTGAAAGTAAGATCAAGAAATAGTATTTTCAGGAAAGAAAATACCGTGTTAAGATTGTTTAGGATGTGCATTGACTAGGGATTCGTCTAGAAGGAGATATCCTGACTCTACTGAGATAATGAAATCATATAGATGAAGTTATTCAGGTGGTGAGAGTCGGAGGAGGTTCATATGAATAGGTAAGTTGTTTGAAAGATAACTAACTTGACCTGTTATATGAGTTAACCTGTCATACTAGGAGAGAGATGATATTGAGATTATATATGCGCATAGCTGTGTGGATTTCACAATGATATAGTATGATAGGTACTGATCTCTGAGCCAACGCACGAGTCTTCCGGAAGTAGAGTTAAGTGTCTATGTTATATGAGTCAGTGGAAGTCTGACATGTGAAAGATGAATATAGAATTTGTATGACACTTGATGATTTGATAATTTGTATGACATTTGATGATTTGAGAATTTGTATGAGACTTATGATTTATGTTTTATTAATTTCAAAGTGAAATTTTATAGAATTTTGTTTTATATGGTTAGCTTACCTGTTATTTGGTTGTTTCTCTAACTGTGATGATGGTGTATTTACACGGGAGCAGATGAGATTGCAGGTAATAGAGTTCCTCGGTGAGCAGAAGGATTAGATATATTTAAATTGAATGCTTTGCTTTGTTTTGTTTTTAAACTTTTTGGATGTATATATTAAATTCCTATGAAGAAGGATATATTTTGAGATACAAATATGAAAAAACATTATATGTTTATATGTTAATTAGATATTACACGCATAATATTTTTAAAAAAAATTTAGGAATTTTACATCAACACTATACAATAAGAAAACAAAAGAACAAAATAAATTAATTTTCTTACAATTAAAATTAACTTATGTACTTTGACTGTTACAAACACCATCTCATTTAATTTTTCAAATAAGAGTATAAATGAATTTTAATTTATGAAATAAATTCATTTATTTTATTAATCAAAAGAATAAAAGGATCGGGGTTTTAACCTTTTCTTTTTTTAATTGGACGAGCTTCTTTTATTTTAAATTGTAAGACTGAAATTAAAAGTTAAAAAAAGAATCACCAATTATGTATTATAAAGGAAAAAACGTAATTTAACATTTTTTTTCTTTAAAATAGTTTTCTTTATTTAATAATATTTAATTGAAAAAATATCAAACAGTGGAAGCTGAATCTAACACGCAAACTTCTGAGGCAAATGCTCCCTGCACCCAACACATTTTAACCTGCACCCAACACAATTTTAAAAACTCCAAAAATACCCTTTATTCTGGAAATAAAAATCCGGAATTAAAAATAATATATTCTGGAAAAATATATCCGGAAGTGGTTATTGAGTTTCGGAAATAAAAATCCGGAAACAAAATTTAAAATTCTATTCCGGACAAAAAAATCCGGAATTGATAAATAATACATTCTGGAAAAAAAAATCTGGAAAAGAGATTATTGTGTTTCGGAAATAAAAATCTGGAAACAAAAATGAGAAACTCATTCCGGATAAAAAAATCCGTAATATAAAATTTCGTTCCGGAAAAAAAAATCCGGAACACATATTTTGGAAATTTTTTTTAAGGATAGTTTCGTCTTTTCCGCTGGAATCGGGTGCAGTGATATGGTGCAGGAAGCAATTGCCAACTTCTGAACTGGATTCAGACGTGCTACCGTTACGACACGGATCCGATCCGTTGTCGAGAACTCCATGCATTTACTAAAACTTATAACGATTGATTTTCAGGTATGAATTGGGCCACCGTTTCATACTTAATTTTTGGGCCACTTTTTTGGATTGGTTCATCCATGAGTCTAGTTTCAATTATGGACAAAAAATATATCACAATGTCAATTCATTATGTTCCTTGACAACAAAATGTTTTGAGGAAAATATTATTTATAAAAATAATTCACTTTTCGTTATTGTGTTACACGTTATTTGACTTACTTTTTTAAGCACTTGAGCTCATAAAATTACAATATAGTTTTCGGATATTACGGGTGACGTCAATATTGAAGGCTAGTAGCAGGAATATATAATCAAATTATATTATATGAGCCAAAATATAACATTTTTTGAATAATACAAAATAGTTTAATATATATGATAGAGAAATAATTAGCAACAATTATAAGCGAAGTAAAAGCACAAGAATATAGTATTTAAGTTTTCTGAGTCAACATTTATTGATTCAGTAATGCTTCAGAGAAGGAACAAAACATTTATTGATTCTTTAAAATTTTTGCAGCTTCACAGTGTTCATTTAAATTCGAATTCATTGGTGTCAACTACCAAACTTACAATAAAAAACAGTGCTATTGGACTTCTCCCCTAAAAGGCCCATTTCATATCTATTCCACCACTGCTTTCTATTGTTCATATAAAAGGAGCACTTTTTTTAGAATCACTAATTTATTGTCAAACAAATATACATTTACAGAACCAAAATGCATACTTCTTTTTCACTTTTCTCAATGGAAAATGTTATAAGCTCAATAATGCTGTCCTGGTAAGACAAGAAAACCTTGAATAAACTGTTCTGACAAACTTTTGAATAATATGAGATATTGAATTTAACACTTCTCAATACTAATGCTCTGATCTCATTGTTGTAGTTAAATTTATTGTGTTTCAAATATTACTATTACATGCTTTGATATTCCCGACAACCTTTTAACATATATAATATTAACTAATATAAAAATAATAATTAATTATTATATTAATTAAATTAAATACTATTTTATAAGCTAAAATTTATTAATTTATAATAGTTTTTATTATTAATAAAAATTTATAAAATAATTTTTAAATTGATATCTAAGATTAACTACTAAGATTTTAGTTGCTATTTTAGATTTTAAATTAATCTTTAATTAAATTAATGACTAATTTAGAATATAAAGTAGTTAGTTGCTAAAACTTTTATAGCTAATGTTGATACCAATTTAAAAACTATTTTATAATTTTTTTATTAATAATAGAAACTACTTTAAATAAAAATAATATTTTAGTTTATAATGTAATATTTAACTTAGTCAGCATAATTATTTTTGGCTTCTAAATTGGTTGATATTTAATTATTTTCTTGTTGCGTGAGTTATTATTAGGTAGGATCAGTATAGATCCAATCCAAATTCTTAGATTCATTTTAATTGATCAAATTGATTTGAATTTTTTTAATTTAATTTAAATTAGATTAAACTCACTTTGTTAATTAGATTAAATTTAATATCGGATCGACCTAATTAACCTAACTTGAGATCAACCCAATTTAGCTTGACACGACCTTAACTCGATATAGGCTCAATTTATCGACCAAACATAGGCCCAACTTGACGTGACTTGACTTGGTATAGGTCTGTTTTGATCCCCACCTAAACTCGACTTGATCTGGACCCATCTACACTAAGCTTGATCTCGACCCAACTTAACCTAATATTGATCAAATTCAACTCAATTTGAGTCCTACACAACTTGGTTGAACGTGTATCATCCTGGGAATAGGCTGACTTAGTTCGACCTAATGTAGGATTGATCTAACTTAGCTTGACAGGGTCCCAACTTGATGTGGGTTTGATATCTTAGCCAACACGAACCCAACTCAACTTAGTTTGACTTGACCCAATTCATCTTGCTCTCACCTAGGCCCGATAAGACCTGGACCTGACCGAGTTCAGCTCAATCTAACTTGAGACTAACCCAACTTGATTGAACATGGACTGCTCGGGTCGACGTGGGCCTGAGTTAACTCGGCTCGACCTGACGTGAGATTGGGTGAACTTAATTTGACATGGCCCCAACCCAATATAGGCTTGATGATGTGGGCCAACAACGACCCAACTAGACTTCATCAAACCTAGCCCCATCTTTCTAGAGTTGGTTCTGGGTCAACCCGGCTTAGCGAGTGTCTGGTTTGACTCTAACTTGACTCATCTGGGTTCGGATCAAATCCCCTCAATATGGACCCCAACCAGCTCTAATTTAAATGAATCTACTATACTTGTTTTCAAATTGACTCAACTCGATCTAGGTTCGACTCGAATAAACTCTTTGGATTGACTCGATTTGACCTGAGTCCTGACCAAATTGACTCGACTTTCTTTCGAACCGATTCAACTCAATCCCAACCTAACTCGGTATTACCTTGGATCTCTTCCGACGTACCATTTCATAACTTAAAATGACATATATGCATCTTGATTTTAGATTTTTAAAATCCAAAAAATTATTCGAGTAACCAATTCAAATCTATCCAAAAATGTATATTTGAATTTGGGATAAATTCATTTAAATAAACTTAAACATAATATAAATTAGGATAATTATGGATTAAATTTAAGAATTTGATTTTGTTTTACCTTTGTTATTAGGCATTATAGAGGGTTTTTGACCATGATGGGGTTATTTTTTTTGTTTTTTACCAAAATGGGATCCGTTTAAAAAAAATTACAAATTTAGGCAAGTCGTGCCAATTTGGCACGACTTCATATGCACAAATCGTCCCAATTAGGCACGACTTCTGCCTTGTCATACTGAAGTCGTGCCAACTTTGCACGACTTCTGCCACGCCATATTTTTTTTATTTTATTTTATTGTTTATATATTGGGTAGTAAGTTATGTAATGTTAAAAATTAATTTGATACATAATTTTCTAAGAGTGTTAGTTTTAAGGAACAAAAAATTGGATAATCGTGTATGGATCATGTTTGCCAGTAATGTAATACAATAACTTGATTATTTGATTAATTAAAAAATGGAGAAAATTGTTATTGAATTTGGAAATAAATAGATAATGAAAATTTATTGTATTTGGAAAATAAATAGAGAATTATTGTTGTGAATTTGCAAAATAAATAACTTGAGAAGTAATGATTTTACAAAACATGTAATGATGAGAAGAAATTAATTAGAACTAAACAAATTAGTAAGATTCATTACAAGATATAAAATAAAAATATAAAGTTGAACTAGAAGTAAATTATTCCAATTTTTTGTTCCTTAAAACTAACACTTTTAGAAAATTATGTATCAAATTAATTTTTAATATTACATAACTTACTACCCAATATATAAACAATAAAATAAAAAAAATTATGACGTGGCAGAAGTCGTGCCAAGTTGGCACAACTTCAGTATGACAAGGCAGAAGTCGTGCTAAGCTGGCACGACTTCAGTATGACAAGACATAAGTCGTGCCTAATTGGGACGATTTGTGCATATGAAATCGTGCCGAATTGACACGACTTGTCTTAATTTGTAATTTTTTTTAAACATACCCCATTTTGATAAAAAGCAAAAAAAAAAAAAACCCCATGATGATAAAAAAAAACCATTATAGAAGGAGATGAGTGAAAAGATGTGTAGGTTGAAGGCAACTTGTAACACGCACGTTCTCTGGCTGTCATGTACACAGGAAACCCCAATACTGACACCAAAACCATAATGCAGAACAGAAGTTCATTGACGTTTGCGATGTTGAGTGACTAATTTGAACTTCACACAATGTATGTACACTTCAGTGACGCTGACATCGCATAGTTCTCCATTCAACAACGTCGTTTTCTCTTCAATATCTTTATTTCAATATGCAATTATCTAATCATGAAATTTATCTTTCTATATATATTAAGTTGGCGATGATCATATACAGTTTTTGACCCCACACTTGTTGTGTATTCTACTGAGTGGACCTTTTCTTTGGGTTTCAATGGACTAAAGCTGTATGCCAAAGCTGGAAACTCTTAAAAAATGCTGCTAAGATCGCATGCGTTCTCCCAAGTCTTTGTTCTCTTTTGAATATTTTTGTTATTTAGAAATTTAATCTTCATTTCAATGCAATAGTGCTGCTGTCTTGGCTTGAATAGTCGTATAAACTATTCGTCTACATGCTGATTCCTTGAAATTTTGAAAGTGAAGATGAATTAAAGCCACTTATAAGACATATTGTGAGCTTCATGTGACTGAATTTATAAGGTGCAATAGCATTCTTTTTTTATTCTGCTGCCTTCTTTTGAATTGAATATGCTTCTCACTGATTCAAAACTTCCAACAATAGCTTTGGCTCCACCACTTCTCCAACAAAATGCAAAACAATAAACTATAACTAAAGCACATAAAAGGAAGGAGCACCATGGATTAGCTCACACTTATCCTTTTTCTTTTTCATTTTGTTAAACGCTGAAATCACTGCATGTTGAGGTGTGTCCCAGTGTGAACAGTGGAATTCTTTTTGTACGGAATAAGGAGACAAGAGAACCGGGTAAACGGCATTGATGGTGGAGTTATATAATTATTGTTAGAGCATGTTGAATGGTGTAACTATGGGTGCTGTTTAACTACTTTTTGTGAGTCCTATAACATTACATGAGACTTAAGAACTTTGAGAACTTTTTTTTCTTTGATAATGCCATATTTAAGAATTTCAAAATAGTTAGTTTTATAATTTTCTATCAATTCTTAAACTTTATTAAGAATAAGTATATATTTTTCAAATGTATAAAAGCTGTCACATCAAAAAAAATTTTGTAAATAGTGAAATTGTAACCCCTACAAATAACCTTCTTTAAGGATGTTGTTTTTAAGAAAAAGGTGTTTGAAGTTGATGACGAGTTTGACTTTAAAAGATGTTGCTGAATGATGAGAAGTTTTCGTGCAACTACTAGTCCATCTTAAATCTTCATTTTTCTCATTTACCTTAAGATTGAGTTTGAGACCTAATTTTCATTTGTTTTTCTCTTTTTTGTTCTTTTGGTGTGAGCTTTTTGTGAGAACTTTAGGCGCTTCCCTTTGTGTCCTGAATAGAATATGAAATTGAAGTGTCGGTTAGGTCTCCCTAATGCACAAAGCTTTGACGTAATTGGTGCTGCAAATAAAAAATGAGTGAAGGATTGGTTGGTAGGAAAAGGTTGTATACATGTGGAACAAGGAGTGGCTAAGCAAAGAACCTACTAATTAAAGCTTAGTAGATAAGACACAGTAGATTTTGTATAACTTTTGTTTCCAATGATTTTTTTAAAGAACTCTCTTCTTTTTCACTGAGTTGATTCAGCATGTTAATCTGCTTAGTGGGTTTTACACAATGGATCAGAATTGAAGTTAGTTAGGACCAGTAAATGAATTGTAAAATTCTTATGCACCTTTTGAGAGGGAATTTCATCAAAAATAAAGGAAAATGACACTTTACCACTGTTTCTCCTTGGTAAAGGAAAATCACCTCTTAAGAGAAACCGCACCAAAAATGACATCTTTGAAACAGGACTTTTTTTGACTGAAAAAATACAGAAAAACATCTTATTGACATGGGAACCCTCATATAATTGAGGTTGATAAAACAATAATAATAGAACCGTAAAAAAATAAATAAATAAATATATATCTATAAAATTTTCTTTCTTATAAGAGGAGCTGAGATAAGTGTTATTAGCTGAATAATTGATTCATTCTCTTTAGTTGTATTTTTCTTCCTTTTTTTAACATCGAGGATCATCTTTTGATTCGAAAAAAGGTTCTTCGATTTTAGAATGAATATTTAAAATATATTTATATAATAGAGATTTTACTATTCAACCTACTTACTACGTGTATCACAATTAACATTTGTATATTATCTAATTTTTATATAATTTAATTAATGTTAATATACAATTTAATTAATACGTTTACTCCATGTTATTCTATCGATACCGAACCGATACATTCTGAGATCATTCGGGCTCTAAAAATACATTTTCATTCAATGAAACTTTAAAAAAAAGAATTTTCAAAACCTTTTCTATAAATAAAATATAATAAGGGAAGCAAATGTTGACCTAATTAAACTCTTCATGGTAATTTTACCAGCCCAACAGGAATATAAACTGGGTCAATCCACTTATTTAGAAGAATAGCCCTAACGGGTTATTCTTAATTTTTTTTAGTGGAGGAGTATATATTAAAGTGGTATGTAAGTAAAGGTAAGAAAAAATCGAATATCTAATATCAACTACGTGATAGTAATTTTTTTTTTCTCTTCTAAATATGACAATTTAAAGAGCAAGTTAAATCTCAGCATGCAACTTTAGACAATGCATATTTATCTACAATTGATACAAACAAGCTTTTGAGCTAACTTCAAAATAAAGATAAAAAGGTAAAACAGGTCAATTCTTCACGTAACTTGCCTAACTAATCTTCTTTTGTATGTTGGATTACATGTAATAGTTCTGTACAGCAGATAAATTGTGGGGCTATTATTACAAAACATAGGTAGCATACCAGATTTTATTAAGTTATATTTGATCTAGGCTAAAAAATAATAACATCTAACTCTGACTTATTATTTGTTATAAGTTGTTTTTAGATAATAGATTTCAAGCATTAATAAAGATGATGTAATATTTTTTTATGGGTCAGTAGTTTTCAAAAAAGAAAAAAAAAAGGTAATGAAAGAGGACCAAAATTCATTTCCAGAAATCGCAAAAAGTTTGGCCATTGAAGGAAAAAATATCTAATATTGAAAGTGAGGTTGGTTTATATAATTTAAAAAGTGGTTATCTCCTTATGGCCACTTATCTCCTTAAATAGAACCATAAAAGCATACTAAAACCATTTAAGAAGATAAGTGAGGTTGGATTTCATGAACTAAATCCAATAACCTTCATGCATTCAATATAATTAATGATTATTTTACGGTAAGTATAACACTGTCGTCAAAAGTAATAATTTATTTATAAATACGGATATCGAACTCACAAAGAATAATAAAATAATATAATCAAGTGTAAGATTCACTAAATAGAAAATAAAATAATAAAGTTTGTTGAGAGTTTGTTTTGATTGCAAGAATTGTAAAGAAAACAAGGTTCAATTGAAAAAATTGGGATTGAGGGTCATATTTCTTACTCTTTTGTATTTGTATTTTGAATAGCATGGTAATATTATATATTTGATTGATGTTGATGCGCATATAAAAGTTATTTACATTGATTCTTTGCATATAAAATTATTAAGAGAGTTTCATAAATATTGATTCCTTGCATATATATAAAAACTTCTTATTATTATGATTAGATGTTGATAGCAATTAATATTTCAAATATATTACTAGCAGTTAAGCATTATCATTTGGATCATGGTAAACAAACATGACAAATAAAATGACAATATCAATTATCAATTAAAAACAAAATATTATATTTAAATTTCACCTCAAAATACATTAAATCAAACCATTACAAATCTCCTTCGTCCTTTTCTTAAGTCCATAGAAAAAAAATATTAAAAGATGATATTATTTATGAATGATTAAAATATTTTATAAGACTACACAGTGACAGAGTCTTTTTGATAATTTCAAACCATTAAAGTAATGTTTAAATTTTTTGAAATATATATATATATAGATAGATAGATAGGGAGGAAACCTAATCTATTAAAACATAATCCAAAATATAAATAAACAGAGCATGAAAAAAATAGGTTTAATAGCTTATTATTATAATAATTTTTCAATTTTTTTTAACGTTTTAATTTAATCTAATTTTCTAAAAAAAATGTAGTATTTTCTACCAAATTAATGATAACGATATTAATACAATAACACGTGACACAAATAGAAAATGACTCATTTTTATAACAACATTATTACCACCCCGTTTAACGAAAATAATTGTATTCACTAGTTTCTAAAAAATGTTAGATCAAATTTAAAACATTCAAAATAAAATAAAATAAAAAACTATTAAAAAATTCACAAAATAAATTAAAATCCTAAATCCAAAAATACAATACTAAAAACCCTTACTAATAAAATCTCCAAGTACCATCATAATACTCTTACTAATAAAATCTCCAAGTACCATCATAATACTTTTACTTCCACAATAATCAGAACTAAACTTCAACAATGAGACTCGAAGTTAAGCAATGAGACTCAAAGTTAAGTTAAATCCTTGAAAAATATTCAAAAAAAAATAATCATTAAACTAGTCAAATTTGATTGTGGTTATGATTATTATTATATTTATTAGTAAAATTATTAATTAATAATATAAAAATTATTAACATTATTCATATTTTTAATATTATTATATTATTACTAATAAATATTATAAGTATTACTAAATATTATTAATATTATTAATTTTATAATATTAATACTATGTATACATATTAGTTATAATTATTATTATTATTTATGAATATTAATTATGATTTTATAATTATTCATATTATAATAATATTTTTAATAATATGTATATAATTATTATGATAATAGTTGGTAAGTAATAGAGATTCGTAAATAATAGTTGGTAGTTAATATGATCTGTGGGTAATAGGTGGTATGTATTATTAAATTTATCTATAAATTCAAATCTGTGGGTAATATCCGTAGGTAATGTTGTCCGTAGATAATATTTGTAGATAATGTTGAATTTACTTACGGATTCAAATCCGTAGGTAAAAATACATAGATAATACTATGTTTTTTAGTGTCTCTTTTCTACCGTAAACCAAATTGAAATTTAAGTTATTACTATATTCATTCCATTTAATCTTGAGAGTTGTGAATGAATTATATATGATAAAAAAATAAAACTTATTTCTTATAATATTCCCCCTTTTTAATTTTCCTTTTGACAAATAAACAAAATAAATTAAAGAACTTAGAGAAATTTATTAAAAAAATATTTAATAATATATAAGTGTTTATAAATAATTAACCTTAAAAAAATTACTAAAATTTAATATATATATATATATATATCAAATTAAACTAAAGTCATAACAAATTTATATTTTAAAGTTTTTTTTTTCTAGTTTTCAAGTATAAATGGGTTGATAGTAAGAATGATGTTAAAATTGATTAATCATGATTTATATTATTGAACTTTCGAAAGATTTGGGATGAGTCATTTGTAATGGTTCAACAAGCATCTCAGGTTTTCTATGTCAAATATCCTATGTCAGAACATTGACATATCATTTTACATGGAAAAAAACAAGTGGAGGTTATTGATGACATTGAAAATGGTAATCTCCCTTCATTGATACCAATAATAATGAATAAAGATGAAGATGTAGATGATGATGCACATGCAACCCGAAAATACCGCATGGAGAAAATTTGTTGTGTCAGGGAAGGGTCTAAAACGGTGGTTATGACCATAACCGTCATTTTAGACTCGAGCATGTACAATGTTTGGCAGTGCAAGAATGAGTCTAAAAGGACAATTATTACCTTAATCGTCGTTTATATGTGATTTATACATGACATTTTGAGAATAATCGTTTATACCTCTAATAGAATAAATTATGTGTACATAGACAACCGTTTCAAAATCGCTATATAATTATTAAAATAACTATTGTGATTGACCTTTTATACACCAGTGTGAATAGTAATACATCATCCTTCATAGTAAAATATTAATAGGAAGAAAATGAGAAAAATATAAAACTATTAAAAAATCATAATCCTTAATTTTTCTTTTTTAGTATTAAAAATACTAAACTATTTATATGAAGATATTAAATACATTTATTTTTTATAAAATTAAATATATTTTTCGTTTCTATACTTTTACATAAAATTAATTTTAATTTTTAGTTTAAACTTTAAATTTCACATATTTTTATAGTAAAAAAATTAGTGAAATAAGTTCCTACTAATATTTTCTTTATTTAATAGACGAATTTTGAATATTAATTATATTATAATATTATGATATTTATATCAACAATGGATTAATATAAATATAAAATATTTAACATTCTAATCTAAAAATTCAATTTTACATTAAAATAAATTGACAATCATCATTCATTACATAATCGAAAAATATATTTAATTTTTTTATAAAACATTAAAATATCTTGTAAAATAACATGAAAAAGCAAGTGTGTGGATGCATGATTATTGTTTGTTATTGAGAAAGATCTAAGAACGACCTGTGAATTGATCTGACGGTGAGGGAATATTGTGTGTAGAATTGATGGAATGAACGGTGGTCCAAACACCACATGTTGATGAAGTGACCGAGACTGAGAGGCCAGACAGAGAGATGCGGTTCAGATTGTAACGTCAGCGACACGTTTCACAATCACTCACACGTGTTCTCTTTTTTCCTCCTTCCCGGAGCTCAACTCCCTCGAACTTCACGCCGCCGCCGCCGCCGCCGCCGATCCATATTCATCTCATCTCCCTCATCGATGCCTCTATTCTGCTGCGCATTTCTGCAGGCCTCTCTCGTTTTAATGCATACCACGCTCTCTCTTTTTACTTTCTTATGAGAAAAAAAATCATATTCAATCTGACGTCACCGTTTTCTTTGTGTCAGAATATTGTACATCTACCATATCAGTAACTTTGCCGAGGGTCAAATAATTATTCTTAATCATACTCCGCATCTGATACAATATTAATATTTAATGTTTTTCAAAAGTTTTATAAAACTTCTAAATAAATGTTTTTTTTTATCTATTTTATAATAAACATAGAAACTAAATTTTTTGAAGAATTAAAATAATATGTATGTATAATAAAGAAAAAACAATAATTCGTTTTGAAGAGACTAAAGTTAATAATTTTAAATTTTAGAAGAATAAAATACAAATAAATTTATAGGAAACAAAGGTTAAGATATTTTTTATATGAAAATAATAACATTTAAGTCATGAAAAGTTACAGGCTTATTTACTATCTAACTTAATTTAATTTTCGGTTTTTATAACTAAAATCAAATTAAATTAAGGATGTAATTAGTAAAGAAAAAAGAAATACAGAAAGATAAGATAAGTGAAGAAAAGGAAAAAAAAAGTAAAAATAAAGGCTAATAAAAATAATTGTTTGATATTCTTATATTTAAAATTAAATAACTATTATTTTATTACCATTCTAAATATTATTATTTATTTATTAAAATAAAATAAAATAAGGTTTAAGAATAAAATAAATAAACTCAAGTTTTCTAATGACTTTATTACATCATTTTTTATGTTTTTTTATTTTATATAAAAAGTTGTTGTCGTCGTTATTTTTTTTATAACTCTTCTTTTTATGTTACCAAATGGTTTTTTTTTTCTTTTCCTTCTCCCTTGCCATACTCTCCATCCATACTCTTCCTGAGATTTTATTTAGATAATACGAAAAAGAAAAAGTAAACAATATTATTATATATTGAAAAATGAGATGGTTAGATTATGTGAAAAAAATATAAAGATGGGAGAAATAAATTAAAAAAAAAAATTGTATAAGAATTAGTTTCATCACAAATAAATTTATCTTTAATTTTTGAAAATAACAATGTTACCACTTTGTTCAAAATTCTATTCAATTTGACTGTTGAAATGGAGCATGTTAGATACTCAGCTGTACTAATGGATTGTATACTATGCGGAAAACTTTAATGTAAAAGGTTATATAGTTAATTATGATTAATGTATAATCTATTATATGGGGTTCTTAACACAAATTTGTCTACTTATTAATTAATTTACATATGATCATACATAATCACTTATATAAACTCTTGTAGTAATAATATGTTATTTGGGAAGCTACATAGTTAACAAAACTTAAGCTATAATAGATTAATCAAGCTTAAGATATAATAGATCATGTTGTCTTTGTGCATCCAACTAACCATCATAGGTACTTCAAATTAATGACTAGAACAAAAGCATTTTATACAAAGGTAGAAACCCTCAAATGACTTTCTTCATATGACCAAACAATACTCAAATTTCACTTTTAAATTTTTATTTATTTATTAAAATTGAGTAATAAAAAATTGTGAAGGGGTCTTAATATTACTAATTAAACTACCAACATATTCTTATATTACAAACTACCAAAAATACATATTTTACTTGAGAAAGGTAAAAAGAGAAGTGTTATCTCATCATATTTCTTCTCATGCCTTATAGGTTTATCATGCATTCCACTCAAATAAGCTTTTCTTAAATTTGATATGTTAAAAGATTTTTTAATATATTTTTAAAATATAAAAAAACAATGCATATAGAAGGACAGCATAAAAACCCTTAATCGAAAATCAAAATTCCTTGAAAGATAAAAATACACTCTTTCTTACCAAATTCTTCACTTTTTTTTCTTCTACAAACACAGTACATTGTGCAAACAAAACACAATTGAGTTTAATCAAAGTCGGAAATATTCTCCCATTTCAGCTCTTTTTTCACCATCTGAGAAAGTGCAACCCAAGTGTAAGTCACATCTTAAATACATTTATATTAATTTACAATATTAAATAGTTTTTTTAAAAATCTTTAATAATAGTACGTACTTTTAAGTATGTTAAACATATTATTTATATTAAGTTATAAATTAATATATATTACTAATTGATAATAAATAGTGTATAATATACCGTTTTAATAATTAAGTGTGATCTTTTAGTGCTTGATTAATTATGAATATTTTTTTTTTATCTCACATATAATACTTATAATTTATAAAAAAGTATTTTTTTTATTTAGATTAAATTATTATAGAAATGATTTTTTTAAATATTTAACATAATTTACTGCTTTAAAAAATATTATTAAATGATCCATACATTTAGTAATTAATTTTAATGTTTTTTTAAAGTGATTTTGTACAAAAGTTATTTTTAAATAAACTTAGTATAAATCAATCTCTTTTATAAAACTCATGTTAGATAGTATTATGAACTTCAAATATCATCAATTATATGTCACATTATTTATATTATTAAAAAGGAAAATAATAAAAAAATTATAGGGTGACCAAACCAAATTTATATGAGAGAAAAAAAAAACATTTCCTACTAAAAAGGAAACATAGAGAGTTGAAATTTGTTATGAAAAAAATTCAAACTAACATACAAGGAGGCAAGATAGAGTACCATTTAAAATTTAACTTATTTTTTATCTTTAAGATTAGCTAATTTTTGAATCCTTGAACTCCATGCCTTTGTAAATCTTTAAACATTGTCTTTATCTCTCTAAGGACCAAGGGACCAATCTAACAAAGAAGAAAATTTGACAAAGCAAAGAATAGTCACTTTCCAACCAAAGCCTCTTATAACCAACAGACTCATCATACTTAATGGCAAGAATAACTCTCATGATTTCAGCACAAAAAGAACCCCAACTGCCCAAATAAGTCAAAAAATTGGCAATAGACACTTCCCTCTACTCGTTGTAAAGATCTCAACACAAGTAACAATACCAAGAGACTCTCTAGTAGCACCATCACTATTAACTTTGATCCAACACATCTTAAAAAAAGTCAAACCATATGAACCAGAGTATAAACCTTTCTAGGCCTAGTGATGACTCTAAAAAACTTCAAAGTGGATATCATCTGACATAAACTTATTAGAAGCCTTATGTGACATTTTAATGTACCCCTTAACAGTGTGAAAAACCAAATCAATACTAATGTTTTGTTGGAACCTAACATGATTCATTATCCTCCAAATCATCCATAAAGGGAAAGTGACACATGCAAACTTAAGGCCTGATCAAATGGCTGCCTAAAAACTTAAGAAAAGAGAAAAGACTTAAACAAGAAAGTTTAATAAAATCAAAGAAGACATTTTGAAGTCAAGTTCACTGGTAATTAGTAGAAGGACAATCAAAGAAAAAATGACAAATACTATACTCTTGTTCCCTACATAAATAACACACAAAGCATAATTGGTCAACACAATATCATATAAATAATTTGTCTTAGGTCAAACAAAAAGGGAGTGATAAGTGAGGATTTCAGATACTTGGTTTTAAGAAACCTAGTTTTCATTAAGATAAACCAATGCATATCGCTATAAGGAAAATCTAATTGAAAACTTGCAAACCTCATCAAACTTAGAACTACAAATAGTACTCCTATTAACATTAATCATACCTATCTTGTTAATATCACGCGTCAATATGAATTTTTTTAAACCTATTTGTTAACCTCCTTAAGAAGATTAATAGGTCATTTCTAAATTTGTAAGTTATAAGTCATAAAACTAGATATAATAGAATTGATTATGTGAATCCTCCTTGTCACACTTAACATTTTCTCTCTCTAAAAAATCAATTTACATTTCACCTTATCTACTAGAGGTTGGAGGAATCTAATCTCAAGAGCACCTATAAAAATATGAACAACAAGATATTCAAAAGGTATAAATCCCCTATTGCAACCAATAACATTTTTAATCCTCCCACTAAAAGAAGCATAGTTATCTACAGAAAAAAAGCTTTTAGAAACTTTCATCCATTGACTAGAAACCGTCTCATAAGACTCTAGAAAATTCATGAGATTAGATATAATATTTTTGTTAGCCTTGCAAAACACAAAGATATCATCAACATAAAAGGACATGCGAAGGAAAAATAATGTATTTAAGGTCAGCCTTAGGAAGCATCTGTTAATAGAATAAAAGATAAGCACATGCTTAAAACTTCTTCAGCTAAGAAAACAGAAAGGGAGATAAATGATCTCCCCGCATAACACCTCTACTACATGAGAAATACCCAACCAAATTCTGATTAACTCTAGTAGAAAGAAGAGTAGATTTAAAAATGGTATGAATCCAATTTATCAAAATCAATGAAAATTCAAACTATTGTAACACTTGTAGAAGGAAAATTAAGAGTATCAAAGACCTTTTTAATATCTACTTTGATAGCAACATTAAAGTAATAACTTTAGAAGCAATGCATATGCAATCTTTAATGTTTATTCCTTTGATAAAATCATTTTGATTAGGGATATGATCTTACTTCAAACTAGAACAAGTCATAACCAAAATTTTATAAATAACCTTAACCTAAAATTGGCAACAACAATAAGTCTAAAATCCTAAATGGAGTTAGCTATAGGAAGCTTAGGAATGATGGAGACAACATTAGAATTTATGTTAGTTAAGATCCAATTATGGTGTTTCACAACACACACATCATTATCAATGATACTATAATCAATTATATTAAAATATAATTAATTATAATTTTTTTCACACAAATTTTTGTTCACTTGAAAATTTTCGAGTATATTATAGTTTCTATTTTCATCTTTTTATTATTTTTTTTTTCAACTTTCTCTTTTTGCAATCTATCCACGTTTTCCACTCTAGAAAAATAAACAATTAGTCTTTTACCTTTTGCATATTGTCAAATGTCCTTCTTTGAGAGTTTCTCAATTTCTCAAATGTCATTATGCATTTTGATTGTTGCTTATTTAATCTAGTTGGAAACTTTAATCACTTTGTGGTATAAACATATTTCAATAACTTCATTTGAGTCACAGTGAGAAGTATGAATTCAATCTCTAGATAACCACACTAATTATTGTATGATTGATAACATTTATCATTCCTATTAAATAAAAGATGTGTTCTTCCTTGTACTAAATATTCTTTAAGTCCTTGTTGAGGAGTGACAATTTTTAACCTTTACTTCTTCAACTTCATATGTGACATGACTAGTGATCTTATCTTTCCCATATTTTTTGCTTTTCTCTATATTAATAATTTGTCAAATAGACTATTTCAAAACATAACAAGACATAAACAAACATGCCTTCATCCCACTAAGAATGTTAACAATCACATTGCTAAAACGTCCTAAGTATGCATTCAAAGTTTCTTCAAAGTGTTTTCTTATATCAATCAAATCTCCTATTTTAGGGTTTAAGCTTGTTAGCATAAATTGAGAGACAAACAATTTAGAAAAATCTAAAAAATAAATTATTGATCTATCACTGAACCAATCTAAGATAATTCTAGTCAATGTAAATACAAACATGTTGCATACTTCAAATCACTTTTGATTAAAATTTAAGTTCAAATATTTTCAAATGAAAACTTAAATCTTGGACACCATTGAATAGTCGACTTTTTTCATTTCCACCGAGAAAGATTGAAATTCATGTTGCAATTCTTTATATTTTTTGTTTGAGTTGTTCCTGCACTTTTAGGGCGTCTTTGGTATACACTATTGTGTTTCCTTCTCTTCACTTATTAATTCATGATATCTATAATTTGTTGTAATGTAGGGGGAATTTTCATTGTTATATTCTCTTGCATTGTCGCATTTTGGATCCTCTTACTTGTCTCTTTATCTTTAAAAAAATCTTTAAATGTGTAGGACCAATTTTACTAGGCTTCACGGATGTGAAAATATTTTAGTTAATGTTTGTAATTCCTAGGACTTAAAATAGAACATTAAATAGTTCACAAGTCTTATTTATAAGTGTTTTACCTACTTAAATGCTTTCCATAAAAGAAGTTCATATGTATTCTTATTCATGCAATTCAACTAGAACTTATTCTCGTTTTAAGGATTACTTTGCCATGTGTCCTATTTAAATGTGTGTATGAAACATAGTTTTTCAAAACTAATTATGGATGTTATATCAAACAATAATTTATCAGATCAGGTAATAGCTTATCATTCTAAAGATAAGACATGTTCACTAGTAACTTGTAATAATTTAAAATAAACTTTTATAATTAAAAATATTATTAACATTTTTTTGTAATCTTATATCAATAATTAAAAAGTTATTAAAAAGTTTTTCCCCAAAAAACTTATGCTACAAGTAGGAGGAAGAGTTTATACTCAACTTTTACAATTCGTCCTTCAAATAACATTATATAATAATGTAACAAGTGTTTTGAAGGTACTTTGGGTATGCCCACGTTAACTACTTAGCTACTTTTCCACATCTATCACTATATAAGGTATGAAATGTGATATACACATTTAAACTTTATTATTCATTTTTATACTCACAGTGTTTGTGGCAGTCATCTTCATTGCCAGAAGCAACCACTACGTTCAGACGTATTAAAATCCTCTCTAACTTATAAGTGTTAATAAAAGTTATTCGCTTAATTAAATATCAATAGACGTATGAATTTGGAGTAAAAATTACAATCACGCTATTTTTTAAGATCTTAAATATAAAAATTCTAAATTATTTTAAATTGTTTTAATTTAGTAGGCTCTAACATAAAATAAATTGTTGAAAATTCTAGGTTAATTAAAAATCAAAACATTTTATAATATTATTTTATAATATATTAGTGAGTACAAATTTCACTTTAATTAATTTTATAAGATTAAGTTAAATTTAAAAACAATTCTTAATTAATTTCAAAATTATTTATATTTTATCATAACAAAATAGGTTAGATTTATTAAATTATTCGTTATCGAATAATCCTTAAATATTTATAGTCTTATGTATAAATTCAACAGTTTCAACATAAATGAAATATTAAAAATCTATATCAAGAAAAAAAAAATCATAATATATTGTGTAAACTAATTTTATAAAATTGAGTCATATTTAATTTTTTTTTTAAAAAGAGCTTTTATGATTATAAAGATTGGATGAGTAATTGATATTTTTTAACGTGTGGATTTGAGTAGTTTTTGCATGATGAGAAAGGAATAGGTTGAGGAATCAGGCGCGGTGGCTCTAGTCGTAAAAGTATATATCAAGTTATCAACCGACTAATTCTTTTGTGTGCTTTTACAAGAAGACAGCACTGAAGAATATTGTTGACTTATGTAACATACTTTCTCCGTAAGCTTACATGCCATGTACACAAATTTCTCGTACGTGTCATCATATATGACATATAGTGATTAAAATTAAGAAAAATGATATTTTTCACAAGCTTCGTCGTGGAGTCTAAAATGGGTATAGAAAAGAAGGACAGAATGAAAAATACAGTGAGTGTTGGAATAACAAAGGAAGCAAGAGATAAAAAAAATAAATATTTTAGACAAAAATGAAATGGTAGAGAAAGAAGTGTTTAAAAAATAAAAGGGTTTTGAAAGACAATGCTACCCTTTCATGTGTAATACTAATATAGCTAGCTAGTTGGCCAACACATGGATGGAACCACCACTACATCCCAATTCTGAAAGCCTTACACGCTTTTAACACTCTCTAGAAAAGTGGTTTCTTTTCTTTCTCTGAGGACTCGTAGCTTTTCCTTTTTCCCATTCTCTTCTTAAATCCATGGACACAGCTCAGTGGGCACAGGTACACAGAACTACTTTTTCTGTTTTCTTTCCATATAATCATGAAAATCTCTGCTGGGGGTTGTGGTTTTCAACCATAATTTAGATTATTAAGTTTTGGGCTTGGGAAATTATTTTGATTATATTGTTAGTTCTATGGGGAAGTTAAGTTCCACTTTATCCCCAACTTTTTCTGATGTTCAGCTCAATCCCCCACTAAATTCAATTTTTCTTGCTGTCTTTTTAAGATCTTTCCCTCATTTATTTTTATCTGCTATTGAAAGTACTGCTCCTTTCTTTTTCCCATTTTCTTTCCTTTCCACCATCTGATAAAGGATAAAGGACCCAAGAAAAAGTTAACATATTTGTTTGTATCATACCACTGCTGTTGTAATCCCTCAAAGTGTTTGTTGTAATAAAAGCACCTTCTTTGTATACTTGTCTTGTTTGTTTCCTTCCTAGACTCTCTTTTTCTCCGCAAAGGTTTTGAATTCAGTAATGGCCTTTTGCTCTCCTTTAGATTTTATTGTTTTAAAATTTGGATATTTTTTCAGGGTATTGGAGTGGTTAAACCTATGGAAGGTTCAAAGCCTCCTCCTATGTTGGAGAGAAGGGCGAGGCCTCAGAAGGATCAAGCTTTGAACTGCCCAAGGTGCAATTCCACCAACACCAAATTCTGCTACTACAATAACTATAGCCTCTCCCAGCCAAGGTACTTTTGCAAGACATGTAGAAGGTATTGGACTGAGGGTGGTTCTCTGAGAAACGTTCCTGTGGGTGGTGGCTCTAGAAAGAACAAGAGATCAACTCCATCAGTTCCATCACCAGCATCGCCACCAACAAAGAAGCTTCCTGATCTCACAACACCAAATTTCCCTCAATCTGCTTCTCAGGACCCTAAGATCCACCAAGGCCAAGACCTTAACTTAGCATATCCGCCAGCTGAGGACTACAACACTGTGTCCAAGTTCATCGAGGTTCCTTACAGCACGGAATTAGACAAGGGTAGTCTTCAGAACGCCACTTCCTCATCAACACCGTCTCAGTTGTCTGCCATGGAGCTTCTCAAGACTGGGATTGCTTCCTCAAGGGGTTTAAACTCCTTCATGCCAATGTACAATTCAACTGGGTTTCCTTTGCCAGACTTTAAGCCACCACCTGGCCTTAACTTCAGTCTAGAGGGGTTTGAAAATGGTTACGGGGGTCTTCAGGGAATTCAAGAGGGTCCTACAGGTGCAAGGATCTTATTTCCTGTGGAGGATTTAAAGCAGCAGGTTCCAACCACCAATGAGTTCGATCAGCAGAATAGAAGTCAAGGGGATTCAACTGGGTATTGGAATGGCATGTTAGGTGGCGGATCGTGGTAGATATTTTAGAGAGAAAAAAAAAGGAAGAATGAGGGTTGCTGTTTTAGCCTTTTTTTTCTTTTTCTTTTTCTTTTCTTAATGGAGGGAGTGTGGTTGTGTTTGGAGTGATCAGAACCACTAACAAAATAGGGTACATGGCTGCTGTTTCGCTTCTTTTGAATCCATTTCAATTTTTGGTCTTCTTTTCCTTTCCCTAGTAGTCCCACTTTGATTGTTGGCTTTGGTCCCAAAAGAATGTGGCTGTATTTTGAAGCTACCTTGCATTTTTATTTAGGTTAAGCAACAGGAGTATCGAGTCGATAACCTATATCATAATCAAAACTACTCATTTTTCATTTTTGGCTTTCCCGTGAGAATAATAACGCTTATTCTTGGGGTTTTACCAGGATCTTCGCGCACGGTTTGCTGCTACCACAGCAACACATCAAGGAAAAGGATTCCCATCAATACTATTGTCAGGTACCAAGAGAGTTTGGTCGGTCATGCACAACCTTCAAATTTAATGCCGTATTTAAGTATAATTGATTTTGGTTAATAAGGGCACTTAGCAACAACTTAGTGCACCAAATAACTAGTTTTTAGTGTTGGTATTTGTAAATTCTAAACTGGGATTTTGGGTGATTTATATACAGTCCTGAAACATAAAGTGAGTTGGAATGATGGCTGTCAAATCCTTTACAGCAAAAGTGGTCTCACTCTCTCTTTTCCTCTCTCTCTTTTCCTTTCTTTTTGCTTGCCAACCGATCAGAAGTGTCAGATCTTAACAGTACCGCTTGGTATTTCAGATTCTTCCATCCCTTCAGCTTTCACGAAGCAACCAAATAAGATCTATAACATGACAGTAATAATACATTGGTACGATCCATGAATTAATTCTACTCAGCTAACTATCCTTTATCAACAATATAATAATAACAATAATACACTCCTGTAAGGTTATCAAACTGCACTTTAACGTTTCCCTATGCTTTCCGATCACTACCACCTTTACAAAACCTTGCTACATCGTCTCTTCCATGTCTTAACTCACTCGAGCCGAATGCGACCTAGATTTTTCTTTTTCATTCATAGTTGGTCCCATGTTTTGCAGTAACAGTTCCCTTCAGTGGTTGATGAAGGTTCGTTGAGTCACTCACTTTGGTCCAATTTGTGAACATTATTATTTTATTTATACATCTCCCACATGGGCTTCTTTTCCCTTTCTTATATTGAAAGCCAAAGAAGCTGGAGCTTGACTCTGGTCTCTCCTTTTCCAGTGGAGGGTCCTACAAACATTCCTCTTGGTAACCGTGCAGGAATATTATCCTCCACTGCGAGTGTCCTCCTCCACGTAGAGATACACCTCCTTCACTTTATCCAATATAATATTATAATAATGTACCCTTGGTAAATATTAATTCACGCTACCCTTCCTTGCTTCTAACGTGTTAAGCATATGCATATCTATTTATACATTCAAATTTAACAACTCATGGAGGAATCTACCTCTTTCTGGTTGCAAATTCATCTACTCCACAAACATCCACTAAACAATATTTTTTCAAGCATTTATTTATTGATTTGGTGTGGCAGTATATATCTATAGAATGTACTGTGATTCATTTGGATTTACGTCGGTACTATATATATATATATATATATATATATATATATATATATATATATATTTTGTGATCCTAGAAGAAGGAGTCTACTATTTTTAGGGTTTGGTAAAAGCATGATTCATTGATCTACGAAGGAAATTCTCATTCCTTATGACTAAATCATGTGGGGAGAATTGATGTATGTAGGCATTGGATGATCAAAACCTAGAGGACGACCCTTTCAACCTAGGGCTTCTCTCCAATGATGACCTTTTTACATTAGGGTTTCTACGTACTAGACAGGCCCTAACATTAAGGACAGAAAGGGTAATTATTCACGTAGCTGCGGGACCATATATGTGCAAGCAGGTGATCATTCATTTTTCTAACGAAATCATGTTAAGAAATGTACACCTTTGGGATCGTCTCGGAGCAATTTGTTTGGCTACATATGGCAACATTTTTAAGTGAAGACACAAGAAAGAATGGGCTATACCTAGCTGCTTTGTATAAATTTTTATTGCAAATCCAACTAATTCCCTCCATTGACCAATATAAATACTTGTTACATCCTTCTTACCCAAATTTACTCTATGAAAGATGCTGCTCAAGATATATGTATGTAGCGTTGGCCCAGTTCCTGATGTTACTTCATACATATCAACAATTCTAGCTAGCTACCTTATTATAGATTTCTAGATTCCTATAACCGTCGTGTTTATGACC
Source organism: Phaseolus vulgaris (assembly GCF_000499845.2). Taxonomy (NCBI): domain Eukaryota; kingdom Viridiplantae; phylum Streptophyta; class Magnoliopsida; order Fabales; family Fabaceae; genus Phaseolus; species Phaseolus vulgaris. The sequence continues at coordinate 9,385,653 of NC_023751.2, read as the reverse complement.
TGTGATCACGCTGTGCCTTAATACTTGGTATTCTCAGCTTAATGCTTCATTTTTTCAACCGTTTTTTTTTTAAAGTAAATGTAGTGCATGTTTAGTAAGTAACACTGAATTCAACTCATTGTGATCTTTTTTAAGCAACATAGATTACTTTTGCTTCGATTTCAACATCATTTTCTCCCGCGAAATTAAATACACTAGTAAACTTACATGTGAGTGTCTTGATTTATGGAAATGTGCATGCTAAGAGGGCGGAATATTTTTCACAAGTTAAAATTTATAAAATTATTAAGAAGTTGATTTTAAGTTTAGGTGAGTTTTACAAAATCAGTTTATAAGATTTTGCTTTCACTACAAGAAAAACATGAAATAAAATCAATTTAGAGACAAAAAATAATTAGTTGTTATAGTAACTAAATTAGAGACCATTTTAAAAATTAAAAAAAAAATGGTTTCTAAATTAGTTTCTATTATTGTTAAATGGTTTCTAAATTGATATCTAATTAGCTACCAAGGTTTTAATTACTAATTATTTAGTTTCTATATTTGGTAACAAAAACTTTGGTTGCTAATTAGATATCAATTAAAAATCATTTAAAAATAATAGAAACTAATTTAGAAATCAATTTTTTTTTAGTCTCTAAAATGGTCTCTAATTTAGTCACTATAACAACTAATTATTTTTTGTCTCTAAAAATTCGTTTCTATTTCATGATTTTCTTGTAGTGTTTAAGTTTAAGGACACAAAATCAGACAATCCTATGATGGGGAGGTTAACCCCCACACCATCTGGGTTGAAACCCAGATGATGCTAAACCATACTAGCATGACTCTTACACTCACTTATATACTATAAAATGTCTTTATCTCTAGTCGACATGAGATTTTTAATAAAAAAATGCAATCCTTTAGTTTTCTTCTACTTTCTCCATGTACATATATATGCTTCCTCCCTCATTGTCAAAATTGAAGATAAACACACATTCATGAAAATGCCTTAGATTGCATGCTTAATCTTCAAACCTCCCAATGAAAATAACAATTTTTTTTCAAGCAAAGATTAAATTAATTAAAGCGAACACTTCACGGGTGTCCCAACCCTTATATAAGTGTCAAAACAAATCACAAGAAAACATTCAAAAACATATCAACAAATTGAAAAACTTATAAGAACCGATGTTTTCTAGAGCAACAACTCTGCATTTTCCAACACAATAGAAAAAAACAAAATAAAACATTATGCAGCAAATTTGCATATTTCCAACACAAAATAAAACATTGTTGCTTCCATCCTAAAAGTTGCACATCTCACACTCCTTTTGTTGTCTCCTGCACCTTCTTTGGTCTCTTTCCGCTACATCATTTTTCGACCAAATGATACACAATCGTGTCGCCATCACAGGGAACTTTAACACACCTAGTGATGCTACACCACAACCTGCACATAGAACAAAACCTTCAACGCCTCTCAGCCAGCACAAGAAAATGGAAAATAAACCCTTGGATTGTATAAAGACCTAGTAACTTATTTGCATCTGAGTTAAAGCATAGAGACAACGAGCATACATTATAGCCATTCAGATTCGCAAATATAAATGAGTAAATTTTATGCAAGCAGATTTATTTAGTTGTCATGTTAATGCAAATTAAGGGAGACAACAACCAGTCAGAAAAAGAGAAAATGTTTTTCCTTACTTTATGTTTCATCCAAGTCCAAGACTGGACTTGAGCCATGAAAAGGATTTTTTGTGCATCAACCTTTTGCTTGATTAAAAATAGACTGGACTGTTCAAAATGATTAATTAGGACATTGTGGAGACAACTGTTGCACAACTTCCAAACTACATTTGACACAATACATGTAATAAGATTGTGTGAAGTTGTCTCCTCCTCCCTCCCACATAGGGCACACAATGTGTCCCTCAAGATAACTCCTCTTTTGAACAGATTTTGTTTGGTTGTTATCTTGTTTGAAAAAAATCCTCCAAACAAAGAACTATGCCGAGGGAGTAACCTTTAAGCTCCACAACACAAAAAATGATTTAGATATACCCCCTGCATCATGATCAACTAACTTTGTATATGCAGACTTTACTGAGAAGCTATAAGATGGAGGGTCTCTCCATAACCATTTATCTTCCTTATTTGAATGTAAAGATGATTGTGATATACAAACCATAAAATCTTCTAGCATAGGCCTTTCCCATTCAAATCAATCCCTTCTCCAACTGAAATCCCAATTCCAACCTTTTCTATACTAACTTCTGAATTTATCAATTGGTTTATCTTTAATCATAGAATTATTATAGATTCTAGGGTACTTCTATTTGAGGTGAGAATTGTGTAACCACTCGTCTTCCCAAAATTTAAATTTTAATCCAAACCCCACTTGTCAAACCACATTTGAGTTAAACCAATTAGTTCCTTAATCGGAGTTACATACCTTACATAAATCAGTCCACCATCTAGATTTGTACTTATTCTGATCCAGTGTTATTAGATTTATTCTCCTCCACGATCCGTACTTTGATTCCAAAACATCCTTCCAAAGGCCAACCTTAAGGAACATCATTCTCCATTTCCATTTCGCTAGGAGTGCCTTATTAAACAAATCTATACTTCTAATACCAAGGTCACCCTCCGCTTTCGGTTTACATATAATTTCCCTACTAATCCAAGCATTTTTCTTTCATTCTGCCCCCCACCCCCATAGAAAACTTCTTTGTAACTTTGTGATATCCTTGCAAACACCAATCAGTGCTTTAAAAAAGGACAGGTAGAACAGAGTTATGACATTAATGACAGATTTTATAAGACACACTCGTCGCATGAAGAATAGATTTCTTCCTTTCCACACTGATAACTTCTTTAAGATCTTTCATAATACGAGCTCCCAAAAGGAGCATCTAGATGGATTACCTCCTATCGAAAGACTTAAGTAAGTGAAGGATAATTCCATTAAGCTACAGTGGAGAATATTAGAATACATTCTTACCAAATGCCCATCAACATCGATTGCACCAATTTTACTTTTGTGAAAGTTTACTCTAAGGTCATATCTAAATTCAAAACATCTTAGCATAGCTTTAATAGTCCTTACCTTATATTTTGTGCGCTGGATTCACAGACAAAAAGAGTGTCATCAACGAACTGGAGTAAATCCACGTTTAAACTATTGTTCTTGACTTTTATACTTGAAAAGTTCTTACTCTTTGCTTGATTTACTAACCCAGACAGACCTTGAGCCACAATTAAGCCACAATTAAAAACAAGAAATGTGCAATCAATTCCCCCTGCCTAAGGCCTCTAGAAGGTTTTAATTCTTTTATCGGGCTATCATTAACCAGAACAAAGATAGTAGCATATTCAAGGCTTGCTATAATCCATTGTATCCATTTTTCACAAAATTTAATTAATCTCCGTTCAAATCAATTTCTATAATATTTGATATCTATATAAGATTACAACATTTTTTTTATTACTACTAAAACTATCACAGTATAATAACTTTATTTTAACTACAAACTTAAATTCTTTGAAAATACTATCCATTAAACATTGAAACGTTTTAATTTAAATCATGCAAGAAAAGAATATTTTAAAAATTCAACATGAAAATATTTTTATAGATAAAACACAACTAATCATTATATTCTTATATCTTATATCTATACTACAAAACATAGATATATGAAATATTAATTGTAACTTTTATAAAAATTCTTTTTCAAATAACTAAAAAAAAACGGAAGACCATGCGTAACTACGGGTCTCCTACTGATTAACAAAGAAACCCAAATACGTGGATATGAATATGAGAACAATGTTAGTTTGATAAGATAAGTTTAAGGAGGATTTCAGCTTTGGAGGACAAACCAAAGTTAATTCCAACTCATGATTTGTCCTTGTTAACTTTTATTAGTCCAGAATGCAGACTCACTACTACTCAGTGCGCAGCATTCATATTACATCTCTTGATCTTATGAGTGCTAGCAACGAAATTTGAAAGTAGCTGTGGGTCACTGCTGCTACGAAATTCAAACTTCTGCTGAGTGAAAATGCTCAAAAGTGCCATGTTCTTCATTCAAGTTTCAAATGAATTTGTTATTTTGGAAGCAGCAAAGTCCGACCCTGATGGAGTTCTTTCAGCTTTATTAAGAAACATGGGAAAATTTTAAAGAATGATGTCTTCGAAGCAGTAAAAACTTTCCACAAGGAATGGATGATCCCAAAGGAATATAATGCTTCATTCATCACATTCACTCCAAAATTTGAGAATCTTCAATCTTTATAAGAGTATAAATCCATCTCACTTGGAGGTTGTTTATAAAAAACATTGGCTAAAGTGATCTTAATAAGGATTAAGAAAAATAGTGGAATGATTGTTAAGTTAAACTTTGAAAAGACATATCATTCGGTGAAGAGTTTTTTTGTCTAGACGTTGGGCAGATTAGGAATGTAAATATTTGGATGTTTGGATTTAATTATAGATAATGTGATATTAGGAATTTTGATACTATTATTGCTTGTTACACACTTATATATAATTAATTTGTTCCCGTACCTTTAATATGTTGATGTAACAGCTTTGATTTTTAAAATTATACAACCCTGTGCTTTGTATTTTATAAGAATTAGGGTTTTTTAAGATGCGTAACTAATAATACAATTGGAAGAAAAAAGGTCTTAGTAATTACAGATTCTATAATTTAAAAGATGAGTGCAGCAATTGTAGTTATACCATAGTTAAGTTTAAGAGTTAAATAAATTTATGCATTGTGAGATTTGTAACATAATTCTAAATCTAAAACATAAAAATATTTTAAATCCTTAGTTTTTGCAACGAAGTATATAAAGGGATATATTGATATTAATACTCATGGTTCATGGAGGTGTGAGAAATAAATTATGGGGTGTAGGAAGTAAAAACCTATGATGAGTCCATTAAATTTTTTTATCAGTAAGGAAAAAATAAATAAATATGGATCATTTTAGGGATTGACCAATCCTTATACATCTTAAACACCTATCTCTCACCTCAATAAAAACAAAAACGACATTTTCTCACAGACAACAGAACACACCTATCATTTGTTTTTAATTGAAAATATACAAATCAGATGATTAAGACACCTACCATTTATTTCTTTTTCTTTTGCTACAATGAATTTAGGACCTCTTAAGCTTTTTCATGAGTATTTTTAAAAGAAGAAAATAAAAACAACGGTTTTTTCATAAATTAAAATCAGTTTATGATAACTTATTTTGTAAAATCTATTCAATATGAGAATTTTAAAAGAATAGTTTCTAATTCATAAAAAAAAATTATTAGTAAAAAAAATAAATAAATATGAATCACTTTAGAAATGGTCTAACATTTATACATCTTGGACTGAAAGTCCACAACAATCCTAACAACATCACCATCCTAACAACATCACAAACTGAAGAAACACAACCCAACCTACTACTAATCACTTGTTTTTAATTCTAATTCATATATAAGTTGTTTCTTATTTACTATAAATTTGTTTTTTTTTATCACAAAAGTGTTTATAAAGAAATTATTCTGGTTTGTTCTAATGATTTAAACACTTTAAAAGCATGAGTTGGTCGAAACCCTTATTCCACCGCATAATAATTTACTAAATCTCCGCATAAAGTTTAATGATTATTTAATATGCAAGATACATGATAATAGATAAATAATAATGATGATACTAAAGGAAACACAAATGCAAAATTATGAAAATTAATAATTTATTTAGCCAGCAACAACTAATGAGATATTTATTGTACTATTGGAAGAAAACGAAAACAATTAGAAAGAAAGACATGAGAACAAAAACAAGTCTTTTCTTTCTTTCTCTCTAAAAACGCGGCTTTATTTTTTTTATTTTCTTTCATGTTTTCTTAATTTCCTCCTTTCATTCAGACAAAAGGGTCTTAAAATAATTAAATTAATTATCTGATAACTTATCTCAACAGGAATATTTACGTAATGACATGTTTTCTTTTTCCTACTCATTTTTTTCCCACCATCTATTGACATGTTTTTCAAACATCACGATTAGGTCTTACAAATAAGTAACATATATGATAATAAAGCACCGTTATCTTCCTTTTTTTCAATTATTTCCCGTCGTTTTACTTGGTTAATGAAATATTTATAAAAAAAATATTTTAGTGAGAAAGTTAGAGTATTGATAACATTGATAAAAGTATTTAGTTCTCTTATATTTGTTACTATGTTATTTTTCTTTTTTAAAAAATTGCTGCTATTAAAGTTTTTATATCTGAAACTTATGTCTCAATGAACATGCAATACATTCTCTTCTTCTTTCTTTATAGCATGTATAAAGAAGTCTTTAATCTCATTACAATTTTTATTCATTTTTCTTAAACAATGTACTTTTTTTTTTCTCTTTCTCTTTTCTTCCTTACACTTTCAATACTCACATATTCATTAAACTAGTTGAATATAACTTTCTAATTTGGCAACAACGATTGCGATCGTTAAATACTTGAAGCTTACTAAATTCTTAGAAACTCAAGATTACCTCTCCAAATTTCTTTAACTACTCGTTATGTTTTTTTTTTTTATCAACAAAGAATAAATAAAATAAAAAGAGACACTTCAGGGATGTCCCAACCCTTATACAAAACCCCAAATACAAGTATTCTAGTACCCTACCAACTAATGATCCAACAATACACAATCCCAGTACAAAATATAAGAACCCAATGATAAGTGTCTAATTTCAGTAATATTTCATATTAAAATATAGGCACTTATGAGGATTTATTGCTAATTTACATATAAAATAATCCATAATTTATGAATTTATACCTTTTTACATTTTTTATGATCTTTATTTGAATAAGAGTATTTTATTCCCAAATTTGGTATTAATTGCAGATTTATAAGGAAGATTGGAGATTTGGATTAAAGATGAATGATTTGAGCTAAGAAGATAGAAGGTCCCAGAATGGAAAAAGATGCAAAGGAAGATTGGGCCTTTTTTTATGTTTTATCATTTAGCTCATTAGCGCGACACAATAAACCACCTAACCCTAGAAAAATAGGATAAATAGAGGGCTAGAGGCTCAACCTTAGTGTGCCAGATTGAGAGGAAAACACCATAGAGTGAGTTGTAACCCAATTAGGAGAATGGAAGTATGCGTGGCTAATTCTACCCTTTGGGATTGAGAATAATCTGCTCAAACTCTTATGTATTAAGGTGATATTTTATATATTAATATTCAGTTCTTGATTGATTATTGGTATTGTTGTTTTACTTTTAATTTTCCGTGACAAATTGAGAATCTTAAATATGATCGGGAGGTATTTTTAGCGTTCGGACCTAAACAACAATACTTAACATATTTGAGTGCTAGGAATAGACTTGAAATGTTAATTGCTATTAAACGTCTGAGCTTCGTTCTAAGTTGTTCTTATAATTATGCAAGGGATCGATAGTTAGGGGACATTCTTAAGGATTTTATATGCGAGGAATCGATATAAATGATTTTTATACGGGCATCAATTTCAATCAAAGAACTTAATATTGACATGCTAATCAAAATACTTGAGAGTGAGAGAGATGAAACTAATCCTTATTTTTCCAATTGAAACAACTAATTCTTTGTTTGTTTTCTTATTGATCAGTGTCAACACAATTAATTCAAAACTCTTTTAATTGTTCTGTTTTTATATTTAGCGATTATTGTACTCGATAATTCACTGTTCCTTGTGGGATCGATATCCGTCCTTATGGACAATTATTACTTTTGACAAACGCGGTGCACTTGCCGTAAAAAGTCATCAAGTTTTTGGCGCCCGGGGAACAGATTTGATTTGTTGAGTATAATTTCCTAAATATTGTAAATATTTTATTTTTTTTATTTGTTTTGATTTTATTTATTTTATTAAAATTAGATTTGATTTGATTTTAGTATAGATTTGCTGTTAAAAAAAAAAAAAGTTGTTGATTTTATATTATTTTATTTTCTTTTCTTTACGTTATTTAATTTAGTTTATTTTTATTTTATTTTGTTTTGATTTTGATTTTAATTTTGTTTTATTATATTTTATTTTAGTTTTTTTGGATTAGTTTAGGTAGTTTTATTTATGTTTACGTTATTTATTTATTTTAATTATATTTTATTATTAGTTTTAGTTTTTATTTCTACGTAAGCTAGTTAGTTAGAATATTAGTTGTTTACAATTATAGTTTTCAATTTTTTTTTTTAACTTTATTTTATTTTATTTTATTTCTAGTATTTATTTTATTTTTTATTTTTTTAATACGTTATTTTTTGTTTTTAGAGTTTTCTTTTATTCTGTTTTTAGTTTTTATTTTATCTATTTTTTTTTTTGAATATTTTTGTTAATTTTCTCTTAACGTCATTTTAGTGTTTTATTTTTGTTTTTTGGTTTTATTTATTTATTTATTTTATTTTACATATTTTGTTTTTATTTTTATCTTCAAATTTATTTTATTTTATTCTTTTTAAAGAAAAAAAAAATTCTCTGTTTTTTTTCTCTCCACTAATATGTTTTAGGAAGAAAGCAACATGACAGAACAGCAAGCAACACCTACTAAGAAGACACTTGGAGATTATGTCATATACCAAGGACCAAGACATTTTTCTAGTATTGCAATACCTACTACTACCAAGGCCTTGGAAATAAATCCCGATTTTCTCACTCTCATCCGTGCCTATCAATTTACAGCAATAGAACATGAGGATCCATATTCACATTTGGATACATTTTATGAATTGGTAGGAACAATGGGTTTTCAATCAGGTGATCTTGAAAATGTTTATATGCGCTTGTTTTCTTTTTCATTGGCAGGAAAGGCTAAGGAATGGCTCAAATCACTTCCAAATCAGAGCCTCACTAGCTGGAAGGATGTAGAGGGAAAAATTTTGCAAAGATTTTTTCCAATTTCTCGCTACATCAAAGCAAAGTCTGAAATCTCTATGTTCAGACAAGGAGCAAATGAAGTCTTTTGTGATACATGGGAAAGATTTAAGATGATATTGAGAAAATGCCCAAATCATGGGTTTGAAGATATTTCTCAACTGAGCATATTCCTGAATGGTCTCAGATTTGACATAAAGATGCTCCTAGATGCTGCAGCTGGTGGCACAATGATGGCCCTTGATGTAGAACAAGCGACAATAATTATTGATGCATTGGCATCAACTGATTATAAAGCCCAACATGATGGACAAGATCTTCAGAATAAAGGGTTGTTAGAAAATGCACTCTTGGCTAAAAATAAGATTCTGACACAGCAAATTGAGCAACTAACTGCACAAATGGCTAAATTGCCCCAACAATTATATGTTGTTCATTCATCTCAAAGCCAAAGTCAGTCAATCAGGTGTGATTTTTGTGGAGGTGTTCATCCTAATGGTCACTGTTTTTATCAGAACAATTCACCTGAAGTTGAGGATCCATCCATGCTTGAAAGAATGAATAAAGTTGAAGACGCTCTGACAAAGATTGTGAGCGCGCAGGACAATATTGTGAGAGCGCAAGACAATAGCATGGCCATGATTAGGAGTATAGAGATCCAGATGAGATAGCTGACCAAACAAATTTCACAAATTGTGGAGGAACAAAGTGGCCAGTTTTCAGTCAATAGGCAAACTAATTCAAAAGAGCATTGCGATAATGTAGTGGCTGAAAAAGAAGAAAAAGATGAGATAGAGGGGAAGAGAGATGAGAAAGAGAGAAGTGAGGAGGAAAAAATAAAGAAGAAAAGTAAAAATAAGGAGAGAGGAGTTTTTGAAAAAGATTTATCATATCCTCATTCTCTTTCAAAAAGCGAGAAGGAAAGAAAATTCTTTGATAAATTGCTCCCTAAAAATTATTTTGCAGGAAATTTGAAGCAAGATTCAACATTTGAAAGATTTTGAAAGAATAGGAGCTATATTGAAGAAAAAAATATAGAGCTGGAGGATAGATACAATGTCATTATTCAAAAAGGCTTGCCTAAAAAATTCAAGGACCCAGGGAGTTTTAACCTTCCCGTGTCTATAGCTACTTTATTAGTAGCCAATGCTTTATTGGATTTGGGAGCAAGCGTAAATATAATTCCTTTGGCAATGTTGAAGAAAATAGGTGATTTGGAGATTAAACCCACCAAGATGACTTTAAAGTTAGCTGATCGATCAAGTAACCAAGTATCCATATGGTGTGGTTGAAGATGTTCTTGTCAAAGTGGATAAATTCATATTTCCTGTGGATTTTGTTGTGATGGACATGAAAGAAGATGAGGAGGTTCCCTTGATACTTGGAAGACCCTTTATGAAGACTACTAGAATCATAGTTGATGTCGACAAAGGAGAACTTCAAGTTAGAATTCAAGATGAGGAGGTAACTTTAAATCTTTTTAATGGTCTTAAAAATTTTAATGCAGGGGAAGAATGGGTACAGAAGGATGGATCACAGAGATATTCCACCTTGAAATAAACAGGCGTCAAGCTAGATGACGTTAAACGAGCGCTTACTGGGAGGCAACCCAGTCCACATTTTAGTTTTATGTTGTTTTATTACCTTTGCTAATTTTATTTAAAATAAAAAATAAAAAAGAAAAGTAAATAAGAATAATAAAAAAAAATCCCATATGCCTCCTAATCATTTTGCAGGTTATGTATTTTTGACCTGGGGACAGTTTCTATTATTCAGGGGGGCAGATCCAGCAAATGAAGCAAGATTGTAGATAAAAATTTTAACAAAATGTTGGATGACTTCTTAAGAATAGAGGATTGAACAAAAATATGGTTTTATCTCTCTAATTCTCTTTTCTTTTCAGTTATTTGGATTTTTTCTTATTTTATTTATTTTATTTTTCGGTTATTTTGTTTTCTGTTTATTTGCTTATTTGTTTGGTTTGTTTTTATTGCTTATTTTGAATAAATTTCCTGTTTTATTAGTTTGGTAATTTTAAGTCTTGAATTATCTTTCTTGACTAAATTTCAGTTTTAATTTGTTTGTTTTCTAGTTTTTTTTTTCAAATTAAAAAGAACTAGAATATTAATTTTGAATTGTGGAAAAAAGAATTTGTGTTTAAATATTAAGTAGTGAGATGAATTAGACACAGGTTAGAAAAGAAAATATGATTGAATCCCTATTCAAATGTAGTTAAAATTATGATACATGAAAATTTAACAGGATGATTGATTAGGACAGATAATGACAAGACAAAAAGGAATGAGACCATTTAAACCAAGTGAGTGTGTGAACCTTAAATAGTTTTGAGAGTTTTATTGATGATTTGACAGGTGTGGTTGCTTAATTTTTATTTTTTTTGCATCATAAAAGAGCATGAAGATGATTGAGGCATTTGTTTGTGTTAATTAGGAGCCAGGGCCAAAAAGCCAACCTTTATATTAGAATTCCATTTTTTTATATCCCCTTTGGGCTAAGAAATTTTTTGTTAATATTGCACCTTAACCTTTATTGATATAATTTTCTACCCTTTAGCATGTTTAAGGAAGGAGAATATAGATACAATACATATAGAAAAGGGAATGGTTGGTTTTGATTTTGAAAGTTCAAAAAGTTGAAAATAGGAAGAATCTTTTCCTATTATTGAAAAAAAAAAAAACAGAAGAAGAAAAAGAAATAAAAAAAAAGATAAAAAATTCATGAAAAGAAAGAAAATGGGGAAAAAGGTGACATCGAAAGAAAGTGGTAACTAGATAACATATATGTTCTCTATAATTGAATTGTAGGTATGTTCTTCTTCTTTAAGATGTGCATTTTGTTATCTAAGAAAAACCAATATTTTTTGGAAGCCCAACCTCATTACAACCCTGTAAAAGACCTCAAGATTCATGTTTCTAATATGTTTGTGATTTGAAGATGAAATGAAAAGCAACTGTGATTTGTTATGATTCAGTGAAAATATAGAGAAACACTTACCTGTGAGCATATGAGAAGATATTCCTTGATGAATTGTCATTTATTTGTTTTGATTTGATCCTGGAAATTGATTGTGTCTATAATTTTTTATATTTGAATTTGGAAGCATCATAAGTTTCTAATTTGATCTGTTGTTTAGTGAATTAAGCTATTTGATATTTAAATTCAAATATATTCATTTACTTTGCTTGAGGACAAGCAAGATTCTAAGTTGGGGAGAGTGATAAGTGTCTAATTTCAGTAATATTTCATATTAAAATATAGGCATTTATGAGGATTTATTGCTAATTTACATATAAAATAATCCCTAATTTATGAATTTATACCTTTTTACATTTTTTATGATCTTTATTTGAATAAGAGTATTTTATTCCCAAATTTGGTATTAATTGCAGATTTATAAGGAAGATTGGAGATTTGGATTAAAGATGAATGATTTGAGCTAAGAAGATAAAGATAGAAGGTCCCAGAATGGAAAAAGATGCAAAGGAAGATTGGGCCTTTTTTTATGTTTTATCATTTAGCCCATTAGCGTGACACAATAAACAACCTAACCCTAGAAAAATAGGATAAATAGAGGGCTAGAGGCTCAACCTTAGTGTGCCAGATTGAGAGGAAAACACCATAGAGTGAGTTGTAACCTAATTAGGAGAATGGAAGGTGATAGAAGTATGCGTGGCTAATTCTACCCATTGGGATTGAGAATAATCTGCTCAAACTCTTATGTATTGAGGTGATATTTTATATATTAATATTCAGTTCTTGATTGATTATTGGTATTGTTGTTTTACTTTTAATTTTCCGTGACAAATTGAGAATCTTAAATCTGACCGGGAGGTATTTTTAGGGTTCGGACATAAACAACAATACTTAACATATTTGAGTGCTAGGAATAGACTTGAAATGTTAATTGCTATTAAACGTCTGAGCTTCGTTCTAAGTTGTTCTTATAATTATGCGAGGGATCGATAGTTAGGGGACATTCTTAAGGATTTTATATGCGAGGAATCGATATAAATGATTTTTATACGGGCATCAATTTCAATCAAAGAACTTAATATTGACATGCTAATCAAAATACTTGAGAGTGAGAAAGATGAAACTAATCCTTATTTTTCCAATTGAAATAACTAATTTTTTGTTTGTTTTCTTATTGATCAGTGCCAACACAATTAATTCAAAACTCTTTTAATTGTTCTGTTTTTATATTTAGCGATTATTGTATTCGATAATTCACTGTTCCTTGTGGGATCGATATCCGTCCTTAGTGACAATTATTACTTTTGACAAACGCGGTGCACTTGCCGTAAAAAGTCATCACCCAACAACCACAGTTACATCAACCCACCAAAAAAGGTTACACCCTCAAACAAAGATATACAAGAGGCTTTTGCCATCAGGCTGAATTACCATAACCAAGTGTCAAACTCGATAATAAAAGACACATCACCCAACAACTAAGTCAAATCTTTGTAACAGGCAAACTGTACCAAAAATCCAAAAACTAACATCAACAAACCGATCCTTCGAGGATAGTACATAGACCAGATATTGCCTGCAAGAAAAACGTAACAGCTTCCAATCGCAGTTTTGAGCAAAGAACTCAGTCCGGCCCTGCCAAACAAAATGTCCAAGACAACCACAATACAAAGCAGAATCATTAGTCTGACCCTGCCAGATAGGAAATACCAAAACAACCTGCACAACCACTTAGAGCTTTCCAAGCCTCAGTCTAGCCATTCATATAGGAGTTACCGAAGGAACCTGTGCAATCCACACCACAACTACCAAAACTAGGAAAGAACGTTAGTTAAAAACACAAAAAATCAGACTTTCAAATACCTCATACAACAAATAGGATCCAAACACCAGTCTGAGTAAGAGAACGCAACCGATTTTTCTTTTACTGTGACCCAAGACCAAGTCTTCCTTTGTGCCACGGTAAAAACCTCCACTAGATCCACCCGCCCATTCTCAAACACAACCTTATTCCTGTGATTCCAAATTTCACTCACAAAACCTACCCAAATACCCCCCAACACTTGGTAACTGCGTGGTTCAGACCAAGAGGTTTGAACATCCTAAAGTGCATTTGTGCATCACAATGTAGCACCAACGGGAAACCCAACCACGTGAGACACATACCTCAAATTCTCCAAGAAATCTTACACTCAAAAAATAAATGTCTTACCGACTCTTCTTCCACACCACACAGAGGGCACCGATCGCACATCAAAGGTATACCGCGTCTCGAAAGATTGTCCTTAGTAAGAATAACATTACGTAACACCCTCCAAGCCAAAAAATGTGTCGAAGGTAAGGTCTTTAAAGTCCAGAAATTCGCGAACAGATCCTCCCCCACTACTGACTCCTCCCCCATGAGGCACTTATATGCTACCTTCACAGAGAAATCCGTATGATCCACATCCCTCCATAGCCATTTATCTGGTTTAACTCCACCTTCTCTTGTTAACCTTTTGGTATCCAACTTCCGCATTAGAAGATCAAGTAAATTGGATTCCCACACAAAAGGATTTCTTCTCCACCGCAGTTTCCAGGACCAACCATTACTACTCCAACTCCCAAATTGTGACAGAGTACAACCAATATCCAAGGAGATTAAATATAATCTAGGGAATTTATGCATTAGAGGGATGTTTTCCAACCACTTATCCTCCCATAATCTGATTTCTTTCCCATCTCCTACTTCCCACCGACCTCTATCTTCAAAATCAAATCCCCACCCCTCTAAGTGCCAAACTTTCCTAAGGTCCCTCCACCACATTGACTCCTTACAAGACTGATCTTGAGATCTTAAACCCCTCCACCCACCGTACTTAGACTCTATAATATCCTTCCAAAACCCACTCTCTTCAGACTTAAGTCTCCATATCCATTTCCCTAAAAGAGCCAAGTTAAACTTTTCTATGTCAATGACCCCTAATCCGCCATTATCTTTCGATTGACAAATCTTATCCCACGCCACCCAAGCAATTTTCCAGTTCTCTGACCCCCATTCCCACAAAAAGTTTTTTTGTAACCTTTTCACTTCCCTCATCACAGTTACCGGCATATAAAAAATGGAGACATAGAAAAGCGGTAGGGACGTAAGCACCGATTTGATAAGACATACTCTGCCTGCCAAAGAGAGGGTTTTCCCTTTCCACGCGCTCAGCATATTCCGTAACTTAGTGATCACACCTTCCCAAAAGACACACCTCTTATGATTCCCACCTACCAACACCCCCAAGTAATTAAAAGGTGCCTTCATAATGTCACAGTTAAGGATTGAGGCGAAAGTCATCGTCTGATTTATATTCACACCCACTCCCCCAACCTTACTTTTGGAGTAGTTAACCTTAAGACCAGAAGCAAGTTCAAAGCATTTCAGAATAGCCTTTAGTGTCAGAACATTTTGGATTGAGGCTTTACAGAAGAAAAAAGTGTCGTCTGCATATTGCAACATGCACACTTTTACTCGTTTTTCCCCGACTTCAATACCTTCTACTAGCTTCTTTTCTTCCGCCTGCCTAACTACCCCTGCAAGACCTTCAGCCGCAATTAGAAAAAGGAACGGTGCTAAAGGATCCCCTTGTCTTAGGCCCTTCAAAGGTTTAAACTCAGTTGTAGGGCTTCCATTTACTAACACAAATATTGAGGATGATTCTAAACAATTTTTTTATCCAATCAATCCACTTACCACAAAAACCCAATCTTCCCATCATGTAGTAAATAAACTCTCAACTAACTGAGTCGTATGCCTTTTCATAGTCCACCTTAAACATCACACATTCTTTCTTTTTCCTTTTTACCTCCTCCAGTGTCTTGTTAGCCACTAACACACTGTCCAACAAACTTCTTCCTTCCAAGAAAGCAGACTGTCTGGGATTAATAACTTTGTTTAGTACCCTTTTTAACCTTGAAGAAAGGATTTTAGAGATAATTTTATACACACAACCCACCAAAGAGATTGGTCTAAACTCATTCAGTTGTTGTGGATTTGCAACCTTTGGAACCAGGGTAATAAATGAGGCATTAGAACCTTTCGGCCAACTTCCACCCTCTGCAAACCTTTGTACCGCACTCACAACATCTTCTTTTAAAAAATCCCAACAGAATTTTATAAAGCCAAAATTAAAACCATCCGGTCCAGGACTTTTGGAGTTGTTACAATTCCATACTGCCTCCTTAACTTCCTCTTCAGAAATACTTCCAACCAACATTACATTGTCCTCCCTAGATATCCCCTTAAACCGAACATTATCCAATCTAACCAGAGGACTTCCACCCCCACTAAATCTGCCCTCAAAAAATTCCTTCACTCTAACCTTTACTTCGGTTGGGTTTTCGCACCATTGATCTCCGACCTTGAGACCATTAATAAACTACTCGTTATGTGGTTATTAACTTTCATGACTATTCATATTCTTATTAAAATGGTTGACATTAACACTTCTTTTCAGATATGGACTAAACTGCATGTTTACTATCCTACTCAGAATAGAGCCAAGATCAAGAAAATCAATATTCAAGTAAGGACACCCAAGAATGATAGATCTATACTTGTCTATTTAATTTATTAAAGAAAAATATGAATGTGTATGTTGCTATCGATACCTCCATATCCATGAATGATCATTTTAAATTCGTTTTAGATGGCTGATGTAAAGAATATGATAGTTTTTCACTTTTTTCCTCTCCCAAATAGATCCTATATTGTAGAAGAGATTAAAGCACTTTTGTTGTCTCAAGAAGAAAGATTTGATAAACACATGACCGTTGAGCACTCCATAATTCAAGCCAACTATGCTCGGGTTCTTGATCTTCTCAACATCAACTAAACAACAAACCAAGAGTTAATGGCTCTTTTAACAAAGGCAATCATAACTTCTTAAGAAACCATGCTTCAAACAAGTACTTTCACAATTCAATGACAAAATCTACTACTAAGACTATATTAAACATCTCCAATTCTTGGAAGAATAATAAACTCTAGGCTCAAATTTGTGGCAAAATAGGACTAAATTGTGTGTTTACTATGTTACTCAGAATAGAGTCAAGATCAAGAAACTCAATATTCAAATGAGGACACCCAAAAATGATAGATCTATATTTGTCTATATACTTTATTAAAGAAAAGTGTGGATGTGTATGTTGCTATTGATACCTACATATCCACAAATGATCTTGTTAAATCCGTTTTAGATGGTTGGTTTGAAGAATATGATAGTTTTTCACTTTTTTACTCTCCCAAATAGATCCTATATTGTAGAAGAGATTAAAGCACTTTTATTGTCTCAAGAAGAAAGATTTGATAAACACAAGACTATTGAACACTCCATAATTCAAGCCAACTGGGCTCAAGTTCTTGATCTTCTCAACATCAATTAAACAAAAACCAAGATTTAATGGTTCTTTTAACAAAGGCAATCATAACTTCTAAAGAAACAATGCTTCAAACAAGAAATTTCGCAATTCAAGGACAAAATCTACTACTAAGACTATGTTAAACACCTCCATGTGCAATCATCGTGAACACATTGAACTAAGAGCTTAGATTGATTTGATGATGACACCTTGTACGTGCAATGATTGATAATGTGGAAACGATTAATGGCATCTTGAGCTTCTTCCTTGATGTTGAATCGTTGCCCGATCAAAAGTGTCCTTGGAGGATACATTATTGAGTCGCGATCAAAGGCATTACCAAATGCGGGGTCATACATAGGTGGTTCAGGTGGAAAGTGCAAAAAATGCTCTGGTGGGTCATAAAATGAGTTGTGTTCATGTTGTTGATTATTTGTATGGTGTGCATGTGGTTCTTTTGGCTCCTCATCATCAACAGTTGCAAGTATTTCGTCTTCATACTCACTAAAAGGATT
This sequence comes from Phaseolus vulgaris, assembly GCF_000499845.2. NCBI lineage: Eukaryota > Viridiplantae > Streptophyta > Magnoliopsida > Fabales > Fabaceae > Phaseolus > Phaseolus vulgaris. The sequence continues at coordinate 9,367,830 of NC_023751.2, read as the reverse complement.
GAAGACTTCTTCAGGAACACCAACAACTCCATGCTCTTCTAGTAGTTTTTGAGGAGTTGTTAGTTTTCGTGTTCGCCTAGGTTGATATATGAACTACTTAATAATTGGGTATATTTTTTTTTTCTTCTGCCATTCTTTTTTTATTTCTGATTTTGTTTTTACTTTTATTGTTGTTGTTTTTATTTTCTATAATTATTTATTTTTGCATTTTTTTCTTCTCATTTTTAAGCATTAAGTGTAGTATTTGTATTAGTTTTTTTTTTAGGATTTTGCATTTAGGTAGATACTTCAGTTGTTACTCTTTTGATTTTTTTTTTTATAGTTATATACTGTATTTTTTACTTGAAATTAATATGATTACATCATCAATAATAATAAAAAATATTAATTTATGTTTATAAATTCAATTTTTATGTTTTTGTAGGGTTTAATTTTTTATATATCTAATTTCACCTTCAAATCTTCTAGCCTAGTGTTCTATTGGAAATTAAGGCTAGCTTCCCTTACCTGAAAAATTAGAAGATATTCACTAAGAGCTCCAAAACCACCAAGAACCCAAAGGTAACTTAACCTGTATCACAGAGTCCTAATAAAAAATCTAACTATATCACTAAGACCCTGAGCTAACATAGATTAACCCTGAAGCTAAAAGGGTCACATGCAAGCAAGGAAGAAAACAACCTAACAAGTTCCAAAATTGACTCAAAGAGAAGAGCAAAAATGAACTTACTCTATCAGAGATTTTGATCAGGCAGTCTTGTAGTACTCATTGCCAAGAGTCTGATGGTGGACTCTGATCGTTGAACAGATGAACGAGGAAGTCAGAATTGTAGAGAGAAGGGAGAGGAAAGAAAAAGAACTTTCTAGAGAGATGGTGGTTCTTTTTAAAATGAAACCTGAATAACTGAATTTCTATTTATATACCCTTTTTATTTAAAATTATTCAGGAGTCATTTAAAATATACCACTTCTACTCTAAAGTAATTTTCTAGATCCTTACCGTTGATAATGAAATTTATCCAAAATTTATTTTCTCAAAAAAAAACTAAATAAATGGTAGAAAAAGTTGTTTAAGAAGTTTGGTGGAACTAATGTGTGAGTATTTGGCAAGATGAAAATGACATTTACTAAGATTTTGATTAGCTAAATGACTATTTACACCCTTTGTCTGGGTTGATTAAAGTTAAGTAATATTACTTATTAAAGTGTTGTTATTCTAAAAGACAATATCCTTGATAGTTAAAAGAATATATTAAGTATTAATATTAAGTTTAAAACTAAGATAAATACTTATTTTATTAATTTTAATATATGAGTGATTTTCTGGTAAAAAAATACTTAAACTTAAATGTGATTTTTTTTTATCAGCATAAACTTAAATGTGATATTATAAGATTTATAAAATTAAGATTAATAATTTATACCTATATATAAAGGGGATTCCCCTCTTAACTGCTCTTAATTTTTTTTCTTATTTTATCCTTATATTAATATTTAATTTTATTATTGTATTATGGTTTTTGTGTAATTTCTTATTCTCCTCTTAACTGCTCTTAATTTTTTTTCCTATTTTATTCTTATATTAATATTTAATTTTATTATTGTATTATGGTCATTGTGTCATTTCTTATTCTCCTTTTAACTGCTCTTAATTTGTTTTTCCATTTTATCTTTAGTGGAGAGTGGAGAGTGGAGAGATTGATTAGTTACTTTTCTGTTTTAAAGATCTTCTTCTCTATGGAGAGTGAAGATGATTTGGTACGTTACTTTTCTGATTTAAACTGATATTCTCCACTACACATAACTCACGTATCCTACTTCCCACTTTCTTTTTCCTATATAGGTACCTACTTCTCACTTTCTCTCTCCACTACACATAACACACTTTTTTTTTTACCATACTTCTCACTTTCTTTTCTCTTTCCTTTTCACTTTCATGGAAAATCATACTTTCATTTCTTTGATTAATCTTGCACTTTTCATTGATTGTTTGTGAGTTTTTGGGTTTTTTTTTTTGCAGTGGCTTTGGATCGGTGATTGAGAAAATCTCAACAAACTATGGTGTTCTAGGAGCATCTCTTCAAGGTTTATTTGTTTTCAAGAAACTATGCAGGTTTTGTTGTCTAATGATTATGAAGGTTTTGTTGTGTCTAATGAGGGTCTAGCCTATACTCAAGACTGAAAAAGATATTGATGTAAGTTCTTTAGAAGAAGAATTTGTTGAAGACCTTCTTGAGCAACATAATGAGATTGAGTTTGCAAATCAATGACATATGATCTTAATAACCTACTTTTGCGTTGTTCCCTTTTTGTTTTCTTCCTTTTCTTCTTCTTTGGGCAATTCATTATCCACCATGAATTTGAATTATATGCATATATATTACGGTATGTAGATGTACAATACATTTCATTTATTTCTTCTGGGGAGAAGAATACTGTGCAATTTTGAGAGAAAGTTGGTTGCGAAAGAATCCTATTTCAATGGGTATCAAAAAAAGTGCAACAAATCTAATACATATACCTCAAATTTTTATATCTTAATTATAAAGCATTAAAGTTAAATACATATTAATTATTGTTTTTATGATCATTTAATATCTGTTGTGATTTTCTTCTGCCTATCATAATTATGTGGTGTTGTGACCGTCTTTGTAATTTGATAACATAGAACTTATATTTTCTCAATATTGCACTACATTATAATTCAAACCTTTTTAACTTTTTTGCTTTGCTTTATATTAAATTATAAAAAAATTTGGAAAGTGATAACTTCTCATACTCTAATTTCACCTCCGCAATCATAGAATAATGTTTTTTCATCATTACTCTAATTCAAATTTGAACAGCAAAATTAGTATGTAAAATGTTTCAATTTTTTATTTTATGCATTATCTTATTTTGGTTTATATTTTTATTTATGAAGATCTGATTTTTTTTTATATTGTGGAACATAATTTAATGAGAGGTCTTTTAAAATTATTATGTAAACCATAATAAACATAATTTTACTAAATTTAATGAGTTTTAATAATATTCAATCAATATGCATTTAAAAAAATATTTTTATGACATAATTTTCACAATCTATGTTAAAACAAAATGACTATATATATATTATCGTCTATATATTTGATTTAAAAGGTTAAATATTACTATAATCACTAAAACAATGTATTAATTAAGACCTAAGTTTCTTTTAGTTTGAAATACTAATTAAAATCAAACTACTATAGATTTGATGAATAGTCAAATCAGTAAAAATAAAAAATATTGATACATAATAATAATAACATTAATAGCAAAAATAAAAAAATAAAAAACACAATAATTATAAAAATAAAATATTAAATATATAATAAATATAGATATATATTAAAACAAAAATAAAAAATGCGGATACACAGGCGCTCGCCTGTGTTCCCGTAGTATAAATAATATAAATAATGTAAATAACAAATATGTGCTTTCGATCCTATGCGAGATTTCTTGTAAAAGAAATCAGACCAAATCGAAGATGAAAAAAATACTATTTAAAAGATTTAGTAAACTTTGAAGATTCTATTTTTAAAGAACCTAATTTATATTTTTTTATAATGATAGCAAAAAGTTTAAAAGAAAAAATTATTTCGTTGAAACTATTTTATTTTAATCAGATTAAAATTCATTTTATCTTCTAATTATTTTATATAGTTGATACAAGCTCCTAAACGTATAGATATGTATGGGAAAAAAATATAGAAGTGATTATTTTTAAAAATAGTGAAAACTGTACAAACGGATAGTGACGATACAATATATTAGGAACTTTTTCTATTTTAAATTACATATTTCATTTTAAAAGATATAAAGTGTAGAATTATATGCGTCAGCTAATAGTAAATAATTAAAAATATAACAATTATATAAATGATTATTTTATGCATATTATTAAAATTCTTCTCGTTAATCTTACAATTTATATTTATTCTTCTACCGTATGTAGCAATTATTTTAAAAGACAAATATAAATACCAAAACAAATTATATATGAAATCAGTTGAAAATAATAAGTACTTATAATTTTTTTAACATATATAGATCTTCGATGATATTCATACAAGCATGTTGAAATAAAATGCAAAAATTAAATTACAACTTCATAATATTAAGTTAGATTATGTTATAGGGAAGAGAAGCAATTTAAAAAAAATAAGAAAAATAGGGAAAAAAAATATACTATTGTTTGCAGTGCATTTCTGAATTCTTTCCTCGATTTTTGAATTTTCGTCTCAATTTGATGAAGTAAATTAATGGTTTAAAGGTTTATAATGTAAACTACTAACAATTTTTAAATTATCTGATTTCGTATCAATTAGAAAGATAAATATATTTTATATTATGATATATAATATTATGAATGTATTTTATAAGATTAAGTAAACTTATAATTCAACAGTAATATTAATTCAGAATAAATATAGACTAAAATTTTAGATGAAAAAAAAACAAAAGTACATTAATTTTCTTAATGATATTATGGTTATATTTTTATAAGCAAGCACTTATATTTTATTTTATTTTTCTCTAAATATACACTTGAAATGGTATTACTAGTTTGGATGTGTACACTTTATTCCTTTAATTGCTTATTTATTTTAAAGAATAGTTATTGGTGTAGGGTTTTGAGTGAGTGTGAGTGCAAGGTTTTCAACCCATCGTCCCCTATATTACCTACCTATTTATTATAGACTAAAATAAACAACAAACATTTATTTATCAACTTACAAGGGTATTTTGTTGGTTAAAGGACAATAACTTACAACTACGTACAATTGTTATTAATTCCCCACTCATTTCTAGGTTTTTTGTAGTTCACAATTTTGAATAGCATGGCTTAAATGCCAACGCCCAAGAACCTTCAAACCCTCTTTATAACTCCAAAAGTACAACTTATATTATGATTCGTAAAAATAAACCTAAACTTGATAGTACTTTAACTGTTTATTCATTTACTTTTTTTAGATTAATTAATAATATTCAACTTAAAAGATATTTGGTAAAAAAAAAATCTTTAAATTTGTTTCGAAAGCTTTGGTTGATACTGCACGTTATACTAACTTTAATATAAAGACATTAATACATGAATACGAATGTTTGATTTCTTACTTGAAGATACGTTATGCCTCAATGTCTAGTTTATCCAAAATGGATTAATTTAGTGAGAGAAAAATTAGTTTAAATGTAACATACTTAAATACCATGCAATTACACATATGAATGGAGATAATATAATTTAAAATATAAATAGTTTGATATTTTTGTTTTGCTTAAAATTTAAAGTAGTAGTAGAAGAAACATTATTTTTTTTTTTTTTTGCATTATGTGAAAGTAAATTTTACTTATATTTTTAGACAGTTATGCATTTTGTTTATCTTAATTATCTTTAGTTATACATTTTATTCAAATAACTTAAATCGTTTATAAATACACATTGATCTTAGAGAGTAATCATTCAATCATCTCACTCACTTTATTAATACTTATATATTACATATTTTCTCTCTAACTCTTACAGTTTTGAACGTTCGAATAATACTCAATAGGTTGGTCTCCATAATTCACTCAGTAATCCTTCTTTGAGGGTTGAAGTACAACTTCCTAAAAATATCATTCTTTTCACCTAGAGAGAGAACAAAGTTTTTTAAAATAATACTTATAAATAATGTATGCTAATTTGTTCATTCAAGTAACATAGAAGGCATGATTGTTTTTATTTTATTTGGGAAACCGTTTTTGACTCACTTGAATATATAGAAATGGTGGTATAGGGGCAAAGAAAAGTGGAAGAAAGAAAGAGTGTGTTGAAAGAATTGAGTGGGAAGGTGGGTACCCCCTTGGAAATAACTTGATGCATAGGAATGTAACTGTCAAAGTCCCACACCCACGCCCTATGTCACTCCATACCCCCTTGTTTCCTGGACCCTTGTCTACAATACTCACTCACTTTTCACCAACATTTATCCTAAACCGTGGTACTTGGATTCATCCCATTCTCACTTCCATTATTATTTAATTTACCATCAACATCTCTCAAAACTTCACATCAATTTTTATCATTTTTTACTTCCTTCAAACTCCAAAAATAACCCTCTTCCTTCTTATGCATCTATATGCACTTTCTTCCCTCGTCTACACCCGTGCGTTTGAGGAAAACTCTTGTATCGAAATAGATATGAATGGATTTCGAAGCCACTTTTCTGATCTCATTCGAGTCAACTCTTTACGAGTCACTCGCACTCTTCACCGCACAAACTATGTTTTCCACTTATTGTGAAACAAATAAAAGGATTTAAATTTAACCCATCCATGTTCTTTCAACAAAAAGCGTGGTTTTGGTTAATGGAATACACCCTTTTTTCCTTCTCTCAAACTTTTCTACCTTTTCACTCTTCCTCCACGCTCTTACCACGACCTTCCTCAACTGGTATGCGACATTGATACTTAAAGATAAGATATAATTAAAAAGCACATCATGAATTAACTAATGTAGTTATTGCAACCCCAACTGAGTGTTCACACTTTCAGCAAACTGTTAACTATTACGTCTTAATTAATTTGAGTTATTGGACTTCACTTCCGTGATTGAGTGAACGTCAATTCTGGAAAACCGTTATTAAATACTATTTAAGATGCATGCACACCAAATGTTAATCAGTCCTAACACGGCTCTATTCTGCCAACACTCTACCTACTGTATGTTTAATTCGATCAACTTCTTTTATTTAAAATTATAAGTATCAAATTAATAATTAAAAATATATATAAGTAATTTAATCATTTTTTCTTTAAAGTAATTTAAACGTACTTTTAATAATATTATTATTTATAAAAAAACATCAGCAGAACGGGGTTTGAACCCGACGTGAATCGAACACGCAACCTTCTGATCTGGAGTCAGACGCGCTACCATTGCGCCACGGATCCGTTGATGTTATCATCTCTTCTTTAACTTTATTAAAATCAATTATTTCACAAATTTCCTAATACAAGCTCTAGCATCTTTCACAGTGGTTACTTTTGTATTAATTTTAACAACATAAATAATATACAAATATTATCAACTTTATAACTTACACTCCAATTTTACCTTTTTAGATTTGACTTTAATAAAAGTATTTTACCTTTTGACTTTCTTAAAAGAACATTTCACTCAAGGAAAAAATGTAGTTGAGATTAAAAGATGCCATGTGGCTCTCCATTTTTTACAAATATGCGCATTTATAATTATTAAAAAATGTTTATATTTTTAGTGGATAATAATCTATTTTTTACAATATTCTCAAATAGTTTTATTTGTACAGATACCAGAGTTTTAAATATTGAAATAATACTTATAGGATTTTTTATGTAAATAAATTTTACAGTAAAAAAATATTTTAAATATATAAATTATATTATAGTTAAAGGTTGCAATAATAAAATGTTTATTAACATATAATTTTTATTTTTTATTTATTATATTGTATGAAAATATCATATTTGGTAATTAATAATTTATTTCATACAAATTTAAAATTTAATTTAAAAATAAAAAGACAGATTGAAAAAAAAAAGATTTCAAGAAAAAAAAAATCTAAAACTCGACTAATTATTTTCAAAAAAGACTCTCATTTTTTTTATCAACAAAAAACAAATAAATAAATAAGATATATATATTTTAGGGACACGTTAACCCTTATATAACAAAAGACCAACTTAAATCTCTTTCCCCTCTAACCTTCTTACACAAACAAAATAAACCTTAATCATTTCCTCTTGTACAAACATATGTGAAGATAACTATTAAAATAAAATTGTTAAAGTCTCTCTACTCGTCATATAGATCTCTTAATAAAATTTGACATACATCATGCAAACTAATGGCTCAGGACATCAATCAAATATGAAAAACATACATTGCGTGTTTTGGACTTTACTCATAACCAAGCTTTCAACTATCCGTAATGTAAAGATTTCAATATGATCAATCTTGTAATTTTTTTAAAGTAATTATTTGAAAAAGACTCTCGTAATCTAGTTTAATTTTATATAAAATAATGCTTTATTTAGTTAAGTTACATTTAGACTATTGATTTAGATTTAAAATAGGAATTTAATGTCTATTAATAGCAAATCACCCACGTTTACTTTCAGTCAACTCCGAATCCCTCGACATGTAATTGGCTCCTTTCCTATCATTTGTTCATTAATCAATTGTGATTAATGAAAAATATTCGACAAATTATTTGGTAGTTACGCGCTAAATTATTAACTAGTATTATTGCTGATATAATTGTATTTCAACTTTCGATGATACCAATATGCTTCAATGTATCAAACTTAGTTAGTGATTAAATGATAATTGAAAGGTTGGGGTTATTGAATTGCTACTTTATTTTAACTATTTATATTTTAAATATTAAAAAATTTGTTTAAAAAGTGTAATCTTGTAATTTGAATGTGATTAGATAATAAAAATGATTTATGGGAGGAAATATATTGAAGCTGTTGTTATAAGAATATAGCGATTTTCCAACTTGTATTTGGAGCAATGAGGCTTACCAAAGATGAAGTAAACTAAAATTGGACGGTCGTGCCTATGTTTCTAAAGACACCAACGAAAACACTAAAATATTTAATACCATGCCCTTATACTTCATTACCGACATATTCTTGGCATTAGTTATTTATTTTAATTATGTCGGTTTTCAAATTTATTGAGCACATTATGTAGTTCAACTCCTCTCGTCACTTCATCGTACCATGAGTATCTTAGATATATGAAAAAGACATCATACAAGGATGGTTAACCACTTAACTTGTTCTTCAACACACAAAAACAAAAGGTGGTTAACGTGCTTTATGTCACATTCTCACCTCTCCAATGCAATAACTACTTTCCTCCATTTTATCCACCTAAACTTCTATTATATCTCTCTTCACCTACACTAAAACTTTCCTCTTTTTCACAGATAAACCCATTGACGATCAACAATAATATGGTAAATTAATTTGATGTGATCAACAATTGCATAATATACTATACATATTAAATTTTCTTTTATCCTATATTCAACTTTCAAAGATTAATTATTAGAATTTTTTTATCAATAACAAATAAATTAAATAAAATTTTATACGAAAACCTGATTCAAAAAGAAAAGAATTTACAAGATCAAAAGAGAATTTAATCCTAAATATAGCCTAAATTGTTTTCATGATAGTATAATGTATCTAACAACTGGTGTGATGATTAATAATTATTATTATTATTTGAAATATCAATACAATTGAGATGTTAAGTTGTTAAGTTGTATAATAATATGTAAGATAAAAACTTTATAAAAAAAATCATGCTCTAGTTGACTACTTACTATAATTTCTGTATTATACAATAATTTAAACAAACTTCATAAATAGTTAGTTTAATATAAAAAAAATATACATTTACAGGTTGTTTTTTATTATATTTGTACGACAACTCTGAAAAATGTAAACAATTCTACACTTAAATGAATGTTATATAATTGTGATAATTTTAATATTGCTGTTCTTCTTCACTTGGCATGCTTGACGGAAGGTACATCACACAATGAAACTAATAAAAGAATCAAATTTAGTGTTAAATTTGTGACGTGTATTTCTAAAAAGTATAGTTTGACTTTTGTTTATAATATTAAATTAGTTCAGATGGAGAATTTTCCTCCTTTGGTAGTTGGGAAGGCATGGTATGAAAAAACACCATGCATGCAGTCTATAATGACGGTGCAGTCCACGGAATTATCACTATACACATTATTCTTCCAATTATCTTTGTACATTTTTATTTTATTTATTGTTTAATAAGTTTTATTAATTACACTAATGCAAAAATAGGAATCAATGACAGGTTATTATGACGGGTATACTTTATCTGTCATAGAAAATGGTATGATGGCATTTTTGTAATAATCATAAAATTTATTATGACAGTTAAAATAAAAACTAACATAATAAGTATTTATTATGTCTGTTCAGTGTAGAAATGTTATAGTAAGTTTTTACTATGTCAATTTTTTATTTTAACTGACATAATAAGTATTCTTATTTTTTTAACCCTATTGCTTTCAAAAAAATTTAACCCTAATTCTTCCGCGTGCCGTTTCTTCTTACACATTGCCGCTTTGCGTTTCTTCTTCCTTCCACACTGCGGCTTCTGCGTTCTTCTTCCACACTGCGGCTCTGTGGCTTCTGCGTTTCTTCTACACTAGGGCTTCCACATTTCTTCTTCCACACGACGGATTCCGCGTTTCTTCTTCCACATTATGGTTCCCGCGTTTCTTCTTTCACACTACGATTTTTGCGTGCTAAGCTTCTTCTTCCATACTACGATGCTGAAGCTTCTCCTTCCACCCTACGGTAACCCTTCCGCTTGTTTGGTTCAATCTGATGCATTTCTTCATTTCCTTCGAAACTTGTTTTGTTCTGAATTTTGAGTTTCCCATTTTTTTTTTCCTTTTTTTAATTCCTAAATACTTATTTTCCTTTGCACAATGATCATGTTGCCTATATTTTTTAATTCATTTTTGAATTCTCTGCTTGTTTATGTATTCCGCATACATAGCCAAATGATACAATAGAGCCATCTGTTATATATATATATATATATATATATATATATATATATGGGAGAGTCTTCAAATTAGACAATTGTTACCCTGTCACGACTAACTATAACAACAAATTATTGCTAGATAAGTATACATGTTGATTTAAGTAGAAGTTGTTTTTAAAATTTTATAATAAATTAATTAGCATGCTAGTAAGTGAATGAGTTAGATGTGTGTGAAATTGTGAAATTTCTTATGAGGTATAATTGCAGGATGGGGTAATAGTAAGTTCCTAGATAATCAAGAATACGTGAATCTGAGTTGTATATATAGATGCTTGTGTTAGTAAAAAAAAAAAAGGATTGATAATCAATGTCACAGTTCTAAGAATAATATTTATATTTATATTCCATGAAGAACGATGACTTTCTTTTTGTAGGTGAGATTGCTAGTGCATAGTGCTCTGAAGGTTTCTCAACTTGTGATTCTAGTTTCACTATCTCCTTGGCTGGTTCAACAGTTTGCTCTGAAGGTTTTTTAGCTTCTGATTTATTACTCATGATTTATATGAACTCCTATTTATTCTTGTTATGTTAGTCTTTTAATAACTTGCAACAAATACTTCCTTGCCAAATTTTCAATTATCCAGGGAGTATTTCCTTTCTTTCTCTCCTGTTTTGTTCTGTTCAGGAAGGATTTATTACTCATTCAGGTTTAATATAGTCTCTGCCTTTGTCTCTCTCTATTCTAATAAACGCATGCACTAATAAGTAATCTTTGACTTTCAGGATCTTGTTTTGCTGCAACATTTCTCTAGAAATGTTGAGAGGAAGCTCCTCATAATCCACAATACCCTTAACAAAGCTGAGATACTCTGGAATCAACTCTTCACAGTTGTCCATGATGAAGACTCTGCGTACATACAATTTAGAATTTTTGGATTAACATGCTTTTTAATAATGTGGATTAACATGCATTTTTTCAGCTTCTAATGTTGTTTAATTAGTTTTTTCAGCTTAGCACTTTGTCTGTTTTGCATTCATTGGAAGATTTTATTTAGTCTCTAACCTAAAGTTTCATTTAGCATAAGCATGACATTATACACCTTTGCTAATCCAGGTTGGTGACTTTGATCGTTTCCTCTCTATTCTGACTATATTGTCTCGCACTTGCCTTCCATTAAACACCCCTCATTACAGGTTCATACTATTATCCCTCTTTAATAATAAAATCTTACATGTGGAAGTGGTTAATTATTTTATAATTTTTTCTTCTGATAGGCCTAAAAAATGGAATGGAAGAAGTATTAATATTGGTGCAGTTTTTGTCGATATAAATTATATTTCTTACATTTCATAAATTTATTGTTGTTAGATTTTTTTTTATTTTTTTTTCTTACATATTCTTAAGAACAATAAAGTGAACAATGATAGTGTGTAATACTTTAAATTAGGTTTTAAATTAGGAACCGAGAGAGAGCAAAAAAAAGAAAGAAAAATAAAATGTAATGTGATCTTTGTCTAAATATTATATTATATTTAATTTGGGTATATTCTGTATTGATTTAAATTTTTCAACAAACAAAATTTAAAGGCAATTAGAATGCAATTAGAATTTGTCCTGGAAAGTGATTTGTAGATGGTAGAGTTGATGTGCATGTGGCAGGGTCACTGGCCGCCGTTGTGAATTGATAAAGTGTGAAATTATTAGATTATATGATCCATTTCACTTACCCATTACTTGGTTAAGCAAACTCTGTAGTCTTGAAGGCTACGTTTGTGCAATGAATTGAACATATGGTCCATTAAACAAGAGTAAACCAAATCCAACCCTGGTATGAGATTATTCCCTAAGGCATGGAAAATTTTATGCTTTCATTTTGTGCAATTAATATGATTGTATTCCCAATAAAAGTGTTTGTAAGATGTAAATTATTATGATTATAATAAAATATTTTTATATATTCTTACTTTTCTATGTTTTTCTTTCATTCTTCGAATGCACCAGCTTTCTTGTTTTGTCTCTTCCCAAGTTGTCGTTGACTCTTTAACCTACATTGTCTAAGGTATGTAAAATATTTATTTGTTATTAATATTTATTTTATTGTATTTATGATTTGTATGCTATTTCAAATTTGGCAACATTGTATGATGATATTCCGAAAGACGATCCAACCTGATCCGTAAATACACTAATACCCATAAAGTTAAAATATATAGTTATTTGTTGTGTTATGTCAGAGAACATAACAATGGATCGAAGTTGGATCAATTACAAACGCACAACAAATGAATATGAGAATGGAGTACAACAATTTCTTGAATTTGCAAAGGTGAATGTTCCAGATAATAATGGAAGATTTTATTGCCCGTGTGTGAATTGTTTGAATGAGCGAAGACTACCGACTGAAGTTATTCGAGAGCATGTTCTTTGTGATGGTTTCCTAAAAAGTTACACAAAGTGGATATGGCATGGTGAATTAGTAGACATACCAAGTGTACATATGTATGAAGTTGAAGCACAAGAAGTTGATTTAGAGATGGATGATCAACTAGAGGAAATGATCCGTGATGTAGGATATGATGCCTTCCAACATGCACATGTGTATGAAAATTTGTGTACTGATGCTGAAAAACCTTTATATCCAAGATGCACTAAGTTCACTCGATTGTCGGCGGTATTAAAATTATTTACTGTGAAGGCAAGAAATGGGTGGACAGATAAAAGTTTCACAGAATTGCTTGAGTTGTTAAGTGACATGCTTCCTGAAGATAATACGTTGCCAACACGTAATTATGATGCGAAGAAGATATTGTGTCCAATGGGTATGAAGTTTGAAAAAATTCATGCATGTCCCAATGATTGTGTGTTGTACAGGAAGGAATTTGATAAGTTACATCAATGTCCACATTGTGGGATATCACGATACAAGAAGAAATATGATGATTTTGAACATGATGTTAAGAAGGGTCCTCCTGCAAAAGTGTTGTGGTATCTTCCTATAGTTCCAAGGTTGAAAAGATTATTCAGTAATGCGAATGATGCAAAACTTGTTAGATGGCATGCAGATGAACGTAAAAAGGATGGTAATTTAAGGCATCTGGCAGATGGTTTGCAATGGAAGAAAATTGATTCCATGTTCCCAAATTTTGCCAATGATCCAAGAAACATTAGGCTTGGACTTGCAACAGATGGAATGAATCCATATGGTAACTTGAGTAGTAAACATAGTTCATGGCCTGTGTTGTTAGTGATTTATAACTTACCACCATGGTTGTGCATGAAACGCAAATATGTGATGTTATCTTTGATGATCTCTGGTCCAAGACAACCGGGAAATGACATTGATGTTTATTTGAGCCCGTTGGTTGAAGATTTGAAGATGTTATGGGAGGAAGGTGTTGATGTGTTTGATGGGTACACAAGTGAGTCCTTTAAGTTGCATGCCATGTTATTTTGTACGATCAATGACTTTCCAGCATATGGTAATTTGAGTGGATACATCACCAAAGGCCACAAAGCATGTCCTATATGTGAAGAAAACACATGTCATAATCAATTACAACATGGAAGGAAAACAGTGTACCTCGAACATCGGAGATTTCTTAAATCAAACCATCCGTATCGTAAATTAAAGAAACCATTTAATGGGTGTCAAGAAAACAAATTAGCTCCAACAGCTTTAACTGGATTGCAAGTATATGAGCGTGTGAAGGACATCCAAGTTGTGTTTGGAAAGACACAAAACAAAGCCACAGGAAGTAACATATGGAAGAAAAGGTCAATATTCTTTGATCTCCCATATTGGAGGGTGCTTGATGTGAGACATTGTATAGATGTCATGCATGTAGAGAAAAATGTGTGTGACAGTATTATCGGAACACTCCTCGATATTCAAGGGAAGACAAAAGATGGTGTCAATGCTCGTTTGGACATGGTTGAAATGGGTATAAGAGAACAATTAGCTCCACAGTCTCATGGTAAGCGCACATACTTGCCTCCGACATGTCATACGCTGTCTAAACAAGAGAAAAAAAGTTTTTGTGAGTTTTTACAAGGCGTGAAGGTTCCACTAGGTTATTCTTCCAATTTCAAGAGACTTGTATCCATGAAAGATTTGAGATTAATTGGCTTAAAGTCTCATGATTGTCATGTTTTGATGCAACAAATATTACCCGTGGCTATTCGAAATATATTGCCTAAGAATGTCAGATATGCCTTAACTAGATTGTGCTTCTTTTTTAATGCAATATGTAGTAAAGTTTTGGACCCTGAGAAGTTGGATCAGTTACAAAATGATGTTGTAGTCATATTGTGCCAATTGGAGATGTACTTTCCTCCATCATTTTTTGATATTATGGTTCACTTGATTATTCATTTAGTTAGAGAAATTAAAATTTGTGGTCCAGTATTCTTACGATGGATGTACCCCATGGAGCGATACATGAAGATATTAAAAGGGTATGTAAAGAATCAATATCGTCCTGAAGCATCAATTGTTGAAAGATATATTGCAGAGGAAGCCATTGAGTTTTGTACAGAATACTTATCAGAAGTTGAAGCGATAGGGGTACCTAAGTCTCGTTACCATGGAATAGGTGTTGGTAAGGGTACTCGAAGTGCAAAAGTTATAACATTGACACGAGATGAAGTTCTTCAAGCACATTTTTATATACTGAATAACACTAAAGAAGTCATCCCCTACTTAAATGCTCATAAAGATATTGTGAAGAGAAAAAACCCACGAATGTCTGAGAAGTGGGTGATTAATGAGCACAACAAAAGCTTCTTGAAGTGGTTTAAACAACAAGTTCAAAATGATAATACAACTTCTGATACATTAAATTGGCTAGCATCTGAGCCAAACTTTGAAGTCATAAGTTGGAGTGGTTATGATATAAACAATTATTCATTTTACACAAAATTTGAAGATGAAAAAAGCACCATGCAAAATAGTGGAGTAATGGTGGTGGCTGAATCAATGCATTTCTCTAGTTCAAAAGATCAATATTCTGTTATGGCATCAATGTGCTACTTTGGTGTAATTGAAGACATCTGGATGATAGATTACACAATTTTTAGAGTTCCTGTCTTTAAATGTAAGTGGGTTGACAGTAATAGTGGCGTGAAGACTGATGATCTAGGTTTTACCTTGGTTGATCTGGAAAAGGTAGGTTATATTGAAGAGCCATTCATCATGGCATCTCAGGCAAAACAAGTGTTTTATGTTACTGATCTCACTAACAAACGGTGGTCAGTGGTTCTCCATGGAAGAATCATGCATGGTACTCATGAGAATGATAATTTAACATTCGATATAAGTGAGACTCCATCTTTCTCCACAAATATGCCAACCTTGAATGTCGATAATGAAGTAGATGATGTGCATGCCACACGTGATGATCATCATGAAGGATTGTGGGAGAATGTTCCAATTTGACAATGTAAAACATTTATTTATGTTTATCCTTTATATTTTTAATAACTATATGTTTAGTTTTTTACTAATAATTTACAATCTAATAATTTGAACAGAGATATGTCTAATCCATCTGA
Source organism: Phaseolus vulgaris (assembly GCF_000499845.2). Lineage (NCBI taxonomy): Eukaryota > Viridiplantae > Streptophyta > Magnoliopsida > Fabales > Fabaceae > Phaseolus > Phaseolus vulgaris. Next base: position 9,351,667 of record NC_023751.2, on the reverse strand, counting down.
TATCTTCCCTCCTTCACAAGATGGGGACAAGAGTCAATCATCTACCCATAAAAAAGGTAGGCGTGGGACTAGGTTGAGAGAGTTGACTATCAGCCGCGATGCTAATCAGAGATTGCCAATCCAATTTGATATGCAGACGGGTAAAGCTTTGGGAGAGCATAGTACAAAATTTACTAGCTATGTGGCCTTGCTTGGTAGAAGCAAAGTTAGTATTCTTATTGATGATTGGGAGCATGTTCCAGAGATGGTGAAGAATCAAATTTGGCAGAGTATCATTGTACGAAATCTTAACTTATTTGTTTCATTGTAAGCATACATAATTGCTATTTAACATATATAATTTATATTTATTGTACAGATCACATATGACGTCCCAAATAATAACTTATTGAGGAAAAAGTGGATTTCATATGCTGGGGCACGATGGAGGGGTTTTAAGAGTGACCTTACTAGTCGTTATATTTATGGTGCCTTGGGTGAAAAAAACCCCTGTGAGCAATATCAATTCCTCGATGAGGAAACATGGCAGACTTTTCGAGAAAGGCGATTAGACCCTACCTTTCAGGTAAATTAATATCATATGTTGGTTAAGTGTCTAATTATCATGCATTATAATAATTTAATTTATGTATATAATAGGCTAAGAGGAAAGCTGCACAAGAGATTCAAAAAAAGAATGTTCACCCTCACAGACTATCTCGTGAGGGTTATGATAAATTAGAGCAAAAAATGATTAAAGAGATATCTTCCTCTCACTCCACCGAGGACTCAAATTGTAGCATTATAACCCGTCCTCCCCGACATGAAAAATGGAAAAGAGCTCGCCAAAGACCATCAGGGGATTACACATCTGAAGAAGTTCAAAGCGTAGCTAAGCGCATTGTTAGTAACTTATATTGTATGTCATGTTTGAATGTTTATGTTTATTTGCACATATTTTAAAATAAGTTTTAAAAATTTGTGTTGTAGGATGAGTTGGTGGAGCAAAGCACGCAGGGATTGTTCATTCCACAAGGGCGTGAGGACATATTGACGGTTGCCATTGGTCGCCCAGAGCATCCTGGACGTGTTCGTGCTGCAGGAAGAGGGGTGGGAATTTGACAATTCTTTGGTCCTCCACCTCGGTATTATAGTAAATTACATCTTAGTGAGACCGAGATGGAATCCCTCAAAGAAGATATTAGGAAGGAAATTAAAAAGGAGGTATATTCTGAATTGAAGAAAGAGTTGTTATTAGACATGTGAGCAGAGTTAGCATCCATGTCTGTTAAACCTTCTGTTGCCCCTTCAGAGCCTTCCCCTATTCGTATAAGTACAAAGGAGAGTTGTGATGCTCCTGAAGGATCAGAGGAGGTTGGTCCTACTATCCTTGCAGACTGCGAATTGTATATTGATGATCCCCTCGAGTACTTGGTGGCCTTAGGTAATTTTTACTTTAATGATATTGTTTGATATGTTTTAGTCTAATTATATTATTTAATTTCTTTCAATTACATTATTTGTGTTAGGTAAAATGTATACATTAGGGTCAACTATCCACCACCAGAAAATTGTAGATGATATGATAAGAGTGGTTGTTGTAGACGTTCGGGATGCTGTTGCTCGAATCCCTGTGCCTACTAAGGAGGTTCAGACGGTGGGAGAAGCACCTGGGAATTTCATTCTTTGGCCAGCTAGATTAGCAAAACCAATTATGTTGAGAGTAATTTTCTTTACTTGTTTTAATTATGCATATGTCTTTTTGTAGGTATTATAATTAATTAAATTGATATACTAGTGTTACTTAATTTTTTTATATATGCATAGAATGATACTAAAAAAGCAAAGGAAGTTGTGAATCATTCACAACAACATCCAAGTACTTTTCAGCAACTCGGTGCAATGGCAGCGACTATCAGGATGCAACCTATACAATTAGATATGCCACTGGAAGTTGTAGGCAGGACTAAAAACATCCCTTTTTTTCTGTGCCAAAGGGATATTTTTGATATTCTCACCGGTACTGATATGATATGCGTATCTGTAATACAACTTTGGTTAATGTAAGTAAGCTTCCTATAATAACTTTTCATAAGTTTTAATATATTCCATATGTTGTTATAACAATATTTTTTTTCTATGTTCAAGGTATTTACATCATCTGTGCATTGAGAAAAAAAATGTTAACATATATGGGTTTCTTGACCCTGTTGCCATTCAGAGTGTTGGGAATAAAGCTAGTGAGGTGCAGATGTATTTCAAAGAGACATTTCAAAATGGGAACAAAGAGGTGTACTTAGCACCTTACTTGCATCAGTAAGTATACATTTATAAATTAATGCACATCTATCTAAAATTCAATTGTTACTAATATTATTTCATCTTGTAGGGGCCATTGGCAATTGATAGTAATTATTCCTCGACAATCTCTTGTTGTTCTCTTGTGTTCATTACACAAGAAAATTAATAGTTTGGCAATTAGAAATATACTGGATGCGTAAGTTTTCAATTATTTTGTTATGTTATATGATTTTATAAATAATATAAAATTTAATGTATGTAACTATTTGTAGAGCTATGGAAGCTCATTTAAGGTTGCAAGGACTTCCACATATTGCTAAGAAGAAGCTACAATACATTGCACCAAATGTAAGTAATTCATCTTACTAGTATGAAATTGCAATGTATAAATTATTATATTATTCTATTTGTATTTAACTTGTAGTGCTCATATCAACCGGGAAACTATGAGTGCGGGTATTATTTGATGAGACATATGCATAAAATTATATCTGCTAACATTAAGGACTCGTGGAAGGAGGTAATATATAATTAACTCAAATATGTTAAATGTGTTAAATGTTAATTTCATCTTCAATATTTGATTATGTAGATATTCAATGATCCATCTCCATTGAAGTTGGAAGTGCTACAAGAGGTTCGAGAGCAGTTGGCATCATTTCTTTTAAGTACTGTAAATTCTCATGTTAAAACTAGTTAAATGTTTTGTATGAACTTCAACATATTCACTTTTAAGTATTTACTCTAAATGATAATTTTAGAACTAGTTAACAATTTTGTATGAATTTCAACATATTAACTTTTAGTTAAATATATCATTATTTATATGCTAGATCGTTAAGATTTTATTTTAAAAATATTTGCTTGAGAATTGTGATTATTATGCAGGGTACTTTATGCATGTAAGAAAATGAATATATCAAAAAAGAATTAAAAAAAAACGCATTCTATGACGGTTAAAATATTATCAATCATAGAAAATAACATATTTTATGATGGTTAAAACAATATGTGTCATAAAAAGTAATATTTTTTATGATAGATGTAATTTTAACCGTCATAAAATGTGTTATTTTCTATGATGGTTAAAAATAAATTAGTCATATAAAGTAAATTTTTTATGATGGTTTTTTTAAATATAACATAAAAAATAAAGACTTTTTATGTTGCCTGCATCTATAACGGGTCTAAAACCGTCATAAAAAGATATGTTTTAACCGTCATAAAATGTCATTTTTCTATTAGTGTTAGTGTTTTAAAAAGACAGATCGATAAATCAATAAGTATGGTTTTACTAAAATAGAGTATTGTTTTATTTTGCAGCAATTACCAAAAATAGAGCAGCAGGAAGAGAGTATGTCGTTTTATTTTCTTTTACATATCCAATCAAGCATTAAATAGAATGAAGAGAATAATAATAATAAACTTATTTATCTAATGCTTAAACAAGCTTTAGGCTCTTAACATATAACTGTTTTTTTAATATTTAATATTTTTATATTAATATCTAATAAATTGTCATTTTTAAATTTTTTTAAAATAAAAATATTTACATTTTATCTATATTGATTCTTTTATGTAATTTTTGAAATTCATTTAAATGATAATAATCAATATATTTTGTATCCTATAGTAACATTCAACAAACTGAAAAAATTAAATATATAACAAACGAAATTTAACCCTTTAAATCATATGACACATGTTTTAATACAACAAACATGTGTATATGAATATCAGAAATAACGTTGGAGGTTTAAATCCAAAAGTTTAATTTATTAGGTACCTTATAGAGTAAGAAAAAAAAAAACATATTAAGAACTAGAATTTTTTAAGTCTTTATATTTAAACTTTTTACACTATTGTTTGTACTTTAGACATGAAAAAAAATACATTAGTAATGTAATAATGTATTTTTGTTAATTCGATTAATTATTTAGAGATATTATTTATCATGAAATCTTTCTTTACACGTAATTATTTTTTATTTGTGTTTGAAGTGGTATTTTGTGTATATGTCTAAGTTAATGTCAATTATTTTTTAACTTTTTAATAAATAAAAATATTTATGTTAATCTTTTATTAGTATTGACATTAATTTTTATTTATTTATTTATAATATTTATATTTATTTTATATAGTGTAAGGTTGAACTGACATTTATTTTATTGTTTATTTAATGTATATGTTATAAATTTGTGTGTACCTGTAATAATTAATAAGAATCGTATATTCTTCTTAATCCAAAAGTTCATATATTAAGATGAAAAGTTTACTCATTCACAATTTGTATATCTCACTTTTCTTTATAAATCTTTTCATATTTATTCCATTCCTTCACACTCATCTCTTTCACTCACTTATTTTTTTCTCATCCATTGTTGATAAAAAAAATTCATCCATATTCATATTTTTCACACACACTTCCTTCATCTATTATAATTTTTTTTTCTTTTGATTATTTTCTTGTTTGTGTTTTATTTGTGTTGAAAATTGAGGTGTTGTAGGAGAAACTCTTCATAATCATTCTAATTAGTGTTAACCACATTGACGTAAATTAAATTAATATTAAAAATTGATTTCATTTAAAAAAAATTATACTAAATTAAATAAATTTTAAAATAAAACTCATTAACATTGACATAATAAACACTAAAATGTTTTAATTAAAAATAATTTAAATACTATTTTAAATCAACATTCAAAAGTTGATATTAATGAATTTGTGTTTATAGTTTTACAATCAATTTCATATGGAACATAAATATGACATTATTATTGATTATCAATGATTTTTATTTATTAAAAATTACTTTGAACTACATCTTCAAAATCTTAATATTTTTTATTATAATGTCATGCTTATTTACCTTTCAATCAAAATTTTAATGTGTAACTCACAAGTTTTGTTTATTTATAGATTATACAATTATAAAATCCTTCTCATTATTAATATATAAGAATTAAAGTATTTTGCATACTTATTAAATATGTCTTTTTAAATATAAAATCTCATTAAATGATTTAAAAAAATACTAATGCGAAAATCCATTTTACGTTAAAAATAATATTTGTTTACGTGAGATTAATAGAGTAGAAATAAGATGACATTATTATAGTTACTGAAAACACATTCTATATTTAGTTACACAACTGATGTTATGTCCTTTTCTAGAGTTTTTCTTCATACTAATTAAAGACGTATTCGATAAGCTTTTTTTCTGTTTAACAATATACCGACTTTAGTATTAATTTTTTTTCACATAAAATGCTTCATTTTAAAATATTTTTGTTCAAAGTTGTTGAACACTAAATATTCACACTTCTTGTAACAAATTCAAACGTTGATTTATGGAATACACAGAAAACAACTTATAGATACTCACGTTTTTTCCCCTCCTCAATGGACCACTATTATAATTGCTAGTCTTCTACACAAAGTTGAACCAATAGATCTTTAGACCAGGAATGTTCAATCACCTTCAAAGGCAAGAAAAGAAAAAACCAACACTATACATTAGTGAATTTTGGATTATATTAAAAGTTTTAATTACAATTAATTTATAATGATCACTCATAAATTTTTCCTTTTTTTTTTCTCTTTCTCTTAGTTCAAATAACTTTTTTGTTCAGTTTTAAATTCATAAAACAAATAAATCACACAATTTTAGAGATAATAATGAAAGCACGTCGTTCTCTATCAAAAATTGAGGAGCATGCTAAACATTTAAATTCATCAACCAACCTACTATCTCGTATAACTCATAATTTATGTGACATTAACAAAAACGTGAGTGAATTTGTCTTGTCTTACCATTCACACTATTTTATTTATATTAAATATAATTAAATATTTTCATTCATTATATCATCGATATTATATATTTAAATCTAAATCTAAATCTAAATTTTATTTTATAATTTACTTTAATATATAATTTGTGATAGTATGTTTTCTTATTTAGCTATAGTAAACAACAAATTATTAGCTTTTAATTCTTTTTATAATTGTCATACATGCGAAAATTTATTTCCTTAAAATACTTAAATTTAAGAATAAAAAAAACTTTATAAATTTTATTTCCATAATTGATGGGGTGGATTGAGAAGTTGTTGAAGAATCCATAATTATGCGGAATGAGTGAAATTTATTAATCCGCAAGTTTGATACTCCCATTGAGTTAAGAGTATTTGAGTTAAGAGTGTGTTGAAATGAAAGATAAAGAAAATGGTATTTGAATTTATGTAGGATAGGTTGGGCGGTGGTGAGCATAATGAAAACAAGATGGGGAAATATAACCTTTTTGAACCAAACTTATCTGACCATAAAATCTGTTATACTTATTCAACACTGCTTTTGCTCCTACTTATTACTTGTGCCCGGAGAAGTGGTCACCGCCCACCTCCCTTTCAAACCACTCATTTCAATTTCCTGCTACAACCACTATTCCCACTTTCTATATCTCTTCCATAACACACCTTTTTTTTTTCTTTTAATTAATCTAATATTTTCAACACTTCTATATGTTAGATTAGATATCTGTTAATAATAGATCACACAACAATCAATAGTTTTAACTAGAATATATTCTGAATAATTTTTATATTATATTACAAAATAAACTTCAAATTTAACTTATAATTTCCCATTCCCTCTTTTCATCAAACTCAATCATGCTCTAAAAATAGGTCTTTTATTTGTCAGCTTCTCAAATTGCAGCATTGGTCTTCCTCTTATTGCACTAACATTCAACCTTTGTGTTATGCAAATTTCTTAATTTTATTAAATCTATTTCCCTTGAATTTTCAGATTATCAACAAGAGATTCAATATTCATATTTGACCATCTAGGTAGTGGATAAAATTGAATGTACTTGGGACTAATATTTTTTTTTTTAACAGCCAATTTGGTTTCTAAGTTTTGCACTGAAAATATGGATAAGGAGAAATAAGTGAAGATAATAAACTAATTAAAATAAGATGACCACCAAAACATGTAAAAAAAAAATAATGGTAGTGACGTACATCAATATCATAGGATTTTATTACCGTTACTTAATGCAAATGAGGTCAATCTAATTGAATTTTTGGGATTCAATAGTTTCTCTTTGTTGTTTCTACTAAAATTATTCATTAAAGAATATTCTTTTGTTTGCCTGCTTTTCTTTTCTTTTAGTTTAAACTCTCCATGTAGTGATGTTGCTTAGACTATTATTATTGTTACTTTATTTTACTTTTTTTTTTTACATGTGTTTGGTCTATTTTTTCATGTTTTTCATCTTATTTTTCATGTGATTACAAGTGTTGTCTATCATGAGTTTTATTTTATTTTTAAACATCATATGATACTTCATTTTAATTCTATAATCTAATGAGTATAAATTAAAAGTCTAAATACCTAAAATGAAAAACCAATAAAATAAATATTAAAATAATATGACAAAGTTTATAGAATAATATCGTTGAACAAAAATCAAGTTTTGGAGAAAATAAATTATTACTTCTAATTAATTTATGGATAAAATAATTGTAACTTAAGTAAATATTCTATTCTTTCTTGTAAGTTTTTTTTAAAAAATAAATAATATATATATATATATATATATATATATATATATATATATATATATATATATAAACAAGCCCCATCTTATACTTCTGAATTTAATTCATTATGTTTCATAAACTTAATTTTTTAAATCTAGTTTAAAATATTTTTTTATATAAAATAAGTGTTGCTTCTATGTTAATACTACAATAAAATCATTATATATAAATCAATTTTAGAAAAAAAAGTAATTAGTCATTATATCAACTAAATTAGATATTATTTTAGAAATTAAAAAAGTTATTGATATCTAAAATAATTTTTATACTTAATAAAATTTATAAACTAGCTTCTAAATTAGCATATAATTTATCTACGAAGGTTTTAGCTACCAACCACTTTAGATTTCAAAATTGGTAGTTAAAACCTTGATAGTTGGTAGTTAAAACATTGATATCTAATTAGATATCAATTAATTAATTAGATACAAATTTAAAAACTAGTTTATAAATTTAAAAATTAATTTAAATATCAATTATTTTTTAATTTATAAAATAGTATTTAATTTAGTGAATACAATAATTAATTATTATTATTTTTAATATTATTTTTTATTTAATGATTTTCTATAAACATGTTTTCCTTTGTTCTATGACTTTCATTTCATATTATCAACAACACTGCTGGAACCCGAGACCACCATTTTTTTAGCATTGAATGGACCTGCAATTAGATAACTCATGTCCTATCATTTGCAATAAGAGCAAAACGGAGGAAGTTTTTTTATATTCCAGATCAACAATGAAAGCATATCCTTATTTTTCAACCAAATTTTAGTCAGGTAAACAAAAAGTCAAATTTATGTCAATATTATTCTACCCCAGAAATCTTTGGTTTTCTGCATAGTAATGTCATCTAAAGCCTAATTTTTTTTATCCAAATTCACTATTGCATATTTAAGCTTCTTGTTGATACTTTAAAAGTATTTCCATACGTTCAAAACAACAAATATTACTATACAACAATCATCTAGAAATTAATTTTAAAAACTAAAATAATTAATAACTATTTTGTTTTATAAATTAAAAATATTATTTATTTTTAAAATAGTTTATATTATTAATAAAAAAATATAAATAATTTTTAAATTAACATCTAACTATTATTAGTTATAAAGATTTTAACTACTTCTTACTTTATATTTTAAATTATTTTTTATTAAATTTTTATAAAGTAATTTAGAATCTAAAATTTTAGTAACAAAAAAATCTTAATAGTTAATATAGATACCAATTAGAAACCATTTTATAATTTTGGATTAATAATAGAATACATTAATTAGTTTCTAAAATAATATATAACTTAATTAATATAATAATTAATTACTTTTAACTTTAAATTTAGTTATTATTTAATGATTTTTTAACGTAATATTTTTATTAAAATACAAAAATTATAGTCTTACTTAAAAAAATATTTTTATTAAATTTGTTTGAATTTTATTAACAATTAAAGTAAGTGAACAACATGTTTAGAATTAAATTTTGAAAGAATCTTTTATTATTTCCTTTCTTTTTCTTTGTAAATTTAAAATATTTAATAGTTTCTTTAAAGTTAATAGCATATTATTATTATTATTATTTTTAATAAATATGTATGATAATTATTAAAGATGACATATATGTTTAAATATGTTAACTGGGTTTTTAAAATTAAATATAATGTGAAAATAGTTATTGGTAAACTGATTATTTAGCCGTAAGATTAAAGAAAATGATATAGAAAAATAAAAGGTGCGTAATCATGAATTATAGCGACTGCTGCACCAACTGGTTTTGGGTATTGAATGCAAGTCAAAGAAACATGCTATACTTAAAAGCACATTTATGATGTGATGAGGCTCATGCTACGGCTTCTACCAAAAACGAATTTGTATAATATATAATCCAACCAACACAGTGGTTTGAGTTAGCAATGTTGGAAGAAGAAGGTGTGTGGTGGTTTCATTCTTATGTGTAGAATTAGTTTAGGTTATTTATGATGAAAGGTTTCGAACCTGACAATGTTATCCGAAAGTTGCAGGGAACATCGCCGCAAGGAGAGATATCTGGTTTAGGGTAAAAGAGTAAATTAATCAATTTACTCTTTTTAAGAAAAGTTAAATGCTAAAAACTGAATCAATCAATTAAGTAACAATCAAAACATTTGAATATTTACTTGACAATTATACTTTTACGATCCATATTTTTTTATATAATAAATTACAATTTCTAATATTATTATTTTAATATTTTTTATATTATTTAATTTTAAAATTATTTTTTATTATATATATTTATTTTTAAATTTATTACAGAAAAAAATTATATTTAATTTTAAAGTTGTGAAACTATATTTTTCATTTAGTTGATATATCTAATGGTCATGATATGCTTCTTCACTCTAAACCATATGTCACACTTCCTCTGGTCAGCACCTCCAAATTAATGCCCACAAATGAAAACCAAATTAATATTGCCAATTTGTTATTGCATTATCAGTGAAATTGAAACACCTAGTTTGAAATATATACAAATGTATTAAAAAATTATAACCTATTGAAAATATATAATAATAAATAAAATGAAAGATAGAGTTAAAAATATCTTCTTAGATTTCTAAGATGATAAAGAGAACATACTTATATATAACTAAAAAGAAAATAAGTACGGAATGAAAAAACTCTTTTAAAGTTTTCTTTATTACAATCAATTTTCATATATTTCTTAAGTTCGAAAATTCTGATTTCTTTTTATGTATGTTTTTCTTTTTATCATATATAAAGTTGCGAAAGGAGTATGAAACAATATATCCAAGTTAACGCATAAATAATATAATGGGTTTTTGATTATGATAGGGTTTTTTTTTATTTTTTTTTTACTAAAATGGGGTCCGTTTAGAAAAAATTACAAATTTATGCAAGTCATGCCAATTCGGCATGACTTCACATGCACAAATTGTTCCAATTAGACACGACTCTGCCATGTCATACTGAAGTCGTGTCAACTTAGCATGAAATCGTGCCAACTTGACACGACTTCTGTCCTGTCATACTGAAGTCGTGCCAACTTGGTCAAAAACCCACTGAGCATTTTGGTCGCTCGTTCAACAAACCAAACATTTGTTCTTTCAAATATGGTCTTAACCAAAGCACAAATCGGTAAGGATCGGACCCCTTTCAAAAAGAAGTTGATGCTTTCAGCAAGATTTGTTGTCATGTGCCTGTACCTCTTGCCCCCATCATAGGCTTGTGTCCATTTTTCCAATGGTATTTGATCAATCAAAGAGACTGCTTGTGGGTTTTTGACCAAGTTGGCACGACTTCAGTATGACAGGACAGAAGTCGTGCCAAGTTGACACAATTTCAGTATGACAAGGTAAAAGTCATGCCAAGTTGACACGACTTCAGTATGATATAGCAGAGTCGTGTCTAATTAGGATGATTTGCGCGTATGAAGTCGTGTCGAATTGACACGAATTGTCTAAATTTGTAATTTGTTTTAAATGGACCCCATAAAAGAAAAAAAACATCATGGTCAAAAAAACCTAATATAAAAATGCATAATTATTTGAATTTATTGGTAGTGAGCTTCACAAATCAAAATATCCCAAACAAAATACAATATCATGTAAAAGAACACAGATGTATACTATTGGAACAATATGCTAAATTAAAATATGAAAATGTCTGAATACTAAAATTGTTTTGTAAAAGGAAAACATGTCTTGGGTTAGAAAGGTATTGACTAAATTATTGAAAAAACACAAATGTTTGCGCCGAATATTAGTTAAATAAAGCAAACACCTTCAATGAGAGTGATTATCCAACATGTAAGATGAATCCACAAATGATAAAGCAAACTTGCAGGCTAACATGTCATTCTTAGAAAGAATATCAAGACAATGTTTTCTTTGATTAAGACAATACATTATTATATGGTTAAAGCTAAAATTTCAACCAATAATAAAAATTACTTTACATATATTAAGATTTTAGTTACCAAACTATTAAAAAATCATTAAATAAAAATTAATTTTAAAGATTAAAAATAATTAGTTGTTATATTTACTAAATTAGATATTATTTTAGAGATTACAAAATTATTGATTTTTAAATTAGTTTTTATTATTAATAAATAGTTTCTAAATTAGTATCTAATTATCTACTCAAGTTTTAACTACCAATTATTTAGATTTTAAATTTGGTAGCAAAAACTTTGGTAGCTAATTAGATACCAATTTAAAAAATATTTATCAATAATAGAAATCAATATAGAAACCAACAATTTTTTTAGTATCTAAAATAGTATATAATTTAGTCAACATAACAATTAATTATTATTTTTTGTTTAAAATTGGTTTATATCAAATGATTTTCTTGTAGTGCAAAGTTTAGAATCTAAACAATTAGTAGTTAAAACTTTGATAATTAATTAGATACCAATTTAAAAACTATTTATTAATAATATAAATTTATAATTTTTTTTAGTCTCTAAAATAATATATAATTTAATCAATATAGCAACTAATTATTTTTTGTCTCTAATTCTATACATTGTTTTTCTGGTGATGATCATTTCATTGACATAGGCAAGAAAAAGAATGACAAGTAAAAAAGATTTTGTAATCTTTACAAACAAGGAGTTATCATATTACTTTTGAGCAAAACCTAAATATATAAAAGAGTCAAAATAAGTTTTAAATTTTATTCTCTTATAATTTGATCTAAAGGATAAGGAGACTTTCACAATTTCTAAACTTGTTGAGGATGATTATGATATAAACCTGGTGATGTATTATTTATACATCTTTTTACAAGTTACCGTTAAGAAAATCATCATTAACATCAAGTTGCTCTAAAATTCACCATTTGTTTGCTGCAACTGATAGAATAAACTGGATCGTATTCAGTTTTTGTCATCGAAAAAAAGGTTTTAAATAATTTAAAATTTATGTTTGTGTAAACCCTTAACAACCAATCGTAACTTAAATATTTTCATTTGTACCATTAGATTTATGTTTAATCTTGTAACTCTATTTATATCCAATTAGGTGTTTTCCTAAGGAAATATTTACCAAAAACCAAGCATGATTTTGCTCTGTAATAATTATCTCCTTACTCATGTTTCTTTCCAACAATCATTCTTTACATGCCTAAGTGAAATAAGTGAAAAAGGTGAAGTTGTTTTGAGAGAAATTTTTTAAAACAAAAAGTAGTTATTGAAAAAATATAATGAGACAAATAATTTTGAATTCTAAAGAAAGACTGAACAAGAGTAGCTAAAAAACAGAAAATTTGTGTGAAAATGCTTGAAGTATTATATATATATATATATAATATTGTTCTGTTTTTAATTAATTAATACTTCTAATTAGACTAGTTAATAAGATTAATAATTTTATTTATTAGATTAGTTAATTATGATTACTAGTTAAAATATAAATTTCAATATTTAAAATTTGAATTATAATACTATTACATATTTATATATTTTTAAATAAAATAGTACAAATTAAAAAAAAAGTTGGTAGATATTGTTAACCTATACTTATTAGGCTTTTAGTTGTAATAAGTTAGCAAATTGTAATTAGATTTTTAACTTAATTGATCTACAACCTAACTTGTTAACATATTTCATTAAAAAAATATAAAACTTGTTATGACTTCAAATGTGTTGAGATAACATTACTAATGTCAATCACCATTGGAGGTATTGTCCATCCTTGCAGGTCTTGAAACTTAATCATGATTTTGTTTTTAAAAGAAGTCTCGAAGGGTTAAAGAAAGAACATGTATTTATATTTTCCTTGACATCAATTAATGTTCTAATCTCAAATTTGTTGAGATAACATCACTAGGATCAATTACCGCATCTGAAGTATTATCCATTTTGAAATTTGGAGTTTCAACATGATTTTATCCTTACAAGGTGTCTCGAAGGACTAAGAGAGAAAGATATTTTAAATTTCTCTTGACATCAACTCCTAAGTGTGCACTGTGAATAAAAACCAAAGGGTTTCCTAACACAAACACATGTAATGCATTTAAATTATCTTTTTAACGATGTGTTTACTTCCACATGAGTATTGTGCACGACGATAAAAGATCGTTGATACTAAGCGAAAATGCGAACGTAGAAATGCATAAAAAGTGGATTTATTCATCTGCACTGTTGCACCAAGAAATGTTAGAAAAGCAAGCTGGACCATGAGTATTACCTTCTTACCCTTATTTTTGAACCAAAACCACGTCAACTCTATGTCATACACATTGAAAATTGATTATGGAATATAAAGAAAGGAATCCATAATCGATTAAGACTTGTTTTTGTATGGGTAATAAATTATGTTACATGAACACAAACACCAACTCCACAATTGATTATGCACTATTTTTTGGTGCGTAATTGGTTATCTTCTTTCCATAATTGATTATGAAGTATTTTTTACCTAATAATTATTATTTTATTATACTATATTTCATATTTTTAGGATTTTGAATATTTTATAAATTTTAAATATTATATTTTTATTTAAATATGACATTAAATATGTAGGATTTGTATTTATTTAGGATTTTGAATATTTTAGGAATTTTATATATTTTTATTTTTATTTAAATAAGACATTAAATATTTAAAATTTGTATTTATTTAGGATTTTAAATATTTATAAATTTTATATTTTTATTTAATTTGGACATTAAATATTTATAATTTTGAATATTTCATAAATTTTATATATCTCATATTTTTATTTAAATAGAACATTAATTATTTAGGATTTCAAATATTTTCAAAAAATTATATATTTTAAATTTATTTAAACAGAACATTAAATATTTAGGATTTTGAATATTTTAGAAATTTTATATATTTCAAATTTTTATTTAAATACGACATTAAGTATTTAGGATTTGTATTTATTTATATTTTTTAATATTTTAAGAATTTTATATATTTTAGATTTTTATTTAAATAGCACATTAAATATTTAGGATTTTGAATATTTTAAAATTTTTATATATTTCAGATTTTTATTTAAATAATTCATTAAATAATTTAAGATTTGTATTTATTTTAAATTTATATATTTTAGATTTTTATTTCAATAGAACTTTAAATAACATTTTTGACAAATCATAAATATGTTTGGACAATTTCACATTTTTATTGAAATTATTTTTTACAAAGTATAAGAAATAATACTTTAATTAAAAACAATTATAATAAATAAATAAAATTATTTTTTCATTTTTTTAAATAGAATGGTAAATTTGTAATATTGTAAATAACTCGTATTTTCAGGGTTTTTTCACAAATAATGTAATTTTACTTCATATTTCCTAAAATGGACAAAAGAAAAATTATTTTGAAATTGGACAAATAAACTATTTTAGTTTATATTAAACTGAAGTATGTATGACTTCAGTTATATCATTGTACCTCACTTCTACTACTTGCCTAATTTTAGAATATTTTTTTATCTATTTAAAAAAAAAATACCAAATGGAATTACACTATTTAAAGAGAAAAAACTATTTTCTTTTCAAAAATAATTATTTAATGATACTAAAAATAATTTACAAAATTTAGTTAACTTAAATCTACATAAAATACATCATATTTTATTATTTAAGTATTTTTAAAGACAATGATAATTCTATAAACTTAGATTTTATACCTTTTAATTTATTTTTTTCATAATCATCTGATTTTTCACAAATTTTAATAAAATTGTCTCACAAATTCATTCTAACGTGATAATCCAAATAATCTTTCTTCAAACTTCCTTCTCACATTTCCACTCATTCAAATCCCACCATTGACTCTCTAATCTAAACACACCTTAAAAAAACTCATATTTATGTCAATAGTCATTTCATGAGGAAAAACAATATGCAAGTATAAATGTTTCACAAAATAGCAATACTAATTTTTAGAAAGTTCAGGAATCAAAACGTAATTTTTCGAACTCTCCAGATCAAAATATACGCGATTAAATGTTGGAGGGGTGGTGTATTTCCTAAAATTTATGTTTGACAAAACATTAGCAAACTTTTAAATTTAAAACCATGATTTAAACAAGAGTTAAAAAATGATTTTTTTCTTGAATAACACGTACTTGAAAAGTTATAATCCAAACATGATATGAAACAAAATTAACTTTGAAATAAGGGCTGATTAATTATTACACTGCATGAAAGGGTTGTCGGCATGTCGATTAAGCAGTAACAATTCACTGTACTACCTAAAACTAGCTAGGAACAAAAGGTGGAAACATTGAATCATTAATGTTTTGTGTGATGGTTTTGCAACTACAGTGGCCATTAAAGAAACAATTTCTCAGTTATCTCTCTTTTTCAGTACTCTTTGTGAAGCTTTATCATAATTACTCTTGTTCTTGCACTTAATCAGGCATCTACAATAAGACAGATACCAAACACTTTTAATTAAATTCGCGGGTGGCTACTAGATTAAGGAAAGTGTAGGGCTAGTAGACAACAATAATAAAAGAGTTAATAAGTAATTTGAAAGTAACTTGTTGGATTAAATGGAAGCAGTGGATAGCATCTTTTTGACTTTCTAGGGTTTGTATGGTTCTCAAGGAGACAACCACACCCCTTAATTCTCCACCCTAATCTCACTTCGATTGCCACCAAGATATAATCATTCTTATTTTATCAGCTACCTACAAATTTTTGGCCCACCAGTTTAAGTAATCCTTTAATCTTAACCGTCCGTCTATGTATGACCATGTAATCCATGTTCATTTGTTTTACTTCCTAGAAAATTATCATCACTACTTAATCTGAAAGCAAGGTTGATATCAAAAGTTTTAATTGTGATTATTTGAGAACTAGTTCAATGGCCCGTTTCAAAGAGTAAAACTTGTGATGAAGATGCTTGGAATTAATTTCATCCAAGAGTCCTAATTATGGTGATAAAAAATGAAAATTAATTAATTAACACATATCTTCATCTATTATAGGAATTGATTCGTTATCGAGTTTATTATTCACTGTATTTAGTGATATCTAATAAGTCTTTTTGTACTGTTTAACTTAAGGTTGAGTCATAATAGGCTTTTGCCCTAGTATCAACATATCCAACGTGATGTAGCATCAAAACGTAAATTAACGTTTTAATTGTAAATATCTTCATTATTGTTATATATAATGAAGAATAATTTTATTACTATTTATTATTCGATATGATTTTACCGTTAACAACATAATCAATAATTTATCTACGTTGTTGACAATCAAAATTAATGACCATGAGTAATAAAAGGATGTATTTAAGCCATGATATGAGACAAATACACACTTAAAAAAGGAAAAATAAGATACAATTAGAACTGATTTATGAAATCATTATTAGATCAAATCAGAAACTTGGATGAGATTTGTTTCATAAATCTTTAAATAATTCATGTTTGACTATTTTGTGACCCCTTGAATAGAAGAATTATAATCTTCTTTGAAATTATGGGGTCCTAATTAGAACTAGCAAAATGACATACCGGTTTGGTGCAAATTGCGAGTTATGATAGACAAGGACAAAAAGTAAGAATCCAATTAAAGTTTATTAAACGAAATCCAAAAAAAAATTGTCATTGGATTAAGCTGAATATATGGTCTTAGACTAAGAAGTTAAACAAACAAGGTTTACATTTCATTGGAAAGATTTTAATTCGTTTGTCTAATCATGTATTTACGCCAAATATTATATATATATTTTTAATTTACGATAATAAATAATGTCATATAGATAGAGTGGAGTTACATTATCCTAATCCATGTAATAATTGCTTCACATAAAGATGACGATGACAATTGCATTCAACAAGATGGAGAGTATGATCTCCCATATCGTGTTCCTTTTTCTTTAAATTTCTTGGCACAATTCATTTCTTGATTTTCTTGGTGTTTTGTGGGATCTACATAAAAAATGAAAATAATTTCTTTTAATAAACGTTAAATTATAAAATCTATTTTATTAAACTATACCAAGAAAATGGCTAAAAGTATAATCATTCAATAATTATTAGGAAAATATTTTAAAACATAAATAGATATTGAAGATGAAGTACGACCCTTATCCGAAAATATGTGTTTGTGGATTTTTGTGCCTGTCCCCATTTGTATGAGGTAAAAATCTTCAAACTCCCTGAAATATGACGATAATCCTCACAATAATTCCACGGAAAAATGAAAATCTTCACCTCCCATGACATGGTGAACATTATTAGTTTAGTTTAATAATGATAACATCTCTTAATTCTTGTGACTTGATCTTACTCTAATATCCATAATGTAATGATATAGCTATTTTTTGTTTTGTTTTGTTCGTGCAACAGTGGGATCCAACATCTCTTAATTCATTATTATCTTACTCCATAACATGTCCAAGTGAATACAAACACTATTTATCGGGAGTAGCGAACAGAAAACAACAACACTAATCATATTATTATATGGGGAAGCATAAATTAGTTAAGAAGTTGGTTCATTTTAAAAGTTAAGGTCCCATGGGGTTGTACATAACATGATTGAGATATACATCTCAACAACCGTTAAAATGACTTACTCACTGAGAGTACAAAGGAAGGAAACATAGATGCATGCAAGAGTATTGTACTAATGTTTGAATATAATATTTTGATAATATTAAAAAGTATTTTAAATTTAATTCAATTTACACAATTAAATTTACCCCGGTTATATATTATGAAATGTTTTAATCTTTACTTAATACGAGATCTTCAACAAATTCTCCTCATACCGAGACGGTTAATAACTTGTACGTGAGATTATATAATAGATGATCCAATAACGATCCGGATGATTTAGTAAATCTAACCAACTCTCATTAAAATAGATTTTATATAATTTTAACTCTGATATCATATTAAAAAATAAATTTTAATTTAACGTAGTCTTATAAAATTAATTTATAAGATAAATTTTACAATACTAAAAAATATTTTTATATGTAAGGAATGTGAAATCTTAAATGGACAGGTGAAGATTATGTAATTTTTTTGTTGATGGGAACAAAAAAGTATTTTTGGGTATAAAAGGACGTTTGTAAGGCTAAATTTGGCATGACATAATTTGCCCATGCCCTGCTAAATACAAGGTTGGATGAGCTGGGGAAAAGGGGTGACAAGGAAACCATGTTTGCTTCAACAGTGCTTCTCAATTATAAAGACAATAAAAACAATTTATGGGTCCTTTCTCACCGTTGACTAATTCCTCATTCATGCTCCTTCATTCTTTCCATAAATAATAATCAATAATACACTTTTTTTCCCAATCAATTCAACCCTAAAAAATTCATAAAAAAACAAACAAAATCAACCCTACAATAGCCTGGATCCTCTTTGAGTAGGTATTACTGAAGAATTTCCGGGTCAAAAAATCGTGCTAGCTATATTCGGTGCAAGTTTAGAGTATTTTGTTCCAAATCTTTTATTATCATACTCTGTTTAATATTATGTCAAAATTTGACTGAGTATACCATTATGTGAGCACTATAGTGCACAATTAATCTAAATAGTTTGGTCATAAAACAAATCATAGTTTGTTGAAAAAACACCAAATTTAAATTTAAACTGATTAGGACTCAGCTCACCATCACCAAAAGGAGTCATTCATGATGTAAGGGAATGTACCAATCAATTAGATTTTTTATTATTAAAATCATACACTTTATTTATTTTCTGCGAAGATTACGTGATTACAGATATTTCTTCTTTTTTTTTTTTTATTGTGGGGGGTAGGTTAACCAGTTTTCCACCTAAAAGGTTTATATTTTTCATTCAGTATATAACATGTTTTTTGGATATATCCTTTATGAGTGTTTTAGTTTTAGTCTATTAGATTTAAGTATTTTTTTTAATATATTTGAAATAGTCTCAAAGTCACATACTTAATAGTACATAATATTTGTACTGTGAGTAATACCAATTATTTTATTGTATATAAACAAATTGAATAAAATAATGAGAATACACCATTTAAATAAAAGCTATATTCTTATATCTATCAATTTTATATGGTATATTAAAATTTAAAATTCAAACTCAGGTTTAAATTTCATTTTTCTAATTTAAATAATAATATTTTTAATATGAATGAAAGAAAATGAAAAATGTGAAATACTACAGAAAATAAATTAGCCTTCAGGGAGTTTGTTGAGAAACAAGGTAGGTAGTAAGATCAATATTTGACAGTGTCAACTTTTAGATGTGATAAATACAACATATTTATCTATTTGTTGAAATGGAGCATTTTTTTTCACCTATCCTTAATTTTTTTTTCCATATAAACAATAAATCTTAAAATTCTTATAATTTTAAGACAAGTATTTAATAAATTTATAATATAAACCTCAGTAATGATCTAGCTCCATGTCAATCCAAATATTTAGTAGCGTATTTTTCAAATTAAACTTCTATCAAATGTATTTTTTTATTACTCTTACAATAATCAAATTTAATTTATAATAATTGATGTAATCTTAATATTGCTCAATAACAATAACAATGCAAAATGTACTAAAAAAATGGTAGGTATTTTGTTGTATTAATTTTTATCAAGTGCCTGCAAAGTTTTTATTACTCCGTCAATAACAATGAAACAGTAATCTGATTAAACTATTTTTTATCTAAATAACACCGCCATCATCATTTTTCAAGAGTCTTTTAAACAAAAGTGTACTCATCATACTTCTAGTAACATTTATATAAATTTATTTAATAATAAGTGAGTGAAGAGATATAACAAACAATATTCATTAAATATGTATTTTAAAAAAAGATTATATTTCTTTTCAACTTTTCAACATCAAAATAAGCTAATCTTACACCGATTTGCATATCATAAACCATTTGCTATGTTTGGTCGTTGGAATGCAAGTCTTTCTATTGTCTCACGTTCAACCCATAAACCATTCTCTCTATCTTTTGCTTAATCGAGAATGAAAAAGACCCTCGTTTTTAACCTACAAGCATGCATATATAGTACAAGTGCATTTTATGCTTTTCATTATTTTTTGATGAAAAAAAAAATTATAGACACTTTTCAATTCTAACTTATTTGACTCTAAATGAATAAAAGTGTATACAATATTTGATTTAAACACATAGACGAGGGTTAACAAATTATTAATAGTGACCCTTCTTGTATCATTACTCTCTCAATGAAAGAAAAGAAGACATTTTCTATAAAAAGAAATACATTATACAAAAATATTTAATTCTGGTTCACCCTTTTTGATAGTGATAGATGTTTGATATATATAGTGATAGAATATGTGTCATTCTAACTATATTAGATGTAATCAGCTTTATTCTTTTAGACTTACTTTTTGACAAATTAACTTTGAATTCCAACATTGGTTCAAAAGTTTTTAACACTGTCTTGATTATTAAAGACATGTCTCCAAGAAAAATGGTATCCTCAGCAAAAAATTGTAGTTAACTAATTTCTATACTTATAGCCTTTCTAGACTCTCTTCTCATATGTCTTTCTCATCATTCCACCCAAACCTTCATCAAGAAATCCCCTTGTTTGAAATCCCTTTTCATCTTCAAATCACTCAAATTAGCAAATGTATTCCTTAATCTAGTTTATCCATTTTTTTTTATGAAATCGAGCATGTATAACAAGCTTATAATAATTAATTTTAATCATTATTTAATTTTATAAATTTCACTTATAATATAAAGTTTATTTCTATTTATATATTATAATTTTTTTTTTGAATTTCTAATAAATTTTGTTGGCTTGCGTATAACTTCATACACACTTCCAATTTTTAAAATACCTTCCATAGAATTTGTAGGGAGAAAAATGTTATAATAGCATTGTATCACTTGTTAACTTGGGTTGGAAACAAAAGTAGTAAAATGTGTTGTGATAGGTTGACATGTTCATAATTATACAATAATAGCACAACCATTCACTTTTGAATGAAAACATGATTTTGTAAAATTGAAAACTTTAAGAAGAGCAGGAATTAACTGCACTTTAAATAATTTATTAATTATTATTAATTAAGAAAAACAGGGTTATTTACTACTGGGTCAGAGATATGCAAAAGCTACAGGAATTGTCGTTTTATTTTAGTTTTAATTTATCGAAATTCATTAGCACGAGAATGAGACAGAGCGAAGAGTAGCACAGAACAGAGAGATAGAGAGAGAGGATGTTGCGTTGGGCGCTCACAGCACAAGCCTGCGCAGTGTTTCTCCCAATCTCGTATCTTGGGCCATAACCATCACCAATATCGATGACTGTGTCGTATTTTCCTGTTTTACCCTTTTCAACCTTCGTATTTTTTTACACTCCAACCGGGTTTTCTCCCTCCGACTTCTTCGCTTTTTGCACTTTAACATATTATTCACGCACATATATATTCCACTTCGTATTTTGGGTTCTGCTCTCTCATTCTGCTTCTTCATCGTCTCATCGCAACACAATATTTGGATGCTATAGTTCTTCCGTCTAAACCCTCTGAACCTCCCAACATACACAATCTTATTCTCATCATCAACACACCCCATGTAAGCACATATTTCCTTATTACTTCCTCCTTTTCTTTCCTCTTAAAAAGTTCTTTCCTTCCCACTATTCCTCTGCCAATTTCTCTTCTTTGTTAATTCAGTTGTCTTCGACGGGTTTTAATTTTTAAGGGTTTTGCAATTTCCACATACCCCTTTTTTTGAGGGTTCATTTTGATTTCTGTTTTTTTTTTTATAAAATAGTTCTCATTTCTTGATTACTCGAAAGTGGTTTGCGCTTTACATTCCCAATTGTCGAATGTAATAAGGCCAGGTTAAATGAGTGTGGATTGGGATCTATGTTGGATCTCTCGGTATCTGTTTTTTTATTAAATTATTGTTATCGTTGTTGTGTGGTTTAGTGAAATGTTTATTTTGGCTAATATTGGTTTCCGTGCTGCTTTTTTAAATGCGTAGTTCATGATCTGGGTGGCTTGTCTGGAGAGAGAAAAAAAATTTGGATTTTGACAAATTCCTGGGGTATAAAATGTTGCTTCTTTGAGGGGGTTCATGGGTTGAATTCAGAGAATCATGGGTAGCTTCAGCGAAGACGATGAATGTCGGTTTTTCGATGCTCAAGAGGATGTTGTGTCTATTGCGGATGATGAAGGGGTATCCAATGCTTTGGATTATGGATTGTGGATTCCGAGTCCAAGGAGCGTGAGAGAGCGTAGGGGCAGGTTTATGAAGAGTATGGGACTGAGTAGCGTGGATTTGATTGCCCTAGAAAGAGAAAATTCAGTAGATGTGGGTAGTGTTCTGTGTGAAGAGGGAAATGATAGAGTTGAACTTACTAGTGGGGCTGTGACCCGAAATTGTGTTGTAGAAGAAGAATTCTGTTCAAGCCGGACATCAATGTCTTGTTGGCATAGGGAGATTTCTTCAGAGGAGTTTGGTTTAGTGGATAACTCGCCGTGTAGAGATGAGAATTTGGAGCGTAATGTGGATCAGGAGGGGCTGCAGTGTAGGGAGATGAGTAATGGAAGAGATCTGGATTCAGATCGGTTGGTGGATGTGGCAGAGCCTAAGGATTCAGAGAATCCCTTTAGGGAAACGGATGCCAATGCTTCTGCTGCGAGGACAAGCCGGGTTAGAAAGGGTTGGTTCAGGAGATTGCGGTCAATAAATTGCATGGTTAATAAACATGGGGAAGGTGATTTTAGAAGAGCAGAAGGCCTTGATGAAATGCCAAGGTGCAGGCTTCCGAAAGTTAAGGTCCGTCAGTCCAAGAAGCCAGTGAAGGAACTTTCAGCTCTTTACATGAGGCAAGATATCCAAGCTCATGAAGGTTCGATTTTGACCATGAAGTTCAGTCCTGATGGGCAGTATCTTGCTAGTGGTGGTGAAGATGGGGTTGTGCGCTTGTGGCAAGTGGTTGAGGAGGATAGATGTAATGAAGTTGATATTCCAGAAATTGATCCATCTTGCATTTATTTTACTGTGAACAATCTCTCTGAATTGACACCACTATTTATTGATAAAGAAAAAATAAGCAAACTGAAGAGCCTGAAAAAAACATCAGATTCTGCTTGCGTAGTTTTTCCTCCTAAGATCTTCTGGTTGTTGGAGAAACCATTGCATGAGTTTCGTGGGCATAGAGGTGAAGTTTTGGATCTCTCTTGGTCAAACAATAATGTGAGTGAATGATATTAATTCAATTTTTATAATAAACTAAGCACCATACACTTAGGTATGGATGAAAGTTTGGAGAGTTGATTTGGTTTTTCATCTTCTTTGAATGCAGTATCTTCTGTCATCTTCAGTTGACAAAACTGTCCGACTATGGCAAGTGAATAATGACCGTTGCTTGAAGGTTTTCTCACACAGTAATTATGGTACGCCTTCGCTGCATTGCTCTATTTTTTTTTCAGGCTTCTTGAGCCGTCATCCTAACTTTTTTTATTATCGCAAATTATCTCACAATTTGTTTGTGTTGGATGTATTGTAGTGACGTGCATACAATTCAATCCTGTGGATGATAACTATTTCATTAGTGGATCTATAGATGGAAAAGTGCGCATCTGGGCTATTCCTGATTGTCATGTTGTTGATTGGATTGGTATCAAAGATATAGTGACTGCGGTATGCTATCGGCCTGATGGGCAGGTAACCTTTTTTTCAAAACAATTTCAATTCTGTAGAAACATAGATAAAATTAGAAATGATCTTAAGATGAATGATATTCTTTATACAGGGAGGGATCATTGGCTCCTTGGCTGGCTATTGTCGGTTTTACAATGTATCAGGTATCATCATTTTCACATATCTTAATATTTTATTTGCCCTGGATAATGTCATTTGGTAGATTTCCTTATGATTGTAAAAAAGTCAGTGTTGAAATTATGCTAAACTTGATTCTATAGATGCTTCCGATCTATTTATTTCTTAAATGTTTGATTTATTGTTACTTCTGATCATGATAAGGAGGGAAGTAATAAGATTCTTTATGCCTTGAAATGCCAATCAAGTTATCATTGGGATGTTATGAATTTCACTAGCTATATTACAATTACAACCATATAGGACTGGAACTTGGCCTTTAACTCTTCTGATTTTCATTTTTGCTTGATCCAGAGAATCGCTTGCAGTTAGATTCCCAACTATGCTTAATTGGTAAAAAGAAACTTCCTGGCAGAGGGATTACTGGGTTTCAGGTATTTTCTTTTCCGTCTTTTGTTTATTGTAATAAGTGAGTCGTATTTTACTTTTTCTCATGAATTTTTGGTTTTCTATATAATTTTACTTTTTGTCTTGTAAACTGATTATCTGTTATTTATTTCAGTTTCTTCCACAAAATTCTAACAAAGTTTTGGTCTCCTGTGCTGATTCACAAGTCAGAATCCTTGACGGTCTTAATGTGATTGGCAAATACAAAAGTATGGCCTTTTGTCTAACTCCTATATTTATTGATAGTTTTTTCGATCGGCTTGTTCAACTGTCATTCTTTAGTTCCTAAAAACTTAATTCGTATTAATTTTGAATTTTATTTCATGTTATATTATTACTAAGATTCTTTTATATTTTTGTTCCAGGCATTAGCGCAGGGAGCCCAATGGGTGCATCGTTTACTTCTGATGGGAAACATATTCTATCAGCATGTGAGGACTCTAACGTATACCTATGGAATGTTAATTCCCAAGAGTCTAATCCTGTGAAAGCTAAGAAGATTACGTCTTGTGAGCGGTTTTACTCAAATGCATCTGTAGCAGTACCTTGGCATGGTTTGAAATCTATAAATATTGAAAATGAACATCAATTGGATTTGTTGGATAAAGGATCATCTCAAGTTATGCAACTTAATCCACCTGCTTCCTTTTCTCTGAACCAAGAGTTTATTTTGGAGTCTTTTCCGAAGGGGTCTGCAACTTGGCCCGAGGAGAAGCTTCCTGTTTCAAGCTCCAAGGCTAAAACATCGGTGATTCACAAATCCGAATACAATTTCTTGAAGTCTTCTTGCAAGAGTACCTCCTCTGCTCATTCGTGGGGTATGGTCATTGTCACAGCTGGCTGGGATGGCAGGATAAAATCATTCCACAATTATGGGCTACCCATTCCCGTTTGAAATGAGGTGACTTTTCCTAGGTTGGAGAGTAGAATCAAGATTCATTCATTCCTTTTCGTGGACATATTGTCCTTGGAAAATTCCATGCAGCACGGCCATTTTGTGAACGATGTTAAATTTGGCAGTATCAGTAAAAAATCAGGTTGTGGTAAAAACCTTTAGCAGGAATTACAGTTCAAATGAGTGGTGAACACGGGCATTTGGAGGGTGGTCCCCTTTCAGATTTCAGGGGATTCATATTGCTCATTGGTTCATGACAAGCGGTGGCACTATTATGGTTCTAATGTAACCCTGCTTGAACTTAGCAAATGGCCAAGTTTTAGCTTGTCTTGGCACCCAGTGTAAATTGCCTTTTGCTGCACAAGAATCTGCTGACCCCTAAAAGAGATGCAAAGTCATGTGTTAGAACTTGGGAGGGGGCCTATGAGATATTATTTTGATATGTTGTGGGGCTATTATTTTCCTAAGATGAGAGGATGAGAATGAAGAGGTAGTGGCTGAAGCTCTCACTGTGATCAAAATGCCGGGGGTTGTTGATGATTTTACTATTGGCAGGACTAACTAAATGAATCTCTTTGTCTGCCAATCTTGCCGTCCATCTCATGGTAGGGCCTCATGTGCCTGGAGTTGATGCTTTCAAGTGTGGTGAGGATGTGTGTGGCGGTCATTTCTGTTTGAATACCTGCTTTTAGCTGCCTGTTGCTGCAATCATACAAACAGTACGAACAACCAATCTGGTTGCTTTCTGTTTAGTGGCTTCAAATCTACTTGACTGTCAGTCTTTGGCAACTGATGCACTGCTGACAATTATTATTACTCAGACATTCTGAATATGGTCTCAATTTTAGACTGACATAATTTTTTTTTATTTGAGTTACAACTGTCTTATCCCTTCTAATTTGACACCACAATACTATCTCCATTCTACTGTAGGCAGATTTGTACATTTGTAACTTATGTAAGTAAAATTTTGTGGGCTTGGTAGAAATACAATTAAACACGAGTTCTTTGTATGATGCTTCTTTCTGCTTCCCCTTTTGTAGTGTTTTTAGATTTTTGGATTTGCAATGATGACGATGAATCTTAGAAGTTAATGGTTATAATTTTCACATCTTAAATATGATGTCTCAGTTCTCAACGAGTTTTCAAACACGTTTCAATTGATGTTTCAAACATCACAAACGACTTTACACGTACATAACACACTTCCAATGTAAAATTTGTGGTTAAAATTATTTTAGATACGCATTTCAATTTTTAAAATAAACGTTATATGGGCACCTGAGAGATGAAGAAAAGAAACCTTTTTTTTCTTGTGAAATACTCACTGTTTCATCAAACCAAAAGGCCAGAAAGAATCATGATTGTTAGACTCTAGCAATGCCACGATGAAAGTTTAATTAATCATGATCTACTTTAGTGAAGGGACTTGAGGGGAATAAGTCACAAAAATTGGAGCCAATAGATTTCGAAGTGACTGATTGGTACTTTTGTCCCTTGTCACAAAACAGTTGCATTGCTTTGTCCTGCCCTCAAATTATAAGCCTCTTTTGGTTTTGATTGCTCGTTCATATGAGGTCTATGCTTCATTCAGTTCTGTGCTGCTGTTCTGTTATGTGGCTCAAGAGTTAGAGGAAGTCCTTATAAGCAAATGTGTCTTTCCACTTCCTATTTTTGATGTATGAGTGATTTAATTAGTATTGAAAACACGTAATGACAACTTTGTGACTACAAAAAAGTACACTATTTTCACATTCACCTGTTTAAGAGCCCAATTCATGAACATGCCCACACATTGCTGATGCAATATTGTCTTCCCTGCATTTTGTAATGTTATTTGCTATTTCAAAAGTAAAATACTTTGGTATTGGGAAAACAGAATGTGTGACGGTCACATGGAGGCTACTTATCATTAGTTTAATCTTTGCTATGAATGATTAGTAGCCTTTATTCACTAGTGCTTAAAGGTGGTGTTTGGTTTGTTTCCTGTTTCTATTTTTAGGGGTCTTTTTTATCAATATACAAAATGTAGCACTACTTTTTCCTTTTCTTAATTTAAAAAATTTGAAAAGAAAAGTTACAATATTAAAACCTCGCTTCTATTATTTTTCTCACTGTATCTTGCATTTAGAAGACAACATAAAAGAAGTAATTTTTAAATTTCATGTGTTTTGACACCTTATGGTGTCACAAAAATTACCTTATTTTTCTACATGTTAAATGACGAATAATTATACTTTTTGTTTTCCTTTTCTGTTGCAGAAAATTATACACACAGCAAACTTGGATGCAGAAAACCAGCAGTGAAGAATATCCTGATAGAAAAGGGCAACTTGCAAAAGGGAAAAATCAGTGAGAAAGAATATTTGAAAACTTACTAAAAAATAGGAGCATTATTTGAAAGAATATTTATGTTGTTTTAAAAATAGCATACTGAATGTGAATTATATAAATTTCAGACAGAAAACTGAGTTTTGTAGTGTTGGAACACTCTGTATGGTCTATAATTGTAGCAAATAATATTTAAAAAGGGAACAGAGGCACCTAAAACATGATATGGTGATTGAAGAAAAAACGTCTTAATACATTCACAGACCAAAACCTTTGCAGAGGAAACAAAAGATGATGAATTAATGAAGGTGATTGGAGAAACTGTAAAGCAAAAACAGGCAAGCCAAATCAAATGCACATGGTTGTGAACATTATGAGCAGATAATAGACCCAAGAAAGGAATCGAATCAATGACACAACGATTGGGGAAAAATGAATGATTAATTTTAGAGGGAGTGTTGGGGTTTGCTGCAATCTTAATCAAAGCAGTTTTCATTTTCAAATTCATGAGTTGGGTATTGGAAAACCTGTATGATATGTGTATTCCTATTCTTTTGAATTTTTTAATGTGTGACAGTTTAACCTTTTGAGATTAGGCCAACCATGGTAGTACACAGTGTTACCCACCAAAGAGCACTGGTGCAGAGAATCAAATGCTAAAAGCTGTGTTAATCAATGAGGAAAAGACAAAAAGCATAACTTTGGATTAACTTAGCAGAGAGATATGTTTGGATAAAAATATACATACACCCGACAAACAAACATGTAACAATTGTTTCCCCTCTCTCCATGCTCTGCACCATCATTATACTTACTTAATCCTTACTTAATTCTTGATTGCTTTAATAAACACTTTGGATTTACTGTGTAATGCTGTAGAATGTTCATCATTTTTTTCATTCTTTTCATCTCCATCAAGTTCTGAACACATGTGAACAATAGCTATTCATTCAAAACCATGTTTAACATATATTTTTTATTATGTTAATTGTTTTTATTGTTATTTTGGGGTTTGAACTAATAAAAATGGTTAATGTTTGTTCAAATGTTTGATGTGATGAACGCAGTGCCATGGCTCGTGAATCAATGCTACAAAATCAGTCTCGTGTGTTTACCGGTAATGTTTGGGTTGGGTAGATTGGTCCTTATCGTACCTTCATGTCTCACTCTTTATTAATGCATTCATTGTTTACCTTTTCTAACTCCATCATGTGAAAACTATTTTTGTTTTTTCATATTGTTCAACTTTTTTTTTTATGTTGTGTTACAAACAATAAAGCCACTTGAATAATGTTTAGAAATTTGTAAAATGATGTCCTTGGACAATAGCTAATTTTTATGCAAGATGGCAACTATTTTTTAATAATTAAATACTAAACTGTAAAAATAATGCAGTAATTGTAATAAAAAATTATTTAATAAAATATTATAAATTTAAAGTTGTTGTATCAAATAATGAGTTTTCGCTATATATAATAAAATTGTATTAATTTGAATAGACGTTATATATATATATATATATATATAAAGGAGAGGGAGAAGATATATAAGAGATATATAGGACTACGTATAAAAAAGACGTTAAATTTCTTTGCTAATATCTAAAACAATTAAAAATTTGAAATAAACTGTTTTTTCTAAAGTAAATTTAACCTATACCTTTGTAAAATATTTTTTTATTAACTTACTTATGTAAAAAGTTATTTAATTTATAAAGACACCCGTTGAAATTTTTCTTGCTTTCTTTTATAAATGATTACTAATTTTATGATTAAAATCTCTCTCAAAGACATATAACATCAAAATAATTATAATTCTAATTGAATTTAACTAAAAAATTTAAAATTCTAATTAAAAAATTTAAGCTGATCTTTTGAAATTAAATTAAATTAAATTTAAGAATTTAATTAAAATATATTAAAAGAGTAAGTGATAGTTAATAAGATATTTTTTTAAACTTATTAAACTTAATATTTTAAAACTTTTTAAATGAGTCCATACTTCCATTCCATAATAAAACTTAAGTTCTTAGATAGACAATAACATTTTTAGGATTTTGGTAAAACAATCAATGAAAAAGAAAAGTTATATAATTTTGAAAGTAGAAAAACTTAATGAGTTAAAAAGACATTGAGGAACAAATTCACAGACAATTCCAACTAAAAGGAAAAAAATTGAACCTAAAATAGTTGTCATATGGCATGATAAAATTGCCAGTTTTAGTTTTAAAATTAAGTTAACTAATATGGGTAAATTCCCTATCTAACACCATTTACATTTTTATTTTATTTCCTCATGTAGCACCATTTTGTTTTTATTTCCCTATCTAGCACCCTTTTGTTTTTATTTCCATATCTAACACCTTTTTATTTTTTATTTCCCTATCTAGCACCATTTCAAAAATAAATAAATAAATAGTAAATTAAATTTTTTTTGATAATTTTAATTTTGAATGCATTAAAAAATAAATATTTTTAATGTTTAAAATAGTTAGAAATATAATTAATGAATAAAGAAATGAGTTTTTACAAAATAAAAATAAAAAAATTAATAAATTTAAAATGTTTAGTTTAAATTTTTCTTTTTAAGAATGAAGAAAATAAAAAATTAAACTCTACAACAACATAAAAGTTGAATCTATAAACATAAATTAGTATTTATTTTTATTATTGATGATGTAATCATGTTAATTTCAAGTAGAAAATACAGGACATAATTATAAAAAAAACCAAGTTGAATAAAGACTGATATGGACATAAGATAACAACATGATCGAACAAAAAAATGTTCATATTGTCAAACACCAGGATACACATAAAGAATCTGTCCCAACATTACTGGATTGTGCATTTCTCGTCATTAATTATGTTTCATTTCGCACAAACTATTTAATGTACCATTGAAGAAAATATTAAATGAATGATCATCTTTAACTTATTTTCATTTTTATGATCAACATATACTTATTTAGTATCGCCTTATATCTCTTATATTTATCTTATTTGGATTTTTTTATATATTTTATCTTTATCTTATTTTGTTTTGCTTTTATTTTATATCTTTTATGTTTTTAGTTATTATTTCTTTTTCTGCCATTCTTTATTTTTTTATTTTATTGTTGCTGTTTTTATTTTCTAAACTTATTTATTTTTTCATTTTTTCTTCTCATTTTTAAGCATTAAGTGTAACATTTGCATTAATTTTTTTTTTGGATTTTGCATTTAGGGTAGACACTTCAATATTTTTTATGTGTCCACTTCAATATTTTGCATTTAGTTTTTTTTTATAATTATGTCCTGTAATTTTTTACTTGAAATTAACATGATTACATCATCAATAATAATAAAAATAAATATTAATTTATGTTTATAGATTCAATTTTTATGTTGTTGTAGGGTTTAATTTTTTATTTTCTTCATTCTTAAAATATATAATTTTAAAATGAACATTTTAAATTTATTATTTTTTTTATTTTTATTTTGTAAAAACTCATTTCTTTATTCATTAATTATATTTCTAACTATTTTAAAAATTAAAAATATTTATTTTTAATGCATTCAAAATTAAAATTATCAAACAAATAATAATTTATTATTTATTCATTTATTTTTGAATTGGTGTTAGATAAGGAAATAAAAAATAAAAGGGTGCTAGATAGGGAAATAAAAACAAAAGGGTGCTAGATGGGAAAATAAAAACAAAAGGGTGCTAGTTAGGGAAATAAAAGTGTAAATGGTGCTAGATAGGGAATTTACCCAACTAATATTGGTAATAAAATATTTTCATTCGTATTTATTTAAAAAATAAGCCAGGTGCTGAAATTGATTTTCTTTATTTAATACAGTATTGAACATATAATTTAGTATTTTAGTCCATGAATTATCAATTGTGTTCATAACCTTATTAAATTAATTCTTATATGTGAGATTCTTTTTGGTAAGGGTCGTTCATCATCTATTTTTGTTTAATTCCTATAAAAGTATATATTTTAATCCATGTAACACATTTATAATTCTGTTCTTATATATGTAAGGCCATATTAAAAATGCAAGAAAATCAACTGTGACATATCAAATTGATAATTATTTTTGTGTAAATAAGATTTTATCTATGGCGTGTCAAATTTGAGAATCTTAGACGCTATAGACACTAAATTATATATTTATTTACTTTAAAATAGTTTATGATGAAAATCGTTTAGCTAAAGAGGCTATTATTATTTCTTTGTAATTATGTTTTTTACATTAATAAGATGTTATTTTAAACTTTTCAATACTTTTCCTTTGTATGTTGATAAAGAAAACAAAAGCATTTAAATTGCAGTCGTGTTTTTTGAACATTTGATTTGACATGAACACGTATGAAAGTGTAGTTTGGCACCGTCACACTGTATACATAGGTCCCTACAAATGTTGCCTATATAACACCAGTTAGGTATATTGGTCTCTGCCAATGTCAACACTTCCTGCATTCAGTGCTAATCTTGTTAACTTTCTAAACCCTAAACAAAACAAAAAAACTATTAGTTCCCAAAAAATAGCAATTTCATTTCCAATATATTGAAAATGACTCGATGACTAGCTATGTTCACATAAAAAGGGGTGTTGTATGTGTGATACAAATGCTCTTGAAACATCCATAAAAAAATTCAACTCAATCACTTTTAATAGGTATAAGTGATTTCTTTTTAGTCACCTTTCACGAAAAAAAGGTTCATAAAGATGTAAACAATAATGTAAATAAAATTATATTATTATCTAATACATTTAGAAGAAAGGGTTTATACTACTCTTTCCTTCTTGTCTTGTTGGAACTACTTTAGTGATATATTAAAATAGTCTTATTAATTTAAGGATCGGGGTAAGTATTTTTTAATTTATTAAAATATTTTCTTAGAAT
Organism: Phaseolus vulgaris; assembly: GCF_000499845.2. NCBI lineage: Eukaryota > Viridiplantae > Streptophyta > Magnoliopsida > Fabales > Fabaceae > Phaseolus > Phaseolus vulgaris. Next base: position 9,318,437 of record NC_023751.2, on the reverse strand, counting down.
AAAATTGTAATGGAGATATAAATGTTAAAGTGAATATACTTAAAGTGAAAATATCATGTTTGGTAAAATTATTGAGTTTTATAATAATTATTTGAATACTTAGAATGGTGGAATCAATGTAGGTTTCACTCTATGAACTGAAGGTACAACTGCAAAGTTAAAGCAACCTAATATATACTTAAGTACATGGCCTTTACTTGGGCTACACGTGTCCTTTTCGAATTAATGTCATTTTTTCTTGATAGGGCAACAAATGTGAAAAGAGTGTGATCAAAATGAAACAAAATTTTACACAACTATATGAAAATTATAACCATATTCACTTATAACTTTTTATATGAAGATCTAAAAAAAGCTTCCTACGTAAAACTTATTTAGCATCCAAATTTATATTTGAGTTCCAAATTTCATATATAAGATCACAAACAAAGGACAAAGTTTTTGTCCTGCACCAAAGTGAATTGTATTTGTTCTAACTTGATGGACAAAAGACGTTCATGTAGTTGAAGCCTTGAAGAAACGAATTCTTTTTTTTGTTGTTGAAAATACCTATGACGAGAATGGTTACGTATAACATATAACTTATAACTAGATTCTATAATGGAATTCCAAGTCATGAAGTGATGAAGTTGTTACCTAAGCAACTATTATTGGCAAACTTTAAATTACTTGTACAAAATAAATGGTTATATTACTGCCCACAACTTTGTATTCTGATCAGTTGGTGGGTGTTTCTTGTAAATTACCTGACCATGCAGCAGTCATAACAACAACTGGGATCAATTACTGATATGTACAGGATAGAATTTTTTAAGTAGGATGGGAAAGAAGTATGAAAGGGGTTACTTTGATTTTTTTATAAGGCACCAAAATCCATATAGAAAGATTAAAAAAACCAATCTATATATACAGTGTCAAATAAGATTGTGATTAGGTTGCTAAATTCACAGCAATTACACCAAATATTATTCATGCTCCCTTCATATCCTTCCACTCCAAAATTATATCTCTAAGCACTTCAACCTTGTTCTCATAAAAAATGTTTAGCTATTATTAACAGTACTCTCCATTTTGCATTCCAAAAGTCTGTAGCAATAACACAGAACCACAAGTCTAGCTTGCTGCAAGCTGCCTTAGAAAGCCTTGAGAGCACATAAAATGCAGTACTATATCAGTACATATACAAATTAACATTTTGTTTTGGCAAAAGTCTTAACACTCATTATATACTAATATAGCCTATCTGCATAACATCAATGTAGTATAGATTACAGATGCATGTTTGTACTTCTAGTGTCTTCACAAAGTCAAAGCACAATCCAAGACATCTATCCATTGTAAAAACAGTTGACATTAAAACAAATCAAGATTGCAGTTCCAACACTAGCATAAGAATTCGATGCGCTGCATTATTTCTTCCTTGTTAATCATATTGCCTTGAAATATTATTCGGTTACTAGCTCTCCATACGCTCCATGTAGTGGCAAACCAAAGAATTTTCTATTCATGTTTCCTAAAAATGTTCCCACCAATTTTATGTTACCAATAATTATCCTTTGGCTCATTACGAAGGACAAATTTTAGACTAACCAATTATAACATTCATACCATAAAGACATTGTAAAGAAACAAATGAAGAAAAATCTCCTAGTAAAAAAAAATGTTGGGAGGTACTTTTTCTTGCCACAAGCTTTTGAAGCAGCTTTCCACAAAATTATCCTCATAATTAGTTCTGAATTTATAAGTTCAGTTAGTTTTTTAAAGTATTGAAACATCATTTTTAAATTGGTTAAATTTAGTTGTTGAAAATGTCACTTACTTGAGTTGAATCGATCTAAGTTACATGTTAGAGTTATAATAAATGAAGAAAATTGTTATACATTGCAAAGATACACAAAGTCAAATGATAGTTATAAACTCTTATTGGACACTTAATTATATGAATGTTTTAGAGATTAATTATTTTAATAAAATATTTGATTATTTAAAATTTGGAAATTCTAAATTTCATCTTAAAAAAGTAAGAATCTAATTTTTTTTATTCAATGGTTTCTTATAAATTTATATTTTTTTTCATATTCTCTTCTTAACTTCGACTGGATAGTCAATTCAATCGAAGTATCTTTATTGGTTTGAAATCTTCTTTTACAAATGTAAGAAAATGTTTTCTCATATTGAAGTCAATCTTGATTAATTTAATTGTTATCAAAATTTCATTTTGTCGATATATACAATAGTGTTTACCATTTGCGTTAGATAGAACTTTCTTATTTAATATTGATAGTGATTTTTGGTTGCCATCAACCAAAGTTATTTTCAGTTAATGTCGAGGTTTCTTTCGGTGAATATCGATAAGAACGTACACTGTTTTTCAATCAATATTAGTTAATTTTTTCTCGACAAAAATTAGTATGACTATTTTTCGGCTAATGTGAGTCACAATTGTTTAATTTATGTAAATAAGACTATTTTTTTGAAATATATAAATAAATATTTTTTAGTCAATGTTAATAAAAAAATAATTAACATTATTAGAATCATTTATTAGTAAATATAAATCAAGATTATCTCTTAGTCCATATTTAGAATACTAATTTTTAATATAACTTTTTTTTTAAAAAAAAACTTGCTCCCAGCTCGGTTAAGGGTAAAATTATATATGTGTGTTAATATAATCAACTCGATCAAACAAAGGTTATGCATAAATATGGTTTTTCATTATTGAACTCGATAACTTGGTCTTGAAACTTGCATCAAGGTCACTCTCAAACCCTGAACTAGAAAGTGAATTTAATTTCTTAATATGTTCAGAGTATGTTTGAGTTACCATTGGATGTACAGTGAACGTATTTCTTTTTTCAAAGCAAGTCCTTTGATTTGATACTTCTTCCTTGAAATACATCCAAACTCGTATTACCAATCTTAAAAATACTACTACATATAAAAAAAAATCTGAAAGATGCAATTGAAATTCTATAATTCTTTTCACGTTCTTCATTCAAACGGGAATAAAAAAAAATCAATTCCTTGTTCATTTTAAATACCATTTGTAATTTGTTAGCGTGTTACACATCTCTCCCATAAATAAATTGGGCATTTCTCACATTTCATATACTATTGTTTTCCCTTATCTATAAGAACACAGTTAAGAATATAATAATTACTACAATATTAAATATAAACAAATTTATCCTTTTAAAAACAGATAAAAAAATAGAGATAATATTTTTTAGGAGGAAATGCAGTAGTAAAACACAGTTTAGTTTTACCAAATCCCAATTCAATTTCCTACACTAAGCCGGTATTGGGAGAAGATTAAATTCTCACAAATCATAGTTTATTTTTGCAATAAAACAAAATAATGAACAGATATTTTCTAAAAGAAGCTTATTAAACTTACATTAAAACCCTACAAAGATGAAATGATGAATTACGAAGAGGTGGAATTTAATAATACAAACTATGATTGGATTATCGAATTTTGCAAGAACGTGAGATCAAAAGGTGAAGAGGGAGAGGGAAATGAAATGAGAGAGTGAACGAGAGAACACTACACCAAAAAAAAAAAATTTGTGTGGAAGAAATGGTGAAAACTGGAACTATAAATAATAAATAATAATAAAAATTTAAAATTTTGCAGATTAAGTTCACGTAAACATAATAATATATATATATATATATAAATTAAATTTAAATATGTAATAAAATTATGAAGGTTAAGCCTACTTTTATTTAAAAATTGTGTGGCCAATCCATTGACTAAGTCCACGCTCTTCTTTAAATAAAAGATATAAAATATAATTTTGTGGGCAACATGTAACTAAGCCCACACTTGTTTAAAATTTATGTGATAATTTTGTATGAGAAGAAACTAGGCTTACGCACAAAAAACACACCACTTGTGTCCACACACCCACCACTACTTTTATACACCCACCACTATTTTTATGTCGAACATATTAACTTTCATATATTATTATTACAGATAAATTGAGATTGGATTTTTTTTTTATCAAAAAAAAATTAATAAATTAAAAAGAAACACATGAGGGTTGAACAAGAAAGTTCTGCTGAACAAGAGCAAAGACATTCCTACGAACTTACCAAAAACACATGCACTCTGCACAACAAAGTGATATTAAGCTAGACCACAGCTTCAGCACAGCCAATACCAAGAATTGTAACAGCAGGTGATGTTATAATAGCTAGTTTCTTATTGGTGTACCCACAACCACCATCAGCTCCCATAATGGTGTACCTACATGCCACAACCACCGTAGCTACAATGGGTAGGGACTGCACATGTAAGAGCAGGTTGATAAATTGAGATTGGATGGAACCAGAAAAGTGAAAGAAAGGGTTTGAGTGAGATATTGGATTACCGTGTGGTGTTGTCAGGTGACGACGTCGTTTGAAGAGGTGAAAGAGGTGGAAGAGGAAAGGGAAGGGAGGGTGAGAAGAGCGTCGTCGTGGTCGTCGGGGGAGAGATAGATGCAGGAACACCGTTCCAAGGAAGAGAAGAACGCCGTCGCCAAGTTCGCCCCAAACCACCTCGCCACGGTGTCCCAGAACGCTCCTTCTTCTTCAGCCTCCATCTCCATCTCTCTCTTTCGCTCTCAACCAACAACTTTGATTTGTTCACTTGCTTTTGTTGCCCACTCTTCCCAGATCACGCAAAAGCAGGGTTATTAATTATTGAAGCAGAATTTGGTGGAAGAAAGATACGAATGAGAATAAATAAAATCAGTAAAAAAAATATTCAGTATAACAATATCTACATTTTTATTTCTCTTTCTAACATTTTTTTTTTTTACTATCTAATATATTTTTGTTTTTATTTCTCTGTGTACCATTTCAAAAATAAAAAACTAAATAAATTAAAAAAATTAAATACATTAAAAAATAAATATTTTTAATGTTTAAAATAGTTAGAAATATAATAAATAAATAAATTTTTACAAAATAAAAATAAAAAAAATAATAAATTAAAAATGTTTAGTTTATTTTTTTTAAGAATGAAGAAAATAAAAAAATTAAACCCTACACCAACATACAAGTTGAATCTATAAAAAAAAATTAATATTTATTTTTATTATTATTGATGATGTAATCATGTTAATTTCAAGTAAAAAATACATAAGATAATTTAAAAAAAAATCAAAGTCAACTAGTATTAATTAGTAGTGGACACAGATAATATTGAAGTGTCTACCTAAATGTAAAATCCTAAAAAATGAACTAATGCAAATGCTACACTTAATGCTTAAAAATGAGAAGAAAAAAATGAAAAAAAACAAATAAATATAGAAAATAAAAACAACAACAATAAAAATAAAAACAAAAAACAGAAATAAATAAAGAATGACAGAAAAAAATAATAACTAAAAACATAAAAGATATAAAAGAGTTTAGGGGTTAGGGTTTAGAAGACAAAACAAAATAAGATAAAGATAAAATATATAAAAAAAAAAAATCAAAACAAGATAAAGATAGGAGATATAATGTGATACTAAATAAGTATATGTTAAACATAAAAAGGAAAATAAATGAAAGATGATCATTTATTTAATATTTTATTCAATGGTACATTAAATAGTTTGTGCGAAATGAAATATAATTAATGATGAGAAGTGAACGATTCAATCATGTTGGGACACATTCTTTTTGTGTGTCCTGGTGTTTGACAATATGAACCACATTTTTTTGTTCGATCATGTTGTTCTCTTATGTTCATATCAATCCTTATTCAACTTGACTTAGACCTCCCCTTTGAGGTTCTTTTCATGGGCATAGTACTTGACCAGTGTATGCAGGTCAATACTCTTCAATATTATCTGTGTGTCCACTACTAATTAGTACTAATTGACTTTATTTTTTTTTATAATTATGTCCTTTATTTTTTTACTTGAAATTAACATGATTACATCATCAATAATAATAAAAATAAATACTAATTTATATTTATAGATTCAACTTTTATGTTGTTGTAAGGTTTAATTTTTTTTTATTTTCTTCATTCTTAATTATTTTAAACTAAACAATTTTAATTTATTACTTTTTAAGTTTTTATTTTGTAAAAACTCATTTCTTTATTCATTAATAACTATTTTAAAAATTATAAATATTTATTTTTTTAATGCATTCAATTTTTTTTTTAACTTTTGAAATGGTGTTAGATAGGGAAAGAAAAACAAAAGGATGCTAAATGTAGAAATAAAAGTGTAAATAGTATTATGTGAGAGATTGAGTCGACAATCTAATAGTATAAATAAAAATTATTCATTAATGAAAATATAGACGCTCTTTATGTATTAGATTTTATTTTTTTTTGTTATATTTGTATTTTATTTTGTTATTATTGTATATTTGTAATTTTTTATCATTATAGTGTATCTATTTTTTTGGTTATTGAATATTGATATTTTTTATTTTTATTATTAATGTGTATTTATATTTTTAATTTTTATCGTTACTATATGTGTATTTGTATTTATTAAGATGAACTATAAATTTATACCTTAACATTCTAATTCATAGAAAATTTATGTGTCTTCGTATTTTTTACTTTTATCATAAATTTTATGTATATTTTAATTTTATCATAAACTTATGTGCATTAGTATTTTTTAATTTTATTATCAACTTATATGTATGTATATTTTCTAATTTTATTATGAACTTTGTATTCATATATTTTTAATTTGATTATTTGTGTATCTATATTTTTTAATTTGATTATAATTACAACAAACATTAATAGAACTCCTAATTTTATTTTCCACGTTTATATGTGGTCTAAATATGTTAATAGTTTTTCTTTTATATATCATTTGACAGTATTTTTATCCTTTTAGTTTCTCTATTATTATATTTTATTATTTTAGTTTTATCGATAAATGGTGACATGGTGAAATAATGAGCGTATATATTGTATCAATCATAATTAATTTTTAAAATATTCTTATATCTAAATCTAGACATTTATATCTATATATAAAAGAGATTCTCTTCTTTAACTGCTTTTAAGTATATATAATTTTTTTCTCTATTTTACCCTTATATTAATATTGCATTTTATTATTTTATTTTAGTTATTCTATATTTTGTAATTAATAGAGTAGTTATCTATTTTTTTAAATTTTTAAAAAATAATTATAAAAAAAATTATAAAGTAGTCAGAAAACTTTTCTTTTTGAATTTAAATAAAATAATTAAAAAAAGCAGTTAATAAGTAGTTATCAAACAGTTTTTTAAATTTAAGTAAAATAATCACAGAGAGTACGAAGAGTTGAGAGATAAAACAGTTTTTTTTAATCTATACCGAGATTATTTTTTTATTTTCTTTATATTAATAATATTTCATTTTATTATTTTATTAAGGACATTTTTCTCACTTTTTTTAGGTTATTAAATAAAGAACGATTATGAATTTGAAATAGGTTAATGTTGTATTTTTTTTTTTTTAAAGAAGTTATTAGTGAAGTTAGTATTCTTGATGCGTTAGAAACACCATGGGTTATAGTTATATAAACAACATGACTTTTAGTCTTTAACCAATAAAGTACATCACTAAACATTAATCCTTCCAAATTTACAAAGAAAAAATTGTTTCACTGTAATTCATGAAACTCACTCAATATTAATGTTTTATAAAGTAAAAATAAAATAAAATGGAAAAAATTTACTTGATCACTGCCATTGCAAGGAAAATGTTTTATAAAGTAGCTCAACAATCCTTTTTTAGGGTATATTATTATTATATTTTCAATATTACATTATAGATTTATATTTTCATCACTTTTATACGTTACAATGCTATTTTTTCTATTCTTATTTCAAATAGTAAAAATATATTTGTACTGATATATTAAAAATAAATATATATTGCATATATTAGTAACGTTAACTTTCTAATTTTTATAGTTATTTTTTTAATATTAACTATTTCTATGTGAATTTTCTATCTTTTATAAATATTTTCATTATTTTATTGGAGTATAACTCTTGCACAAATATCTTTCTGACGAGCAAATGGAGTATAACTTGTTGGAGATCCCACATCGACTATAGATGAGAGTCTTTTCATAGTATATAAAAGTGGGTGCAAACCTCACCCCTATGAGCCGGTTTAATGGGGTTGAGTTAGGCTTAAAGTCCACTTCTTAACATGGTATCAGAGCAATTTCGAGCCTATCCTAGCGAGTATTTGTTGGGCCTATCGTGCCACCCGCTATCGGACGTGTTAACATAGTAGTTATTTTTCTCCTTTTTGAACTAAGAAGGTTGTCCCACCCATATAATATATTATCAGTATTTTTGTAGCAGACCTTACTAATCTTAGACTTTTCCTATCCAATGTTAAAATGGTTTATCTTCGTCCAAATTTCGAAAGCACTACCCAATTTTCCTTTTTTTAAGGAATGTGTAAACTGTCCCATACATGACTTGTGGCAAAATAATATCATGTTTTTTTAAGTTTTATCTTTGTAAAAAAATATTTAATAAATATTTAGATGCGTATCAATGGGAGTATGAATATTTTTATTATTGTATTGGAATGAAGATGAGAAATAAATATATACAAGTTCTAAGGAAACCATATTTCTGGTAACCCTTTATATGCATTACCATATTTATTTAGAAGAAAAAAATATTTAATTGGAATGAAGATGAGACACAAATATATACAAGTTTGTATGGAGACTTTCTCTCTCTAAATTACAAGCTAATTAGGAAGAGATCCACTAATCATGGATTCTATCATTATTAAAATAATTGCATATAATTGCGTACAATATCATACTATAAGTACGTTTGATTTAATCATTATTATTTCTTTATTAAGACACTTTTAATTTATTTGTTATGTTGTTTGAAAATTTATGCAATTATAATTTATTTATATATTTATTATTGAATATAATAGAAAGTAATTATTGATAATATTAAGTTTTTCTTTATGTTTTTTCTTTGTAAAAAAAATATTTAATAAATATTTGGATGCGTAGAAATGTGAGTATGAATATTTTCATTCTGGTGTTTGTAGTGTCGCTCCCACCCGAAAATCAAATCTGTTTATAACGAGCAAATGGAGTATACCTCTTTCGCATTGCTACCGAAATAAGTCATTGAACTCTTATCTCATATCCGAAGTATATTATTTCAGAATCGTATTTTCTAAAAGAGTTTGGGGATATTTTTGGCTGCCATGACTGACTCTCAATTGTGTTAACATAATAGTCTCTTTTCCTTCTTTTTGAACTAAGAGGAAATCCTCCCTCATAAATAAAATCATATATCTTATAATAAATAGAATTTAAGGTTGACTTTCTATCTCTAACACAAGCTAATTAAGTAGGGAACCACTAATCATGAGATTCTATCATTATTAAATGTTATTAAATGAATTGCATATAATTGTGTACAATATCGTACAATAGTTGCATATAATAATTGCGTATAATTTGAAATTATTATTTCTTCAATAAGACACTTTTCATTTATTTTCAATGTTGTTTCAAAATTTATGCAATTATAATTTATTTATATATTTTAACAAAAAGTATAGATATACAATATTTTACAAAAGATTATGGTCAATATTATTAAGGAAATAATGATTATGAAATTATACGTAATTATTGTACACAATTAATTGGATCACTACATAATTAACTTGTAATTCAGAGAGAGAAACCTCTAGTTTATTTCCTACAGGAGAAGTGATACTGAAGCTTTAGTGTTTCGAAGGCATACCAGGAGTTACAAAGAGATCTTCAAATATGAATTTAAATCATGGTCACAAAGAGAAACTCCTAACTCAGTTTATTAAAACTTGTATTAGTATGTTCCTCATGGAGGCAAACCACTTAATTCCGATAGGCTTCCATTTGAAATACATGTATTTGTCGATGCAACTAACAACCTTTCTGGGGACCAAGAATTCCCACTGAGATCCTCATAGAAGAAACTCCACTCAGATTTTACTATTATGAGATTTGTGTTATTGTGGTATTTTAGTTATGCTTAGTCTTAAAGATAGTTATCACCAATATTATTATGGAAATAATGAAAATCAAATTATTTACAATTATTGTACGCAATTAATTTGACAATGATAGAATCCCATGATTACAGGATCACTACATAATTAACTTGTAATTTGGACAAAAAAAATGTGTCTCTAAATACACTTATATATTTCTTATACATGCATGAGGTGATAACACACAAGAGAATAAGAAATCTTCATTTTTCTTACCATCTTCTTATATACAATTTTTTTTACAGTTATAGATCAGTGCAGTAACAAAATAAAAAAGAAAAAAATTGAAAGGAGTAGAATGCTTACTTAACCAGCGTCATCCATTGCAAACAGTGGAGAAGAGCTTTGGAATAGGAGTATTTATAAAGGAAAATGGTTTATAAAGTATCTCAACAGTCATTCTGTTAGTGTATATCGTTATTATGTTTTCAATATTACATTATACATCTATATTTTCGTTCTTTTTATATGTTACAATGCTATTTTTTCAATTATTGTACTGATATATTAAAATTAAATATATATATATATATTACATATATTAGTTTTAAAACGTTAATTTTCTAATTTTTATAATTCATTTTTTAATATTAACTATTTCTACTTGAATTTTACTCAATTTCTTAATCTTGTTAGCTTATTTTGTAATAATCACACACAAAGTTCGAATTTCAGTAATTTACAGAACAATAACTAGGAGATTGGAAATACTATGAAAGTAAATAATATGTATTTGTGTTATTTTATCAAGAGTTGATTCAAATAATTTTGGAATGTGAAAATAAATTAACTTTTTTTTTTTGTTTTAAATAAATTTAAAACAGAAAAAAGATGAATGGATCAATTTAATATTATTGTACACAATTATTATACACAATTATTGTACGTTAGTTATTGTACGCAATTAATTTGATAATGATAGAATCCCATGATTAGTGGATTACTACATAATTAGCTTGTAATTTGGACAGAGAATAAGAAATCTTCATTTTTCTTAACATTTTCTATATACAATTTTCTTATACTTAAAGATCGGTGCATTAACAAAATAACAAAGAAAAAAATGGAAGGAGTGGAATGCTTACTTGATCAGCGTCAACCATTACAAACAGTGGAGAAAAGCTTTGAAATAGGAGTATATAAATGAAATGTTTTATAAAGTAGTCATTATGCTAGTGTATATCGTGATTATGTTTTCAATATTACATTAAAGATTTATATTTTTGTTATTTTTATATGTTACAATGCTATTTTTTTTTCTTATTTCATATACTGAATATATATTTGTACTGATATATTAAAACTAAATATATATTTCATATATTAGTTTTAAAACGTTAATTTTCTAATTTTTATAATTCATTTTTTTAATATTTACTATTTCAACTTGAGTTGTAATAAATTTCTTAATCTTGTTAGCTTTTTTTTTTGTATTAATAACACACAAAAAAAATCAAATTTCAGTAATTTCCAGAACAATAACCTAGAGATTAGAAATATTAAAAAAGTAAATAATATGTACTTGTGTTGTTTTTATCAAGAGTTGATTCAAATAATTTTGGAATGTGAAAATAAATTAACATTTTTTTGTTTTAAATACATTTAAAATAGGGAAAAGATGAATGGATCATTTTAATATTATTGTACGCAATTTTTATACACAATTATTGTACGTTAGTTGTTGTACGCAATTAATTTGATAATGATAAAATCCCATGATTAGTGGATTACTACTTAATTAGCTTGTAATTTGGACAGAGAAAGTCTCCAAATACACTTATATTTCTTATACATGCATGAAATGATAATACACAAGAGAATAAGAAATCTTCATTTTTTTTTAACATCTTCTTATATACAATTTTCTTATACTTAAAGATCGGTGCATTAACAAAATAACAAGAAAAAAAATCTAAGGAGTGAAATTCTTACTTGATCAGCGTCAGCCATTGCAAACAGTGAAGAAAAGCTTTGAAACAGGAGTATATATAAATGAAATATTTTATAAAGTAGCTCAACAGTCATTATGTTAGTATATCGTGATTATGTTTTCAATATTACATTAAAGATTTATATTTTTGTTATTTTTATGTTACAATGCTAATTCTTCTCTTCTTATTTCATATACTAAATATATATTTGTACTGATATATTAAAAATAAATATATATTACATTTATTAGTTTTAAAACATTAATTTTCTATTTTTTATAGTTATTTTTTTAATATTAACTATTTCTACTTGAGTTTTAATCAATTTCTTAATCTTGTTAGCTTTTTTTTTATTAATAACACACAAAGATCGAATTTCAGTAATTTGCATAACAATAACCTAGAGATTGGAAATACTATAAAAGTAATTAATTTGTACTTGTGTTATTTTATCAAGTGTTGATTCAAATGAGAAAAGATGATTGGGTCAACTTAATATTATTGTACACAATTATTATACACAATTATTGTACGTTAGTAATTATACTTAATTAATTTGATAATGATAGAATCTCATGTTAGTGGATCACTATATAATTAGCTTGTAATTTAGACACAGAAAGTCTCCAAATACACTTATATTTCTTGTACACGCATGGAGTGATAACATACAAGAGAAAAAAAAATCTTTATTTTTCTTACCATATTCTTATATACAATTTCCTTATAATTGCATATCAATGCAGTAACAAAATTCTATTTATATATGCTATAATAAATAGAATCTGTGGTTTCACCTTGTGGACGTGGATGAAACTGGTGTACAAATATATCACTATAGTGCCGGTTGTCCCACACATATATTATATTATCAGTATACTTGTAGCAGACCTTACTAATCTTAGACTTTTCTTTCCCAATGTTAAAATGGTTGACCTTCGTCCAAATTTCGAAAACACTACTCAATTTTTATTCTTTTAAAGAATGTGGAAATTGTTCCATACATGCCATGTGGAAAAATAATATCATATTTTTTTTAAAGTTTTATCTTTGTAAAAAAAAAATATTTAATAAATATTTGGATGCGTACTAATGAGAATATGAATATTTTTATTATTGTATTGAAATGATGATGAGACACAAATATATACAAGTTCTAAGGAAACCATATTTCTTGTAACCCTTTATATCCATTATCATATTTAGTAAAAGAAATATTTAATAAATATTTGGATGCGTACAAATGTAAGTATAAATATTTTCATTATTGTATTGGAATGAAGATGAGACACAAATATATACAAGTGTATGGAGATTTTCTCTCTCCAAATTACAAGCTAATTAGTTAGAGATCCAGTAATCATGGTATTCAATCATTATTAAATTAATTGCATATAATTGGGTATAATATCCTACAATAATGACATACAATGATTTCGTATAATTTGATAATTATTGTTTTCTTAATAAGACATTTTTCATTTATTTTCTATGTTATTTCAAAATTTATGCAATTATAATTTATTTATATATATTTATTATTGAATATATTACAAATTATTATTTTAACATGAAATTATTGATAATATCATGTGTTTTTTTTTTAATTTTTATCTTTTGTCAAAAAAATATTTAATAAATATTTGGATGCGTGTGAGTATGAATATTTTCATTATTGTATTGGAATGAAAATAAGACACAAATATATAAGAGTGTATGGAGATTTTCTCTCTCCAAATTAATAATGAGACACTTTTGATTTATTTTCTATGTCGTTTCAAAATTTCTGGAATTATAATTTATGTTTATATTTATTGTTGATTATAATAAAAAATTATTATTTTAACATCAATTTATTGATAATATCATATTTTTTTTAAATTTTTTATCTTTTGTGAGAAAATATTTAATAAATATTTGGATGCGTACAAATGTAAATATGAATATTTGAATTATTGTGTTGAAATGAAGATGAGACACAAATATATACAAGTGTATGGAAATTTTATCTCTCCAAATTACAAGCTAATTTCGTAAAGATCCACTAATCATGCAATTCATGCAATTTTATCATTATTAAATTAGTTGCATATAATTGCGTACAATATCGTAAAATAATTGATTGTTGATAAAAAAACATCGTAAAATAATTGCATATATTAATTGCGTATAATTTGATAATTATTATTTTCTTAATAAGTAACTTTTGATAATGTCATATTTTTATTTAATTTTTATCTTTTGTAAAAAAATATAGAATAAATGTTTGGATATGTATAAATGTGAATATAATAAAAATTACTATTTTAACATGAAATTATTGATAATATCATGTTTTTTTTTTTAATTTTTATCTTTTGTAAAAGAAATATTTAATAAATATTTGGATGTGTACAAATGTGTGTAGGAATATTTTCATTATTGTATTGGAATGAAGATAAGACACAAATATATACAAGGGTAGTGAGACTTTTTTTTCCTAAATTACAAGCTAATTAGATTGTGATCGAGTAATCATGAAATTCTATTATTATTAAATTAATTGCATATAATTGCGTAAATTATCGTAGAATAATTCCATACAATAATTTCGTGTAATTTGATAACTATTATTTCCTTAATAAGACACTTTTGATTTATTTGCTATGTTGTTTCAAAATTTATGCAATTATAATTTATTTATATATTTATTATTGAATATAATAAAAATTATTATTTTAATATCAAATTATTGATAATATCATGCTTTTTTTTAATTTTTCTTTTTTCAAAAAAAAAAAAATATTTAATAAATATTTGGATGCGTACAAATGTAAGTATGAATATTTTCATTATTATATTGGAATAAAGATAAAACACAAATATATACATGTGTTTGAAGACATTTTCTCTCCAAATTAGAAGCTAATTAGGTAGGGATCCAATAATCATGAGATTCTATCATTATAAAATTAATTGCGTAAAATATCGTATAATAACTGCATATAGTGATTGTGGATAATTTGATCATTATTATTTCCTTAATAAGACACTTTTGATTTCTTTGCTATGTTGTTTCAAAATTTATTCAACTATAATTTATTTATATTTATTATTAAATATAATAAAAATGATTATTTTAGCATCAAATTATTAATAATATCATGTTTTTTTTTTTAATTTTTATATTTTGTAAAAAAATATTTAATAAATATTTGGATGCGTACAAATGTAAGTATGAATATTTTCATTATTATATTGGAATAAAGATAAAACACAAATATATACATGTGTTTGAAGACATTTTCTCTCCAAATTAGAAGCTAATTAGGTAGGGATCCAATAATCATGAGATTCTATCATTATAAAATTAATTGCGTAAAATATCGTATAATAACTGCATATAGTGATTGTGGATAATTTGATCATTATTATTTCCTTAATAAGACACTTTTGATTTATTTGCTATGTTGTTTCAAAATTTATTCAACTATAATTTATTTATATTTATTATTAAATATAATAAAAATGATTATTTTAGCATCAAATTATTAATAATATCATGTTTTTTTTTTAATTTTTATATTTTGTAAAAAAATATTTAATAAATATTTGGATGCGTACAAATGTGAGTACCAATGTTTTCATTATTGTATAGGAATGAAGATAAGACAGAAATATATAAGAGTCGGTGGAGACTTTCCCTATACACATTACAATCTAATTAGGTATGGATATAGTAATCATGAGATTCTATCATTATTAAATTAATTGCATACAATAATTAGATATAATTTGATAATTATTATATCCTTAATCCTTAGACATTGTTTATTTATTTGATATGTCGTTTCAAAATTTCTGAAATTATGATTTATGTTTATATTTATTGTTGATTATAATAAAAAATTATTATTTTAACATCAAATTATTGATAATATCTTTTTTTTTAATTTTTATCTTTTGTAAAAAAATATTTAATAAATATTTGGATGCGTACAAATGTGAGTATACATATTTTCATTATTGTATTGAAATGTAGATGAGACACAAATATATAAAAGTGTATGAAAATTTCCTCTCTCCAAATTACAAGCTAATTATGTAGAGATCCACTAATCATGAGATTCTATCATTATTAAATTAGTTGCATATAATTGCGTACAATATCATAAAATAATTTATTGCTAATAAAAAGAATCGTAAAATAATTGCATACAATAATTGCGTATAATTTAATAATTATTATTTCCTTAATAAGTAATTTTTGATAATGTCATGTTTTTTTTTTAATTTTGATCTTTTGTAAAAAAATATTAAATAAATGTTTGGATACGTACAAATGTGAGTATCAATATCTTTAGTAAGCATCAAAATATTTATTAAATATTTTTTTCAAAATATAAAACTTCAATAAAAACATGATTTTATCAATAATTTGATGTTAAAATAATATTTTTTATTATATTCAATAATAAATATATATAAATAAATTATAATTGCATAAGTTTTGAAACAACGTAGCAAAGAAATCAAAAGTGTCTTATTAAGGAAATAATGATTATCAAATTATACACAATTATTGTATGATATTTTACGCAATTATATGCAATTATCCACATAGTTTTGTGGATCTCTACCTAATTAGATTGTAATTTGGGGAGAGAAAGTCTTCATACACTTTTATATATTTGTGTCTCATATTCGTTCCAATACAATAATGAAAATATGTATACTCACATTTGTACGTATCCAATTATTTAATAAATTATTTTTTGACCAAATATGGTAATGCATATAAAGGGTTACAAGATTTTTGTTCGTATCCATATTCACATTATTAAGCATCCAAATATTTATTAAATATTTTTTTACCAAGATAAAACTTCAATAAAAACATGATATTATCAATAATTTGATGTTAAAATAATATTTTTAATTATATTCAAGAATAAATATATAAATAAATTATAATTGCATAAAATTTTAAACAACATAGCAAATAAATGAAGAGTGTCTTATTAAGGAAATAATAATTATTAAATTATACGCAATTATTGTACGATATTGTATGCAATTATATGTAATTAATTTAATAATGATAGAATCCAATGATTAAGAGATCTCTAACTAATTTGCTTGGAATTGAGAGAAAGTCTCCATAAACTTGTATATATTTGAGTCTCATCTTTATCAAAATAATATTTATTAAATATTTTTCTTACAAAATATGTTAATGCATATAAAGGGTTACAAAAAATATGATTTCCTTAAAACTTGTATATATTTGTGTCTCATCTTCATTTTAATACAATAATGAAAACATTTTTATACACATTTGTACACATCAAAATATTTATTAAATATTTTTTTTTACAGAAGATAAAAATTAAAAAAAAAATTATATGATTAATAATTTGATGTTAAAATAATATTTTTTATTATATTCAATAATAATTATATAAATATATTATAATTGCGTATATTTTAAAACAACATAGCAAATAAATCAAAATTGTCTTATTAAGGATATAAAAATTATCAAATTATACGCAATTATTGTACAATATTATACGATATTGTACGCAATTATATGTAATTAATTTAATAATGTTAGAATCTCATGATTAGTGGATCTCTAACTAGTTCAACTACTTCTAATTATAATCTTTAACTGATTAATAATGCAATACTTTTTATATTCTTAAAGCATGATCATCATAAAGTAATATAAAATTGTGCTCAGCCAAAAGCTAAAAACTAATTTATTATAGATTCAAGTGTTTTAATTAGAGGCAATGGATCTGTCTGAGTAGTATTAAGGGGGTGGTCATTGGGTTATCATTGAAAACTACTGCTATGATTCTACTTTTTTCTATTAGAAAACATTGATTTTATAGAAAAAATGATGGGATTAAGAGGCTTTCATATCAGCCTTAATATGTCTTTTATTCACTGTTCCATCGAGGTTCATGACAAATAATCATCACCCTTTTCACATTTTCTTGTTTCTATTAGAGATTGTCATAAACTTCTTCGTTAATAGAAATACAAAATGATGATGGTGTATAAGGAAACTTGTTTTGGTGTATAATGATGATGATGATAGTGTTATGGGGTGGCCATGGCATTATCATTGGAGACTGCTTCTATGATTCTACTTATGATGGGACCCAAATATGCAATGAAAAAGATAGTTGTAATGAAAAATGTGTAATGGAACAAGTAGAGGATTCAAGGTTGAATTACATCTCATGCTAACCTCATATCGTCAATTAGTAACTAAAGTTATTATATTACATAGGTTTCTGAATGTAAGGAGAGAAACAATATTATTGAAAAACACTAATTTTAATTCATTGTCACATCCTTACATTCTATTTAGAATTCGTTTTCCCCCGTACAAATACAAAGATGAGAGAGGTCATCTATGTTGACGAGGATGCTGCTCTTAAATTTGCTGATATATTTTTTCTATCAGAAAACATTGATTTTATAGAAAAAGTATGGGATTAAAAGACTTTCATATCAACCTTAAGGTATGTCCCTTATTCACGGTTCCTTTGAGGTTCCTTGAAGTTCATCCTAAATCATCATCACCGTTTTCACATTTTCTTGTTTCTATTGGAGATCGTAATATACTTCTACGCTCACACACTATAATTACACATGATAGTGATACCAACAAATCTCATGAGACAAGTTCTCACCATACAAAATAAATGGTCATCGTACAAAAGAAAATATTAAGGAAATAATAATTATCAAATTATATGCAATTATTGTATGCAATATTGTACCCAATTATATGCAATTAATTTAATAATTATAGAATTTCATGATTAGTATCCTACCTAATTAGACATAAGAGAATAAGAAACATCTCTTCTTCTTTATCATTTTTTATCATTTTCTTATATGGTATCAGAGCACTAATCTTGGTGCCCTGACAGCCTCTCCATTTTTATCCCTTAAATAAAAAATCATGTCTGGCAAATAAGGCATCAGTAACGAGTCTGATAGAAACCTCGTACAAGGCTTCAGTGTCGAGCAAATTCAGCAATTGGCAAAGGCTATTTACTCGCTCAACAATAACGGTAAAAGTGACACGTTTGTTAGCTCTGTAGGTCTGCTTGCCCATAACTCCTCTTCTAATTCTGCTTTTACGAAACCATGAATTTTGGATAGTGGAGTAACCGATCACATTGCATCTGATTCACAATTTTTCACACACACTTCGTCATCATTTATTTCAAATGTTAATCTGCCTACAGGCTCAACTGCGCCCCATCTCATCTACAGGCACAATTAAATTCAATGACAAAATCACTCTCAAAGATGTTCTTTGTATTCCTTCTTTTAATTTAAATCTCATGTCTATTAGTAAGATAACCAGTTCACTAAATTGTTGTGTCGTTTTTACTCCACATGGTTGCGTTTTACAGGACTTGGCTACGGGGAGGATGATTGGTTCGGGTAAACAACACGCAGGCTTATACTACATGTCCCTTCTTCCAAACCAAGCCCATGCATCTCAAATATCGACCGACCCTAATTTATGGCACAAGCGCCTTGGACATCCTTCTCCGGCGTGTCTACAACTTGTATCTTCCTTACTACCTATCCCTATCAGTAAAAATCTTATTCCCATTCATAATAATTGTAGTATTTGTCCCAAAGCTAAACAAACAAGGCTACCCTTTCCTTTAAGCACAATAAAATCTCATTCTCCATTTAATCTATTGCATTGTGACATTTGGGGTCCTCATAAAACCCCAACTCATTTTGGAAAACGTTTTTTTCTCACTATAGTCAATGACTATACTAGATGTACTTGACTATTTCTTATGAATCACAAATCTGAAACCCAACATCTCTTAGAGTCATTCATTACATTTGCACAAAATCAATTTTAGGCATCTATTAAAACCATCCGCGTTGACAACGGATTGGAATTTATTTCAATGTATGATTTTTTTTCTCAAAAAAGGTATTGAATGTCAACGCACTTGCGTCTACACTCCTCAACAAAATGGAGTAGTAGAACGCAAACATAGACATGTTTTAAACACAACACTAGCCCTCCTATTTCAGTCCAATTTACCATTAGAATTTTGGGGAGAATGCGTTTTAACCGCCAAATATATCATTAATCGTTTGCCATCACCTTTACTAAAAAATAAATCACCTTTTGAGCTACTATATAATTAACCACCTTCACTTTCTCGCCTAAAAACTTTTGGTTGCCTCTGTTACGCAACTGTTGTTTCACCTAAACAAAAATTTGATCCGCGCGCCCGACAATGCATCTTCATTGGTTATCCTCACAGTCAAAAGGCATACAAATTATTTGATATAGATGCAGACACTTTTTTTACAAGTCGAGATGTCATCTTCCATGAAAGTGTTTTCCCATTCTGCCAACAGTCACAGACACAATCCTCATCTCCATTACAAGGTATTTTGCCCACTATTGACATTGACTTACCCACTCCTGTCCAACATTCACTCGATCAACCTTCTTCTCTTACTCATCATAATGCACCTGAACCTCCATCAAACCAACCTTCTTCTCCTACTCGTCACAATACACCCGAACCTCCATCAAACCAACTCTCTTCTCCTACTCGTCACAATGCACCTGAACCTCCATCAAACCAACCTTCTTCTCCTACTCGTCATAATACACCTGAACCTCTAGTAGACCAACCTTCTTCTCCCATGCCAAAAAGTCTAGCACCCATTACCAAACCTTCTCCAACCGACCTTCCTGTTCGACGATCTAGTCGCACATCAACCCAACCTTCCTGGCTTCAAGACTACGTAACGGGATCCCAAGCCAATCATTCGATCACTGCCCAAGACTGATCGAATGGAACCAGATATCCTATGCATCATTTTCTTTCTAATTCACGATTTTCTTCTACACATAGTGCATATCTTGCTAACATCACAACCACCAAAGAACTTCACACTTATGCTCAAGCTATCCTTGATCCAAATTGTCAAAAAGAAATGGACGAAGAGCTTTCCGCCTTGCAGCTAAATCAAATGTGGACCTTGACACCATTACCCGCTGGGCAGAAACCCATCGGATGCAAATGGGTCTATAAAATAAAGTACAACTCAGATGGTAGCGTCGACAGATATAAGGCGCGCCTTGCCGCAAAGGGGTACACTTAGATTGAAGGTGTCGACTATTCTGAAAATTTTTTACCAAAAGCAAAATTAACAACTTTGAGATGTTTCCTCACCATTGCAGCAGCCAGAAATTGGTTTACTCACCAGCTAGATGTGCAAAATGCCTTCTTACATGGCACATTGCATGAAATTATTTACATGGACTTGCCACCCGGGAATCATCGACAGGGGGAGAACATTGTATGTCGACTCAACAAATCTCTTTATGGTCTCAAGCAAGCATCTCGAACATGGTTTTCAACATTTTCTCATGTGATTAAATCGGTAGGATTTCAACAGTCTAAGACAGATTACTCTCTATTCCCAAGAAAGAATAACTCATCATTTACTGCCCTTTTGATTTATGTGGATGATATTCTTTTGACAGGAAATGATTTGATAGAAATTCAGCGTGTTAAAGATTGTTTATTACAACAATTTCGCATTAAAGATCTTGGAGACCTAAAATATTTTCTAGAAATTGAATTTTCCCGTTCCAAAGCTGGTATTTACATGTCCCAAAGAAAATATGCGCTTGATATTTTGCAGGATACGAGACTCACAGGTGCTCGTCCAGACAAATTTCCAATGGAACAATACCTAAAACTCACACCAGACGATGGAGAGTTATTAAAGGATCCAGTCAAATACAGGCGACTCGTGGGACGACTGATATACCTCACGGTTACTCGGCCTGATATAGCATTTTCAGTTCGGACCCTAAGTCAATATATACAGGATCCACGGAAACCTCATTGGGATGCCGCAATTCGAGTCCTAAAGTACATCAAAGGATCACCAGGACAAGGATTGTTATTGCCATCC
Organism: Phaseolus vulgaris; assembly: GCF_000499845.2. Lineage (NCBI taxonomy): Eukaryota > Viridiplantae > Streptophyta > Magnoliopsida > Fabales > Fabaceae > Phaseolus > Phaseolus vulgaris. Next base: position 9,296,477 of record NC_023751.2, on the reverse strand, counting down.
GAAAACAATCTGACATTGACAGCTTATTGCGACTCAGACTGGGGAGGTTGTCAGACAACTCGGAGATCAGTATCTGAGTATTGCATTTTCCTTGGTTCTTGTATTATCTCATGGAAGTCAAAAAAGCAGACAAACGTATCAAGATCATCAGCGGAAGCAGAATACCGCGCAATGGCCAATACTTGTTTGAAGATAGTTTGGTTGCAATATTTGTTGCAGGATTTAAAGGTGTCATGTAACTTGCCAGCTCAACTTTTCTGTGACAATCAAGCGGCATTACATATAGCAGCAAACCCAGTATTTCATGAACGCACAAAACACATTGAGACAGACTGCCACATTGTGCGAGAAATATTACAAGCTGGGATAATTAGTCCTTCATATGTACCAACACAGTATCAACTCGCAGATATTTTTACGAAAGCAGTGGGCAAGGAACGGTTTTTGACGCTACGACACAAGTTGGGACGCTACGACACAAGTTGGGGGTTCTTGATCTTCACCTACCAACTTGAGGGGAGTATTAAGGAAATAATTATTATCAAATTATATGCAATTATTGTATGCAATATTGTATGATATTGTACTCAATTATATGCAATTAATTTAATAATTATAGAATCTCATGATTAGTATCCTACATAATTATATTGTAATTTGTGGAGAGAAACTCCCTATATATTTCTTATACATGAAGTGATGTAATATACACATAAGAGAATAAGAAACATCTATTCTTCTTATCATTTTTTATCATTCTCTTATAGAAAATATAATTCTACTCACACAATAAACCCCGAGAGGAAGAAATGATGGTTCAACTGCTTCTAATTATAATATTTAATTGATTAATAATGTAATTCGATTTACATTTTTAATGCATGATCATCATAAAGTAATATAAAATTGTGCTCATCCAAAAGTTAAAAACTAATTTATTATAGATACATATTTAAACGTAATAAATTTATCTTAAATTGATTAAAATAACGTACAATAATTAATTGTAGAAAATCTATTATATGAAAGTTAACGATTCGCAGTGTTGTTTCTGCCTCTACAGTTAGTTTTGGATTACCAAAGAGTCATATATACAATTTTGGCATTTTCTTGCATTTCTAAACCACTTTCCATTCTTCTCACCATTTATATTTTCCAATAGTTAAAAATACATTTTTAATTCCATATTATAATTCCAATTTAAATAATTATAATTACATAATCTCAAAGTATATTTTAAACTCTAGAATCTTAAAATTTTTGACCCATGAATAATTTATTCTTTTGCTACAGGAAAGCATAAAAAGAGAGATGAAACAAAACTGAAGAGTTTATAAGCAAAAACTTATATTGAATAACAATACATCATAGATAACTTTCTTCATTTAGGGATATATTTATACCATTTTTTCTATACTTGTTCGACACCGAGAAACTAGTTGGAATTCCAACTTTAAAATATGACCACAGAGCAAATTTTTTGTCTTTTATTAATCTTCTATCTATCCTTCGTGTAACCTTCATCCCTTGGTCGGCTCTATGTGTGATTATAAGTATTTGACAACATTGTACATATTGAATAAAAGACACCTCATTTTAAGAGGGATACTAGTAATCATCCATAAGATTATTAGTAACTGAAATACCACAAGGAGAATATGTATATGATATCGATAAATTCTAATCTGACCGTGATACTCACAAAAGTATACGTATTAGCGGAAGACGAATAGGGGAATCGAAGGGTTTGTATTATAAACTAATTATTTTTTGTTTCTAAATTTTGTCACTGGATTTTTTGTAGTGATCCTTCTATAATGATGGTGAAAATGTCATTCCCTTCACGAGAACAATTAAGAGGTACAATAACGTACAATAATTAAATGCAGAAAATCTATTACCTGAAAGTTCACGATTCACATTGTTGTTTCTGCCTCTGGAGTTAGCTTTGGATTCCCAAACGGGCATATCAACAATCATGGCATTCTCTTCCACATAATCTGAAAATATATTTTAAACTGTAGAATCTTAAATATTTTTTATCATGAATAATTTATTCTTTCTCTAAAGGAAAGCATAGGAGGAGAGATGAAACAAAATTTAAGAGTTTATAAGCAAAAATTTATATTGAAAAATAATACATCATGGATTACTTCCAATGTCAATTAAATACTCAACGTACAAATAGGTAAATGATGACGTAAAAATATTATTCCCTTCACGAGAACAATTAAGAGCACGTACAATAATGGCATACAATAACGTACAATAATTGCGTACAATAATTAATTAAAGAAAATATATTATCTGAAATTTAACGATTTGTTTCTGCCTCTAGAGTTAGCTTTGGATTCCCAAGAAGCCATATCAAGAATCTTGGCATTTTCTTCCATTTCTAAACCACTTTCCATTCTTCTGACCATTCATATTTTTCAATCGTTAAAAATATATTTTGGATTGCATACTATAATTCTAATTTCAATTATAGAATGACATAATTTGAAAATATATTTTAAACTAGAATCTTAAATATTTTTTATCATGAATAATTTATTCTTTCTCTAAAGGAAAGCATAGGAGGAGAAATGAAACAAAATTTAAGAGTTTATAAGAAAAAATTATATTGAAAAATAATACATCATGGATTACTTCCAATGTCAATTAAATACTCAACGTACAAATAGGTAAATGATGACATAAAAATATTATTCCCTTCATGAGAACAATTAAGAGCACGTACAATAATGGCATACAATAACGTACAATAATTGCGTACAATAACGTACAATAATTAATTAAAGAAAATATATTATCTGAAATTTAACGATTCACAATGTTGTTTCTGCCTCTAGAGTTAGCTTTGGATTCCCAAGAAGCCATATCAAGAATCTTGGCATTTTCTTCCATTTCTAAACCACTTTCCATTCTTCTGACCATATATAATGACATAATCTGAAAATATATTTTAAGCGATAGAATCTTCAATATTTTTTATCATGAATAATTTATTCTTTCTCTAAAGGAAAACATAGGAGGAGAGATGAAACAAAATTTAAGAGTTTATAAGAAAAAACTTATATTGAAAAATAATACATCATACATCATGGATTACTTCCAATGTCAATTAAATACTCAACGTACAAATAGGTAAATGATGACATAAAAATATTATTCCCTTCATGAGAACAATTAAGAGCACGTACAATAATGGCATACAATAACGTACAATAATTGCGTACAATAACGTACAATAATTAATTAAAGAAAATATATTATCTGAAATTTAACGATTCACAATGTTGTTTCTGCCTCTAGAGTTAGCTTTGGATTCCCAAGAAGCCATATCAAGAATCTTGGCATTTTCTTCCATTTCTAAACCACTTTCCATTCTTCTGACCATTCATATTTTTCAATAGTTAAAAATATATTTTGAATTGCATACTATAATTCTAATTTCAATATAATGACTTCTAATCACACAATAAAGTGGAAAAAAGAAATGATGGTTCAACGGCTTCTAATTATAATTTTTAATTGACTAATAATACAATTGATTTTATACTCTTAATGCATTATCATCATAAAAATTAAAATTTAGTATAAAATTGTGCTAAGTCTCCGCAACTTTCTCCTTGCTTTTGAGCAGCACTCACACTCCACTGAGATTCAACTGAAACGAAATTCAAATTTTCTCTTTATAATTGTTATTTTACAAAAACGCTCAAACCCATCAACAATATTATTTTACAAAAATACCCATGCCACATAAGCAATCTATCCCCAGAGATGTATTATGGCGCGCAAGGAAAAGATTGTCTAAAAAATCATTTTCCTAAATTGTTTTAATGAATTGTTGGTCCACAATTAATTTCAAATTTTGGAGGAATGAATTCATTTTGAATTTTCTTTTTCGTCCACTTGTGGTTTTCATTGTTCTCGACATTTTTGGTCCTGCTCTCGTGGTTTTCATTGCTGTCGTCGATCGTCTTTCTCTTGTTGGTGGCGTCGCCGTTTTTGCTTTGGTGGTGGAGGTTTATTGCTTTTATTTTGTGGTTTCTCCGGCATTCTTGAGGCGCTGTGAACAGTGGGTGTGTTGTTGGCCGTTGCTGCGGGGCGGGGCGTGGTGGTGACATTGAGTAATGGGTGTTTAGGTGTTCTTTGACAGATTGGCTGGGGCCAGCGGAGTGTATCTTCGAAGAAAGGTAGGATTTTTGTGGGTTTAGGGTAACCATTTCTTTTTTTCTTTCTTGCATTATGTGTGTTATTTTAGTTGCCATACATGGATTTGTTGTGGTTAGACGATGATTTTTTGTGGTCAAATTGGTGGGAATTTGATTTTGTTTTGGTAGTCTGTGTTTGGATTTTATGAATGATACGTATCTCTCTTGTATTTAGGGTGTGAGGCTTGTGCGATTCTGGGTCTGCAATTGGAGAAGCTTTGTGAGATGGGGGAGATTGTGCGCATTTCTGGTTGGAGGTATGTGCTGAAGGTTGAGGATGAAGTGAAGGAACAATGTGAGGATATTGAGAACGGAAAGAGGGGCAAGCGGAAAAGTAATAAACGTGCGATGTAGAGAGTACTGAAGAAGATAAAAAGGGAGAGGTTCTAGATCTTGGAAAACAGAGTCAATAACATCAAGAAGTAGAACCGCAAATGGGTTCAAAATCAGGTGATGCAATATTTGGTAGAATCTTTATTTTGATGTGGTTTGTTGTTTTTTTCTTGGCAGGGTTTAGGGTTTGGACCCACTATATGTGTTTATAGCATGGATTATAAACTCTCTTTCAAATGGTCATTTTGAGAATTCAGACTGTGATCAAATTGTTGTACCTGATGTCAGTTGCAATGGCCCTCCTAATCTTACTGGTTAACTTTGCAAAATGTTCTTGCTTGCTTTATGGTTGAAAAATTGTGTTGAACATGGCCGAATATGGCTTTATTTTTTAGATTAACATTGTTATTTTAGAGTGTATGCTTATATGGTAATGCTAAAGTGTATCTTAACTTTTTTTAGTCGTATTGATTTGCATGTGCATATACAGACAAGGGTGCTGGGAATATGACGTTAAAAATGGACTAATCCTCTATTGTATTGTTGGGTGGTGTAGGATCGATTTGAGATTTGGACGCCACGCAGCCGTCAACGCGGAGCAGCGACTCATCCGCACTGGTACTCGCATCGATTCATTTGACGTGGAGCTCTTGAAGTTCCCGGTGCTCACAGAAGTGACTATGAGGTCTGTTTCCTTTCTCTGCTTTTTATTATTATCTTATAATAATTCAAAGGAATTGCAGATTCTATGTGCAGGGTTCTGTTGCTTGAAGTGACCATGCCAGGTTATTTCTTAATTGTGTAGTTTAAGATTTTTTTTGTCAATAGGTTGAAATTTGTAAAGCAAATATATTTAAATTGACCTCAGTTTATGGATTCTGTGAATTTTGGTCTTAAGCTTTTGTGTTTCCTTTTGTTGAGTTTCTGGATTCTCGGTATTGTAGTCTGTGATTGACTGATGTATTCTACTTGTACATGGGCATGTGGTTCCATCCCTTAAAATGTCTTACTAATCATAATGAGATTATATATATTAATAATTTTTGCTTGTTGTCTTCATTATATTTCACTGCAGGACATCAGTTTGTCTTTGGTGATGTTGGAACAAGTCCCTTATACCTTGAGTGTTATGTTTAGAAAGGCCCCCATTATTGGAAATGAAGACATTCTTGGAGGTTTATCACTTGTCTTGTCACCTTAATCCTGATTCCATTGTTGAAGTATGTCCTGGTCGTTCTGTTGGCCAATGATGACAGTGAATATATATTAAAAGTAAATGTTCTAAAATAAAACATAGGTACTTACATCCTCAAAATCATACTTGTTCAGAAACCTTTGGAGGTGTTACTTTTGCCTTGTATTCCTTGATCTGTCGTCATGCTAAAGTTAGTCTGAGTTGAAAAAAAAATTCAATTCATAATTTTCTAAATTCATATTAATTTTAATTTATTTAAATACATTTATCTCAAATTTAAATCCAATCCATTTAATTGGATATGGATTAGATATAGACTCAATACATTTTTTGGATTATCCAAATTGCATTTTAGATTAGATTTTGACTTGACCCGATTCAGATGGAGTCAAGCCAATCCGGGTCTAGGTTGAGCAAAGTCGGCTCAAGTCCACGTCAAACCGAGTCGTCCGGGCCCAAGTCGAATCAAGTCGATATGGGCCAAAGTCAACCCAAGTCGTTCCGGGCCAAAGTCGAGCCAAGTCAACCCTGGGCCAAGTCGAGTTGAGTGGCCGATATTGAGTTGACTCGTGTCGATCGTGTCCGATATTGAGCCGAGTTGGCCCAGGCAAATGTCTAGTGAAGCCGGTCCAACCCCATGTCGAGTTGAGTCTTTTGGGTTCGATATTGAGTCGAAACGGCCCAGGCCGATATCCAGACGGCTGGGCCAGGGCTGATGTCGAGCCGAGTGGGCACGTTCCCAATGTCGATATAAGCGGATCCGAGTCGATGTCGAGCCGAGCAGGCAGGTTGATGTCGAGCCGAACAGGCTCGGGTTGATATCGAGTTGAGCAGGCGGGTTGATGTCGAGCCGAGCAGGCCCAGGTTGATATCGAGTCGAGTGGTCCCGGGCCAATGTTGAGCAGAGCAATCCCAAATCAATGTCGAGCCGGGCAGGCCCGAGCTGATGTCGAGCCTAGTGATCCCGGATCGATGTCGAGTCGTCCGGACCTAGGTCGATGTTGAGTCGTCCAAACCCAGGCCGATGTCAAGTCGCCCAGGCCCAGGCTGATGTCGGATCGTCCGGGCCCGGGCTGATGTCGAGCCGAGCGGGCCTAGGTCATTGTTGAGCAAAGCGAGTCTAGGCTGATGTTGAGCTGAGCCGACATGTTCCTGATGTTGATATGAGCGGGCCCTGGGTCAATGTCGAGTCGAGCGGGCTCGGGTCGATGTCGAGTTGAGCGGGCCCGACCCAAAGTTGAGCCAAGCAGGGGCCCCAATTGATGTCGACCCGAGCTGACTAGAGCCAATGTCTAGTTGACTCGTCTAGGTCGGGGTAGATGTTGAGCCAAGCAGTCCCAGGGTCATGTCGAGTCGAGCAGTATCGGGCCGATGTCGAGCCATGTCGAGTCGAGTGGTCCTTAGTTGAGCAGGCTCGAGCCGATGTCGAGCCAAGTAGTCCCAGGACCATGTTGAGTCGATTGGGCCTGAGCAAATGTCGAGCCGAGCGGTCACGGGCCGATGTCGAGCTGAGTAATCCTGGGTCGATGTCGAGTCAAGCAGGCCCAAGCCGATGTTGAGCCAATCTAGCCTGGGTCGATGTTGAGCCAAGCTAGCCTGGGTCGATGTCGAGCCAAGCTAGCCCAGGTCGATGTCTAGTCGAGCATGCTCGGGCCGATGTTTGTGTCCAAGGCTGGGCAGATGTCGAGCCAAGCAGTCCCAGATCCATGTCGAGTCTAGTGGGCATGAGATGATATCGAGTCTAGTGAGCCTGAGTTGATGTCGAGTCGCACGATCTTGGGCACATGTTGAGTCAAGCAGGCTTGGGCCGATGTCGAGCTGAGCAATCTTGGGTTGATCTCGATTCGAGCAGTCCCGAGCTAAAGAGGCTTGGGTTGTTGTCGAGTTGTCTAGGTTTGGGTCGATGTCGTGTCGTTCAGTGTGGGGCAGATGTCGAGCCAAGCAGTCCCAGGCCGATGTCGAGCCAAGCAGTCCTAGGCCGATGTCGAGTGGAGCGGGCCCACGTTGAGTTGAGCGTGCCCAGGCCGATGTCGACCTGAGCAAGCCTGGGTCGATGTTGAGACGAGAATGCTGGAGTCAATGTTGAGCCGAGCGGGCCCGGGTTGATGTCGAGTTGTCCAGGCCTAGGTCAATGTCGAGCTGAGCAATCTGGTTAGATGTTGAGCCGAGCGAGTTCTGGTCGATGTCGAGTTGTTTGAGCCCTGGTCGATGTCGAGTCGTTCAAGCCCTTATGTCGAGTTGAGCGGACCTGGGTCGATTTTGAGCCAAGTGGGCATGGACCTTTGTTGAGTCCAGCGGGCCTAATATTAATTTGAGTGGGCCCGGGCCATTGTCAAGCCAAGCGGGCCAAGGTCTATGTCGAGTTGAGCGGGCCCTAGCTGAGCAGGCCCAAGCCGATGTCGAGCCAAGCTAGCCCGGGTCGATGTCTAGTTGAGCGGGCTCAGGCCGATGTTTGTGTCCAAGGCATGGCAGATGTCGAGCCAAGCAGTTCCAGGCCCATGTCAAGTTGAGCAGTACCTGGTCGATGTCGAGTCGAGTGGTCTCCCATGTCGAGTTGAGTGGGCCCCGACCGATGTTGATTCGAAAAGGTTCGAGCCGAATAGGCTCAGGTCGATGTCGAGTCGTCTGGGCCTGGGCCGATGTCGAGCTCAGTAATCCAGGTAGATGTCGAGGCGAGCAAGCCCGAGCCGAGCGAGCCCTGGTCGATGTCGAGTCGTTTGGGCTTGGGCTAGTGTTGAGTCACCCGGGCCCGGGCCGATGTTGAGCCAAGCGAGCATGGGCCTATGTTGAGTTCAGCGAGCTCGGGCCTGATATCAATCTAAGGGGCCTCGATCGTTGTTGAGCCAAGCAGGCCAAGGTCGATGTCAAGTTGAGCGGGCCCTAGCTGAGCAGGCTTGAGCCGATGTCGAGCCAAGCAAGCCCGAGTTGATGTCTAGTCGAGCGGGTTCGGGTTGATGTTTGTGTCCAGGGCGGGGTCGATGTCGAGTCGTTTGGACCTATGTCAAGTCGTCCGGGCCCGCTCCTATGTCGAGCCGAGTGAACCCGGGTCGATATCGAGCCGAGTTGGTCCACATCCAGGTTGAGTCGGTTTAGGCTCAATTCGAGCCAAGTTAATCTGTGTCCATATCAAAATGGATTTAATGTAATTGACAAAGTGAATTTAATATAATTAACAAAATGAATTAAATTTAATCCATTTTAAATAAATTTTAAAAAAATTAAATAAATTTAATTTAGTTAAAATGGATAAATGAATTTGGATTAGATCTTGTTCGATCTATGAACACCCCCTACCAATCAGTTACCATCATATGCCCGTATATCAAACTTTAGGCGAAAGGTGCCATCCCCTATGTTTGAATGGTCATTAAAAATCAAGGAAAGACTTGACAATTCTCGGACTCTGAGGAAGACTACTAATATTAGTTCTTGTGGGTACTTCTACGGTGATTGCTAATGGTGCATCTAATTTTCCGAGATTTTTTTCCATTTAGATTTGGTTGAAAGTATCAGGCAAGAATGGCAATTCATTCTATTCAGAGTAATCAATGCCCTAACTAGTTGTATACAAGAGAAGGTCTCGCTAAGATAGAAAAACCTTAAATATCAAAGCAAAATGTGAGTCATAGAAAGGTCCTCAAGTAACCTTACAGGGAACATTAATTGTTTGAAAAAATAAAGTAATTTTTTTATTTATTTTGATTACAGGGAACCTTACAGGGTGCCATTACCTAAAGTAATATCAAACTTCCTTGCTTTCAAGAATCTGCAAGAAATGTGCTAAATTCATCTTTAAACAATACAACAAGGTAAACAAGTCATATCCATATGTGAATTTCCTCTGTCAGACGTTTATCAACAGAAAAATATGCAAAAAGATCATGCTAGAGCCATTAGGCCTGTATTGAAAAAAACACAAACAAAAACTAGTAAGAGTGTTTGGGACCTCAATAGCATATGGTAGTCATCATTTCTTGGAGGTAGCAAGTTATCCAACACAAGCGCCTGTCGAAATGCATCCACTGCTTGGAGCTCTTTAACATCTCGAACATCCTCAATGGAGAGGGAATTGCTCCTGCTACCACCTTTTCTGCTTGGTTGATGCATTAGTGCTCTCCTTTTCAGACTGCCAATTCTTGTCCACCGGTCATCCTCTGAATTATTCTCGAAACTCAGTTTCCTCTCTCTTCTTTCATCCAATCCTTCAAAGCCTAATCAAAATAACAATAAACTCAATTTCACAAAGAACTAATAATTTATTGGCAAGTATCCAATCCATTGAAGCTTAATTCCATTCAATCACGCTCAGCTAGCTAATTCACACCTTTGAATCTAAAAGAAATGAAATCTTTATACAAATTCCTAACAAAGAAACATTGAAATAACTATGATAAAGTACAATTCCAAACAATAAAGGAAAGGAGAGCTTTAGTTACTCACAGTTGTTGGTTGACATGTCAGCGAAGATGGAATGGTAGTGAAACAGAAATCAAAGGCACAGATAAATTTCAAAATTTATAACTTTTTGGTTTGGGTTGAATGACACGTAAGTTGGTTATTTTCTTTTCGGAGTGTTCGTTAATAATGAAGAGGAAACACAAAGTGTCGGCGGAAGACAAAATTAATGATACAGTAAATTTGGATACAACGTTATATTCTCATAAACAAAGAAATCTAATGAACAAATTGATACACAAATCTATCATATATATGCTTCACCTCATTCACATATAAATTATCTCTATTATCACTTTTTTTTTTTTTGCTTCAGATGTTATTTTCCTAACTTTGCCTTGGTGGGTCCACCATTCATGAGTTCATGATGTTCAACTTGCCTCCAATTTACCTTTCTCTTTAACTTCTTCATATTTCTTTTTAATTCTTATTCTACCTTTATGAGCTGTTTCTATTATTTGCTAATCTTACCTTCTTTTGACATGTTTCTATTATTTCATATAACATAATTTAGTGTGCTTTGGATTATACAATGCCACAATTTGTTTTAAAAGTTCATTTTAAAATATATAAAATGGTAAATTCACTTCCAGATTAATCACCATTTGTGGCTGTGCTGCGGTTCTCAATATTGGAGAAATTCATGGATAATTAATACAGTCCATAGACGAGTGATAAAGATAAAATAGCCTCTGTGATGGATTAATCCAAGAGACAGAAAAAAGATGTAACACTATGATTAAAGAGAAGCGGAGCGAATAAAACAAAAAATAATTCATTTAATATACCCGGTGGAGGAATATTTTTTATACATACAATATACCTCATTTTTAATTATTGAATTTTAAATATTACATATTATATCGTCAAGCATTAATACTATGATTAAGAAATCATTAAAGGGAAAATAACACACTATTTACAGGAAAAGCTCTATTTTGTGTGGAGGAGAAACATGGGTTTTTCTTTTTGCCTTCCCATGTTATAGTCATCAACTTTAATATAAACACCTTAAGTAACCTGTTTGGTTTTTATTGAGATATATAGAAAAATTTAAATTCTCTAAAACGGTTGGTAAAATGTAATTATTTTCCCAATAAATTGATGATATGGTGATGGGATTGCTTGCAGAAGTTATAAAATTAATAACTACGCCACAAGGATCTTCTTTAACCAACAAGGCAAGAACATTATGTGAACTCCATATTTTTGTCACATTGCTGCTTGAATTTTCCAAAGAAACAACAAAGACTGCATCAAATCCTCCTGCCCCTGGCACTCCAGCCAACAGTACTCCTTCCAAGTTCAATGTACCATCTAGAAGTTGCGTTTGTGATTCTGGTTCAATCTGTACACATTGAAATTAACTTATAAGTCTTCTTTAGTCATAAATTGTCAAAAATAATAATAATTAAATAATGAACCCAACAGAAATATGATTTTATAACACCAAATCTCTGACTACAATTGAATGAGTTGAATAGGGAAATATAGCAATTATGCTCAGTAAACATGAATTTTCTGATTGATTCAAGGGTTCATAATTGACAAAGTTGAAACATAATAACTCTGTTTTATGTTTTAACTGAACCCGAGTTGTGACACTCCTAAATACTAAAAGAAGATACACCCCAGAAGGTTCAAGTATTAAATTATCGTCATGAATCAACTATACCAAAATCTGAAGATGTTAAATGATCAATTGCTTTTATGTTGATTTGAAATGGGGTGAGCAGTGGTTTGAGGGCTACTTAACAAGAACAGGCTAATAAAATGATCTTATTTTGTGTATCATCTGTTACAAAAATTATCTTATTTTAACATGTCTAATGTGCCCCTTCAAGCAAGAGATCTTTAGGTTTGAAGCGTGGACAATGCACAACCCACCATGCTTGTGTTGCAATTCAATTTTTTTTAAACGGATGAAGGTGCTAAGGATTGAACTCTAGACCACTTGGCCATATAGGCCCTAGAACCATGCTATGAACGGATCTCAAAAGCCTAAGTTGTTAGCTGAAAATGTATGAATAGTTTATTTACATATTTAACTCCCTGAAACAAGTTTATGATATAGGTACTAAATTGTACTTTCTAAGCCAACACACTAACAAAGTAATCACTTGGTAGTGCAAGAAATTTTGATATGGGACTTTTTCAGTTCTTGATCTACAGTGTATTATAGCAATGCATGCTATGGAATGCACAGATAGCAAGTAGATTGACCATAAAGTGAATCCAACCTTAACACTTCCGTATGAATCATTGGGATGGCCTATATTATTTGCAAGTAAATAGTGAAACTTAGATGTATGATCATTCTTATTCACAAGATAAGAAATGTAGTACCTAAAGAGGTATGGATAAATTAAAGTCACTAATTTTCAATCGAAAAATTTACAAGGGTATGCGTTTCACCAAGACATATTTTGTATGACATAAATCAACATCATATGAACAGAGAACAGTAAAAACAAGTGCTCAATGGTTATCAACATCAGGCGCATATGGTATCTAATCCTCAGCATGGCATCTTTTGCACTAAACAGCGCTTTAATAACTGCTTCTTGGTTAGGTTCAGAAGGTAGTTCTATCCACTGATAACGCAATTTGAATTTCAAAGTTAAAAAAATCCACATGAAAGAAGAAATGTTACTATATATGAAAAATAGTAGAACTTGACAAAATAAAATACAAGTCTTAAACAAGAAATCTTATCACAATTGAACTTGTGAAGTTTACAACCTCTAACTGAAATCCCGACTACAATGACTGCAGACTTGAAATTAAGTCGACAAGAATCATAGAATAACCTATGTTGATAGTCACAATATCAAATTTAATTTCTGGGCATGAGAAGCAAATTAGGAATAACCTATGTTGATTGCTCCTCCGTCTCTTGACGCAAAAGAAACTTTTCAATTTTGCCCTCTGGCCCCCTCCCTCCCAAAGGGTCAGCTCCCCTTCAAACTTGGGGTGAAAAACTAATAGATGTATAATGTATTTCCAAAAATATAATTTTTAAATCAATCTCATTTACAAACACTCCATTGTTCATTGCTAAGTGTTACAAAACTGACCATTAGAGTTGGGCCACAATTTTTCACATCATTCCTTAATTATAAGATTTGAGTTTACTGTGAACTATGAAGTTCATAATTCTCAGGCAACAAGGTCATATCAAGTATGAAGGGTGTCAAGAGGTGCAATAAAGATGCCAAAATTTCAGTTGAGTTCCAACTATACATCCAGCCACAATCAGATTATGGTCTGGAAAATATAATGAGTATTTTTTTTTCCTGCAAATAAGCTTCTTCTAATCTATACTCCTCTCCAGGGTAGCTCTAGATAAACCATCAAGGCAATACGGGAAGTGTATTTATATAATCCAACCACAATCAGATTATGGTCCGAAACATATAATGAGTATGGTTATTGCCTGCAAATAAGCTTCTAATCTATACTCCTCTCCAGAGTAGCTCTAGATAAACCATCAAAGCAATAAGAGAAGTGTACATAATCAGTAAAGATGTACCACTTCTTCAAAAACTGTAAAAAAAAGTGTAAAAGGCTAATCCAGAGCAAGAATATCATAGGGACACACAACATTTAATTTATCTGATTGTGACAGGAAGAATTGTCCAGCAATTTACTTTAGTTAAATGAGTATACAAATTCTGATTTAAAATTAGTTCAATTAAATTGATGTCAAAACTAATTTCCAAGAAATACCTTGTTTGATCTGAGCATGCTGCAGCTTTCAATCACAGATTTATATGCATTCCATTGTTCCTTTGCTAATTTGCTTACCAAGTTTAATTTGCTGAATTTGCCTCTGACAATCTTCTCCATGTGTCCAGGCTTTCTGAGGGTCAGACTTTTGCCATTTTTTGACAGCCCCAACCATTGATGGCGTGGATGATCCACCACTTCCAGGTTCTCCTAGTAACTAGAAAGGAAAAAGATATTAATCAGCCTTAGAACCAAGAGAATTCATATGTCATAGCAATACATACAAACATTCATACATCGATGTATACTGTTGGGAAAAACGGGTAATTTTCTCACTAAAACAGAACTCTAACAGAGCTACCCGACAAATAATATTGAATAAATAAAGCGGAATAATAAAAGAGATAAAGAGGAAAAAACACACCTGAAAATTTGTTAACGGAGTTCGGCATGTTTAGCCTAATCTCCGAGCACAAAATAGCCCACTTTTATTATTATGGGAGAAGATATTACAAATTGGGATATCTAACAGTGAAGGAGGAGAGTTTAATTTATAACCCTCAAACCTTCTTCCCAAACAATGAACCCACCGATGTGGGATTTGGGATTAAGCCAAAATCAACAAATATCCACCTTGGCTTAATTTTAAGTCTCACCTAAAACAAATCTTCTCAAAACCTAACAAAAACAAACTTTGTAGTGCTTCAAATTTGCGCCTCCGGGCGCCAACTTCAAATGTGCAAGATATTAACCAAGTCTAAACAATGTTCAAACTTGGTCCTTGTAACCACCTTGGTGAGCATATCTGCAGGATTCTCCGTAGTGTGAATCTTCTGGAGAACAATCTCCTCTTCTTCGAGAATCTCACGCACAAAGTGATAACGAACATCAATGTGCTTCGTCCGTGCATGAAAGACTTGATTCTTTGCTAAATGAATAACACTTTGACTGTCAGAATATAACTCAAGTTGTTTCTGACCAACTCCCAAGTCTTTAAGCAACCCATGAAGCCAAATTGCTTCCTTCACAGCCTCTGTAATTGCCATATACTCTGCCTCTGTCGTAGACGACTGCAAGGTAGACTTCCAACTAACTGGCGCTTTTGCTAAAGTGAACAAATAGCCAGTTGTAAACCGTCGCTTATCCAAACCACCTGCATAATCAGAATCACAATATCCAACTATGCATTGACCAAGTGATTCATCTTGCTCAAATGTCAATCCAACATCTAAGGTATTTTGGAGGTACCGTAGAATCCATCTCACAGCTTGCTAATGTCCCTTGCCCGGATTATGCATGTACCTGCTAACAACACTCACAACCTGTGAAATATCTGGTTTTGTACACACCATTGCATACATCAAGCTTCCAATTGCATTTGCATATGGGACTTTCGCCATGTATTCTCGTTCTTCATCAGTCGTCGGAGATAAACGGCTACTCAATTTCAAATGAGGAGCAAGTGGGGTACTTACAGGTTTTGTATCTTCTTGTATACCAAAACGTTGTAGTACCTTTTGCAAATACTGCTTCTGTGACAACCAAAGTTTTCCCCTCTCCCTGTCCTTGTTTATCTCCATGCCGAGAATCTTCTTGGCTTCCCCCAAATCCTTCGTCTCGAACTCTTTACTCAACTGAGCCTTTAACCTGTCAATCTCAACTTGGCTCTTTGCTGCAATCAGCATATCATCAACATATAAGAGTAAGTAAATGTAGGAACCATCTTCAAGTCTGCGCAAATACACACAGTGATCATATTTGTTTCTCTTGTACTTCTGATCCTTCATGAACTTATCAAATCGTTTGTACCACTGTCTCGGAGATTGTTTCAGTCCGTACAACGATTTGCTAAGTTTACAAACCCAATCTTCTTTACCATCAACCTTGTATCCTTCTGGTTGAGTCATATAGATTTCCTCCTTCAAATCACCGTGTAGGAACGCGGTCTTTACATCAAGTTGAGCAAGCTCCAAATTCAACTATGCTACCAAGGCCAACAAAATTCGAATGGAGGAATGTTTAACAACTGGAGAAAATACCTCATTATAATCAATTCCCTCCCTCTGAGCAAAGCCTTTAGCAACCAACCTTGCCTTGTAGCGAACATATTCTTTATTAGGAAATCCTTCTTTCTTTGCAAATACCCATTTGCACCCAATTGCCTTCTTACCTTTTGGTAATTGTGCCAGCTTCCATGTCTTGTTCTTCTTCAAAGACTGCATCTCCTCTTCCATCGCACCTGCCCAATTACCACTCTCTGAACTCAGAATGGCTTCTGGGTAAGTGGATGGAATGTCATCAACAACTGGAAGTGCATAGGCAACCATATCCATGCAACGAGCAGGCTTCTGAATATCTCGCCTATGTCTTCTAACTGCAATTGGCGCTGATTGTTGTTGAGATTCTTGGGTAGGAACCTCTTTCTCATCTAACTCTTCTTCTGTCATAGGAGAGTCACTTGTGGTATTTCGTGTTGGGATCACCACTGTCGGCTCAAACTCCACCTACTTCCGGGCACACTCCACCTATTGTGGAGTACTATCAGCTTCTTCTGGATTTACCTTCTTTAACATGGAAGATTCATCAAAGGTAACATCCTTGCTGATAATCGTCTTCTTTGCCTCTAAACACCACAAACGGTATCCCTTCACTCCAGGACTAAAGCCCATGAAAAAAGCCTTCTTTGCCCGTGGATCCAACTTTGATTCAATCACATGATAATATGCAATAGAACAAAAAACATGCAAAGAATCATAATCAGTTGCAGGTTTTCCAGACCATACCTCTAACGGGGTTTTGCCATCTATAGTAGATGATGGCAAACGATTGACGAGATGTTGAGCGTATGTCACAGCCTCAGCCCAAAACTCTCTCCCTAACTCAGCATTAGACAACATACAACGAACTTTCTCCACAAGTGTCTTGTTCATACGCTTCGACACCCCATTCTGTTGTGGTGTTTTTCTAACAGTGAAGTGTCGACCTATGCCACAATCTTGACATACCTTCAGGAACGGATCACTCTTGTATTCTCCTCCATTTTCTGTTCGGAGAACCTTAATCTTCCTTCCTGTTTGGTTTTCAACTTGACCTTTCCACTTAAGGAAAATTTCAAGCACATCATTTTTGTTCTTCATAGTAAACACCCAAACTCTCCTGGAAAAATCATCCACAAAAGTGACAGAATAATGCCTACCTCCGATTGACGGAGTCTTGGCAGGTCCCCACACATCTGAATGCACATAATCCAGAATACCCTTGGTATTGTGAATTGCAGTGCCAAACTTCACTCTTCGTTGTTTTCCCAGAACACAATGCTCACAAAATTCAAGTTTGCAAGCCTTCGTACCTTTCAACAGTCCCTGCTTGGTAAGAATTTGCAAGGATTTCTCTCCAGCATGTCCCAACCTCATATGCCACAACTTCGTTGCCTCGACATCCTTCTTAGAGCTAGAAGTTGTTGTCGCTACTGTCCCCACCACTGTACTACCTTGATAGTAATACAAATTGTTCTTCCTCACGCCTTTCAACATCACTAATGCTCCTGAAGTTGCTTTAAGAATTCCATCTCGCATCGTCACAACTAGGCCTTTAGATTCTAAAGCCCCTAATGAGATGAGATTCTTCTTCAACTTTGGCACGTACCGTACATCCCGCAAAATTTTGGTGGATCCATCATGATTCCGCAGCTTGATTGAACCTATCCCAACTGTCTTACATGGATTATCATTACCCATGTAAACAACCCCGCCATCGAGTTCCTGAAATTCAAAGAACCTTTCCCGAATGGGACATATATGATAGGTACAACCTGAATCCAATATCCACTCATCTGGATACGATGATGCTGAAAGCGAGACAATTAAAGAGATATCCGATTCCACATCATTTTTGCATTCTACAACATTTGCATCTTGCGGAGCCTTCCCTTTCTTTTGCAGTTTTGGACAGTCTTTCTTCCAGTGTCCTTTTTCATGACAGAAAGCACACTCATCTTTGGCAATGACTTGAACTTTAGACTTAGACCTCCCTCTTCTCCCATTTGTCTGGCTTTGCTGATGACCTCTTGCTACCAATGCTTCTTCTGATGTCGTTGATTTGGTTTTCATCTTATCCTGCTTTCTCAATTCATGACTATATAAAGCAGAACAAACAGCATCTAACGACACATTCTCCTTCCCGTGAAGGAGTGTAGTCTCCAAATGTTCAAATTCATCAGGAAGAGATGATAACAACATCAAAGCCAAATCCTCATCCTCAAACTTCACATCTAAATTCAACAGGTCTGTTACTAATTGATTAAACATAGTGATGTGTGCATTCATAGTAGTACCTTGTTGGTAGTCAAATCGGAACAACCTTTTATTCATCAGGAGCTTGTTCTGACCACTCTTCTTCAGAAACTTGTCCTCCAATGCCTTCCACAGTTTGTGTGCAGAAGTCTCGTTTTTTTACAGCATACTTCTGCTCTCTGGACAAGCAGGATCGAATAGTTCCGCATGCCAACCGGTTGATGATGCTCCAGTCTTTCTCCTCTACCTCTTCTGGTTTCTCTCCTTCAATAGCAATATCAAGACCCTGTTGAAAAAGGGAGTCCAAGACCTCTCCTTGCCACATGCCAAAATGTCCAGTGCCATCAAATATTTCCACTGCCAATTTCAAAGTGGACACCGGGAACCTCGACCATGATGACGAGGAGCCCGACACTCTGGATACATCCTTCGCTTCTTCTTCTTGATTTGCCATTACAAACTCAAAATATAGTATTCAATATTACAAATAATTTCAAACAACCCAAGGCGAACCTTCGGCTCTTGATACCACTTGTTGGGAAAAACGGGTAATTTTCCCACTTAAACAGAACCCTAACAGAGCTACCCGACAAATAATATTGAATAAATAAAGCGGAATAATAAAAGAGATAAAGAGGAAAAAATACACCCGAAAATTGTTAACGGAGTTCGACCTGTTTAGCCTAATCTCCGAGCACAGCTGAAATAGCCCACTTTTATTATTATGGGAGAAGATATTACAAATTGGGATATCTAACCGTGAAGGAGGAGAGTTTAATTTATAACCCTCAAACCTCCTTCCCAAACAATGAACCCACCGATGTGGGACTTGAGATTAAGCCAAAATCAACACATACATGCATCCAACCATACATACATTCATCCATCATTACATACATACATCCATCTATGCATCCATACATTGTCCATCCATCCACCCATCCATCCATCAATATATACATACATACATCCAACCATTCATATATCCATATATCCATGCATAAATAAATCAATCCATATAGTATCCAACAAGAACGAGGCAGGAAGATATACCTATTTGACATGAATAGGTACAAGGAGTTTTGCAAGGCATGCAAATACTTGTTTCTAATTAATATGTTTTTTTCTTTTATTTTCTTCACTTCCTGCACAATATAATATTTTATAGTTAGTAATTGATAATATGAGATAATTATAAAAATTAATATATCATGAAATGTAATCTAACATTGATTCTGGTGATTTCAGTGTTGCTCTATATCGATAGACAAAAAAGCGGCGGTTGCTTTGATATCATCATAACCAGTTATCTCCTTCAAATCAGGACGGACACAACATGTCTCATCACTTTTTGCCCATAGAGTTTCAATGACTGCAAGGTCACCAGTCTTGAATGACTAATAAAACTGGTTGTTTGCCCTATAAATTGTTTTCTTGCTATCTTTTTGAAGGTTTTTTCAGAGTATACCTTATTACTGCTGCTTCAGCATAATTCTTTTCATGTTTTCATTGTTCAACTGTGTAAATTAAAGTTAATGGTTTAACCAATATGGTCACCGGACAAAACAAATGGTATTCTATAAAATAAAATATGATCCTTCTCCCACAATAAACCGGGAGAAAAATATGATAGAGAAAATGTCAATATAAAGTTTTGGCTTTCCAAAATAGAGATAGGGCTGACTCAATATACCCCTGAGTTTAAGAAACACCGGATAGACAAAAAAGTGTTTGCCTTTCTTATTGACATAAGGAGATTTAAAAATGATAGGAATACACCCAGTTGGGATAGACGTAAAATCTACAAAGAAATCAAGAATCTAAGGAAATTCTTTTAGTTTCTTTAAGTTTGTTAAGTTTCTTTAAGTTATTTTAAGTTTCTTTAATGAAATTTAAGGTATGTGGTGTAACATGAATTTAAATATTTTAGTTCAATGTTTTTTTCTTTTATCAATAGTAATTTTTCAACTTGATTTCATAATTGATCATAACTAAGAAATGAGGTTTTCATAATATGAGTGTATTGACTTTCTCTCTCCAAGTTACAAGTAAATTATGTAGTAATCTACTAATAATAAGATTCTATCATTATCAAATTAATTGCGTACAAAAACCAACTTACAATAATTGCGTATATACAAGTGTATGGAGACTTTCTCTCTCAAAATCACAAGCTAATTAATTAAAGATCCACAAATCATATAAATCTTTCATTATTAAATTAATTGCATATAATTACGTACAATATCGTACAATAATTGCGTATAATTTGATAATTATTATTTCATTAATAAGAAACTTTTGATTTATTTGCTATGTTGTTTCAACGTTTATGCAATTATAATTTATTTATATAATTATTATCTAATATAATAAAAAGTATTATTTTAACATAAACTTCTTGATAAAATTATGTTTTTTTTTTTAAGTTTTATCTTTGTAAAAAATATTTAATAAATATTTGGATGCCTATTAATGTGAGTATGAATATTTGTATGATTGTATTGGAATGAAGATGAGACACAAATATATACAAGTTCTAAGGAAACCATATTTCTTGTGACCCTTTATATGCATTACAATATTTTGTAAAAGAAATATTTAATGAATATTTGGATGCGTACAAATGTGAGTATAAAGATTTTCATTATTTTAATGGAATGAAGATGAAACACAAATATATATAAGTGTATGGAAACTTTCTCTCTCAAAATTACAAGCTTATTAGGTAGAGATCCACTAATCATAGGAGTCTATCATTATTAAATTATTTGCATATAATTGCGTACAACATCGTAAAATAATTGCGTATAATTTGATAATTATTATTTCTTTAATAACACACTTTTGATTTATTTGCTATGTTGTTTCAAAGTTTATGCAATTATAATTTATTTATATATTTATTATTGAATATAATAAAAAGTATTATTTTAACATCAAATTATTGATAAAATCATTTTTTTTAAGTTTTATCTTTGTAAAATAAATATTTAATAAATATTTGGATTCGTACTAATGTGAGTATAAATATTTCTATTATTGTATTGGAATGAAGATGAGACACAAATATATACAACTTCAAAGGAAACTATATTTTTTGTAACTCTTTATATGTATTACCACTCTTTATAAAAAATATTTAGTAAATATGTGTATGCGTACAAATGTGAGTATAATTCATGACGGCCAAATGGAGTATAACTCTATTCTATTGTCATTTTTGCCGAAATACCTCATTGAACTCTTATCTCATATATGAAGTATAGATAGATAGATAGATATAGATAAAGAGATAGATGGATAGATAGATTGATATAGATAGAGAGATAGATAGATAGATAAATAGATAGATGGATATAGATAGAGAGATAGAGAGATAGATAGAGAGATAGATAGATAAATATAGATAGATATAGATAGATAGAAAAATAGATAGATATAGATAGATAGAAAAATAGATAGATATACATCTTCTACGGAAATCATATTTTTTGTAACCCTTTATATGCATTACCATATTTTGTAAAAAAAATATTTAATAAATATTTGTAAGCGTACAAATGTGAGTATAATTCATGACGATCAAATGGAGTATAACTCTTCTCCAATGTCATTTATGCCGAAATACCTCCTTGAACTCCTATCTCATATCTGAAGTATAGATAGATAGATATAGATAGAGAGATAGATAGATAGATATAGATAGAGAGGTAGATAGATATAGATAAATATATATATATAGATAAATAAATATATATATAGATAAATATAGATAGATATAGATAAATATAGATAGATATAAATATAGATAGATAGATATTGATAGATATAGATAGATAGATAGTATAATATAAAGATAGATAGATAGTATAATAGATAGATAGATAGATAGTGTAATACATAGATAGATAGTATAATAGATAGATAGATAGTATAATATATATATATATATATATATATATAATATTTTACAAAAGATTATAGCCAATATTATTAAAAAAATAATAATTATCAAATTATACACAATTAATTTGGAGTAAGGTGAAACTGGATGTAGCTCTTTAAGAGTGAACCAGTATAAAAGCTTGCCTGTACTTTTTTTCTCATCCCTGCACTCGTTTATGGTTTTTGCTTAATTCTGTCAAATCTGTTAATTCTGGGTTTAATAAAAACTGTTCTTCCTGATTTGTTAAAGTTCTCTAATCACTAACACAGTATTAGTATATGAGGTTTTCATTGATTTAAGGACAAATAGTCTTATTCATTAAATCCTGACAAAGATTCATTTCCTTTGAAACCTTGTGTTGAATGAACTTGATTGTTTTCTTGGCATAATCTGTTCAAATTGTGTTAGACTGTTATGAAGAATCAATCTGTTTCGTTTAAAAACAATCTGTTTTACCCCTCCCCTCTTGAACTTAGACACTAATAGACTCAACAGAAGAGACACAAATATATACAACTTCTAAGGAAACCATATTTCTTGTAACCCTTTATATGTATTATCATATTTTGTGAAAAAAACATTTAATAAATATTTGGATGCTTGCAATTGTGAGTATAAATATTTTCATTATTGTATTGGAATGAAGAGTAAACATAATTGTGTACAATATTGTACAATAATTAGGTAGAGTTCCATTAATCATGGGATTCTATCATTATTAAATTAATTTCATATAATTGCGTACAATATCGTACAATAATTCCGTATAATTTGATAATTATTATTTTTTTAATAAGACACTTTTGATTTATTTGCTATGTTGTTTTAAATTTTATGCAATTATAATTTATTTATATATTTATTATTGACGATAATAAAAAGTATTATTTTAACATCAAATTATTGATAATATCATGTTTTTTTTAAGTTTTATCTTTTGTAAAAAAATATCTCATAAATATTTGCATGCGTACAAATGTGAGTATGAATATTTTCAATATTGTATTGGAATGAAGATAAGACACAAATATATACAAGTGTATGCAAACTTTCTCTCTCCAAATTACAAGCTAATTAGATAGAGATCCACTAATCATAGGATTATATCATTATTAAATTAATTACATATAATTGTGTACAATAACGAACAATATAATTCGATAATTATTATTTCTTTAATAAGACATTTTTGTTTTATTTAGTATGTTGTTTCAAAATTTATGCAGTTATAATTTATTTATATATTTATTATTGAATATAATAAAAAGTATTATTTTAACATCAAATTATTTATAATATCATTTTTTTTAAGTTTTATCTTTGTAAAAAAAAATATTTAATAAATATTTGGATGCGTACAAATGTAAGTATGAATATTTTCATTCTGGTGTCTGGAGTGTCGCTCCCACCCGAATAGCAAATCTCTTCCTGACAAACAAATGGAGTAAAACTCTTTCCCATTGCTGCCGAAATACCTCCTTGAATTCTTATCTCACATCTGAATTATATTACTTCATAATCGTCTTTTCAAAAAAGTTTTGGGGATATTTTTGGCTGCCATCACTGACTCTTAATTTTGCTAACATAATAGTGTCTTTTCCTCCTTTTTGAACTTAGAGGAAAGTCTCCCTCATAAATAAAATAAAATCATATATCTTATATTAAATAGAATGTAGTGTTTCATCCTGTGTGGGTGAAAGCTGTGTACAAGTATATCACTATAGTGCGTCCAACCCTTATAATATATTATCAATATTCATGTAGTAGACCTTACTAATCTTAAACTTTTCTTTTCCACCAGATTTCAAAAACATTACTCTATTTTTCTTCTTTTAAGGGTTGTTGTCCCATACATACTTTGTCGCAAAATCTTTTCATGCATAGTATTCAAATATGTGACTAGTTCAGTTGTATAAGTTTAGAACCATGTGGTTTTGGATGAATTATTTCCCTAAAAATTTTGTTTTCGTATTAAATAAAAGAGAAATGGTTTAGAATACAATTTGGGATAACAAAAAGTTGTCCCCCTTGATTTTGAGGCATATTGTTCTTTAGAAGATAATGTATATGGGCATAGTAATGCACCAAGAACATGTATTGGAATGAAGATGAGAAAAGTATATACAAGTGTATCGAGACTTTCTATTTCGATATTTCGAAATCACAAACTAATTAGGTAGGGATCCATTAATCATTAGGATTTATCATTATTAAATTAATTGTCTATAATATTTTACAATAGTGTAATTTGATAATTGTTATTTCCTTAATAAGAGACTTTTGATTTATTTTTAATGTTGTTTCCAAATTTATGCACTTATAATATATGCACTTATAATTTATTATTTAATATAATAAAAAGTATTATTTTAACATTAAATTATTGATAATGTCATTCTTTTTTAATTTTTTTCTTTTGTAAAAAAAAGGTTTAATAAATATTTGGATGCGTACAATATGTGAGTATAAATATTTTCATTATTGTATGGGAATGAAGATGAGACACAAATATATACAAGTTTAGGGAGACTTTCTCTCTCCAAATTACAAGCTAATTAGGTAGAGATCCAATAATCATGAGGTTCTATCATTATTAAATTAATTGCATATAATTGCGTAAAATATCGTACAATAATTGTGGATAATTTGATATTATTATTTCCTTAATAAGACATTTTTTATTTATTTTCTATGTTGTTTCAAAATTTATGCAGTTATAATTTATTTATATATTTATTATTGAATATAATAAAAAAGTATTATTGTAACATCAAATTATTGATAATATCATGTTTATTAAAAAGTTTTATCTTTGTAAAAAAATATTTAATAAATATTTGGATGCTTACTAATGTGAGTATGGATATTTTTTTATTATTGTATTAGAATGAAGATGAAACACAAATATATACAAGTGTGTACGAAGACTTTCTCTCTCCAAATTAATTAATTACAAGTTAATTAGGTAGAGATCCACTAATCATGGAATTCTATCATTATTAAATTAATTATTAATTACCTGTAATTGCGTACAATAATAATTGTGTATAATTTGATAATTATTATTTTCTTAATAAGACACTTTTTTTTATTAATAATGTAATTCGATTTACATTCTGATCATCATAAAGTAATATAAAATTGTGCTCAACCAAAAGTGAAAAACTAATTTATTATAGATACAAGTGTTTGAGATTTAAACATAATAAATTTATCTTAAATTGATTAAAATAACCTACAATAATTAATTGCAGAAAATCTATTATCTGAAAGTTAACGATTCGCAATGTTGTTCCTGCCTCTATAGTTAGCTTTGGATTCCCAAACAGCCATATATACAATCTTGTCATTCTCTTGCATTTCTAAACCACTTTCAATTCTTCTCACAATTTATATTATCCAATAGTTAAAAATATATTTTTAATTGCATATTATAATTCCAATTTAAATAAATAAATTTTGTCACTAGATTTTTTGTAGTGATCCTTCTATAATGTTGGTGAAAATGTCTTTCCCTTCACGAGAACAATTAAGAGGTACAATAACGTACAATAATTAATTGCAGAAAATCTATTATGTCAAAGTTCACGATTCATAGTGTTGTTTCCTCTGGAGTTAGTTTTGGATTCCCAAACAGACATATCAACAATCATGGTCTTCTCTTCCATCTCCTAACCACTTTTCATTTTTCTTACCATTCATTCTCTTTTTCCTCCACTCTCCCAACAACACCACTACTGCTTATTTTCTTGACGTTATTATGCAGGTTTTGTGATGAAAGAGAGACAAACTATATTTATAAAAAACATGATTTTTAATCCATTATTACTTCCAATGTCAATTAAATACCCAACGTACAAATACGTAAATGATGACATAAAATGTCATTCCCTTCACGAGAATAATTAAGAGCACATACAATAATTGCAAACAATAGTTAATTGTGGAAAATCTATCATCTAAAAGTTAATTGCGGAAACTCTAACATCTAAAATTTAACGATTCGCAGTGTTATTTCTGCCTCTGTAGTTAGCTTTCGATTCCCAACCAGCCATATCAACAATCTTGACATTCACTTCCATTTCTAAACCACTTTTCATTCTTCTCACCATTCATATTTTTCAATAGTTAAAAATATATTTTGAATTGCATATTATAATTTCATTTTCAATATTTAGAATGACATAATATGAAAATATATTTTAAACTATAGAATCTTAAATATTTTTTACCCATGAATAATTTATTCTTTTGCTACAGTAAAAGCATAGGAAGAGAGATGAAAAAAAATTAAAAAGTTTATAAGCAAAAACTTATATTGAATAACAATACATCATGGATAACTTTTTTCATGTAAGGATATATTTATACCGTTTTCTCTGTACTTGTTCGGCACCGAGAAACTAGAAGGAATTTCAACTTTAAAATACGACCATGGATAATTTTTTTTGTTTTTTATTAATCTTGCCATGACTAATTTATTCTTTTGCTACAGGAAAGCATAGGAAGAGAGATGAAACAAAATTGAAGAGTTTATAAACAAAAACTTATATTGAATAACAATACATCTTAGATAACTTTCTTCATCTAGGAATATATTTATACCGTTTTCTTTGTAATTTTTCGACACCGAGAAACTAGATGGAATTTCAAATTTAAAATACGACCACGTGGCACAAATTTTGTTTGAAATTTGTAATGAAAAAGAGTTGTACTGAAAGAAAGAGTTGTAATGAAAAATGTGTAATGGAACAAGTAAAGGATCAAGGTGTGATTACATCTCGTGAAATGTTATATTTTATAATCACCTCATATCATCAATCATTAACTATAAGCTATTATATTACGTAGGTTTACGAATGTAAGGAGAGAAACAATATTGTTAAAAAACACTAATTTTAATCCATTGTTACAACCTTGCATTCTATTTCCAATATGTTTTCTTACCATCTTCTAATATACCAATTTCTTATATGGTATCAGAGCACCGATCTAAACAACCTCTGCAATCCCCACATGAGAAAGTCCACTCATTTACTGTTATGAGTTGATAGGTGGTATTTCAGTTATGCATAGTATTGAAGATAGTTATGACCAATATTATTAAAGAAATAATGATTATCAAATTATACGCAATTATTGTACGTAATTATACATAATTAATAGTGATAGAATTCCATGATTAGTGGATCACGATATAATTAACTTGTAATTTGGAGAGAAAAAGTCTCCATACACTTATTTCCTACACACAAGAGAATAAAATTAACTCCATTTTTCTAACCATCTTCTTATATAGATTTTTCTTATATGGTATCAAAGCACCGATCTAAACAACGTTTGGCTTAGCACAATTCTGAATGTCTTAAAAGATTAAGAATTTGCCAAAGCTCAAGAGATGTGGATTAATATAAACAATGTCAACATTGTGCAATGAAGTTTGAGAGAAGTTTCCTACAGAAGGATTAAAACTTATGCTACAGTGTTTCGGTGGGATACCAAAAGTTATAAAGGGATCTTCAAACATGGATTTAAACCATGGTCACGTCACAAGGAGAAACTCCTAACTCTTTTTATTTTAATTTGTATGACTATGTTCATCATGGAGGCAAAGCACTTAATTCCGATACGCTTCCATTTGAAAGACATGTTTTTGTCAACGCAACTAACAGTATTTCTTGGAGACAAAGAATTCCCACTGCAATCCTCACACGAGAAACCCCACTTAGATTTGACTGTTATGAGATTTGTGAGATAGGTGGTATTTCAGTTATGACAGATATTATTAAGGAAATAATGATTATCAAATTATACGTAATTATTGTACGCAATTAATTTGATAATGATAGAATTCCATGATTAGTAGATCACTACACAATTAGCTTGTAATTTGGAGAGAGAAAGTCTCTATACACTTATTTCCTACTAAGTTTAGCCCAATTCTCATTGCCTATGATTTAGCCCAATTCTCATTGCCTTCAAAGATGAAGAATTTGCCAAATCTCAAGAGATGTGGATTAATATAAACAATGTCAACGTTGTGCAATGAAGCTTGAGAGAAGTTTCCTATAGGAGGATTGATACTAATGCTACAATGTTTCGGTGGGATACCAGGAGTTATTTAGATCTCTATACATGGATTTAAGCCATGGTCACAAGGAGAAATTCTTAACTTTGTTTATTATAACTTGTATGACTAAGTTTATGATGGAGGCAAACCACTTAATTGCGATACTCTTTGATTTGAAAGACATGTTTTTGTCGGCGTAACTAACAACACTTTCTTGGAGACTAAGAATTCCCATTGAAATACTCACATAAGAAACTCCACTCCTCAGATTTTACTGTTATGAGATTTGTGCGATAGGTGGTATTTTATTTATGCATAGTCTTAAAGATAGTTATGGCCAATATTATTAAGCAAATAATGATTATCAAATTATACGCAATTATTGTACGCAGTTATACGCAATTAATTTGATAATCATATGATCCCATGGTCACTACCAAATTAGCTTGTAATTTGGAAAGATAAAGTCTCCATACACTTATTTCATACACACAAGAGAATAAAATTATCTTCATTTTTCTTACCATCTTCTTATATGGTATCAGAGCATCGGTCTAAACAACCTCTTCTTAAGCACAATTCTCATAGCCTTAAAAGATCAAAAATTTGCCAATGCTTAAGAGAGGTTGATTAATATAAACAATGTCAACATTGTGCAAGGAAGCTTGAGAGAAGTTCCCTACAAGAGGGTTGATAGTGATGCTATAGTGTTTTGGTTGGATACCAGGAGTTATAAACAGATCTTCAAACATGGATTTAAACCATGGTCATAAGGAGAAACTCCTAACTCTGTTTATTATAACTTGTATGAATATGTTCATCATGGAGGCAAACAACTTGATTCTGATAGGCTTTCATTTCAATTACATGTTTTTGTCGGCGCAACTAACCGTCTTTCTTGGAGAGCAAGAATTCCCACTGAAATCCTCACAGGAGAAACTCCACTTAGATTTTACTATTATGAGATTTGTGCAAAAGGTGGTATTAGTCTTAAAAAGATAGTTATGGCCAATATTATTAAAGAAATAATTATTATCAAATTATACACAATTAATTTGATAATGATAGAATCTCATGATTAGTGGATCGCTTGTAATTTAGATAGAGAAAGTCTCCAAATACACTTATATTTCCTATACATGCATGGAGTGATAACACACAAGAAAATAAGAAATCTTCATTTTTCTTATCATCTTCATATATACAATTTTGTTATAGTTATAAGTCGCTGCAGTAACAAAATAAAAAGGAAAAAAATTGGAAGGAGTGGAACGCTTACTTGATCAGCGTCAGCCATTGCAAACAGTGAAGAAGAGCTTTGGAATAGGGATATTTATAAAGGAAAATGTTTTATAAAGTAGCTCAATAGTCATTCTTTTAGTGTATATCGTTATTATGTTTTCAATATTACATTATAGACTTATATTTTCGTCTTTTTTACCTAATCATGTATTTTTTTACACTTAATAAAATTATATCTAAATCTATATTTTTAGGTTAGTTATTTTTTATTTCATTATTTATTTAGTTAGTTGTATTATGAATAAAAAATCAATATTTTTAAAACCTCATCTTTTAGTTATAATCAATTATGACCTAAACCCTAAACCCTAAACCCTAATCAATTATGAAAACAAGTTGAAAAATTACTATGGATAAAACTAAAAAAACATTGAACTAAAATATTAAAATTCGTGTTACAACACATAACTTAGATTTCACCAAAGAAACTTTAAAAAACTTCAAAAACATTAAAAAAAAAACTAAAAGAATTTCCTCAACTTCTTTTTATGTCTATCCCAACTAGGTGTATACTATAGTTTTTAAATCTTTCCATGTTAACAAGAAAAGCAAGCGCTTTTTTGTCTATCCGATGTTTCTCAAACTTAGGGGCATATCGAGTCAGCTCAATCTCCATTTTGGAAAGTCAAAACTTTATATTGAAGTTCTCTCTATCATATTTTTCTCTCGGTTTATTGTGGGAGAAGGATCATATTTTCTTTTATCCAATGATAATTTATTTTGTAAAATACCATTTATTTTGTACGATGAATATTTATTTTGTAGAATAAAAAGGACGAAAATATAGATTTATAACTAATTGTCTATAACTTTACTCAATTTACTCTCATTGATCTCGCTCATGTTGTTCAAGTAAACAAAGGAATATTAACTAATTGTTGAATCAAATTAAATACCTACTCTAAAAGAACTTGTATAAAACTAAGAGAGGAGAATAAGAGAGACTTTATATAAACTGAAATGTACATGTGAGGTATTTATAAAGAAGTAGTAGCTTGTTCCACAAGCTTTTGACTATATTATTAGTTTATAATTTATAATATTAATTATTTTAAATCTTAAAAAAGAATCAAAATAGATAGAATAACTAATGAGATTTTTGTAGAGTCTGGATATATTGACTTAGAGTTTAAACCAAAAACACTATGTCAACACGTATATTTATTTATGATTAATTAATGGATAAAACTAAATAAATAAATAACACATCAGGTACATATTACTTTACTTTTATAGTATTCCAAATCTTCCGGTTATTGGTCTGCAAATTATTGAAAATCGAATTTTGTGTGTCATTAATACAAAATACGCTAACAAAGATTAAGAAATTGAGTAAAATTCATGTAAATATAGTTCATTTTAAAAAAATGAACAATAAAAAATTAACATTTTAAAACCAATATATATATAATGTATTTATTTTTAATATATCAGTAAAAATATATATTTAGTATATGAAATAAGAATAATAAAAAAATAGCATTGTACCATATAAAAAGGACTAAAATATAGATCTATAACTAATTATCTATCACTTTCTTCTCATTGCTCTTACTTTCATTGTTCTTGCTCATGCTGTTGAAGTAAACAAAAGAATACTAACTACTTGCTGAATCAAACATTGACATATGATTGTATTAAATAGTTACTCTAAAAAACTAGTATAAAAGTAAGAGAGGAGAAGAAGATAAACTTTATATAAACTGAAAGTGATTTTGCATTACCCTAGCTTGAAGTACATGTGGGGTATTTCTAAAGAAGCGATAGCTTGTTCCACAAGATTTGTTGACTATATACTCATAATTTATAATATTAATTATTTTAAATTTTTTTAAAAAATCAAAACAGACATAATAACATTTATTAACAAATTATTATAAATACCCACTATTACAAACCGGTTCTTCAATGTACTACTTCCATTCTTTTTCCTTTTTTTAATGTGTCGATCTATAACTGTTGAATTCCTTCTACTCCTTCTACTCTCTTCTTTTTTTATCAGTGTTACTTGTGATTCACCGAAGGTTCTTATTTGCATTAGGTTCTGTTTGCATTTCATTTTTTAAATTGAGGTTTAAATTGATTGATTTAAGGAACATGATCCATCGGTTGCTGATGAAAATAAACAACGATGTCACTCTTGCAGAGGATGATATTGAGGAACTTGTTAGCATGCCTATAATAATTACGTACAATAAAGTACAATAATTACATACTATAACTGCGTATAATAATAAGATGTCAATGTCAGATTATTAGCAATCCTTGTCCCGATGATCCTTTGATGTCCTTTAGGACTTGAATTGCGGCATCCCAATGAGATTTCTATCGAGCCTGTATATATTGACTTAGGGGTCTGAATCGAAAATAATATGTCAACGCGTATATTTATTTAGGATAAAATAATGAATAAAAATAATTAAATAAATAAATAAATAAAATATCAGGTACATATTACTTTACTTTTATAGTATTCCCAATCTCCCGGTTATTTGAGCTTCAAATTACTAAAGATCAAATTTTGTGTGTCATTAATACAAAATACGCTAACAAAGATTAAGAAATTGAGTAAAGTTCAAGTAGAAATAGTTCATTTTAAAAAAATGAACAATAAAAATTAGAAAATTAAAGTTTTAAAACATATATATATATAGATATATTATGTATATATTTTTAATATATCAGTACAAATATACATTTAGTATATGAAATAAGAACAAGAAAAATAGCATTGTACCATATAAAAAGGACGAAAATATAGTCTATAACTAATTGCCTATCACTTTAATCTCAGTGCTCTTGCTCATGCTATTGAAGTAAACAAAGGAATACTAATACTAACTAATTGTTAAATCACACATTGACATATGATTGTATTAAATAGTTGTTATCGCTAGTTGACTCAGCCGTCGTTGACTTCAAAGGCAGATGGTGGCTCCTCCTATCTCCCGGTGGTTTCCGCTCTCTCCTTGGGTAGCTCAGACTGGCTCCTTTGAAACAGAGGGGGTCCTACCTTGCACTCTGACGATCAAGTCAGTACTGGGCTAAGAAACAGTAAAGTATGTAAAGCAGTTTCAATCTTAGAAACGACGTACATTTTCCAGGGCTCTTACCACCCTTTATATAGGTTGTATCTAAGTCAACTCCCTGTACCACGAGGACCTTTCCTTTATTGGAATTAGGGTTACTAGTGAGGCATCCTGTTACGCATCGCACAAGCTTAGCGTAGCCACGACACAAGACTTTCCTCTTCTGGAGTGCAAAATCTCTAACAGTATGGTCGTTAAGGTACCAACTCATGTACCAGCGCTGCGAGGCCATCTGTTCTAAGGGTGCCCTAAGTATTCACGTGCCATGCATGTAGTCTACCCTTGGAAACCCTAACCCTAATGGGCCTTAACATCTCCAAAGATTATTTACTTGTGCTAGACCTGAACGTGCTATACACACCACATGCATGAATCCTCTCTTGCATGGATAATAAATCATTTATTATTTATGGGGCCACCTACGTGGCCCATTAATGTGACTGGATCGACGAGGTCCGATGTCACGTCTGATGCGGATCTCTTTAGCCGATGTCCGAGGTCTGGCCAGTACAATAGCTACTCGAAAAAACTAGTATAAAACTAAGAGAGGAGAATAAGAGAGACTTATTTATATAAATTGAAATTGATTTTGTATTACCTTAGTTAGATGTACACGTGGGGTATTATAAAGAAGCGGTAGCTTGTTCCACAAGCTTTGTTGACTATACTATTAATTTATAATATTAATTATTTTAAATCTTAAAAAAAGAATCAAAAGAGACAAAATAACATAGACTAACAAAATGATTATAAATACCCACTATTCCAAACAACTCTTCAATATGTTTGCCATTGCTGAAGTAAGCATTCTACTCCTTCCATTTTTTTTTCCTTTTTTTGTGTCGATCTATAACTGTTCCATTCTTACTACTCCTTCTACTCCTTGTATTTTTTATCGGTAATAAATTCCATGTTCCTTGTGATTCACCTAAAGTTTATTTGCATTTCGTTTTTTAATTTCGGTTTAAATTGATTGATTTCAGGAACATGCTCCATCTGCTGCTTATGAAAACAACGATGTCACTCCTGCTCTGCTAATAATGCTGATGAAAATGAAAATAACAATATCACTCCTTCTGAGGATGATATCGACGAACTTGTAAGCATGCCTACAATAATTATGTACAATACTACAATAATTACACGTACAATAATTGTGTGCAATAATAAGCTATCAATGTCAGATTATTCTCATATGGCAATAGCAATCCTTGTCCCAGTGATCCTTTGATGTACTTTAAAACTCAAATAGCGACATCTCAATGAGATTTTTGTGGAACCTGTATGTATTGAATTAGGGTCTGAACCGAAAACACTATGTCAACATGTATATTTATTTATAATTAACTAATGAATAAAAATAAATAAATAAATAAAGAAAACATCAGGTACATATTACTTTACTTTTATAGTATTCTCAATCTCCCGGTTATTGGTCTGCAAATTACTGAAAATCGAATTTGGGTGTGTCATTAATACAAAATAAGCTAACAAAGATTAAGAAATCGAATAAAATTCAAGTAGAAATAATTTATATTCAAAAAATGAACAATAAAAATTAGAAAATTAACGTTATAAATCCAATATACATATAATATGTATTTACTTTTAATATATTGATACATATAAAAAGGAAGAAAATATAGATCTATAATTGATTGGTTATCCACTAGTACAAAATTCTTCAATAACGACATCCTTCAAAGACGGTTCGGAGACAACCATCGTTAAAAACTACGCGGTGGCAATCCTGTAAATTTTTTAAAATTTTAACGACGATTCATCCCAGAACCGTCGTTAAAAGTGGCGCGGTGGAGATATAATGACGGTTCATCCCGAAACCGTCGTTAAAAGTGGTGATGGTGGATATACAACGACGGTTCATCCAGAACCGTCGTTAAAACCTTTTAAAAACGGTTGTTTCTCACACTGTTTTCCCACTCTCGTATTTTCCCACTCTTTTCCGCTGCCCACGACCCAGCACAGTGACCACCGATCCTACGCGCGACCACACCGTGACCGACCCCTCCGTCGCGACGCACCCTGCCGCGCGACCGCACTGCCCAGAACGTCACACCCTACCGCGACCGAGCCACCCCGCCGCGCACGACCGTACCGCGAACCCTAAACCCAGCCACACGATCGAGCCGCCCCGAACGTCGCACCGCGCCGCCCCCTCCGTCGCGACGCACCCTGCCGCGCGACCGCACCGCCCCGAACGTCGCACCCCTACCGCGACTGAACGACCCCGCCACGCACGACCACACCGCGAACCCTAAACCCTGCCGTCGCCGCGACCCTGCCGCGCGACCGCATCGCCGCCCGCGACCGCGACCCTGCCCCAGCCGCCCGCGACCACAACCCTGCTCCAGCCGCCCGCGCGACTGCGACTACGTTCCAGCGACCACCCTGCGCGCGACCACCGACCTTGTGCCGCGACGCACGTCCGTGAACACCGACTTCTTGCTGCAACCGCTTGTCGTGACCGCCCATCCATTTGAGGTTAGTGTATTCTTATTTATCATCACCTATATTTTGAAAGTATTTGTTTTGAATTTGATATTGATTCTTTATATTGAACGCATTGAATCTGAGTCCAGAGGGGTTCGACCTCCGACAATTTTCAGTCATTATATATTGTTTTGACATATTGAACGCACTGGTTCTGAGTCCGGAGGTGTTCGACCTCCGGTAATTTTCAGACATTATATATTGTTTTGACATATTGAACGCACTGGTTCTGAGTCCGGAGGTGTCCGACCTTCGGCACTTTTGTTTTATTTTTTCATGATTACATATTGAAAGTATTGGTTCTTAGTTTAGCAGTTCTATGGATCGGAGTTGGATTAATACACCACGAATAAGTGATACTTACGAAGAAGGAGTGGAAGAGTTCATACAATTCGCAGAACATAATGCCGTTAGTTATAAGAATGGAGTAAGGATAAGGTGCCCTTGTATCAATTGTTTAAATGGAAGGATATTGACTGTTTCTGAAATTAGAGAACATCTTTTATGTGATGGATTTTTGAAAAGTTATACAACATGGACGTGGCATGGTGAATTGTTAGACTTGCCAAGTGTGCACGGAGGTTCGGAGGAAGTTCATTTCTCAATGGATGATAGATTAGAAGACATGATTCGTGATGTGGGAGCAGAATCATTTGCTAATGCAGTTTTTGAAAATATGTCTAATGATGCAGAGACTCATTTGTATTCTGGTTCAACTAACTTCACACGATTATCAACAGTGTTAAGGTTGATGAATTTGAAAGCAATGAATGGATGGGCCGACAAAAGTTTTACAGAATTGCTTCAATTGCTTAAGGACATGCTTCTAGAAGGAAATACCTTGCCCAATCGAAATTATGAGGCGAAAAAAATACTTTGTCCAATGGGTATGGAGTATAGAAAAATACATTCATGTCCTAACGATTGTATTTTATACAGAAATGAGTATGAAGATTTAAGAAGATGTCCCAGGTGTGGTTTGTCACGTTATAAGGTTAAGGTTGGTCAGAATGATGAAATTGATGAATTGACAAAGGAAGGTCCTCCTGCTAAGGTTGTTTGGTATCTTCCAATAATTCGAAGGCTTAAGTGTTTGTTTGCAAATGCAGATGATGCTAAAAACCTTAGGTGGCATGCAGATAATAGAAAATGTGATGGATTACTTCGTCATCCTGCTGATTCTTTGCAGTGGAAGAATATTGATAAAGAATTTCCTGAATTTGGAAAAGAATCAAGAAACTTAAGACTTGGATTGGCAACTGATGGAATGAATCCCTTTGGAAATTTAAGTAGTAATCATAGTTCATGGCCCGTTTTGTTAGTGATTTACAACTTACCTCCTGCTTTGTGTATGAAGCGCAAATACATGATGTTATCTATGATGATCTCTGGTCCAAAACAACCTGGAAATGACATAGATGTTTATCTTAATCCATTGATTGAAGATTTGAAATTATTGTGGAATGAAGGGGTTGATGTGTTTGACGCGTTTAAAAATGAATCTTTCCGATTGCATGCGATGTTGTTTTGTACTATCAATGACTTCCCTGCATATGGGAACTTGTCAGGTTATAGTGTGAAAGGCCATAGAGCATGTCCAATATGTCAAGACAAGACATCTTATGAGCAGTTGAAACATGGAAGAAAAACCGTGTATCTTGGGCATCGTAGATTTCTAACGAAATATCATCCGTATCGTCGATTGAAAAAAGCTTTTAACGGATACCAAGAACATGACATTTGTCCCACTCC
Organism: Phaseolus vulgaris; assembly: GCF_000499845.2. NCBI lineage: Eukaryota > Viridiplantae > Streptophyta > Magnoliopsida > Fabales > Fabaceae > Phaseolus > Phaseolus vulgaris. The sequence goes on along the minus strand of NC_023751.2, from coordinate 9,259,580 downwards.
CTTAAGTGGTGTTGAAATTTATGAAAAAATCAAAAATGTTAATGTGACTTTTGGAAAAATGAAGAAGAAGCAAACTGTGAGTGAAATATGGAAGAAGAGATCAATCTTTTTTTGATCTTCCGTATTGGTGTAAGTTAGATGTTAGACACTGTCTAGATGTAATGCACGTAGAGAAGAATGTGTGTGACAGTCTAATAGGAACACTTCTGAACATTAAAGGCAAAACAAAGGATGGTGTGAATGCACGTCTGGATTTGATTGAAATGAATATACGAGAGGAATTGGCACCGAGAGAAGTTGGTAAACGTACATACTTTCCTGCAGCGTGTTACACTTTGTCAAAGAAAGAGAAAACAAGTTTTTGTGAATGTCTTAAAGGTGTTAAGGTACCACAAGGCTACTCTTTAAATGTGAAGAGTCTTGTATCTATGAATGATTTGAAACTAATTGGCTTAAAGTCACATGATTGTCACGTTCTAATGCAACAATTACTACCGGTGGCTATTCGTGGAATCTTGCCCAAAAATGTTAGGCATACAATCACTCGACTATGTTCATTTTTCAATTCCATATGTAGTAAAGAGATTGACTCTCAGAAGTTGGATGAACTTGAAGAAGAAATAATTTTTATCTTGTGTCAACTCGAGATGTTTTTTCCTCCATCTTTTTTTGATATTATGGTACACTTGGTTGTTCATCTTGTAAGAGAAATCAGATTGTGTGGGCCAGTTTATATGCGATGGATGTATCCAGTTGAACGATACATGAAGATTTTGAAGGGATATGTGAAGAATCAATGTCGTCCAGAAGCTTCCATTATTGAAAGATACATTTCAGAAGAATCTATTGAGTTTTGTTCCGAGTACATGTCAAAAGCCAAATGTATAGGAGTTCCTGAAAAAGGTTGGCACTCTCGTAGATTCATAAGTAAATCTTCAAGAGGTGTACATGTCATAAGCAAATCTAGAGAAGAGGTTCTGCAAGCACACTTGTATATCTTGAATAACACTGATGAAGTGTTACCATACTTAGATACACACAAAGACATTGTCAAATATAAAAATCCAAGACAATCAAAAAAATGGGTGTTAATTGAGCATAACAAAACTTTCATGTCATGGTTTAAGCAACAAATAATGAATGATCCATCAGCATCTGAAACATTAACATGGCTTGCAAACGGTCTCAAATTTGATGTTTTATGTTGTTCTGGCTATGAAGTAAATGGTTGTTTGTTTTACACAAAGTCTCGAGATGATAGGAGTACAGTGCAAAATAGCGGAGTCACCTTGGAGGCAGAGTCTATGCAGTTTTCAACTGCAAAGGATCAAAATCCTGTTGTGGGATCAATGCCTTATTATGGTGTCATAGTAGAGATTTGGGAAGTTAATTATACCAAGTTTACTGTACCTGTTTTCAAATGCAAGTGGGTTGACAATAAGACTGGTGTCAAAGTTGATGAATCAGGACTGACTTTGGTTGACTTTCGAAAGATAGGTTATCATGACGAACCATTTATAATGGCACATCAAGCTTCCCAAGTTTTCTATATCCAAGATCCTACGTCTGACCACTGGTCTTTTGTGCTACATGGAAAAAAACAACATAATGACACAGAAGATACAAACAATGACATTTGTGAGATTGAATCACTTACAAGAACGACCATCAATAAAGAGTACGAGGATGTTGCTGATGTTGTACATGCAACTCGAAATGATCATGATGAAGGAATATATATTTGTATGTACATGTGATTCATGTTTAGTTTTACAATATATTTCATTTTAATTATATTTCATATTATTGATGTTTATCATATTTTTTTGATAACAGGAACATGGCAGATGATAAAGTTTCCCATTCAAAAACTGGTAGAGGACCTACAAGATTAAAGAATATGTTTAAGAGGATAAATAAAGATGACAAAATACCTTTGTCTATTGATATCCACACTGGTGTGCCCACTGGGCAACATGCAAAGAAATATAGGAGTTATCTTGGAGTACTATCTCGTGAAAGGATCTCTATCTTAACTCAGTCCTGGGATCACGTGACTGACCACGAGAAAAACATGATTTGGCAAGATATTCTGGTATGTAACTGTTTTTACTTTGCTCAATCTAAAGTTCTTTTATACTTTGTTTTTGTTTATGAACTAATTCTTTCAAACAATGTAGACGCATTACAACATCCCGAATGTGGAAACCTTGAAAGCGAAGGTTCTTTCAGATGTGGGTGTCAAGTTTCGTCAGTTCAAATCAAAATTAACAACAGATTATATATATGGGAAAAGGAAAGAAGAAAATCCTTGTGCAAAATATGCATCCATTGATGAAGAAACTTGGCAGCAGTTTGTCAATATTCGACAAACTGAAAAATGGCAGGTTAGTATCACTTTTATATTTGAATATAGTTTATATTAACGTATTACTAAATTTTGAGCGTTATGATAGGAGGTTCGGAACAAAGCAAAAGCCAATCAGGCACATAATGATACCCCACACTTATTGTCTCGTGGTGGTTATAAGTTGCTAGAGCAGAAGATGCTTGAAGAAAAGATTAAAGCACGTTCTACTTCCATTGAGGAAATGAATAGTGTAGATTCTTTAAGACCTCCATCCCCACCACTCCGACATGAGATGTGGAAGGGTGCCCGTATAAACACATTAGGGACATGGAGTTCTAAGTCTACAGAACAAACAGTTGAGCGCATTGTAAGTTTCACAATTTCTTTTCAATGTGTTATTTTAAATTCTATGTGTTATTTTAAACCCAATGAACCTAGCCAAGAGTATTTACTACAACTACGTGAGCAGTTAAAGGCTGAGGTAACTCAAGAGCTTAAAGAAAGCTTCATGGAGGAGTTTAGTGCGCGAATGGAAATGGAGTTCAAAAAGCGGTGGGAGGGTTTAGGACACTCACAGCAACCACCTACTATGGTAGAAGATGAACCACCTCCGCCTCCTATTAACAAAGTCAGCACTAAAGGGAGTTGTTCGGCAGTTGATCTATCAGGAGATGACTTTGGCTCAACTAGCCACTGCGAATTATATGTTGAGTGTAATTCTTTGACCCGATTCGTTGCCTTGGGTAAGTGTTATGAAGGGGTCACAATGTTACACAATGTGCCTCTTCCTTCTAATTTCATGAAGGTCACGGTGGAGAAGGTCCTTTATGGTGATCTTGTAGTTCCTGTGCCGACATCAGAGGTCACAATTGTAGCAGAGGCATTGCATACTTTCGTTGCCTGGCCTAGACATCTCGTCAGACCTATAGACTCTATGGTATATATTTGAACTAATACTAATAGAATTATATATAAGATATATTACATTCTAACTAATTTAAGTATTTTTTTTTTTTGATGAGTAGCAGGAACCTAAGACAAATCTGCCTCTGGAAAAGAAGAAAATAGTCTCCATTGATGATCCTCTGGCGGCATTGGTGGAAGTTGCTACAGCTTTAGATACAACCGTCTTAGAGGTTCCATGGGATGCCAATGTATTTGGAAGGCATGGTAATCTACTGTTGTACGTTCACATGTCTGATTTGTTGGACCTTGCATCCGGAGATCAAGAGATTAACATAACAATTTTGCAATTATGGATGATGTAAGTTCAAATTTTAAAATCTTTATACTTTTGATTTATTAAATATATTAGTACAAACTTATTGAAATTTAGGTATCTTTCTGGATTATGCTTTGATGAGGGGAAACACAATATATATGGGTTTTTAGACCCTCAAATCACTCAATCAATTGGAAACAAGAAGTCAGAAACACAAACATACATCACCACTGCCTTAAAGAATGGTGGAAAACACATTTATTTTGCTCCGTACATCCATGAGTAAGTTCTTATTTATTAAATAAGTTTTAATAAATTATTGAAATAAGAGAAACTAATTAACTGATTTGTTATACAGGCGTCATTGGCAACTATTGATCATATCTGTTCAAGATCATACCGCTACATGGTTTTGCTCCTCGCATAAAAAACCTCCGGCCTATTTTAAAAACATTATAGATAGGTACGACAGTTTCATTTAACATTTATTATTACTTATATATTATATAATGTTATGTATTCTAACATGAAATCTTATTATTTTAGTGCTTACTCTGGATATAATATGTTGTGTGGGAGGAGAACTTCAAACGCACAAAAACTCACTTGGATGTACCTTAAGGTATTTAAAGTATATTTGTTTACTTAATTTAATGTGTTTCACTCATTCATTTAATACATTTGTTTTCACATGCAGTCCAACAGGCAACCTGAAAATTATGAGTGCGGTTATTATGTTATGCAATGGATGTTGACTATTTTGCAAGCTGAAATTAAGAAAGGTTGGGATAAGGTAATACCCCAATACAATAAACACTTTAAAATTTGAGATTTATTATTCATGCACTAATTCAAAATATCAAATGTCACAGTTCTACAACGACCAACACCCGCTAGATTTAGAAGCATTGGAGTATGTGAGAACAACATGGTCAAAGTATTTTGTAACCATGTATAACACTCTAGTATAGATAAATTATTACAATGACAAATTTTTTCATATATTACCAAACTTTTTTGTAAATGTTATAATTTGTTGTATGTAATTTTTGTATTTAAATTATGATTTGAAATGTTTTTATTTTCTGGAATTGAAAACTTTATGCAGGTTTTTGTATGATTTGAGATTTTATAATTTTTTTTTTTTTAATCAATGCATATAACGACGGTTCCACTTGGAACCGTCTTTAAAAAGACATACTTACAACGACGGTACCGTCTTTAAAAGTCCTTAATTTTTTTTTGGAAAAACACGAAACCCTTATAACGACGGTTGAGGGAACCGTCGTTATAACTAGGAGTTTTAACGACGGTTCCCGGAACCGTCGTGAAAACCCTATACCTTTTAAGACGCCTGTAATAACGACGGTTCTGGAACCGTCTTGAAATGTTGATTTTAACCGTCGTTAATTTACCTTTTTGTACTGGTGATCACTTTATTGTCAATGCTCTGTCTGACTCATGTTGTTGAAGAAAATGAAGGAATACTAACTAATTGTTGAACAACATTCTCATATGATTGTATTAAATAACTACTCTTAAAAAACTAGTATAAAACTAAGAGAGGATAGACTTTATATAAACTGAAAGGGATTTTGCATTACCTTAGTTTAAAGTGGGGTATTTATAAAAAATCGATAGTAGTTCCACAAGCTTTATTAACTATACTATTAATTTATAATATTAATTATTTTAAATTAAAAAAAAAGATCAAAACAGACCGAATAACATAGACTAACAGAATGATTATAATACCCAATATTCCAAACAGTTCTTCAATTATGGCTGAAGTAAGTATTCTACTACTTCCATTTTTTTTTCCTTATTTTTTTTTGCGTCAATCTATCACAGTTTCATTCCTTCTACTCCTTTTTTTTTTATCGGTAATATATTTTGTGTTCCTTGTGATTCACGAAAGGTTGTTGTTTACATTAGGTTCTGTTTGCATTTCATTTTTTAAATTAGGTGATATCGACGAACTTGTAAGCATGCCTACAATAATTACATACAATAAAGTACAATAATTACGTACAATAATTACATACAATAATTGCATACAATAATAAGCTATAAATATCATATTATTCTCAGATGAAAATAACAGTCCTTGTCCCGGTGATCCTTGATGTACTTTAGGACTCAAATTGCTACATGCCAATTAGATTTCTATGGAACCTATATATATTGACTTAGGGATCTGAATCAAAAACACTATGTCAACATGTATATTTATTTATGATAACCTAAAGAATAAAAATAAATAAATAACATATCAGATACATATTACTTTACTTTTATAGTATTCCTAATCTTCCGGTTATTGGTCTGCAAATTACTGTAAATCGAATTTTGCTCGTCATTAATATAAAATACCCTAACAAAGATTAAGAAATTGAGGAAAATTCAAGTAGAAATAGTTCATATATATATATATTATGTATTTATTTTTACCGTTTTAGAAAATTACCGGTTTAAAACCATTATATATATAGTATGTATTTATTTTTAATACATCAGTTCAAATTGTGATTACATGTGGGTTTAATACATCAGACTTTATATAAACTGAAAATGATTTCGCATTACCTTAGTTTGAATTACATGTGGGTATTTATAATGAAGCGGTAACTTGTTCCACAAGCTTCGTTCACTACACTGTTAATTTATAATATTAATTATTTTAAATCTTAAAAGATAGACTAACATAATTATTATAAATACCTTTTATTCCAAGCAGCTCTTCAATCTGTTTGTCATGGCTGAAGTAAGCATTGTACAACTTTCATTTCTTTTCATTTTTTTTTGTCTGCGCCAATCTATAATTGTCTCATTCTTTCTAGTTTTTTTTTTATCGGTAATAAATTCTACGTTCCTTGCATTTGGTTTTTTAAATTAGGTTTAAATTGATTGATTTCAGGAACATGCTTCATCGGCTGCTGATGAAAACCAACGATGTCACTCCTGCTCTGCTGTTAATGCTGATGAAAATGAAAACAACAATGTTACTCTTGTTGAGGATGATATCGAAGAACTTGTAAGCATGCTTACAATAATTACGTAAAATAAAGTAAAATAATTACGTAAAATAATTGTGTACAATAATAAGCTGTCATTGTCAGATTATTCTCAGATGACAATAGCAATCCTTGTTCCAATAATCCTTTGATGTACTTTAGCACTCGAATTACGGCACCGAAAACACTATGTCAACACTTATATTTATTTATGATTAACTAATGAATAAAAATAAATTAATTAATAAATAACACATCAGGTACATATTACTTTACTTTTATTGTATTCCCAATCTCCCGGTTATTTTTCTGCAAATTACTGAAAATCGAATTTTGCATGTCATTAATACAAAATAAGCTAACAAAGATTAAGAAATCGTGTAAAATTCAAGTAGAAATAGTTCATATTAAAAAAAGGAACTATAGAAATTAGAAAATTAACATTTTAAAACCAATACATATTTATATAATATGTATTTCATTTTAATATATCAATATAAATATATATTTAGTATATGAAATAAGAACAAAAAAAATTAACATATAAAAAGGACGAAAATGTAGATATTGCCTATCACTCTACTCTCATTGCTCTCGCTCATGCGGTTGCGGATGAAGTAAACAAATGAATACTAACTAATTGTTGAATCAGACATTCACACATGATTGTGTAAATAGTTATTCTAAAAAAACTAATATAAAACTAAGAGAGGAGAAGAAAAGATACTTTATATAAATTGAAAGTGATTTTGCATTACCTTGAAGTACATGTAGAGTATTTATAAAGAAGTGGTAGCTTGTTCTACAAGCTTTGTTAACTATACTATTAATTTATAATATTAATTATTTTACATCTTAAAAAAAATCAAAACAAACGGAATAACATAGACTAACATAATGATTTTTTTTTATCAACAATGAATAAATAAAATTAAAGGGATACTTCAGGGGTATCCCAACCCATATACAGTGATCAGAAGTGGACTTCCTATTCCATTCACAAAAGAAACTCTCCTTTATGGTTGGATCATAACAACCTTAAAGTGAGAGAACCATACCCAAAAAATAACCAACAGGTTACCTCATAGCATAACACCCAGAACCGAGGCCACCTACATTCACCTCGCCACACAACGAGTTACCCAAGCACGTTGCATAATTTCGGCGACCACCGATTACACAGATATGTGGAACTCCACTTTCTCGACCGGCGATCTTGTTGACCAACTTCGGCGAGCACCGACTAATATAATGATTACAAATACTCATTATTCCAAACAGCTCTTCAATCTGTTTGTCATGGCTGACGTAAGTATTCTACTACTTCCATTTTTTTTTCCTTTTTTTCTGTGTTGATTTATAATTGTTTCATTCCTTCTACTCCTTGTTTTTTTTATCGGTAATAAATTTTGTGTTCCTTGTGATTCACCGAAGGTTTGTTTGCATTAGGTTCTGTTTGCATTTCATTTTTTGAATTAGGTTTAAATTGATTGATTTCAGGAACATGCTCTGTTGATGAAAATAACAATGTCACTCATGCAATGTTGTTAATGCTAATGAAAAAGAAAACAACGATGTCCCTCTTTCTGAGGATGATATCAATGAACTTGTAAGCATACCTACAATAATGACGTGTAATGTTTTCATCATTGTTTTCATCAGCAGGAGATGAAGCATGTTCCCGAAATCAATTAATTTAATCCTAATTGTTGGAGATCCCACATCGACTAGAGATTAGGACATTTCATTGTATATAAGTGGGTGTAAACCTTACCCCATGAGCCAGTTTTATGGGGGTTGAGTTAGGTTTAAAGTCCACTTTGTAATATGGTATCAAAGCCATTTCGAGCCTATCCTAATGAGTGTTTGTTGGGTTTATCAAGCCACCCGCTAGATTTTATGGAGTTGAGTTAGGCTTAAAGTCCACTTCGTAATACTAATTTAAAAAACGAAATGCAAACAAGAACCTTCGGTAAAAAACCAAAAGTAAAAGGAATGGAACAGTTATAGATCGGCACTGAAAAAAAAAAGGAAAAAAAATGGAAGTAGTAGAATGCTTATTTCAGCCATGGCAAAGAGATTGAATAGTGGTTTGGAATAATGCGTATTTATATTCATTCTGTTAGTCGATGTTATTCTGTCTGTTTTTTTTTTTTTAAGATTTAAAATAATAAATAGTATAGTCAAGCTAAGGTAATGCTACTTCTTTTTTATAATACCCCACATGTACTTCAAACTAAGGTAATGCAAAATCATTTTTAGTTTGATTCTTGTAGATAATTATGCTCTATTTTCTCAATAAGACGAAGTTTTCTTTCTTGGAGATAGCATGTGACTTTATTTGATCATGCTGTACATATAAAGCAACGCTGAAATCTCTAAAATCAATGTTAGATTACATTTCATGATATATTAATTTTTATAATTATCTCATATTATCAATTACTAACTATAAAATATTATATTGTGCACGAAGGTAATAAAAAATATTAATTAGAAACAAGTATTTTTGAAATATCTCTTTATAACTCCTTCTGCCCATCTAAACACACAAGCATGACGATCAATATTCCTATAGTAAACTTTCCTTAACTTTCCTTCCCCAATATTAACATTGTTGATTTTCATCCACACATATCTCGAAAAAATTAAAATAAATACAGACAAGAGTAAGAAAATTGAAGATTTTTTATTCTCTTGTGTGTATTTACATTATTCCATGTATAGACAATAACGTACAATAATTGCGTACAATAATTATATACAATAATTGCCTACAATATCGTACAATAAAGCTTGAATTTTATACTATATCTCATTAAAATTTTCAACTTGCACTAATTTAATAATTTAATACTAAACTTCATAAATATTGTTAAAAACTCAAAAAGCTGCAAGTCTGCGATAATAATTTATATTGGAATTCTGTAAAATTGAAATTAGAAAGTTTATAGTCCAAAACAAAATACCTAATCTTAGTAATCATGGTAATTTGTTAAACATAACACTTTTTTTAGATAAATAAAAAAATAAGATAAAAGAAAATAAATAAAAGAAAGTAAATAAAAGAAAGAAAATAAATAGATAAAATAATTGTTATAAAAAATTTATTTAATTGTTATAGCTCTATTATTTAATTTATCGCCACATATGCAAGACAAAAATGAGTATAGCTCAAGATATTTGGACGAAAATCAATAATGTTAATATTGGGAAAGGAAAGTTAAGTAAAGTTTACTATAGGAATAGAGATAGTCATGCTCGACTATTTAGGTGGAACACTAGAAATTTTAGTGATATATTCAAAAATGGATTTCAACCACGACCACAAGATGAAGCCGTTGATTCTGTCTTTTACAACTTATATGATTTTATATTTTATTCATGAGAGAGGCGTGCCTCTTAGTTCTGAAAAGTCAAAAAGCCATGATGTATTTGTGAGCATCTTTGTCAATAGTTCATGGAAACCAAAAATTACCACTAAAAATTATCGGAGATTACTGTTACGAGATGGTGAACGTATTCTAGCTTGCGAACAGGGAACAGTGACTCTTGAAGAAGGACTTGAATTGAAAAATGTCCTTTATGTTCCCAAATTAAAATGCAATTTACTTTCAGTACCTCAATTGACGGATGAAGAAAATTGTGTTGTAACATTCACTGATAAATTGTGTACAGGACCGCATTTCGAGGACGCTGATTGGAGCAGGTGAACGGAAAGATGGGCTTTATTGGTATCGTGGGGTACGGAAGACTCAAGCATGTCATGTCAAGATGGAAAATCAACTAGCACTTTGGCACCAAAGATTAGGACATCCGTCATTTCAGATTGTGCAAATGCTTCCTGATATAAGTGGGAAATGTACTCGTGATGAGTTGAATACAGTTTGTGAAGTTTGTGAAAAATCGAAACAAACGAGAGATAAGTTTTTCTTAAGTACGCATCAAGCTTTGAATATTTTTTATTTAATTCATTGTGACTTATGGGGTCCTTATAAAACTCCTTCATCCTGTGGTGCTTCATATTTTTTGACAATTGTGGATGATTGTTCACGGGCAATTTGGATCTATTTGTTAAAAGAAAAAACAGAGGTATCAGTGACTTTGAAAAAAAATTTCACACTCGTTGAGAGGCAATACAACAAATGTGTTAAAATGGTTCGCTCTGACAATGGAACCGAATTCATGTGTCTAAAACACTATTTCATTCAACAAGGTATCCTTCACCAAACTTCCTGTGTCGGGACCCCGCAACAAAATGGACGCGTCGAACGCAAGCATCGGCATATTCTGAATGTTGCTCGGTCATTACGGTTTCAAGGCAATCTTCCCATTAAATTTTGGGGGGAATGCGTTTTGACTGCAGGCTACTTAATCAATCTCACACCATCCTCCATTCTAAAAGGAAAAACCCCTTATGAAGTGATCCATGGATGTGTACCCAGCTACGCGCACTTACGAGTATTTGGTTCATTATGTTATGCTCATAATCAAAATAGACAGCGGGATAAATTTGATAGTCGTAGCCGAAAATGTGTGTTTGTCGGGTATCCATATGGCCAAAAAGGATGGAAATTATTTGATTTGGAAACAGAAACTTTCTTTGTCTCTCGTGATGTACACTTTTTCGAAAATAAATTTCCATATTTTGAAGCCAAAAAGATGGACACTGCACCATCATTGCAAAACCCAATTATTGCCAACTCTTTAGAAACTGGAACGGACCCACATTTTCTTCATGAAGTTGCCTCCTCAAACCTAGATGAATGCATCGTCAACCAACCCATTGCATCTCCCATCCCAGCCAAGGAGGATGCTACCCTCACAGATGACTTCGACCACACTATCAACGACTCCGATCCGTGTATAGAAACCTCGACGCTACCCGCGGATCCACCGCCGCGTCCGACGGAGACGGCGCCATCGGTTTCTTCACCACCGCTGACGGCCGCGGTTCCCCTTGGGCGAGGGCATCGCGCGAAGCTGCCTTCCGTACGGTTACGCGATTTTGTCGCAGCCACCACGATACCGTCAAGCCCCTCTATTCCATCACCTCCTTCAACAGAATCCTCAGGTGTTTCGTATCCTATACATGATTTTGTGAATTGTGATTCCTTTTCTAACCATCATCAAAGTTTTCTTGCCTCTTTACACACCGAGCAGGAACCCCTGTTCTTTTCTCAAGCGGTCCGAGAACCCCGGTGGCGTGATGCTATGGCACAGGAGATTCATGCTCTCGAACTCAATGACACCTGGAAACTCACCGCTCTCCCTCCTGGAAAGAAGGCACTTGGGTGTAAATGGATCTACAAAATCAAATACAACTCGGATGGAACAATTGAAAGATTCAAGGCTCGATTGGTAATTCTTGACAATCATCAAGTGGAGGGTTTGGATTACAACAAGACGTTTTCTCCTGTCGTAAAGACGGTAACCATTCGCACAACTCTAGCAGTAGCAGCCGCAAAAGATTGGGAGCTTCATCAGATGGACGTTCACAATGCGTTTCTCCATGGTGATCTTGATGATGAGGTTTATATGAAACTCCCTCCTGGCTTCCAAGAATCTCAACCAGGGGCAGTGTGCAAGCTTCAAAAGTCTCTATATGGCCTCCGACAGGCCCCCAGGTGTTGGTTTGCTAAACTATCTTCTTCTCTCACTCGTTACGGCTTCCAACAATCCCCGAAGGATCATTCCCTGTTTACTCTCAATAATAATGACATACAGTTGGTTGTGCTAGTCTACGTTGATGATCTTGTGATTGCAGGGAATAATGGTACTGCCATCCAATGTTTTAAAGGCTACTTAAATCAATGCTTTCATATGAAAGATTTAGGCCGCCTCAAGTACTTCCTGGGGGTTGAAGTTGCTCGCTCCCCCAACGGAATCTTACTTTGTCAGAGGAAATATGCCTTAGATATCATTACTGAAGTCGGATTGTTGGGTGCGAAGCCCGCCACTACACCATGTGAAGAAAATCACAAATTGAGCTCCGCTACTGGTTCTTTTCTTTCTGACCCGGCTACTTATCGTAGACTTGTTGGGAGGTTAATTTATCCGTGTTTCACTCGACCTGACCTTGCCTACAGTGTCCAAGCTTTATCTCAATTTATGCAAAATCCACGCTCCGAGCATTGGCAAGCTGCTCTTCGTGTTGTTCGATATTTAAAGGGGCATCCTGGACAAGGAATACTCCTACCTCGAGAGAACAACTTACAACTCTTTGGGTGGTGTGATTCTGATTGGGCAAGTTGTCCACTGACACGGAAATCTCTCACCGGATGGTTTATTCAACTCGGCACTTCCCCAATCTCTTGGAAAACCTAGAAACAACAAACGGTTTTTGCCTCCTCTGCTGAGGCTGAATATCGATCAATGGCTAAGACCACCCGAGAATTAAAGTGGATTAAAGACATTCTCGCTTCTCTACATGTTCCTCATCCTGACCCAATTCGTCTTTATTGTGATAGTCAAGCAGCACTTCACATTGCCAAAAACCCGATCTTCCACGAACGCACCAAACACATTGAAGTTGACAACCACTTTGTTCGAGATGAAATCATTCACAAGCGTCTTCTTCCATCCTATGTGCCCACACATACACAACTAGCTGACCTTTTCACCAAAGCTCTCGGTGCTAAAAAGTTTGGAGTCATCTTGGTCAAGTTGGGCATTCAAGACTTACATGCTCCAACTTGAGGGGATATTACCGGACAAAATCATTATTAGACTTAATTAGACTTAATTATAGGAATATAATCACTATTAATGAGTCTATAATTAGACTTAATTATAGGAATATAATCACTATTAATGGGTCTATAATTAGTCTTAATTACAGAGGTTATGTGAGAAAAAGAATCTGTACGGTTCTGTACGGTTCTAATGCTATGGTTATATATATATATATATGTATCACTGCTATAGATGAAGGACAGATTGAATAAAAAATATTCTTTCAGTACGGAACTTACATATTACTGTTACGAGATATTTGCAAAAAAGCAATCAAGTTTTATATGAAAAATTCTTAAAATCAATGGTGAGATGGTTTATGTTTGAATAATGATCATTAGGCTTATATTCATTTTCAGTTTCTTATTGTTATCTAATTTAATTTCTCCTCTTTCAACTCTATATTCAATGCCTATTCATTAATATTCTTATAAACCTTATCTAACAAAATAATGCTTTTATATAAAAAAGATTAAAATATTTTAAAAATATTATCCTTATATAATATTAAGTCATAACACAGATAATTTAAAAGTAGAATATTATAAGTGATAATTTCTCTTTTTTTAAAAATAAAGCCTATATAATTTTTTAAAACTATTTTTACATATTTTTATTTTTTAATTACGTATTTATAAAAATAATAAAATATAATTTTCTCAATCCTTATCTCAAAACTATTGATGACAATCTTAGGTGGATGTACTAAAAATCATTCATAATCAAACGTCAAACTATTTCATAAAATTAGGTGAACAATAAAAGTCCTAAGTTTTTATTAAAGGTGGTTCATTGATCTTATACTTCTCATCACATACTTCAATCACTTTATCGTACTATATTATAAGCAAATAAAAGGATGAGAAGGTTTCAGAATGATTCATACCACAATTTCCTTATAAGAATAGAGAACTAAGAAAAATAACATGGAAAATACAACACAGATTCAATTTATATAAACAATGTCAACGTTGCAAGAAAGCTTGAGAGAAGTTTCTTACATGAGGTTTGATATTGATGCTACAGTGTTTCGATGGGATACCGGCAGTAATAAAGAGATCTTTAAACATGATTTAAACCATGGTCAAAAGGAGAAACTCCTAAATCTGTTTATTGCAACTTGTTTGACTATGTTCATCATGGAGGCAAACCACTTACTTCCAATAGCCTTCCATTTGAAAGATATGTTTTTATCGACGCAACTAACAGCCTTTCTTGGAGACCAAAAATTCCCACTAATATCCTCATAGGAGAAACTCCACACAAATTTTACTTTTATGATAGAATCCCATGATTAGTGGATCACTACATAATTAGCTTGTAATTTGGAGAGAGAAAGTCTCCATACACTTATTTCCTACACACAAGAGAATAAAATTATCTTTATTCTTCTTACCATCTTCTTATATACAATTTTCTTATATGGTATCAGAGCAATGATTTAAAAACTTCTGATTTAGCACAATTCTCATTGTCTTAAAAGATGAAAAATTTGCCAAAACTCAAGAGATGTGGATTAATATAAACAATGACAACATTGTTCAAGAAAGCTTGAGAGAACTTTCCTACAGGAAAATTGATACTGATCCTACTACAGTGTTTCGGTGGGATACCAGAAGTTATAAAGACATCTTCAAACATGGATTTCAATCATGGTCACAAGTAGAAACTCCTAACTCTGTTTATTCTAACTTGTATGACTATGTTCATCATGGAAGTTATGAGATTTGTGCGATAGGTGGTATTTCAATTATGCATATACGCAATTATTGTACGCAATTAAACGCAATTAATTTTATAATGATAGAATCCCATGATTAGTGGATCACTACATAATTAGCTTGTAATTTGTTAAGAGAAAGTCTTCATACACTTATTCCTACACACAAGAGAATAAAATTATCTCCAGTTTTTTTACCATCTTCTTATATACATTTTTCTTATATGGTATCAGAGCACCGATCTAAACAACCTCTGGCTTAGCACAATTCTGAATGCCTTAAAAGATGAAGAATTTGACAAAGATCAAGAGATGTGAATTAATATAAACAATGTCAACGTTGTGCAAGGAGTTTCCTACATAAGGATTGATGGATTGATACTGATGCTACAGTGTTTCGGTGGGATACAGGAGTTATAAAGATATTTTCAAACATGGATTTAAACCATGATCACAAGGAGAAAATCCTAACTCTATTTATTATAACTTGTAAAGCTATGTTCATCATGAAGGCAAACCACTTAATTCCGATAGGCTTCAATTTAAAATACATGTTTTTATCAATGCAACTAACAGATTTTCTTGGAGACCAAGAATTCACACTGATATCTATCCCCATAGGAGAAACTCCACACACATTTTATTGTTATGAGATTTGTGCGATAGGTGGTATTTCAGTTATGCATAGTCTTAAAGATAATTATGACCAATATTATTAAGAAAATAATAATTATCAAATTATACCCAATTATTATACACAATTAATTTGATAATAATAGAATCCCATGATTAGTGGATCACTACATAATTAGCTTGTAATTTGTTAAGAGAAAGTCTTCATACACTTATTCCTACACACAAGAGAATAAAATTATCTCCAGTTTTTTTACCATCTTCTTATATACATTTTTCTTATATGGTATCAGAGCACCGATCTAAACAACCTCTGGCTTAGCACAATTCTGAATGCCTTAAAAGATGAAGAATTTGACAAAGATCAAGAGATGTGGATTAATATAAACAATGTCAACGTTGTGCAAGGAGTTTCCTACATAAGGATTGATGGATTGATACTGATGCTACAATGTTTCGGTGGGATACCAGGAGTTATACAGTTCTTGATACATGGACACTACAAAAAATCATGTATAAAGTGGCGGTTTTAATACGATGGTTATTAATAACCGTCACAAATTTTCGTATAATACGATGTTTTAATAAGCGTCACAATTATCCTTCAAAATGTGTCATTTTGAACTGTCACAATTTTCATTCAAAATAAAATCTCATGTTCCCGTTCCGTCCATTCACCATTCCTCATATTTCTAATTTTTTTGAAAAACCTCTCTTCCCTCCTTCTCTCTCACATACATTCACGAAAACTCTACCATTCTTCTCTCTCTCTGCAAACCTCTCCGTTCAAGAATCTCCTACACCTCCACTTCTAAAACCCTAACCGAGACGATTCCCCTTCAGCGTCGTCTTTAGAATATCTCGCACCAGATCTAAAGTTGTTCTTCCATGGTCATCCGCCACCTCAAGATCCACAGTGAGATCTAGCAGCAACTTCGTCACGCCGAGCCTCACGTACCCCACCGCCATGTGCAACGCCGCGAGACTCCCGTTGCGGTCGTGGTGGTTCAAATTCGCGCCGACTTCCGCAAGCAACTTCACGCACATTTAAGTTTGAATCTAGACTCATTCGTTTCAGTTCCAAGTTACATTGATGCTCTGGTTTCATTTCAGCTCTAGTTTAATCTTTTTTTTTCTGCATACCGAGACGATTTTCGCAAACTCAATCACTCTATAATGTTATTAGGTGTATCTTTACTTAAAGTTGGTGGAAGAATGATTTACTCAACCTGCTCAATGAATCCTATTAAGAATGAAGCGATTGTTGCAGAGGTAATCAGTCCTGAAATCTCTGAAATTATATTTGGTGTCAGCTGTGTTATCTAGCTTATCCTATTAATAGTTCACTCGTATCGCGCGTATCTTCTGTTGGCACGCGCTTCATTCCTCTTGTTTTCTAATTGATGTCCAGTCTTTTGTTATTACTACAAATCTTTCCAAGAATGATTATGAATTCAACTATTTCAATGGTGTTGTGTCATGGGTCGTTATTGTTTTGGTTAACTTATTTTTTAATTGTGTTTTGGTTTTTAATTCTCTGTAATTGATTATTGGGATGTTCATGAACTTGTACCCATGTTCACATTCCTGGTAAAACAGTAAATTTCAAACTTGCATTTCTAGCAGAAGATGTTTGATTAATGTGTATTTAATTCAAGTGCAGTAGTCTAGAATAGAAGGATTTAAGGTTGTTATGCAACTGTATGCATTGAAATGCTTCTAAAGATAGTTTGGATGTACAAGTATGCGACAAGGGCAAGTGGTTTTATCTTTAGCAAAGATGTTCCCAAGTTTCATAGAAATGTAGTTCTTTCCATCATGTTTCCAAATGGCAGAAGCTATCAGCATGTTTCTCAAAGTATTGCTAAAGTGCATAGACATGGTGGGCGCAGCTCAACGCAACAACCATCTTCTGAAATCGACAGAAATTAATAATCACAGGTATCTGATTCTAGCCTGTGTTCCATTTCTGTATGATTTCTTTAGCGGTTTGGTCAGCATAAACTACCAACTTGGTTATTTAAAGTGTCGTGTTATTGCTTCAATGAACTTATTGCCATAGCAATAGTTTTTTTTAATCAGCAAAAAGCCATAGCAGTAGTGAAGATAGACTTCGTGATATAGCATTAGTTGAGAGAGAGGGGATATAAATGCTTCCAAATACATTCTTTTTTATTCTTTGGTCTTGTTTTAAGGATAGATTATCGAGAAGGATGGATGCAGCTTGTACATATTCTTCAAATAGTGTTATGTTGGTCTTTTTTTCCCCTATGTGAAATAGTGTTGTATTAGTCTTTAGAGTAAATTAGAACAAATGATTAGATAAATTAGGAGAGAACACTGGTAAACACAATCATTGGGTTGTTGATAGAAATTAGATGTGTAAAGTGTTTCGCTTCGTATTGATGATATTTTAATGGTCATTTCATAAGGTACTAGCTCCATTGTCGAAACAAATTAGTCATTATAGTGAGAATTAGAAAACAAATTGTTACCTGTTATTGTTTTCTGTGTAAATAGAAAAGGATTTTTTACCTATAGTATTAGAAAATTGCTTCTTTTGTGCTACTTTGTTAATTGAATTTGACACTTTGATGGGATGTGATTGTTAATTTTATTTTAGGATTTTAATTTTTTTTAAGAACAACAATACCAATCGGTAAGAAAATTTGAATGAATTGCAATGCTTTGTATTTTCAATATTAGGATTGGGGAAAACAAAAATTAACATAGTTTTTCTTGTGCAGGTAAAATAACAAACTTCAAATCTTAAAGATTATGAGATGGGTTCACATGTGATGCAATATGGTGATGCCAACACGACAGCTGAAAAGCTTTATTTATACCAAGGTATGCGTATCAACAAATTCTTTTTACTTAGATTAATTAGAGGTTTGATTTGGTCTTTTTACTAAAAAGCCAAACTATAATATCTCTTACATTAATAAAGACATTTAAAAAGTAATAAAATTGAAACAATACACAAAAGTGTATGATTAGCTAATGTTAAGGATAATTAAGTTTGAAAATAAAATGTATAACAATTTTAATATTACTAACTCTTTTTTTTAATTATTGTAGTGCACTATTCAATAAGAGAAAATGGTCTCTATTTGAAATCTCTCTTAGAAAGAGATCTCAGCCATTTGTTTCATAGCTTAAATAAAAAAAAGGTTGATTCGCAGTATTTTAAGCATATCCAAAATAACATCCCAGATTTTTTTCATCTTCCTCTTTCTACAGCTTTTGTGTGAATGTGTAAATCCTATGATTACAATTTTTGGATTATTAACACTTTTTTAAATTATTTATTTCAGGTATCAGATTATGGAAGTGGTGTTCCATCACCTAATCAAGTAATAGGATCAAGTGCTAGAAGCAAAAGTTATTAGGGATATGTGTTTTAATTTTAAACTTGATTAAGGATGTATGAACTTTTGAACAATTATGTGCTGTAATTTTAAACTTGATTAGGGATGTATGAACTTTTTATGTGTTTTAATTTTCAATTACTTGAACATTATTATGTGTGTTTTAATTTTCAATGAAATGAATGGATGATTATAACTTAATACATTATTCTATTTTATTATGAAAAAGTGGTGGTTAAATTTTATAATTGTATAAAACAAATTATAAAAAAGTGGTGGTTAAATTTTATTTATTCATAATTAAAATTACGTCAGTTAAAAACGTCACTACTTATACATATTATGGCGCCAGAATCTTCTTCAATGAATGTAAATTGCGACAGTTATAATTGACACTACTTACGTATATTATGGTGTCATAATCTTCTTCAATGAATGTAAATTGTGACAGTTATAACTGACACTACTTACGTATATTGTGGCACCAGAATCTTCTTCAATTAATGAAATTGCGACAGTTATAAATAACACTACTTACATATAAAAACCGCCACTACTTACATTATGTTTAAAGTGGCGGGTGTTGTGGCGGGTAGCGTAAAACCACCACATTAAACTTTGTGGCGGCCAGTTCTATGGCGGTTTGGGAAACCGCCACAAGCGTATATTGTGACGGTTATAAACGCCAGTTTATACGAAAATAACCACCACAATATACACTTTTTTTTTTGTAGTGGGATTTAAATCATGGTCACAAGGAGAAACTCCTAACTCTATTTATTATAACTTGCATGACTATGTTCATCCTGGAGGCAAACACTTAATTTTGATAAGCTTCCATTTGAATAACATGTTTTTATCGACGCAATTAACAGCCTTTCTTGGAGACCAAGAATTCCCACAGTAATCCTCACAAGAGAAACTCCACTTAGATTTTACTGTTGTTATGAGATTTGTGCGATAGGTGGTATTTCAATTATGCATAGTCTTAAAGATAGTTATGGCCAATATTATTAAGGAAATAATTATTATCAAATTATAGAGAATTTTTGTACGCAATTAATTTGATAATGATATAATCACATGCTTAATGGATCACTACATAATTATCTCCATTTTTGTAACATCTTCTTATATACAATTTTCCTATGTGGCATCAGAACACAATTTTCAACAACCTCTGGTTTAGCACAATTCTCATTGCTTTAAAAGATGACCAATTTGTCAAAGGTCAAGAGATGTAGATTAATATAAACAATGTCAACATTGTGCAAGGAAGCTTGAGAGAAGTTTCCAACAGAGGATTGATATTGATGTTACAGTGTTTCGGTGGAATACCAGGAGTTATAAAGAGATCTTCAAACATGGATTTAAACCATGATCACAAGGAGAAAATCCTAACTTTGTTTATTATAACTTGTAGGACTGTGTTCATCATGAAGGCAAAACACTTAATTTCGATAGGCTTCCATTTGAAAGACATGTTTGTATCGGCGCAACTGATAGCCTTTCTTGGAGACCAAGCATTCCCATTGAAATCTTTACGGGAGAAACTCCACTTAGATTACTATTATGAGATTTGTGCGATAGGTGATATTTCAATTATGCATAGCCATAAAGATAGTTATGGCCAATATTATTAAGGAAATAATGATTATCAAATTATACGCAATTATTGTACGCAATTAATTTGATAATGATATAATACTATGATTAATGGATCACTACATAATTAGTTTGTAATTTAGAGAGAGAAAGTCTCAATACACTTATTTCCTACACAGAAGAGAATAAAATTACCTCCATTTTTTTTACCATCTTCTTACATACAATTTTCTTATATGGTATCAGAGCACCGATCTAAACCACATATGGTTTAGCACAATTCTAAATGCCTTAAAATGGAAGTAGTAGAATGCTTACTTCAGTCATAACAAGAGCTATTTCGAATAGTGGGTAATTATAATCATGTTGTTAGTTTATGTTATTCTATCTATTTTCATTTTTTTTAAGATGTAAAATAATTAATATTATAAATTAATAGTATAGTCAACAAAGCTTGTGGAACAAGCTACCGCTTCTTTATAAATATTTCACATGTACTTCAAACTAAGGTAATGAAAAATCACTTTTACTTTATATAAAGTCTTTCTTCTTCACCTCTCTTAGTTTTATACTAGTTTTTTTAGTAGCTATTTAATAAATCATATGTGAATGTTTGATTCAACAATTAGTTAGTATTCCTTGGTTTACTTCAATGGCATAAGTGAGAGCAATGAGAGTAAAGTGATAAGCAATTAGTTATAGATCTATATTTTCGTCATTTTTATATCTTGCAATTATATTTTTTTTTGTTCTTATATCATATACTAAATATATATTTGTACTGATATATTAAAAATAAATACATATTATATATATATATATTTTTTATTTATTGGTTTTAAAACGTTAATATTCAAAGTTTTATTGTTATTTTTTAATATGAACAATTTCTACTTGAATTTTACTCAATTCTTTAATCTTTATTAGCTTATTTTGTATTAATGACACGCAAAATTCGATTTTTAGTAATTTGCACAGCAATAACCGGAAGATTGGGAATACTATAAAAGTAAAGTAATATGTACCTCATGTGTTATCGTTTCCATTTTCATCAGCATTAGCAGCAGAGCAGGAGTGATATCGTTGTTTTCATCAGCAGCAGATGGAGCATGTTCCTGAAATCAATCATTTTAAACCTAATTTAAAAAACGAAATGCAAACAAGAACCTTCGGTGAATCACAAGGAACGAAGAATTTATTACCGATAAAAAAACACAAGTAGAAGGAATGGAACAATTATAGATCGGTGTAGACAAAAAAATGAAAAAAAATAGAAGTAGTAGAATTCTTACTTCAGCCATGACAAACAAATTGAAGAGCTATTTGAAATAGTGGATATTTATAATCATTTTGTTAGTTTATTTTATTCTATTTGTTTCGATTTTTTTTAAGATGTAAAATAATTAATAGTATAGTCAACAATGCTTGTGGAACAAATTACTGTTGGGTTTAATAGTGTCAAAGTTCAAGAGGGGGGTGAATTGACCTTTGAACTCTTTCTCACAGAAACAATGTTTAACACAGTTTACAGAAAATAAACCGATTTATTTGAAAATGAACAGATTTATTTTGGCACTGTTTGTGTTTGAAAAGTGTTTATACAGCAAGGTTAATCACAAGATTATGCAGATAGATTTTCCAGATGCACACACACTGATATTAGAACCAAAACCAGTGAAACACAAAACAGCAAACTTCAATTTCAAGCAAGTGATTAAGATTCGATTGATAGCATGCCAATTAATTGAGTAACCTTTACAATCAACCTGTTCCAGTGGCTTTTAACAAATTATAAGTGTTCTTCTTGAAATCAAACAGTTTTCCAAAAATTAAGAACAGTGAATCACAGAACAGCAAGCTTCAATTTTAAGCAATTGATTAAGGTTCAATTAATAGCTTTGACAATTTCTTGAGCAACCTATCACAATCAATCTGTTCCAGTGGCTTTTAACAAATTTTATATGTTCTTATCAGAATCAAACAACTTTTCCAGAAATTAAGAACAGGATGAATCGAGCCCAGAAAAAACAGATTTATTATTGATTGAACAGATTTATTTCTTTCACTCAACTGAGCTACATCCAGTCTTCACCTAAACCAAGGTGAAATTCACTAAATCACAATACAAACAAACACAATTCCCACTGTTCTTGAAACCTACAAGAACTTAGGTACTCTTGCTGAAAAAACCTATTTCAGCTCACACACACTCTTCAAGAAAACCTATCAAGAAGAGTGTTCAACCAAACTATTACAAGAAATGAAAAGTGAAACGACTACACCTGATTGAGGATACAAAGATCTGCCTTAAACCAGTAGGCAAGATTGCTAGAACAGTAGCAGCACCTCACACCAAGCTTTTGAAACCAAACCAAGAACAAGCACTTTGTGATTTTCGAAATCTTTGAAGAACAAATGCTAATCCTTTGTAAACTCTTAATTCTCTGCTGTAAAACTTGTTTTTACAAATGTATGAACGATGTTTAAACTCATAAACAAGTTTTCATTTTATAGAAAACCAACTTATAACAGATTTTTGAAAAACAGTTAAGGCTATTATAAAATGAACAGATTTATTTTCAAAAACAGTTAGAGAATTTGTTATGTGAGGAGACTTAGTCAGCCATTCTGGTGCAGGGACAAAACTGAAAACCGTTTAAGATAGCCATGGCACCATAGTCAAAAAGAATCTACTCATTTTCAGATGAACAGATTTATTTTTCAAAACGAAAACAAAGAAAGTTTAACTATTTAAAACACAGTCGTTTTGAAAGGTAGAAGACTTAGTCAAAATACTTGATGCACAAAATCTAATTTTCACAAGACTTAGCCAAGGCATCAGTTTAAAAAAGAATCTGTTTATTTAGAAAAGAACAGATTTATTTTTATGCAGTAAACGTGTTTTTTGTAAAACATGTGAAAAACAGTTTAAGAAACCTTATGCTTGTTCTTATCACATGGCCAGTGGTTATGAGGTGAGTTACTCAGCAAAAAAGCCCACTCTTAAACAACCTCTAAGCACTACCTAAGACACACTTAAAGCAAAGTAAAATACACATGAAATGTACATAGAAGTCTTCATCAAACACATGTCTTGAAGGGGCAACAACCATCTTCAACAACTACCACTTCTTTATAAATACCCCACATGTACTTCAAACTAAGGTAATGCACAATCACTTTCTTTCGGTTTATATAAAGTCTATCTTCTTCTCTTCTCTTAGTTTTATACTAGTTTTTTTAGAGTAGTTATTTAATACAATGATATGTGAATGTTTGATTCAGCAATTAGGTAGTATTCATTTGTTTACTTCAACAACATGAGCGAGAGCAATGAGAGTCAAGTGATAAGCAATTAGTTATAGATCTATATTTTCGTTCTTTTTATATGTTACGATGCTATTTTTTTCTGCTCTTATTTCTTATTCTAAATATATATTTATACTGATATATAAAAAATAAATACATATTATATATATATATTGGTTTTACAACGTTAATTTTCTAATTTTTATTTTTCATTTTTCTAATATGAACTATTTCTACTTGAATTTTACTCAATTTTTTAATCTTTGTTTGCTTATTTTTTATTAATGGCACGCAAAATTCAATTTTCAGTAATTTGCAGAGCAATAACCGGGAGATTGGGAATACTATAAAAGTAAAGTAATAAGTACCTAATGTGTTATTTATTTATTTATTTTTAATCATTAGTTAATCATAAATAAATATACGTGTTGACATAGTGTTTTTGGATCAAACTCCTAAGTCAATATATACAAGCTCCTCAGAAATCGCTATAGGATGCTGCAATTCGATCACCAGAACAAGGATTGATATTGTCATCTGAGAATAATCGGACATTGAATACTTATTATTGTACGCAATTATTGTACTTTATTGTACGTAATTATTGTAGGCATGCTTACAAGTTCGTCGAGACCATCCTCAGCAAGAGTAACATCATTGTTTTCATTTTCATCAACATTAACAGTAGAGAAGGAATGACATCGTTGTTTTCATCCTCAGCAGATGAAGCATGTTCCTGAAATCAATCAATTCAAACCTAATTTAAAAAACGAAATGCAAACAAGAACCTTCGGTGAATCACAAGGAATGTAGAATTTATTACCGATAAAAAGAGACAAGGAGTAGAAGGAATGGAACTGTTATAAATCGACACAGAAAAAAAAGAAGAAAAACAATGGAAGTAGTAGAATGATTACTTCAACCATGCCAAACAGATTGAAGCTAAGGTAATGCAAAATCACTTTCATTTTATATAAAGTCTTTCTTCTTCTCCTCTCTTAATGTTATAATAGTTTTTTTTAGTAGATATTTAATACAATCATTTGTGAATATTTGAGAAATTAGGTAGTATTCCTTTGTTTACTTCAACAACATGAGTGAGAGCAATGTGAGAGTAAAGTGATAGGCAATTAGTTATATATCTATATTTTGTTCTTATTTCATATACTAAATATATATTTGTACTGATATATTAAAAATAAATACATATTATATATATATATATATATATATATTGGTTTTAAAACTTTAATTTTCTAATTTTTATTGTTCATTCCTTTAATATGTACTATTTCTACTTGATATTTACTCAATTTCTTAATCTTTGTTAGCTTATTTTGTATTAATGACACTCAATTACCGGGAGATCTGGAATACTGTAAAAGTAAAGTAATATGCACCATATGTGTTATTTATTTATTTATTTTTATTCATTAGTTAGTCATAAATAAATATACATGTTGAAATAGTGTTTTCGGTTCAGACTCCTAAATCAATATATACAAGCTCCACAGAAATCTAATTGGGTTGTTGCAATTTGAGTCTTAAAGTATATCAAAGGATCACCGGGGCAAGGAAGTACATCAAAGGATCACCGGGACAAGGATTACTATTGTCATCTTATTCTAAATATATATTTGTACTGATATATACAAAAATAAATACATATTATATATATATATATATATTGGTTTTAAAATTTTAATTTTCTAATTTTTATTGTTCATTTTTCTAATATGAACTATTTCTACTTGAAATTTACTCAATTTCTTAATCTTTGTTAGCTTATTTTGTATTAATGACACGCAAAATTCGATTTCCAATAATTTGGAGACCAATAACCGAGAGATTGGGAACACTATAAAAGTAAAATAATATGTACCGTATGTGTTATTTATTTATTTATTTTTATTCATTAGTTAATCATAAATAAATATATGTGTTGTCGTAGTGTTTTCGGTTCAGACCCCTAAGTCACTATATACAGGCTCCATAGAAATTTCATTGGAATGCTGCAATTTGAGTCCTAAAGTACATCAAAGGATCATCAGGACAAGAATTGCTATTGTCATCTGAGAATAATTTGACATTGACAGCTTATTATTGTACGCAATTATTGTACGTAATTATTGTACGTTATTATTGTAGGCATGCTTACAAGTTCGTCGATATCATCCTCAGCAAGAGTGACATCGTTGTTTTCATTTCATCAGCATTAACAATAGAGCAGTAGTGACATCGTTCTTTTCATCAGCAGCAGATGGAGCATGTTCCTAAAATCATTCAATATAAACCTAATTTAAAAAACAAAATGCAAACAAGAACCTTAGATGAATCACAAGGAACGCAAAATTTATTATTGATAAAAAAAAAAAAGTAGAAGGAATACAAGAAATGGATTTGCACACAAAAAAATAGAAGTAGTAGAATGCTTACTTCAGCCATGGCAATTGAAGAGCTGTTTGGAATAGTGGGTATTTATAATCATTTTATTAATAGTATAGTCAACAAAGTTTGTGGAACAACCTACCGCTTTTTTTTTTATCGGCAATAACTACCGCTTCTTTATAAATACCCCACATGTACTCCAAACTAAGGTAATGCAAAATCACTTTCTTACCGTTTATATAAAGTCTCTCTTCTTCTCCTCTCTTAGTTTTATACTAGTTTTTTTATAGTAGCTATTTAATACAATCATGTGTGAATGTTTGATTCAACAATTAGTTAGTATTCCTTTGTTTACTTAAACAACATGAGTGAGAGCAATGAGAGTAAAGTGATAGGCAATTAGTTATAGATCTATATTTTCGTCCTTTTTATATGTTATCATGTTATTTTTTCTGATTTTATTTCATATACTAAATATATATTTGTACTGATATATTATAAATAAATAAATATTTTATATATATATATTGGTTTTAAAACGTTAATTTTCTAATTTTTATTGTTCCTTTTTTTAATATGAACTATTTCTACTTGAATTTTACTCAATTTCTTAATCTTTGTTAGCTCATTTCGTATTAATGACACCCAAAATTCGATTTTCAGTAATTTGCATACCAGTAACTGAGAGATTGGGAATAGTATAAAAATAAAGTAATAAGTAACTGATGTGTTATTTATTTATTTATTTATTTTTATTCATTATTTAATCATAAATAAATATACATGTTGACATAGTGTTTTTGGTTCAGACCCCTAAGTCAATATACAGGCTCCAAAGAAATCTCATTGGGATGCCACAATTTGAGTCCTAAAGTACATCAAAGATCACTGGGACAAGAATTGCTATTGTCATCTGAGAATTATCTGACATTGACAGCGTATTATTGTAGGCATGCTTACAAGTTCGTCGATATCATTCTCAACAGGAGTGACATCGTTGTTTTCATTTTCATCAGCATTAAGAGTAGAGCAGAAGTGAGATCGTTGTTTTCATCAGCAGCAGATGGAGCATGTTCTTTAAATCAATAAATCAATCAATTCACACCTAATTTTAAAAACAAAATGAAAACAAGAAACCTTCGGTGAATCACAAGGAACAAAAAATTTATTAACGATAAAAAAACAAGGAGTAGAAGGAATGAAAAAGCTATAGATTAGCAAAAAAAAGAAATAAAAATGAAAATAGTAGAATACTTACTTCAGTCATGGCATACAGATTGAAGGGCTGTTTGGAATAGTGGGTATTTATAATCATTTGTCTAGTCTATGTTTTTCTGTCTGTTTTGATTTTTTGTAAGGTTTAAAATAATTAATAGTATAGTCAACAAAGCTTGTGGAACAAGCTATCACTTCTTTATAAATACCCCACATGTACTTCAAACTAAGGTAATACAAAATCACTTTCAGTTTATATAAAGTCTTTCTTCTTCTCCTCTCTTAGTTTTATACTAGTTTTTTTAAGTAACTATTTAATACAATTAATGTGAATGTTTGATTAGCAATTGGTTGGTATTCCTTTGTTTACTTCAACAGCATGAACGAGAGCAATGAGAGAGTAAAGTGATAGGCAATTAGTTATAGATCTATATTTTTGTTCTTTTTATATGTTAAAATTCTATTTTTTTCTGTTGTTATTTCATATACTAAATTTATATTTGTACTGATATATTAAAAATAAATACATATTATATATATATATTGGTTTTAAAATGTTAATTTTTTAATTTTTATTGTTTCTTTTTTTAATATGAACTATTTCTAGTTGAATTTTACTCAATTTCTTAATCTTTGTTAGCTTTCTTTATTTATTTTTATTCATTAGTTAATCATAAATAAATATACGTGTTTGTTAAGAAATGGAATTTAAGTCTAACTCAACTCCATAAAACCGACTCATGAGGTTGAGGTTTGCACCCACCTATATACAATGAAATGTCCTCATCTCTAGTCGATGTGGGATCTCCAACATGTTGACATAGTGTTTTCGGGCATACCCCAAGTCAATGTATATAGGCTCCACAGAAATCTTGCCGCAATTCGATTCCTAAAGCAAATCAAAGGATCACGGAGACAATGATTGTTATTGTCATATGAGAATAATCGTACATTGACAACTTATTATTGTTTGCAATTATTATTGTACGTAATTAGTTTGTTGATTTATACAACCATATTACTTCTATAGAAATTATGAATGGATTAATAATGACACTTTTTTTATGTGTGGGTGTTTAATCATAAAATAAATTTCAATTTCATATTGTTCCACTCCTTTTTCTTTTTTTTTATTGTCTTTATGTTGATGAAGTTCACTTGTACTCAACCTGAGTCAATTTGTTTTATAATGTTTAATTTTATTAATCCATTTGTACTTTTAAGGCTTAAAATGTATTTGGTAAAACTATTAAACCAACTACTAACTTATTTCACTAACTTATAAGTTAGTTTCATCAATACAAAAGTGTTTGACAAGGTATGTGAAAGTATTTTAATTTGAGTACAAGCTTCTTCAACTAAGTTGTAACTTATTTAATTTTCTTTCTTTATTATCCCTTAAATTTTAATACATTTCCTTATCATCTTTAATATATTGTTAATATATTGTGTTAAGTGATTCTTAATAGGATTTTGAAAATTTAAGATATCAAATATTTATTTTAATTATTACATTATTTTTAATATTTTTTAAAACACTTATTAATTTTTATGTAGTTTAAATTAAAAAATATTTAAATTTTTAAAAATAAGTAAAAATAAATTTTATTTTATACTCATCACATTAACTAGTTGAAATAAAATAACATTTTCAAAAAGAAAAAAAATGTAATTTAAAAATTAAATAAATATAAGCACTAAATTTTTTAATAAAAGAATAATTATTTTTAAAAATATAAAATTATAATTACACAATAATATATATTTTCTAAAATATATAAATTTTATTCATACAATAATATTTATATAGTTATATTTTTCATATCATTTTATATTTATTAAATAGTTCATCGATTAATTTTAAATATTCATAATTTAATAAACTAACTTATCAACTCAAGGTTTATAAGTCAAAAATTTATCTGTGAAAAAATAATTTATCATTTACCAAATATATTATAAGATAGTTTTCTCAAACATACTAATTTTCCAATTCACAAACTAGTATAGGAAATTCTCCCTTTTATTTTTCTTAAGTATTAAGTGTAGATCATGGGATCTTTGATTTTTCAAATTCATGATGAAGTTTGAAGTTGTGCTGCTTTTGGTTTGGGTTTAGATTAGAATGTTTAGAATTTATGTAAAGATCAGTTCTTGACACTTGCACAAAGCTTGCCCAATCTGTTTTAAAAAGCAAAGAGTTTTTCTAAGCAAAGAGAAAAACAATCGGTTGAATTATCGAAATAATCGGTTATTTGTCACTTGGCTGGCTCAATTCAACCGGTTAAATCGTCGTTTCAACCAGTTGATTGTGACTCTCTAACCGTTTTTTGAAAAACTTGTTATTCTGTTTTGGGTGTGATCAAAACTGTTTTGGGTCATTAATGTTGCCTTGAACGGCTAATTTTTAAGTGCTATAAATATAGCCCTTCTTTCAAAACAAAAACAACAAGTTTTACACAGTTTGAAATCAAAGAGAGATTGAGATTAGTTTTTTAAATAAGTTTTCCAAAGGTTTGCAAGATTGTTGTTAAGCTTTGCACTGGTACAAGATCTTATCATAAGACTTCCTAGTTTGTGTAATCTCAAGTGTTTTCTATTCCTTTCATGATTCTTGTAATTGTACTTTCATAAACTTGTAAGTGTGTGTGAAATCCTGCAAAGTCAAAGGGTGTTCTGACTTGAGGAGTGTAGTTGCACATAGGGTGAGTGGGTCTTGTGATTTTCAAGGTCACCTCTTTGTGTTTGTGTGGTGTAATCTGTGAGTGATTACTAGTGGAACTCAGAGGTTGTTCTGAGAACTGGATGTACCTCAAGATTGAGTGAACCAATATAAAAATTATCTGTGTAAATCTCTCTATCTCTAACTCCTTATAATTGTTTGTTTTAATTATGTTTTTGTTGCTGGTATAAACAACCGATTAAAACGCAATTTCAATCGGTTAAAATTTTGTAAACAGTTTTGTATCATTGTTTAATTACTTTCCTTAATTGTTTATATGTGATTGTTTATAAAGGTTCATTCTTAATCAATCTTTGCGAAACTCTTTGATAAACAATTCACCCCCTCTTGTTCAAGTCATCATGTGTTGAATTTTACATTAAGACATTATAAAATTATCATATTTGAACAATGAATTTGATTAACAAGCATGTTAAACTTACTGTGCAATAAACACATGAACTTCGCAAAAAAATTTAAATTTTTTTTTAACATTTTCTATTTCTACTTTCAAAACCAACCCATTTGCTTGCATGCTATGCAAAATGGACACAAACAAATATATGCCAAATTCTTCATGCACATTCATAGTTTTTTTTTTCACACTCTCATATTTTTTTAAATATTAAAATTGTCTATTTTAAATAATTCAGAATGTAAATTTTGTATTTTAAATTTTACAATTTGAAATATAAATGTATTTTAAATTGTAGAATTCATAATAGAAAATTTTGAATTTCAAATTCTACAATATAAACTACAAATTTGCATTATGATTCTAAAATTCAGAATACTAAAAATATTTTTTTATTTTGAATTTTAAAATCTGAAATACAAATGGGAGGTGAGAGGTGTTGTGGCAGTAGCTTGGAAGTGGAGAGCTACTGCAGTGGAGGTTGTTACGATGATGGAAATGGGAGGTGCAGTGTCCATTAAGAAGATGAAGAAGAGGGTAAAATTGTAACACTATTTTGGAAGAAATAAAATATATTCTAGCACCCGTGAAGGGATCTGATCCAGCTTATCATAAAAACAAGGCAATTGCTTATAATTTCTGGATTTTTTTAATTATTTTTTTATAATTATTCTTTCGGAATAAGATTTTTATTTTCTTAGAATTATCCAATTTCATTTCTAGAACATAAAAATATATTCCAATTTTTTTCCTATCATATATTTTTTAATTCCAGATTTTCAATTCTAGAATGAAAAGTAATTTTAGAAATTCAAAAATTGATATGTGCAGCCGTGCAGGAAGTATGGGCCTAAAAACTAACCAATGGTAATGGGCCTCAACAAAGCATGAGTCCTCACTATAAAATGTTCCTCTTTTTTGGTTTCACTTCTTACAAAAACAACATAAATTCTTTCCAATTTTTTAAATAATTAAAACAAATCAGCCTTAAATACATGTTTTTGGAAGAAAAAAAAATTCCCAATGCTACTGAAGATATTTTTAAATATTCTTTACAATATTAAGTTCTTATGATGTTTTTTTAACTTTATATATTTTTTAAAATAAAATATTGTTTATGGTGATTTTAATTAATGGAATCATATTTAAGACTGAATAAGTAAGAATGTGTATGAAAAAAGTGTAAGAAAATTCTCAATGTCATTCTATGACAACTTGACATATTAGACAAACTTGCTGATTTTTAGAATTTTTACTATCACAACACATA
This sequence comes from Phaseolus vulgaris, assembly GCF_000499845.2. Taxonomy (NCBI): domain Eukaryota; kingdom Viridiplantae; phylum Streptophyta; class Magnoliopsida; order Fabales; family Fabaceae; genus Phaseolus; species Phaseolus vulgaris. Next base: position 9,227,611 of record NC_023751.2, on the reverse strand, counting down.
AATAAATTATATTTTTAATTAAAAGGGTAATTCAGTAAGGAGAAAAAAAACCCTTCTGCTAATATAGGGAATTGAAAACGACGTCGCTCTTATTTCATGCCCGAGTAAACACGCGCGGTTTGATTTGATTCGGCGTCGTTTTAGCAAGCATCTTTGGAAGGGTTATTATTTGATACCTGTGAGACTGTAATAGAGAGAGAGAGAAGGAAATTGGGGGAAAATGGGGTATGTGATGAGAGTGAGATTGGCGTCGTTCTTCACCGGGGCTGCAACGGCGTCGTTTGCGGGTCTTTACATCCTTCACAGGGATTACAAGGTTGCACACCAATCTTTTTCCCAACAGGTACACGCAAATATCGTCATCAATGTTTCCCTTTTTTAAATTATTATTATTTTGGTGTTTTCGATTTTTTTTTCGGTTGATTTCTGTTGTATTTAGTATTTGTGTTCCCCTAATGATGCCATTTGCGTGAGCTGTTAATTGAAAGCGCTCCTAGGTGGTAATTAGTTACCATTTTTTGAATTTTGGTTAGAAAAGAGGGACACAATTGATATGATACGATAAGGAGTTGATGGCGATTATTGTTGAGATAAATAGGTTAGAAATGCCAACAATGCATGTAAGAATTTTGCAATTGGAAGGGGCTTCTGTTTTCCTCATAAGTATTTTTCCTTCTTGTTGTAATGTTTATGTTTTCGCCAATGGTTGTAGTGATTCTGTGTTGTGGCTAGGTTTTAAAGCTATTCTACTTATCCTGACTGAGCCACAAAATGGAGGAAGGTGCCCATTTGTTTCTTATTGTTTTAGTTGATTGTATTTTGTCTTTTGATTGATGGAATGAGGACTGTGCAGAGGAAAGCCGGCTGCTGCTTCATTTCCATATCCTGCTTTTGAATGAATTGAATTGAAAGGTCAGACAAAAAATGGAAGGGAGAGGTTTTCGTTGGTCTTCTATACAAGGATAAAGATCCCTACCCTCCTCTTTTAATCTGGGTTTTGGTCTTGTCTCACTTTTCTCTCGTTTTCACTTTCTTTCGCTTAACTCAAACAACTTCATTTTCTACTCATTTTCACCTTCTTTCACTTAACTCAAACAACTTCATTTTCTACTCATTCCCACTATCTTTCTCTTATCCATCCATCCAAACAAAGGCTTAGATTCCATCTAGGATAATCTTTTGTTCAATTTCAATTTTAACAGTACATTTTTTGTGTGATCCGAGCGGGGGTGGGTTTTGGTTTGTATGTTCTTAATGGGTATTTGAATAATTGAGAGACAAGTTATGCTGGTGATATTTACATTTTTGCATAATGAACAATAGAATATATATCCAATATTTGGATCTTGTTGCCTCGTGTATAATAACCTAAGCCTTACTTGTTAATAACAGATATGTTGGAAATATTTAATAGGATTATTATTTATTCCCTGGTTACTACAATGTATAGTTGTAATATCTACATGTATTTTATTTATTTTGTTTGTTTAATGCAAAGACTGGTCTTGCTGTTGTAGGTCTGTTATATCTATATGCGTTTTCCTCCCAACATTGACCTGTTTCTCCCTAGCCTTTTTCAAAATATTATTTGGGTCTCATGAAATTCTGTCTTGCTTCCTGACTGAATAATTGAGAGACAAGTTATGCTGGTGATATTTACATTTTTGCATAATGAACAATAGAATATATATCCAATATTTGGATCTTGTTGCCTCGTGTATAATAACCTAAGCCTTACTTGTTAATAACAGATATGTTGGAAATATTTAATAGGATTATTATTTATTCCCTGGTTACTACAATGTATAGTTGTAATATCTACATGTATTTTATTTATTTTGTTTGTTTAATGCAAAGACTGGTCTTGCTGTTGTAGGTCTGTTATATCTATATGCGTTTTCCTCCCAACATTGACCTGTTTCTCCCTAGCCTTTTTCAAAATATTATTTGGGTCTCATGAAATTCTGTCTTGCTTCCTGACTGAATAAATGTTTTTTTGTTGTTTTGTTCTCTGCTAGACCTCCTCAACTTCTCTAGTGCATTTCCATCAAGTTTTTTTCCTGTCTTACCTTCTTGGATGTATGCAAACTGGTTTTGTCAATAATGACTTAGTCTTGTCTCTTGATAATTAGAACGGGCTAAATTTTCTTTTGTGGTGCTTGTAAGGGCTTTCAAATTAAATAGAGGATCAATACAGTTGTTATTTCTTGTTTGTGTTAAATGCAATACTTCAGTGGTTGTATTCAATATAACTTTTTGAAGGCACCTGAAAGTTTTCCTTGAATGAGGAATGCAATGGGAGCTGCAAACTAGCATCATAGTTGCTGTCTCCAATGAATGTCTCTTTCATGGTTTAAAATTTTTGTTTATTGTCAAATTTAGAAAATGCAGATGGTTTCTTTTCTAGTTATTCTTACGGGGGAATATGTTTTGCTGCCAATTTTTTTTGGAATTTCAGTATTTGAATCTTGAATTCAAATTATGTATAGTCATAGAATTTAGCCATATTGTTCCAAGCTATTTGGAGATATGACCGGTTTGGTTTTTTTCATAAACATTTCTAAGAAGACATAGATAAGAAGGAAAAACAAAAGAAACATATCTATTGGTTAAAATTAATTTATGCTCAAAGATGTAGTTTTTTTACAAAAAAAATTGACTTCTAATTAATACATAAATAAGCTAGTAAAAAGTTATTTTATTTTATTTTCTTATTTCAATATTTTTGAAGTGTTTACGGAGAGGTTTAGCAAAATAAATCCATAATAGATTTGTCTCACATTTGTAGTGATACATACCTTGTATATTGCCAATCATCTCTTCCCTCCATCCTTTTCTTGCATGGGAAAGGAATGAGTTAGGTTTCGTTTGAAAATTTTCATTGTAATTTTTACAACTCAGTGTGCTTCTCCACTTGATGAACGAACTTTCCTTGTTTTTCCAGATGAATGACCTCCACAAATCACTAGAAAGTCGAATTTCTGCCTTGGAAAAACTGAAACAAACTGAAACTGCAGATCAGGTTGAAGCAACAGAATAGACTTCAGACTGCATCCATTATGCAAAAAAATTGATTCAGTGTACTTAATATGAAAAGTGACTTTTGGTTTGCTTTCTTCACGAATAAGTTCAACTTGACTCATTTTATGGCACCTCACCTGACTGACATTTTAGTCTAAAGTGTACGGATCTGGTGTCTCACCAAATGTAGTTTGGATTATTTTTCGGCCATGAGCATTTAGCTTTAGCCGCGGTTGTACGTGGTAATTGAGTAATATCTGAGTGACGTCTTTTCATTTTAAAATATGAAAATTGTGTTTTTTTATTGTTTCTATTTACTACATGTAGCTTGAAAATAAATTTTATGTTGTTGTGCTTAACGAATATTTAGTGTAATAGTTTAGCCACCATTTTGGTAGCCTAATTTGTAACAACTTGGGATCCTCACCCTACGCCCACTCTACCGACACAAGTTCTCCAACAACTCAAGAGGGCCACCCTCCGTCACAACAACTCCTCAAACGCAAACACATTACAACTCGTAAGGGGTTTCCCTGTTCATATTACGTTCCCTCCACCCTCATCGTTGGTCCTAACCATGCTTATAAAGCTTTGCCAAATTGAATTGTAAAACACATGAAAACATAAGATGTTGAACAACTAACTATTTTAAATTTAAGATGAGATCTATATATCAAATCAGCTTGTTGGATGGGGTCATGAACCTTGGGTCCACTGTCACACCCCTAAACCAAAAAGGTAAGGGTGTATTTGTTTCTAGGGGCGGAAACATTCAACGCAATGAAAAGCCAAGAAAATGCGAATTTCAAGAATTTGAAATATTAAAAGATGCACAAAATGACAAATTTGGTTGTAATGTAAAAGATGCACAAAATGACAAATTTGGTTGTAATGTAGATTGTGTTTGAATAGGAAAGAGGATCTCAGGAATTAGATTTGCAGTGATTTAATAAGAAAGTGAGGTTATTTTGATTAAGATATGTTATTGGATTTTTCCTAAAAATTTATTGAAGTTTGTGAGTGATGTATTAGTTATTTGAGAATTTTTAATTTTTTAAAAATATATAAAAAATAAAAAATAAGTTTACAAATTTATTTTTATTCTTTAAAAATATTTGAATAATAAAATTGAGATATTTTTATATAAAATTGAGTTTCAAATCTTCAAATAAATTTTGATGTAAAAAACATAATTTTATTTTTATTCTTTCATAGATTTATATTTATATTACTAATTTATTTTATTTTATTATTATTATTATGTAAATACATTTATATTATTATTATATAAATACATTTATATTATTATTATTATATAATTACATTTAAATTATTATTGTTATATAAATATTTTTATTTAATTATTATATTATATTATTATAATAATTAATTATATATATTATAAAATTTATAACATAGTCCATTAAGTTTAATATATAATCTTATTTTACAAATTTTTATAACATAATGGATTTTAATCCATTGATTATCTTATAAAATTTATAACATTACATATCAAATACCGGAATTTATTATAATATAAAATTTATAATTAATTATTATTTTTTATTTATAATATAAATATATAATATTTTTTATTAAAAATATAAATAAAGTATTATTTTATATGTATATAAAAATAAGGGTAATTTTGACATTTTTACAATAATATGTAAACTTTTTCAACTTTCTTGGTTTTTCTTCAATTCAGAGAGGGGAGTGATTTTATTCCTCTCCCACAAATCACTGTTTTTTCTGTCTTTGCATTTTGAATGAATACAAACATAAAAAAATGTTACTTTTCTGACTGAAGTTGACTTGGATACAAATGAACCATTAAACTTTCCACTCATTTAGAAGAGATTTGTAAGAAAAGTACTTTTCACTTTGAAAAGATAATTGATTATATTTATTTTAATAATTACATTTATTATAATAAAATAAAGTAAATTAAAGTAAAATAATATTAAAATAATATATTATACAAATTAAATTATTCTAAAATAATAATGTTATTTAATTTATAAATAAGTCAATCCAATTATTTTTTTTAACAATTTTTAGATATAAGAATAAATTTATAAATTTACATTTTTATCAATTAAAAAAATATAATTTCAATCACACATATCACATCACTTACAAAATTTCTCTACACTTTCTACTTTATTTATCTTAATCCAAACAATCTCATTTTTTTTTTTTACATTTTCTCTTCAAATCATCTCAAATTCACTTCCTAATCCAAAAAAAGCATAAAAATGTGTTTATTTGCACACTTTTACGGTATGTTTGAAAGATGGTAGAAGTAGAAAGGGAAGAAAATGAGGAGAAAGAGAGTGGAAAGTTATCTTGTTTGAATGTAGAGAAAGTAAGTTGAATTGAGTGAAAAGATTTGTAGATTATAGAATTAATGTGACTTTATTGTAAAAAGAAATGAATTCTTTTATTTTTCATTTACTGAAATACTATTGTCTTGAAATTGTTAAAGAGTTGAATTAAAATAAAGATAAATGTTTATATATGAAGGTTGAAACATATATTTATATATTCGGATAGAAAATTGACAATAAGAAAAAAAAATTACAACCAATATTATGATGTGAACTATACAATTGTATTATTAATTGATTTATGAAAAATTCATATCTAATTTTTTTATAATTTTAATGAAAATTAAGAACAATGTTTATAAATAAAAATTGATATTATTTTTGTTGCTCCAAAATTATAATTAAAGAAAAAAATTCACATTTAAATATTTTGATACACTCATATTAGGTGAAGGAAATATTATCCATAATCATAAATCACTACTATGCCACGTTCAATTTCTTAGTCTTTAAGTTAATATGAAAGTAAGCATACCAAGACCATTAATTGATATATTTCATAACATTTGTTGTTCTAAAAGCTCATTAACATGTTTATTTTTTACCAAATTTAACACAAACAAGAGTTTATAATTGATTATCATTGATGAATTAATCAATTAAGGCCCAAATTATAATCATTTAAGTGCATTATGTTTAATTGATTACAAAGACAAGCATAATTGGTTAGATTCACCATCTAATCAATCACCACATTCGAGAGGGGGTGTTTCCTCCCTCTCCATTTTCATTTCTTTCTTTGTAAATCAGCTTAAATCCTCCTTACCGAACTGCTACAATAACTCACATTTCTTAGTCTCCACTTTTCATCAAAGATTGTGATATCGAAGAATGTTTTGTATGGGTAATTGTGAACCTTCTGACACAGACTTATAAATACACACTTAAAATATAAGCATAAGTGTAGAGAGCTTAAATATTGGTATCTTCTGATACCTGTTGACCATGCCACTATTGCACATGTGACATTGAGGTCACTGGATGAAAATGTCCAACATGCGATTGATGGAAATAACTCACCTTTCCCAGCCTCCAAATCCTCTTGCACAATGCAACAACCTCATCCAAATACACTGTTAGTATTGGTGAGAAAGGGTAAGTGCAAATTAAAGTCGGTTTGAGTGGTTTGTTTCCATTGATATATGAAAAAGGAAAAAGAAATTGTGTTTGTTCCATCATCCTTTCTCATCTATTGCAAAATAGTGAGAAATGCCAAAAGAAAAGACAAGTGACATTGGTGTGATATTGATTTTATCCTTGATTTCATATGACCGACCATGCATATAATATTATTTCAGAATCATTACATAGAGGTTATGAAGCTCCCCTACCCTGTACAAAAGTCATCAACCACATTATTCAAACATTGTCAAGATTTGACTAAAGAGTCATTGCATTACTACATAAAAACCTATGAAAGAACAATTCTTCACACCTTTGTTTTTCCCCAGTTGAGAACATTTGGTTGTTGTGTTGGGGTAATCATCAGAGTTTACTTTTGCCTTTTGTGTGTGATTTTAGTTGGAGGTTGTTGAACTTTCACACGTGTCCTAGAAGCACTACTACTAAGCACTAAAGGTAAGGTCTCAAAAATGCATAAATGTTTTTTTTTTTTTGCAATGATACATGTTGAATGTGAATTGTGGTTAACATTGGTAATTTATGGAGGTAATTCATGGTTTCTTTTGAATGAGTTTTTTTCATTGTGCATGTGTATGCTTGACATCAAGATCTTCTTGTGCATAACTTCCTCTAATAATAATAAAATTTGTTCTTGCTGATGGCTCGGGACACAAATAAAAGAAGGCACAACTAATTATGGGTTGAACATAATTGATTATCCTTTACACTATAATTAATTATATCTAACTATTTTTGCATTAATAATTTAACATTATGAATATTGACAAATACAAAATAATTGACAACTATTTCGTAAGAGGATACCTACCTCATAACAAACAAACCTTTTAAGATGAAGGAAGTGATAAGTATTTAAACATTTTTTACTATTTAATCAAATATGATTTTTAATGAAAATTCAATTAGGTTATTTTGTAAACTTTACAATTAACACACATTTTTATCTATCACATTAATAAAACTATTAACAAAAATCACTATTTTTTCTTCACTCGTTCTTTCCTTTTCAAACTCTAATCTAAACAAAGGATAATTAAAATGTTGACCAAAAAGTGCAAATTTCTACCTCCAATATACCCCACTCATTTAGTGTTTAATAGGTGGTAAACTATCATGAGACTTCACTTTTGTTTGAGATATTGTAAGAAATCCAAGAAAGATATGTAAGAGCTCTAACCATTTGTCTTTATTATCTTAACTCTTATCATGTACAAACCTAGTTCATCCAGTCTAGTTTATTGCTTGTAAATAATAGAAAAAGTCTCATAAATATCTAAAAAAAGTTCATTATACATTTCAAATATCTTTCAAGTAAAGTGCCTCTAATATTTTGTTAGGAAAATATTTTTTTTAAACTATTTATACATCATTAATCATCATATAAAAAAAAGTTAATTTTCTATAATGAGGTAATCTAAATTTATTTTGGAGGTCAATAACTCCTATCATCATTAATTTAAAAACTAGATACTTTTATAAAGAGAGTGTCTAATTTCTAAACTGACATATAATCCCTCTATTTCCTTTTCTAAATAAACATTTTTTGGAAATTGATATGGTAATCCAAATGTGTCCTATTCATCAATGGAGGCTACTTACATTCCTTTTAATTCAATGGAATAATGAGCAAAATGTAGAAGTATATATAATAGAAATAATTTAAAAAAATATTCTGCAATTCTAATAAAAAGTTATATTATCATTTATCCGATTACAAATAAGATCAGCTCGAGGCAAATAAAAATTTCCAGTCACATTAATTATATTTACTACAATTTTTTTACATAAATTCACTCATCTTTTTCAATTCAAATAACTTTACTTTTCCCTTTTTATTTGTCCAATCCAGTGTCTCTTGCTAACTTGATTTGTGGGTATGCACTAACAATATATTTAGTGCTTAAAACTACATGTAGTGTAGGAGAGTACAGAGGAAGGTCCAAATCCAAGTTGGAATAAATTGAATAGAAGAATCCAACCAAATAAGTCAAGGGAAATGGGCCATTTAAATCCGTTGAATTAAGTGAATGACATGAGTGGGGCCCAGATGATGTTTTGTCACAATTCATTGTCTTGTCCAACCCATTTCAGATGGGTCGTGGAGGGAAATTTGAAGTAAATGCTTATTCAGGCTCTGCTATAGTACTACCCTCTCTACTATTCTCAAATACCTTTTTTATTTTTGGCCTTTCAAAATACAAAAACTCTCAAATCAGATCAATTAGCAACCACACTTCCATAAAACAAAATGGAAAATTCTTCTCATACCTTCGTAGCTTTCCCTTCCACCTCATATTAATTATTAATGGTTAAAAGTCACCATTTTAACTTTTTAAAAAAAATTTAAATATCTATAATCAAAAGATAATTTCACATTTTTAAATAATTTCTTAATTTTTTTCATTTGCAACAATTTCATTTATTTTTCTCCAGTTATAATATTTGAAAAAACATTTTTATTATTTTAGTGTGTGAAAAAATTGACAAAAAATTCGTTATATTCAACTTTTTCAGAATGAAGATAATTTTATTTTAGTGTTGTACTTCACTTTTATAACTTTTTTTTCTTCTAAATTTTGTGACTTCAAAAAAATAATAAAATAAAAAGCAAACAAAAATACAACCACGGAAGAAAATACAACATTTTTCAATATGTTTAGAAAAATATTGTTGAATTTTAGAAAATACATTAACATGTAAGAAGAAAAATATGAAAGTGTGATTAGTGAAACTCATAAGTTAACACTAATAACTAATTTTTAAATATTCTCAACAATAAAAGCTTATACAATGTCAAAACGAATAAAAGTTAGTTTATATATATTTTTTAAAATAATTATAAGAAAACTAAGAAATGTATCATACTCAATAGTTTATAATTGTTTTTTACAGTCATTACCTGTTTGTAATCAAATAACAATTAAAATATTTACATTACCAATATACTTTAATTAAATTCTAATTACATATTATAAGAAAAAATATACGTTCTAAATGTTAAACAATACATACATATTACAGTACAGATATTTTATATGTTCAATTATAATAATTTTTGGGCAATGATCATTCTTATGTAATTTTTTTACATGATAATGACAATGACAATTAAACTTTAGTCTGTGGTCTGGGGGTACAAGTGGGAGGAAATCCTAGGAAGAAACAGTTCTGGGAGTCGATAATAAAGAAAATTGAAGCTAGACTAAGTTCGTGAAAAGGGAGATTCCTCTCCATGGCGGGTCGGATCTGTCTACTAAAATCGGTGTTCACTGCTATACCTTTGTTCTACCTCTCTATCTTCAAAGCCCCTGCAGCAGTGTGCAACAGCATCAGGAGTATTCAAAGAAAATTTCTTTGGGAGTGGGGAAGACAAAATAAATCGATTTCTTGGGTAAGTTGGGACAATGTGTGTAAGCCTTTACAGGAAGGAGGTTTAGGAGTAAAGGAGATTAGGAGTTTTAACTCAGCTCTTTTGGCTAAGTGGAAATGGCGGCTTAAGAATGGAGAGGGAGGAAAATGGAAAGAAGTAATTGTATCTAAATATGGCATAACATCAGGCTCAAGTCAGGTTAGGTTGAAGTACCAATCATGGTGGTGGAGGGATCTAGCTAAGGTATGTGGTGATGGGAATGAAGAAGAATGGTTTCTAACGGCTTGTCAGGGGAAAGTAGGCAACGGGTTCACGGTGCGGTTATGGGAGGATGTGTGGTTACAAACCATGAGTCTAAAAACATTGTACCCTAGACTTTACTCGGTGTCTTGTGATAAAGGGAAGACGGTGGGGGAGGTAGGAAGATGGGAAGATGATAGATGGCGTTGGGGATTGAACTGGAGAAGGGAGAAGTTTGAATGGGAGTCTAATTTGAAGTCAGAGCTATTATCTGTATTGAATATGACAACTATGAGCAAGGAGGCCCAGGACCATCTTATTTGGAGAGGGGACCCAAAAGGTATGTTTACGGTTAAATCAGCCTACTCTATTTTGACCAACCATGTTGATACAAGTGGAGGTGTATTTAGTAATTTATGGCAAGCAAAAGCCAAGCCTAAAGTACTTACCACCGCCTGGAGAATCCTTCTAGATAGAATTCCAACTAGAGTTAATCTCGTAAGAAGGGGAGTGATTGTGAATTCGACTTTATGCCCGTTATGCAACCTATTCGAAGAAACATCTCAACATCTCTTCCTTGAGTGTGTATTTGCACAACGTGTCTGGTCAAGATGCTACCGGTGGATCGGTGTTTTGGGGGCCCAAAACAAGGATATTCAGAATCACCTGATGAACTTCTACTTAATTCACCTTTCTAATAAACAGAACCAGGTGTGGCTTGGCTTATGGGCGACAATTGTTAGCTGTATCTGGGACCAAAGAAACGTGGTAGTTTTTAAGGAAGGGGTCCCTGATGACGATGAGATTTTTCAGAATGCTCAACTACAGTCATGGTTGTGGTTAAAACACAAGGTAGCAGGTTACTCTTACGCTTTTTCTGAATGGCTTTTGAACCCTAATCAGTGTCTTCTAGCAGTGTTATGAGTATGCTTTTCCCTGGACTCCGGTCGCCGAAATTATGCAAAGGTCAACTTGATCGCTGGTCGGTGAAAACGGCGATCTCAATGTGTACGTAGTCGGTGGTCGCCGAAGGTATCCAAAGGTCAACATGATCGTCGATTGATGAAGCAGCGTTCTCCATGTCAACATGATCGCCGATCGATGAAGCGGCGTTCTCCATACGTGTGGAGTTAGACAAGGCCAACTTGATCGCCGGTCGATGAAACGGCGATCTCCAAACATGCGTTGTCGGTGGTCGTCGTAGTTATGCAAAGGTCATCATGATCGCCGGTCGATGAAACGGCGATTCCCATGCGTGTGTAGTCGGTGGTCGTCGAAGTTGGTCAACATGATCGCCGGTTGGTGAAGCGGCGTTGTTTGTCGGTGGTCACCGAAGTTAGACAAGGTCAACATGATTGCCGATCGATGAAACAACGTTCTCCATGCATGCGTAGTCGGTGGTCGTCGAAGTTATGCAAAGATTAACATGATCGCCGGTCGATGAAACAGCGATCTCCATGTGTGCGTAGTCGGTGCTCGCCGAAGTTGGTCAACAAGATCGTCGGTCGAGGAAGTGGAGTTCCACATATCTGTGTAATCGGTGGTCGCCGAAATTATGCAACGTGCTTGGGTAACTCGTTGTGTGGCGAGGTGAATGTAGGTGGCCTCGGTTCTGGGTGTTATGCTATGAGGCAACCTGTTGGTTATCTTTTTTGGGTATGGTTCTCTCACTTTAAGGTTGTTATGATCCAACCATAAAGGAGAGTTTCTTTTGTGAATGGAATAGGAAGTCCACTTCTGGTCACTGTATATGGGTTGGGATACCCCTGAAGTATCCCTTTAATTTTATTTATTCATTGCTGATAAAAAAAAAAAACTTTAGTCTGTGGGCGTCTACTTTAACTTTCATCGTTATACCGACTATAATGAGCTTTCTCGTGCAAGTAACTACAGTTTAAACAATTTTCATATGTTAATTTCAAATTATATATTAAAACATCATTTTTCTTTTATCGAATACAATTTGCATATACAGAAATACATAACTTGTGTCAATTCTTTATTCAATTAGATAAATTATGAATATTGTATATACATCGTAGAAATTACATAGGTTAAGAGTGTACATCTTTACATTGTAAATATGTTATTGGACATTTACATTAATAAATTAAATAAAGAAAATGTTAAATTATATTACAAATCTTATCTTACAAATTGATTTTGTGAGAATGTGTTTGATCTAAACCTACTTTTTAATATAGTATTAGAGTTTATCCTAATAAAGTTTGTTAAACTTCTCGAGATATTATTGGACTACCCATAAATATTTTATCCATACACGAAAGGTCAATGTCTTGACATGAGATGACATGTTGTAGATTTCACATTGTTATAAATAAGTTCAAATCACAATATATAAATAAAAATAAATCTTATTTTATAAATTGATTTTGTGATGATAAGTTAGGTTTAAAACTCATTTCTCAATATACATTTCTCCTAACAAAGAAAAAAAAAATGTATAATGACATTACACAATCTTAATAGGAAATGAAGAATAAATAATAAATTTGTTAAAATAGATTTAGAATAATTTAAAATATAAGTATTTTATCTCCATTAAATAGTTAAACAAATTTAACTTTGTATGACACATAAATGTCAAATGTTAACTAAGGTAAAAAATCATAAAATCCAACAAAATACATCCAAAAATATTTCAAAAAATTGTATAAATAGTGATGATTTTAATATGATGGTTATTAAAAAATTTCATAATTAATGGTATAATACACACTTAAATTATATATGGAATATTACATACGGATCAAAATCAACATTACAGTGAATGGAATTCGAAGTCAGGTTCCTTCAAATAACCTAAAGAAAATTTAACCACTACATCAAGCAAATGTTTTAGTATTATTATGATTTTTATTATACTTATTATTATTAACAATATTAACAATATTAATATTAATAATATGAATATAATATTAATAATATGAATATAATATTAATAATATGAATATAATATTAATAATATGAATATAATATTAATAATATGAATATAATATTAATAATATGAATATAATTTATTTTATTAATAATAATAATAATTATATTAATATGTATAAATTATGTTAATAATAATAAGTATAATTAAAATGATAATATGACCAAAGAACTTGTCTGGTCTAGTGGTTAATGCTTCCCCTGTCACTGGAAGGACTTGGATTTTAATCCTGACTGCTGCAGCCCATATTTTGTCAATCTCATCCACACTGAGTTTCTCATAGCGACTCCTCACCATCAACTTGACCACGAATCGCGTTAGCCTCATTGTCACCCTTACTATTTTTCTTTGAACGATGTTGAGAGGTAAGTTTCCCTCACCGGCCTCACTCATGTTCAAATTGGGTTTTTTAACAAAATTTGTGAATTATGTGCATTGTGGTCTATGTCAAGTGAGTAAATTTTTTAATGACCTCTTATTTCCGTTTTCTTTCTTGTTAGCAAAGATTTATATAGTGAATTTGGATTTTCTCAAACTACAAACTAGTATGTATTATCTGGTTCAACTCTAAACTTATGTACGATATCCATGACCCAGAGTATATCGAACTAATTTTTTGTTAAAAATATATATTGAGAATGGGATATTCTGGAAATACATTATATCACCATATTCTTTAACATACCCTTTTTAACATTCATTTTACTATAAATTAAAATTGATAATTGGAATTTGTTAAAATAAAAGTTGAGATATTCACAATTTGATAATTTTTAATAAATTTTCAGTTGAGACTAAGTTGTAACATTTATCTTCAAACTACGAGGGAACAAAAAACAGTGATAAATTTATTTATTGGACACTGTTAATTAAATAGTTTGAAAATTGAAATTGGCATTTAACTAGTTGTGAAGCAAGAGGGTTAATTTTTAATTTTTATTTGCAATCAAACACGGAAAGATTCTTAGGAAAAGACTGTACAATCATCTTCAAAACTGCAGAAAAAAAAAGGTCTTCTAAATGAACACATCAACAATCATTAATCATTTTACCTATATGTTTCATCTATGAACACAACAATTACACAACACCGACACATACCAAAACCATTTAAGTCTTTTCGTTATGGTTTTTAAAAAAGAAAAAAATAGTTTTTTTTTATAAAATGAAGTATAAGTTAACCGTTAGATTTTGGACAAATTAACTTCTACAAGTTGAGTCATATAATTACACATTATATGATAAATTTATGTTAACTAGTTATTTAATAAAAATATTTCCTAACCAAACCAAGATATATTCATCGTGAATAATTAATTTTTTTATATAGGATTAACAATGGAAAGGAGTTTTAATATATTTGCACTAAAAAAAATCTCCTAAAAACATTTTCTTTGCAGTCATTTGTACTCATATACCATAATGTCTTAATTTTTTTTATAGATTCTACTATATCACATCATCTTAAATTTCATATATATATTTTCTTCAATGCAAAAATCTTATATGATATTGTTTAATGATATATTATTTACACTTCAACTTAAAAAACATCTATAATTATAAAATATTTATCTTAAAAAAAAATGTTTTTACTGTAATTTTTTTTTTAATATGATTCAAAGATTTATTTAAAATGTGGATCTTAAATCTATTGTTATATGACTATATTTTAATACAGATATTTTATAAAGATCAGATGTTAAACTTATAATTTATATATATGACTTCTACCATAGAGATATCTAAGTGTAATATAAAACTTATTTCTCCCATACATAGTCTCTTCAGGGAACTTGTGCAAATGAGCTAGATGCATTATTCATATGAGGGATTGTCTCTTTAGAGTGTTTTCAAGAACTTCAAACGTGTTTTTTTGTCGTGTAGATCTTTTGTTTGGATTTATACTGCAATTTGGATTTGCATCTCGAGTTTTTATCTACACTTTACGTTTTGGATCTGCATTTTTGTGTTTTAAATTTTCACCTCGTGTGTTGGTTGAGTCAAGGGTTTGGGTTCCACGATGATGGGGAGCTTGTGGTGAGGGCTTATGTTCAAGAATAGGCATGTCTTTCACATTGATTCATTTGCCTTTGCAATTACGATAAATGCTATGTGTGGCAAGAGTCACTTTCTACATCACTTCAAATTTTAATTGATGTAAAATTATTTTTTTACATTGATGTAGGGTTCAATACAAAAAAAAAAAAAAAACTTCTCTATTCTATATTAACTTTTGAAACACTTTCATTGCTTGTTATATTATGCATAAATTAGTGTTTAATAAAATAAAACTAATTATAGTTTTTTAGAAATTGGAATATTTTAGAATGAAAAGAGGCATAAAATAATGTTGAAGATGAGTAGAAGGTGAAAGAAGAAAGGGAAAGAAATGATTTGAAGAGTTACACACATTGGGAAGGGAAAGAATATTAATCCGTTTTCCTAGGAAAACAAAGAAAGAAAGGTGTGTGTGGATGGGGCCATGTGGGTGTGGTCCTATGAGATCCATTGCATGTTGAGAAGAAGATAGAAATAGAAATGGTCCCTCCCTAGTGAAAAGAAAGGGAAATTCTAAATTATGAAAAAGGAAAAGGCAAAAAGAAAAAGAAGAAATAATTGATTTCAGAAAATCATTGCATAGTCGGTGTTTCCTTGACGGTGGTAGCTTTGGAATCAACAACGGACAAAAAAGCTTAGCATAGATGAGATGAGATCCCCACCATCCTATACCCTACTTACTCTTTTTTGCTTCCTCTATTTTTCCTTCTGCAACCCTATCCTTACTCCTTTACAATCAACTTTTACCAATTTTTAAAACACCAAAATCCAATCTCTAACCGTTTTCCTTACAACAAACTCACATTATTTGGTTTCTTTTTCACAACTTCAATCACCGTATTCCAATAATTATCCATTTTAAATATTTTAAACTTTAAAGAAAGTTTTTGTTTACTTTGTTACATCGTAGAAAGGGAGATTTCTTTAACTGCTATGTGTTTCAAGTCCTTGATTCTGTCATATTTTTGTTATTTAGCATGAGAATATAAGATGGTATTTTGTTTTTCAAGTCAATTTGAATAGAGTGTTAAAGATTTTAACATTATCTTATTTTTAGGGTAGCTTCTTACTTATTTATAGATATAATTTTTGGTTTTAAGACATTATGTACTAATACGGTTTAACTAAACTCAATTTACCCACTAATCATAATTTAGGTGTATTTATTGTGTGATATTTGTTTAATGATAATACTAATTAATCTGAAATGTCTCGAAAGCCGGCTGATAAAGTATTTACGTATATACAGGTATTCAGTCTCTAAGTAGTAAATACTTAATAATAAAATATATTTAAATTATGGAATCTCTCAACTTTATAAAATGTGAAACTATTGAAGATACAGAAGCACTCTACTTTGATCATTATAAAAATAAAAAAGTAAGATATGTAAGAAGTTTTGGAAAGATGGTAAGTGGTGATGACCTATTAGTAGCCTTTCTTTGAGACCTGGGCAAAGTGAGGTTGGAGGAAAAACCAATACTTTATTTTTATCTTCATAAATGAAGAATAAAGGAGGATAAGAATTCCATTAAAGGAAAAGATTGTTTGCGTTTGGGGCAATGGAAGATTTGAATGTTAAATAAGGTTATTGTGTGGACGCGAAGGAAAGGGTTAGAGATTTAGAAAAGTGATTAAATTTGGGAATGGAAGGAAGATGGAGTGGAAATGAGGCAGTGTTTGGGAATGGGGAATGGTAGGGAAGAAAAGCAAATGTGAATTAGTTAAAGGAGAGAGAGAGAATGTGTAGTTTGAAATGCAAATTGTTTGGAGATAGTGAGTGATGTGACACACCGTTTGTAATTGTATTCGACAGCTGTCTACCTCTTTCGCTGTCTTTTTACCAATTTCCAGCTTCATTAAATATATATTTCATATTTTTTAAAGAAAAATTAATTCAAAATAAATTTTACCTCCATTTCAACTCACTTAAAAAAATTATTATAATGTTCTTTAACTTAACTGATTTTTTTTTACTAAAATAAACCAAATCTCCTTATCCTTTTTCGTCTATAATATAATAAGGGTGATGATATGTTTTGGAAGAAAAAGTAAAGTAAGAAGTAGCAGTTCTAATAATGGGTCAGTTATTTGTTAAGATAGATTCCAATAATAATTTTTTTTTATTACACAATTCATATTATTTTCACTTTGATGTTTACTTACACATACAAAAGGTTTTAAATATAAATGTTGGTAGAATAGAAGGAAAATAGTTATATCTTATTCCAAACTCACATCACTAAAGACACAACAAGCAAATTTCAAAATGGTCGGTCATCTCAAGTTACAAAGTCGGGTCCCACCAAATCTTAAGACAACATCAGTAGAAGAAAAAAATTATAAACCAGAGCACCTAAAGTTCTTCATGTTAGTCTTCTTAAATGTTTGGAATATGTTGTAAATAAATTGAGCTCACTTTAGGCGTCCAAATAACAAAGATATGCTAGAATAAGGTATCATTAACATAATAGGGGGTGTGGGTAGCATTTTAGCTTGTTCCTAACCCATTTAGAGACATTTTGACATAGTTTCTAGAAGGACAATCCTAGGATGCGAGATTGACTTAGTCAAACCCTAAGGCTGTCCATTTTTTTCCTTTTTCTCATCCTACCCCTTTATCTTGTTCTTCAAGGCTTATTCACCTATAAATAGGAGGCCTACCTAGTGTATTTTACAAGTTGAAATTATAGTAAAGAAATTTTTCACAATTTTTGTCTGAGTAGTGAGTGAGTGTTCTCCTCCAAAATTGGTCTTATCTTGGGTTCATGATGGTCTCAAGTGGCAGCCCCATCCCACTTATCTTGGTGGTTCCATCCCATCAAGTGACGTGATACACTATTACTCCACCATCCATAAGTTCTTCTTTCATCATCTCTTCCATTAATCCATTCCTTTTCATGTTTACATCTTCCTTGTTCTTTAATTGTTTCCTTATGTCTATTCGGTTTTGTTCTTCTTGTTTTCGTTTCCTTATATGATCCCACCCTTTAACTTATCACCATTTAATTGTGTTTTCTTTTTGCCTTTGTGAAATGAACCTTCACATATACTTAACCACTTTGTTAAGTTAATGTCCAGTGGGGATTTTCCTTAGGTTATCACCTATAATTGTCTAAAATTCAAATCTAACTAAAGTGTCACAATAAAAATGATCAATCATAAAATCAACTCACATCAGTATAATAGAAGTAAAACAGTTATATCTTATTCAAAGCAACCTTGAAGGGCTTATTAACCCTTTTTTTTTGTTACAATACAGTTGTTTTGTTTTAAAAACAGAACCAAAACTAACTACTAACTCTCTTTTAAAAGAGTTATATAACAAATGTCCCCTCCATGACAAGGACTTGACCACAAGGCCCGACCCTTACACCCATTTTAAAGTTTGGAAATTTTGTTGCATTTCATAGAGGTTTCTCTATATTACATCTCTTGGATTTGTCTCATTCCATTGCACCAACACTTCAGTTACAAATTTATTGTTTTGTTTCTTCATTCTACGCGCTAGAATCACCAATGGTTGTGGAACAAAATGACCATCATTGTCAGCAAAAGGTAAAGTTGTAGATACTGATTTATTTTCATGTGATGGTTTGAGTAAGGAAACATGGAAAACATCATGAATCTTAGAGTCAATATGTAATTCCAGTTTATAGAGGGATCTTAGTTTCTTCATAGGGCCTTGGTGTATTCTGAGAGATTTTAATGATGTGTTCTCGGTGGATGACGGTAAAGGAGGGGAGGGGGTGGTTCATAATCAGGTTTCTTGTAATGGATTCCATGATTGAATTAATATTAATGATCTTTCTTGTATGCCTTTTATTGGATCTTGTTATACTAGGTGTAAATTGGATTAATACTAATAATATTAATAATTTATATCTATATATAAAGGGGATTCTCCATTATAACCGTTTTTTGGTGTACACACTTTTTTTTTCCGATTATATCCTTATTTAGTTTATTGGTTGCTGAGTTTTATGGAGTTATACATGCTATGGAGGAAGCTCAAAAGATGGGACTTACTAATGTTTGGCTTGAATGTGATTCTGTCTTGGTTTGTGCTGCGTTTACTGCTAGGACTACTGTTCCGTGAATGCTTCGTAATCGATGGAATACTTGTCTTAATTTTTGTAGGACAATCAGGTTTAGGGTTACTCATATTTTTCGTGAGGGAAATGCATGTGCTGATAAGTTAGCTAATTTAGGGTTCATTCATAGACAATCATTTCATTGGTATAATAGACTTCCATCTAGTCTGTTCTTAGAATTCTTTATGAATAGGTATAGTCTACCTATGTATCGTTTTTGTTAACATGTGGGTTTTGGTCTAGTCCCCCATATTTTTGTATTTTCTTTCTTTTTCCTTTTTTTAATAATATTTTTTTCATGTGATGGCAGATGATTGTTGTTACTTGAGATGTCAGCCTAGCTGAGATGTCAAGTTGCATAGTGATGCCTAACATGAAAATTTTCATTAAAAAAAAAAAGCATTAGGAAGGAAGAGCAAAGTTAACAAAAACAATTTTTTTTTTCAGTTTTTTATTTATTGTCGCTTAATGGTTACTAGATGTGGAGAGAGTGCAGAGGTTGATACGTTACTATTTTGATTTAAACTGATTTTATTCTCTGTTTTTAAAATTAAAGATATTTGTTGTACCCTCTTCACTAGGTTTTAATTTGCCCACACAGTCTCGCTTTCTAATACTAATACAATAGGAAGATTCAGATT
Source organism: Phaseolus vulgaris (assembly GCF_000499845.2). NCBI lineage: Eukaryota > Viridiplantae > Streptophyta > Magnoliopsida > Fabales > Fabaceae > Phaseolus > Phaseolus vulgaris. Next base: position 9,207,689 of record NC_023751.2, on the reverse strand, counting down.
TGTAACAACACCAACAACAAAAGTGTTTCCCTCAATACTCAAATTGTGTCTCTGTAACCACCTTTGTCACTGCAAATGGTGAACCCACCAAAAACCTCCGATAAGAAACCTTGAAACAAACCAGAGTCATCTGATTGGAACCAAAGATTGAAACACCACCACTACATGGCTATACGAAAATTATATACTGTTTGGGATATTCAAAAAATTATTCAAACGGTATCAATCCAAGTTTTTCACAAAGAAAGAAAACTTACATCTGGAAGATCGCCCCCATTCACATCATCTTCCTGGTAGATAGATTATTCCACCCATTAACTTTTTCATTTTTTTCTTTAGTGTTTAGTGGCATCGAAATTTGTTATCCTTTGATTTTTAGTTATGGGTGGTGGATACGGTATTGAGAGACACATTTTCATGTAAAGTGTTTTACTTTATTATCGTCAAATATCCCTATAGTAGTACTAAACTACTCTTAGAATTATATGGTTGATCTTGACACTCTACCAACATTAGATGTTCAAATGTGCAACAAATTAAAAAGACAAGTTTTACTATAATTCATTCCAAACCACATTCTTCTACTCATCGGCCATCAAACCAAAACAAAATTTATTTGCTTGAAATGCTTAATGTGGAGCTGGAAGGGAAAAAATAAATTTTTTTAATTATTGATATTTTAAAAGGAAATTCTTAAAATTTATTTATAGATATAAAAAAGATAAATTAAAAGAAGATAATGAATAATAGGATGATTATAATTTTTTTTTTGTTTTATATTTTTCTTTTAGAAAACAAAGATAAATTTATTTTTCTCTTTTAATTTTTAAGTTTATATTTTTTTAAATCGGATGGTTATTTTGTTTTCATATGGTAGATAAAATTACAAGTTTTTTTTTTTTGCATTTTGTCAAAATAAATTTTGTATTTAGAAATAATTTCACACAAAAACTCTAAATCCTTATGAATACTTTTGTCAACTATAAATTTATATTATAATATTTTAATTCTTCATATTTAGATTTACAAATTTAGAATCTCTTTAAGAAAAATATTAAAAAATGTACCATTTAAAAAAAGTTATTTTTTATATAAATTTCTTTGAATAAAAGAATAATGTATTACTTTTACTAAGTTTTTCATTTTTTACCATGTTAAACAACTAAATAAGAATAATAAATAAAATTACATATAAAAAATTTGAGAAAGAAAAAAATATAAAATTTCACTTTTTTTTATGAAAAAAAAATGATTAACAACTGTTCCGATAAACATTAAATATAAGTTTGGTATGAAGGGTTGGTTTCATTAAAGTACGCATTTCACTCTCATTTTGTTTTTCAGGTTATTCTATCATACAAGCAATTTTATAAAGTATTTATTTTTCTTAAATAATTAATAACTGATATTAAAAATCTAGAAATGCGTATTTTTTTTTTTTTATAAAAAGTTTTCATGTGAGACATCATTATGCTACTTGGCATCTCAACTAGACTGACACCTCAAGTAACAACAATCATTTGTCATCACATCACATGAAAAAAATATTATTAAAAAAAGAAAAAGAAAAAAAATACAAAAATATGGGGACTAGACCAAAACCCATATGTTAACAAAAACGATACATAGGTACACTATACCTATTAATAAAAAATTCTAAGAACATACTAGATGGAAGTCCATTATACCAATGAAAGGATTCTCTATGAATAAATCATAAATTAGCCAACTTATCAGCACACGTATTCCCTTCACAAAAAATATGAGTAACCCTAAACCTGATTTTTCCATAGTAATTAAGACAAGTATTTCATCGATTACGAAGCATCCAAGGAACATTTGTTCTAGCAGTAAACGCAACACAAACCAAGGCAGAGTCACATTCCAGCCAGACATTAGTAAGATCCAACTTTTGAGCTTCCTCCAAAGCATATATAACTCCATAAAATTCAGCAACCAAAGCAGTCTGGACGTCAAGAAACGCAGAGAAAGCTCCAATAAACTTTCACATACTCTCACGGAAAATACTTTCACAAGCGGCAAAACCTGGATAACCCCTAGCAGCCCCATCAATGTTAATTTTAACACAGCCTGGTGAAGGAAACTGTCATCTAACCGGAAGAGGACGTAGAACTTTACCAGTACGGGTGTTAATACCAGAAAACTTGAGCACATTGAAATTGAACATATTATTCTTCATTGAAACTTTAGACAAATTACCCATTAGACAAGTTAAATCTTTAATAACCAAAATAGCCCTAGAAACCTCAATCTTATCCTGAAAACAAACATAATTTCTCATACTCCATATCATCCAAATAGAAAAAGTTAAATATTATCAATATTTTTGGATATCTCTCATTAATAACTATATTTATATTTTTGAATTTTTTAAATAACTTTTCTAATGTTTATTATTTTTCTACATTTTAATAGATTACATAACAAAATGAAAAATATAAGTGATAAAAAATCAACACTATAAAGACAAACTTAAAGACTGAATATTGTAAATAGAAAACGAAGAATGATCATTGAACGAAGGATAAATAAATTATCTACACTAAGAAGAATTTATAAAGAAAGAAGATTGACATGCATTCCACATTTAACTCGATCAATCGTAGAAATAAAAAAAAATACATAATAATAATAATGAATAAATAAATAAATAAAAAATACAAATACACAAGCGCAGTAACGCCCGTTAGTATTAATAATATTAATAATATTTAATAATACTAATAATATCAATAGTATCAATAATATTTAATAATACTAATAATATCAATAATATTAATAATATTAACAATATGATTGATATTAAATATATGAATAATATTAATAAAGTTTATATTATTAATTATATTAATATTGATAATCTTACTAATAAATATAATAATAATCATAATATGACAATAAGACTTGACTGATGTAATGGTTAAAACTTCTTTTGTCATTTTTTAAGGGATTTTGCTTCGAGTGTTTTTGTAGCTTTGAGTCTCACATGTTCACTCGGATTAAAAGACAATGAATGTGGTTTGTTTCCAATGATTTAAGAAGATGGAAAAGCGTTGATTTGGGAAAGAGGGATAAAATGAATCCCCTGGACCATGCAAAGAATATGAACGAAGTTTACAAAACTTCACATAATAACGGTACAAATTAAAATTACCCTTAATTACTTTTTTATATACATATAAAATTACACTTTATATATATATATATATATATATATATATATATATTATAATAAAAAATAATATATATTTATAACATAAATAAAAATAAAATAATTAATTATAATAATATAATATAATAGTAATAAAATAAATATATTCATATAATAATATAAATGTATTTATATAGTAATAATAAAATAAAATAAATTAGTAATATAAATGAAAAACTATAAAATAATAGTAATATATTTAAAATTTAAAATAAGAATAATATATAAAAAAAGGTATGTGTTCGCTTTGTGAAAAGCAAGAGAAATCTATTCAACATCTATTTTTTGAATGTTCTAACGCATTGCATATTTGGAGTTGGGTACGACAAATTTTTCTTACTTCTCATTTCTCTAATAAGGATGATCTACTTTCTTTTATTAAGAGTGATGGTAGTCCTTTGGTTAAATTGATTAAGCTTGCGGTGATAACCTTTTCTATATGGATGATATGGCGTATGAGGAATTATGTTAGATTTCAGGATAAGATTGGGGTTTCTAAGGCTATTTCGATAATTAAAGATTTAACTTGTCTAGTGGGAAATTCGTCTAAAGCTTCAATGAAGAATGATATGTTGGACTTCAACGTGATTAAGTTTTTCGGTATTAAGACTCGTAGTGGTAAAGTTCTTCGTCCTCTTCCTATTAGATGGGAATTTCCTTCACCAGGCTGGGTCAAAATTAATACTGATGGGGCTGCTAGGGGGTATCCTGGTCTTGCTACTTGTGGAGGTATTTTTCGTGGGAGTATGGGAGAATTTATTGGTGCTTTTTCAGCGTTTCTTGAAGTTTAAACTACTTTGGTTGCTGAATTTTATGGAGTTATACATGCTATGGAGGAAGCTCAAAAAATGGGACTTACTAATGTCTGGCTTGAATGTGATTCTGCCTTGGTTTGTGCTGCGTTTACTGCTAGGACTAATGTTCCGTGGATGCTTCAGAATCGATGGAATACTTGTCTTAATTTTTGTGGGACAATCAGGTTTAGGGTAACTCATATTTTTCGTGAAGGGAATGCGTGTGCTGATAAGTTGGCTAATTTAGGATTTATTCATAGAGAATCTTTTCATTGGTATAATAGACTCCCAGTTAGTCTGTTCTTAGAATTCTTTATGAATACGTATAATCTACCTATGTATCGTTTGTGTTAACATATGAGTTTTGGTCTAGTCCCCCCATATTTTTGTATTTTCTTTCTTTTTTCTTTTTTTAATAATATTTTTTTTCATGTGATGGCAGATGATTGTTGTTACTTGAGGTGCCAGCTTAGCTGAGATGTCAAGTTGCATAGTGATGCCTAACACGAAAACTTTATAAAAAAAAAATAAAAAAAAATAAAAAAAAATATATATATATATAAAGGTAATAAAATTATAAATAATACTAGTAACTAAATAAATTTTTAAAATAATAATAAAATAATAATAATAATAAATTATAAACAATAATAATAAAAATAAATTACATATTTAATAATAATTAAAATAAATTTATTAAATAATAATATTAACAATAATAAAAGTTAATTTTAATTTTATGAAAATATTTTTATATGTATTTATAAAATTTTAATTAACTAAAATTTACACAAAAATATCTCCTACTTTATTATTTAAATATTTTTTAAGAAAAAGATATATTTATCAATTTACATTTTATACATTTAAAAAAAATAAAAAAAATCCTTACAAAAAATCATAATATCACTTACGAACTTCAATAAATTTTTCTCACAAATGCACTCTAACATATTTTAATCCAAACAACATCACTTTCTTTACAGTTTCTTCTCAAGTCACTCTAAATCCACTCCCTCAAATTCTCTCTTCAATCTAAACACAATCTTAGGATACAAACTATATCAAGAAAAAATTCAAAAATCAAGGAATACAAAATTAATAGAATGTAGAAAAAAGAAAAAAAAGCTTCAAATTTCTTTCAAATATGTGAAGATTTGTGAAGAATCAATGTTAAAAATTTATATTTAATATATATTTTATAATTTGTATATTAAATATATATTATATATTAATATTATTAATTTATTCATATTTATATTTATATTATAATAATATAAGAGAATTAATTATTAAAATTTATATTATTTTATAATTTTTAAAAATTTATAATATCTATTAAATCATTCACAAACTGTTTTTTTTTTCACTTTCCACCACCTTATTTACCTTGATAAAAAAAAACACACTTTCCTTACGTTTTCTCTACAAATCCAATACCTAATTCAAACAAAGTGTAAATGTATACGTATATATGACTTCCATCTCTTTGAGTGTTGAAGTCCCAAATCATGTAAAGATATTTGTGATTCTACCCAACAAGTCATACTTAGATACGCTTATGCCTTTTATGATTAGGAAGAGAATGTTTAAATTTTAGACCGTGTACTTAAATTAATTTTCAATTTTTATTAAACATTTCTAACATGTTTAATAATTTTTTTTTCAAATTCAGTTAAATTTGATTAGAAGTAAAATTTACCCCAAACTCAAATTAACTTAAAAATTTTAAAAAATTATTTTTTAAACTCTAATTAATTTCAACTTAATTTATTTTTTAAACCAAAATCTGAACTCACAATTAATCTACTTCAAATGTAGAACCATTTAACCAATTTGGATATGTATATTTTGGTATCCATGATGGCAGGCTTAAAGTTCACCTAAACTAAAAAGTCAGTTAACATCAATTTAATTACAATACCTTAATTAAATATTTTTCTCGGACTACCTTAATGAAATTTGATATTAGTTAAGAATGGAAAATATTCGAAAGAAAACTCTAATGAAATTTTAGATATTGTATAATTAAATAAGGTTGGAATTTCTTACATTTAAAATGTTTGAAATCAATACACATGACTTCGTTTTTTCTTACATTGGAGACAAGAGGGAATAAGATAAATTTATTCTGTCTATTACGGGATTAAAGAAGATCAGCAACACACATTAATAAATTAGTTAGAAAATACTTAAGTGGAGTGAGTGAGATGACGGGCCTCACTAATTTTAAGGATAATTTTTAAAAATATTATAAATTATTAATAACTTTAAAGTTACTAACTAAATAACCTACCTTTTTAATAAATGTTAATTACTTAAAAATACATATATTAATTTTTTAATAAATATATCTAGAGACACGGAAAGCATAATTAAATATATTTAGTCTTATAAAATAGGATATATTGTTTTGCTCAATCCATAAAATTTCAAGACCAATTCTATTCGGTTTCTTAAGTTTAAAATGTATTTTCACTTTAAGGGACTACTCATTTGGATCTTTCAAGCTAATCTCATTAATTCAATGTAGTTATTAGCCACACCATAGTCACTTCACATGCATTATAGTCACCTTATACGTTAGAGAAATAACAAAACCAGACATTTATAAATTTAAAATGAGCAAAACTGATTATTTTATACACTTAAAGAGACTAAAATTAGTGTTTTATGTAAGAAAAATAAAATATGAAAGAAGTTACAACTTTCATATAATTTGCGTTTGTTGATGGGAACAATCCTCATATTTACTCATCATCAAATCTCCACCAAACTAAGATGAATCTAATTGTTAGCGTTGGAGAATTTAATTCATCTTAACTCACATCACACATAGACTACCATATTTAGTGAAAACAAAGTAGGGAACAGAATTAGGGAAATTTTGCCATGTTCGAGTTATGTGAAAATTTTGAAGATTTCGAGATACTAAAGTCGTTGATTTTAAATTTGAGATGAAATAAAATAAATGAAAAATTGACAGGGATTAAAATAAAAAACTACATTTAAATATAAAAATTTCGTATTATTATTCTTATATGGATTTCACAATTGTACGTAGTTTTTCAGGAAGAAGAGTGATGTGAAGATTGGTTAGAAGGTAAATAAAAAGTTTTGGGGGGCCAGTGAAGTATGGTTAGAGCGGGGGCGAACATGAGGGGAGGGTGATGTGTGGGGCAACCTGTTCGATGAAATGCCACTGACAACATTAAAGATTTAGTTTCACAAACCTGACGCTGGAGGATAATTTATTAGGCCCTCCTTCACTTTTTATCAAGTATGGCCAAACAAGCCCCTCAAGAAGCTAAACTATTTTAACAAAATTTGGTGCCCCAAATTAGGACAAGTACTTTTCATTTTAAAGATCAACACAAACAGGGCACTTCGCCTTCCTTCACTTTATCTCATACCTACCTGAATGGGGTCATCACACTATTCAATTACCACTACTATTATTAATATTATTCTTTAACACATATTTCAAACAGTAATTTGAAATAAATAAAAAAACACAAAACTCAAATTGCTCTCGTGCTCACTGATTTGGACTTTCGTTCTCATAACTTGTATAATACAGCCGTACTCTGCCTATTCCTTTTTTTTTTTCATTTTTCTTTATTATATAAGTTTTGTGCAAGATTTCTGTACCAATATAATTTTCTCTTTGATTTCATGAATACCCATGTAGGTGTCCCACGTCACCATGCTATAGCAAGTGTTTGAGGAAGAAAATAATAAATTCAGAAGTCAAACATTAGACATAGAGTTGAGCTAGCAACACGAAAGACACTTGTAGCAAAAATCTCGAAGAATGACCTCCCAGCAACCTTGATTATTGATATGCATATTTTTTTAATGAAAACGTTGATTATGGAATTGTTCTTACACGTATTTGGGAATTGGAATGTAGTAGAACCGTGACTTTAGAATTTACCCGTGTCTTCCTCAGTGTGGTGCAGGAGAGGTGTTAACGGGAACTGGCTAGTATATACGGGGAAAACAAAAGGTTGCGAGTTCCCCAAAAAGAGTTTGATGAGTAAAATATGGAAAGTGAGATTTATTGAGTTGGTGTGTTATTTGAATAAACGTGGTGGTAGTGATAAAGATGAAAATGAATATTTTGAAGAGAGTTAAGAGAGAGGAGAGGACAGGGAATGAGTATGGTGGGCGTTATAGGGTAGGGAGAGAGTGGGGATATCTTGTTGTGTGGTTCCTTGGTTCCCAATAAACTCGATGAGAGATAAGAGTATCTCCAGCGGGGTCTAGCCATACATGCAGAAAGGGATAGATACCACAATAATGATGATAGATAAAAAAAACTTATAAACGGACAAGAAAGAGAGAGAAAGGGTGAAAAGAAAGAAACAAAAACGGGTCACCTTTTTACTAATTTGTCTGCTAGCGTGTGGTGCGAATGTTGGAAGCATGGAAGCAAAGCAAAGGCCGAGAATGGCGGCAACCCATAACTCAATCATAAATCCCACATCAACCTCACTCTTTCTCCATTACAACACCTGGCACTAGAGGGATACCATTTTTTTATTTCTTTTTATTATCTTCACTCTATCGTTTACTGTTTAGATAGATAGATAGACACAGCCCAACACAAGACATCCCAATGCCATAAACAGCACTTTCCTCCCTTACCTGAAAAGGTGCTTTTCTTATTCTTTTTTTTCCTTCATTACAAAGTGGTTCCCGATTTTCAGCAAAACTGCTTGCTTTTAATTTAATTTAACCATCGTATGAGTAATGGGTGAGTTTGGTCTTTCCCACACGAGAAAAAGAAGCAGCAGCAGCAACAACAGTGGTGGTAGCGTTGTTGGGTTGGATGTGAAACTGCAGAGCCCTGAAGCATTATTCCATAATAAGATGACGATGATGGCGCATCATAATCATCACCACCGTCCATTGTCATCACCCTTTGATAATGATTCCTGTGCTGGTGATGGCGATGGTCCCACGGCTTACATGTCTTTTACTAATCATATAAACCTTGTTAGTGGAGCTTCTGTTCTCGCTCCTGCTATTGATGGTGGCTGTGGTGCTCCTGCACCTGTAAGGACTTTGCAGCCTTTTGACATTTCTCCTTATACTTCTCCCACCACCACCTCTTCTACCTTCAAACCCTCAGGTTTGTGTTTTAATTACTTTCTCCCCCTCACTGCTGTGTGTGCTAAGCTTCGGTTTCATTGCATCTTTCTCACTAATACATCCCAAAGATTGCATCTTTTTACTAGAATAAAAAGGAAGTAAAGGTGGGTCAAAAGAGAGAGAGTGTGTGTGCGTTGGGGTTTCTGTCCTGTCTAAGACTCTGAACATACTTGTGTTGTGTCTTGGTTGTGTGTTACAGCAGGTGGGATGGCGGCTTCGTTGGGGTTTCCTTTCACAAGTGCACAATGGAGGGAGCTTGAAAGACAAGCCATGATATACAAGTACATGATGGCTTCTGTTCCTGTTCCACCTGATCTCCTCATCCATACTTCACTCACATCCTCTTCTCGCTCTGTCTGCAGTATGAATGACCCTTTGCTTTCTCGTGCGTCTTAATTTCTTATTTTCTACTCTCATTCTCATAGTTCACGCACAAACACAAGACCACACCATGTTCCCGTGCCTTTTCTGCCTTTTGAGCCCATTCCCATCTAAAGTTTGTGTCTTTCTTTGCCTGTCCTCTCTCGACCATTGTTTGTATTTGTCTCAAAACTTCACCTTTTCTTTTGTTCAAATCACTGTGGCCCTTTTCATGACATGGGGGCTTGCTTTCACTGTTTCTTGAACTTTGCATTACCTTTTGTTTTTAATTTTATTTTCAGTGGATGGTGGTTTCAATCTGAGGTTGGCTAGTAGCACTGACCCGGAGCCAGGTAGGTGTAGAAGAACAGATGGCAAAAAATGGAGATGTTCAAGAGATGTGGCTCCAAACCACAAGTACTGCGAACGCCACATGCATAGAGGGCGTCCCCGTTCAAGAAAGCCTGTGGAAGTTAACACCAAGACCACCACTCCCACTAGCATCAACAACAATAGCCACCAAATCAAGAGGCCTCGCCATGAGTCTAATCCTTTTCCTTCTATACCTGATGTTACCGTGGCTATTTCTAACCCCACATCTAGAAAACATGGATCTTCACCCCATTTTCTTGGCTCTTCCACCACTCCGCCATACCTTGAATCTCCCCTCTCTCTTGCTAACTTTAGTCTCAAAGCTGCAAATTTTGACTCCATGGCTTCTGTTTCTGCAAATAAGGAGCCCAGGTGAGTTCCAAGTTTGAATTCACTATGTCTTTATTTCTCGGTTTGGGTTCTGATTTCAATTCTTCTTCCCTTCTCGGATCTTTTGTTTCTTAAGTAATAAACATAAAGAACAAGACATCATAACTGAAAATTTTCCAAGGCCTTATACATTTTGTTTTACTTCGATTCTGATTAAACTCGGTTGAAAATTTGAAGTATTGGTTATTTGTGCTAAAAGTCGGTCATTTTATGTCTAGTTTACTATAGAGAAGCCGAGGGAATGCTTTTCTATTTTTGGGTGTTATGTTGTTGTGATAACTTGGGTACTCTGTTACTGATCCAGTGAATTGAATGTAATAGGGGTTTGGAGTGGATGCTGAATGGAGATCCTATTTCCCTGGGTGCTTCTGACTCAGAATGGCAGTCTCTGATGCATAACAAAGTTGGGCTGAGCAGCGAGAGTTGTTGTAATAACACCCAGCCTCAATTTCTGAATTCATTTGCACTATACAACACTGGACTGGATCAGCAAAACAGACGCCATCCTTTCCTCAATCCTCTGATTGTCCCCATGGAAAATCTCCAACCAGAGAAGACAAGGGGTTTCATTGATGCTTGGTCCAACACAGAAACTGGTGAAAACAATGCCGCCACCACCAACAATAACAACAAGAACTCTGCTGTATCAATTGGTAAATTATCCCTTTCTTCTCTTGATCTATCAAAGGGGGGTGGTGCTGTGAATGAAGATTTAGGTAATGTTAACATAGGGTTGGGCCTAATGGAGTCTATTGCAAACACACACACTGATACCAAAATCTCTCTCTCAAACTGGCTCAACCCAGCACCTTGGGTGGCTTCAACGCTTGGGGGTCCTCTAGCTGAAGTTCTTAGGTCAAGCACAGTCACTGCCACCACCAAAACCAACGAAGCAACCTCCAACACACCCTCACCAGCCACTACACATGTTGAATCTAACAGTCCTCTGGGAACAATGGTGTCATCTCCATCTGGGGTGTTGCAGAAAACGCTTGTTTCATTGTCCGATAGCAGTAGCAATAGCAGCCCAACGGTTGCATCATCAAGGGCCAATTCTGAGATGACCTTGCTCAGGTTTCAACCAAATGTAAATTAATTAGCATTTCCTACTCTAGTGTTGATTTCAAATGGGGTAATATTATTATTATGTAATCTTGATATTTGGTTAACTGTGCTGTCCATTCGGGTACCTATAGGCCCTGAGTCCTATTGTTGAGGACGGTTTGTTATATACTGAAAAACCTCTGGTGAACAACCTGTGTTTCTGCTTATGTGATGAGGACTCCTTGCAGCTTTAAATTCTTCGTTCATGGAAACGTCATGATGTTACTTATCTCTACCACCCACTCTATGAATCAATGCCATGCGGTTGTTTCTTGTGGGGTCCTTCCCTCCTGACCCAACTTGTTGGAAAAGACATAAATCCAACTTTGACTATGTCAACCACCTACCTCTTCACCCTTCACCCTCCCAAAATATCAAGCACCACCATTTTTCTACTCATTTTATTTCTGGTCTTGCATGTGCCTCCACATCTTATCTCTAACAAAAATATTGTTCATAATTTTTTTTTATCAATGTTAACCAGTTGTTTAAAAATGCCACATTAACATCTCTTATAAGTTAAATTACATTTCTTAATTGTTCAAAAAATGTTATATTCACCTTTTGTACTGATTAAATTACTTTTGTCAATGTTTGCAAAACATTACTAGGAATATTCTAATTGTAAGAGGTTAGCTTTTATGGTTTCTGGAGATAATAGGTATTGCAAAAGTTACTGTGAATTTATAAATTAAAACGTTTTGAAAAGCAGTTCTGACTTCCAACTAATTTTTTTAAATGCTGACATTTCTTATAAATAAATAAAAGATTTACAAATTTATGATCTTTTTCTCCCTTGATATAGTTACAAGGTTTGTCAATTATTTATTTTTCAAAATTCTAAATTATCTAAAAGAAATACCCTCTTTAAAATTTAAATTTAAATAAAAATGCGCCTAAATATAGATTTTCTATAAGCATATAATATTAATAAAATAATAGTTAAGTAAATGTAGTTAATGTAGTGGATGATATGATGATATTCATCTATCATTTAAACAAAAAAATTCCTTAAATTGTTCTTAATAACTACTTAGATGTCCATTTTTATCCCAAGGGAATTTTTACCAATTTTTGTGTCATGTATAAAAAAATTTGCATTCTCTTGAGAGTACCTTTTCCTTTAAGAGATTGTAAATTCCTAATTATCTAAACAACTATAAATAATTCTGAGATGAATATGGGTTGTAGGTAGACTTGCTTATGATCTACGTTTAATTTTAGTTTATTCTTAAAATAAGTTCTTTTTTATTGATTTACTAAATGAGTAGGTGGACAGAGGTTTTAATAGTTCAAAATTTCTACATTAAACGGGTTAGAGAAAAAAACAAAATGGATTTGATTGATCAAAAAATACTTTTTGTAATTGTATATAAGTTTCTCAGTTTTTAAAATATTTTACATTAATTTTTAATTGATTTTTATTATTTGTAAATTAGTCTCTGAAGCTTTTAATAATTATAATTTAGTATCTAACTAAATTCTTAATATTTATATTATATTCTTGGTCAATTCAGTCTCTTACAAACTGAATAATATTATTTGTTTTCTAGTTGTAGTTTTGAAACTTATAATGTTTGGAAAAAATAATTATCATTTAATATTTTGTGCAAAGAAGGTTATAATTTCTTTTATCTATTATTATAACTTTATGAAAATAGTACGTTATTTTAGTCAAACAATTTTTTTACATAGTGTGTTTATTCAATTAATTCACAAATGTTTAAAATTTTCTATAAAAAGTAAAATAATTTGGGAACCTTAAAAACGACCTTTTAGTTTATATTCAATCTTAATATTATAATTTCATTTAATATTCTTACAACTGCTTTTAATTTTTATTATTATATAAAAATATGAAGATAATATCAATATTTGGGTTTATGTTTTCTTTTTTACCTTTTGGAAATATAAGTTTTTCTTTGTTGTGATTTTGACAATTGTAATTAAGTAATGTTTGATTATGATGCCAATATTAACTAATTAAACTAGATTATATTGTGAATAGTTAAAATTTGAAACAAATTAACTTTTCGTATTTTTTTAAGTAAATGATTTTTTGTTTATATTCCAATTTTTAAAGATTTTTTCATTTTAAAAAATATTGGCTCTTTGGTTGGTCATGATTCATTGTGGATATTTTAACCTATAATTTTTTTTTATGTGAACTTTTTTGCCATGTAAACTTTGTTAGCTTTAATCCATGTGTGTTAAGGTTAGACCCTATGAGTTTACTTGGACATTTTGTGGACATTTTGGTATTCTGAGTTTTTCTTTATGTGGATTTTGTTTTACTTTGATTCATGTAAGTAAGGGTCAAATCTTGTGGGTTGGACCAAATTGATAAGTCTAGTTGTAGGGAAGCTTAACCAATCATAAGGTTGAAGAATATCACTTAAAAAGTTAGTTAGAATTAGGTTTTAATTTGAATTTCGCATGTTCATCTAGTGTTTCCTTATCATATCTTTTACTTCAGATACTTTGTAACTACATGTAGAAAGTGAAATTTATCACCTTCTCTGCATTGACTATTCTCCAACCTATCTCTAGTGCATTTTCTTTTGGGCCTAATACACTCATCTAATTAATTCAATTAATGTAATATTATCATCTCTATCACATTGTATTTAAAATATGAAACTCAAATTAAAACCAAGTTATAGCTACTTCTAAATTAAATTGAATGTATAATACTTACGTAACATCTAAATTTAACTCAAAATTATTGTAATCACCAATTCAACAATTTTTTTAAGATCATTTTAATGAAACTTAACAATTTCTGAAAGAAAAGGCTCTCAGTTCCATGTAAAAAAATACAAAATTTCTTATTCAAAATAAAGTTAAATTCACAAAACCCATATTTTTCCAACCCGATCCCTAATATTTTAATTGAAGTCTTAAATATGAAAACTAACCTAAAATTCAAAACCAGTTAATAGAAGTACTCCTCTACTAGTGCAAGTCATATGAACTGCGATTCGTTTTTTAAGTCTTGCTTCACTTTTTTATAGCTTTATAATTTCATTCAAAATCTTTAATTCATCTTTTTAAAGCCTCAAGTTCCTTAATAAATTTAGTTATTGTTAACGTTGAGAGTCATAAAAAGAATAATTCATTCTAAAGAGGTAGTTTAAGTTAAAAAAGATAAAATAACGATATATTATTAAAAAGTTAACTTTAAACGTTTAGTTCAATCCCTTCTAGTTCTTCTAGTTGAGGATCTCACTCATTATTGTAATTTATTAAATACATATGTATATAACTCTGCTAAATATTACTTTTTGGGCCACATCAGTGACTTGCTATGGTGATTGCATCTGGGCTGGAGGCCTACTTCAAAAAGGCAGCATAGAGTGGTTGATAGCTTGCAATTTTGATAAGGCCTCTCTCATGCTCCATCGGTCTTTGGGTTGATAAGCTGTGCAACTCAGACCAACTCTTATCACATCAGCGATGCACTCCTCAGCTTTAAGCATACAATGTGTGTTGCTGTCAAAGCCACTGCTATGATCATCACTGATTGAGCTTTGTGTTGAATATCCATAATCCTCAATCAGCCTTCTATCACCACCCATCATCACTACTTCATTCTCATCCATAGCTGAGACAAATTTCCTGAGGCTTAATCCTTCCTTGAACATTTCATCAGTTGGTCTTTTTCCTGTGAACATCTCTAGCACTAGGATCCCAAAACTGTACACATCGCCCTCAGTTGAAGCCTTGCTTCCAAAACCATATTCTGAAACATATCACCCTATTCATACAAGTGCGTGTATCTCACTTATGCACAAATAGCAAGTAAAATGAAACTACAGTAAAAAGAAAAAAGAACTCGATTATTCTTTAAAGAAAGCGAAGTGTTAATGTATACCTGGGGCAATGTAGCCAATTGATCCTTTCAGTGCTAGAGTGCTACTCTGCTTCTCTGATGTGTTTTGACACAGAAACCTTGCCAATCCAAAATCTACAACACGGGCAGTCATGTTTTCATCTAGAAGGACATTGGCAGGTTTCAGATCACAATGAGCTATTGGTGGATGACAATCATGGTGCAAGTACTCCACAGCAGAAGCAACATCAATGGCAATGCTCAATCTTTGCATCAAGGTTAGAATGGATCCTGGCTCTTCATCTCCTGGGTGTATTTTCATGTCCAAGTTTCCATTGGGCATGAATTGCATGACAAGGGCCTTAAATTCCTCCCCATTATAATCAAGGCTGGAGCAAGAAGTGATAACCTTCACCAGGTTCCGATGCCTAACATTTTTCAAAGCTTCACATTCCGCATTGAAACTCTTAGACGCTTTGCTTTGTTGCAGGTCCAGGACTTTGACAGCAAGGGTGACGGTTTCACCAGCGCTGAAGCTGAACACACCCTTGTACACAGAGGCAAAAGCTCCTTTTCCAATTAAGTTTTCAGCTGCAAAATTGTCTGTAGCTATCCGAATGTCACCATAAGTTATATTTTGAGGGAACCCCCGGAAAGGTTCAGATGACACACTGGTTTTCCTCTCCTTTCTTTTCTTCTTCATTGTCCAAAACAGAAAGAGCATTGAAATGAACAAAGCAGTGGTTCCAACTACTGCAAGTATGGTAGGGAGTAAGATTTTTCTTTTCTTTTTTCCAACAACACACAGGAGTACTCCCAAATTTTGCACAATTTCCTTGTTAACGCTACAGAGTTGATTGTTACCTCGAAGATCAAATTTGGTAAGGTTCGTAAAAAGACCTTTATCAGGAACCTCCCCTTCCAAATGGTTGAAAGACAAATTTAATTTCTGTATATACTCGAGCTTTTCTAAACTTTCAGGAATAGCACCAGTGAGACTGTTTAATGATAAATCCAAAGTCTCAAGGGATGCTAAATTCCCAATTTTAGTTGGGATTGAACCATTGAATTTGTTTCTTGACATCATTAGCCACTTCAAACCAAAACACTCTCCTATTTCCACAGGAATGTTCCCTGACATCTCGTTGTCAGAAATATTCATGGTCTCAAGCTGTTTCATGGTGCCGACCTTAGGAGGAAGCGGACCCTGCAAAGAGTTTCCTGCTAAATACAAGATTCTTAAGCCAGAAGGCTGAAAAATCTCCTTCGGTATGGTCCCACCAAGTCTATTCATTCCCAAGTCAAGAGTACTTAATCTCGTGCATTGTCCAATACTTTGGTGAATTCTACCCGAGAGCTGGTTATTGCCCATTGCAAGGGTATTCAGATTTGTGAGATTGCCAAAAATGTCTGGAATTTCCCCAGAGAATCTGTTGCTGTCTATCCTAAGATTCTGTAGATTATTTAGTGCCCCTAATTCTTGTGGTAACTCTCCAACGAAATAATTGATTTCAAAAGAAAAGGATATGAGATTTTGGAATTTGTTCATTCCTTGAGGAATGGTACCAGTAAGAAAATTATTAGCTACACAGATTTGTTGGAGATTCCGGGAAAGATTAGCAACAGAGCTTGGAAGGTCCCCAGCCAAATGGTTATCATTGATCATGAGAATTTGTAACTGGGTGGAGTTTCTAAGGGAATTAAAGAACTGGAAATTTGAAGAGGTTGTGGAAGAGAGACTATTATTACCAAGACTGAGGCGGGTAAGGTTTTTTAAGTTGTAGAATAGAGGTATGGATCCAGTAAATTTATTGTTAGCAAGGTCAATCTGTCGAAGATGTGAGGCATTGGATATGGAATTCGGAATTACCCCTTCAAACATATTGGTTGCAAGGATTAGATTTTCTAAATTTGGAAGAAAATGGCCAAGATTTTGTGGTAACTTACCCGTAAGATGGTTGCCAGTCACGGATAAAAAGACTAATGAAGAAATGTTGAAGATAGAAGTGGGAAACTTGCCAGAGAAATTGTTTACTGACAATTGAAGAACGGAAAGATTGGCAAGATTACCAAGTTCAGTTGGAATCTCACCCTCCAAACCGTTCCCTGCCAAGGAAAGATTCTCAAGAGAAGATAGATTGCCAAATGATTGAGGAATCTGACCTGTGATTTTATTGACTGAAAAGTCCAAAAATTTTAGACGGTGGAGATGGCCTAGCTGTGGTGGAAGTGTACCACTGAGATTGTTTGAAGGTAATCTAATGACACTGAGAAGTGAGAGATGGGCAAAGTCTTTGGGAATTTGGCCATGAAAGTTGTTGTTGGAAAGGTCAAGTGATTGTAGGAAAGTGAGGTTGGAAAGGTGAGGAGATAGTTTGGCAGAGAGAGAAAGTCCTGGTAGATTGAGAGATTGGATCCTATTTCCCACTTTGGTGCATGTGACACCATACCAGTTGCAGTGGTTGGAGTGTGCAGACCACCCAGAGAGAGCATTTTTTGGGTCAGTGACTTGAGATTTGAAAGAAAGAAGGACATCTGTGTCTGTGTTAGTGTTGCATGAGATGGCATGGAAATGATGAAATAGGAAAGAAGAGAGCAAGAGAAGTGGAATGTTGATCATGATGAGTAAAGTTGGCAATGTTGGGTTACATGTTCATATGCATGCAATGATGGAAGTATTTATAACCAAATCCTATTTGAAGCAGTCATACTAGCGGGACACAACATTTTGACTATTGGATTTAGTTTTTGGAGTGAGAAAGGATGCAACTAATGAGTAATTATGAGTAATCAGTGAGTGTTGTTACAACTTACATGTTTAAGTGAAACTCAATGAGCATGCATACTGTGACTAAATTCCTCAATGGAACCAGTCATGTTAGCTGCTGTTGTTGACTCTAATATTTTCAGTTAATGGCACTGGGCTGTAAAAGGGGTTTTCTGAGAAATTATTTTTTCTTTTATCGAACTATTTATTTATTAGAATCTATTACTTTGTTTCCGGACATGAAATTTTTGCAAACAAATAAAAGTATAAAAAATGAATAAAATATTATTAAAATTCAAAAATCGAAATATATTATATTAAATATATATTTTATAATTATTAAAAATTTACATAATATTATTAAAAAGTCAAAATTACTCTTAATTTTATTTGTATCAAATATTTAATAATATTAATAAAAATAAACAATAAACAATAAAAATAAATATAGTAATTTATATAATAATAATATTATTATTAATTATAAAAAAATATATAAATTAATTAATTATTTTATTATTCAAATATTTTTTAAAATAACATAAATTTATAAATTTATAGTTTACACTATTTAAAAAAATTTAAAAATTCCACAAATCACCTTTTAACTCAAAAACTTCAATAAACTTTTTTCATAAATCTACTTTAATATATTTTAGTCGAAACAATTTTCTTTTCTTTTCAAATATTCACTCTCTAAATCTTCTTTTCAATTCAAATAAAAATGAAGTTAGTAATGATGTTTAGAAAGATTATTCTGCTAATACGTCCAATTAATATGTTGCTCTCATGCAATGAAATGAAATTGCGAATCACTAGACTTTTTTTTTTATTAATGAGTTGCGTGTTCACATTTCAATGCTGAAATTTGTAGTTCATTCAAACTTTTTAGTCCGAACACTTTTTTGTTTCTAGCCGGCGTTGTGAGAATTATAATTTCTACTGCCACATTGTCCAATTTTTTAATTTATTATTATAAACATTAGAATTTGGAAATGAAAATTAGGATTACTCATTTGTGATTTATTCTTCTTCTTCTTCGTATTATTTCCCTTCACACCAATTGCAAATATTTGACATAAATAAGGAGGAAACACAATTGGTAACATTACAAACTATAAATCCTTTTTTAAACAATATTTTCCATGTATTAAATTTGACATTAAAAATTTGTTTGGTTGTTTGCAAATTATATATTTGTAAAATTAACTCTTTGTTTACCCTTTGATAGTAGATGGTTGATTCTAATTGTGAAAGTTCAAAAAGTTAAAAATAAGAAGAATCTTATTGAAAAAAGAGAAAAAAAAATCTCAAACACAAAAAAAAAATGAAGAAAAGTGTGAATTTAAAAGAAAATGGTGATTATATAATATATATGTTTTTTATAATTGGATTGTATGTATGTTCTTCTTTAAGATGTGCATTTTGTTATCTGAAAAACCAATACTTTTTGGAAGCCCAACTTCATTCCAACCCTGGAAAAGATCTCAAGATTCATGTTTCTAATATGTTTGTGATGGGAAGATGAAATGAAAAGCAACCATGATTAGTTATGATTCAGTAAAAATAGAGAGAAACACTTACCTGTGAGCATATGAGAAGAAATTCATTGATGAATTCATTTATTTGTTTTGATTTGATCTTGGAAGTTGATTGTATCTATATTTTTTCTATATTTGAATTTGGAAGCATCATAAGTTTCTAATTTAATCTGTTGTTTAGTAAGCTTTTGATATTTAAATTCAAATACATTCATTTATTTTGCTTGAGGACAAACAAGATTCTAAGTTGGGGAGAGTGATAAGTGCTTAATTTCAGTACTATTTCATATCGAAATATAGACACTTACAAGTATTAGTTGTTAAAATACATATAAAATAATCTCTAATTTATGAATTTATACTTTTTTACATTTTTATGATCTTTATTTGAATAAGAGAATTTTATTCCCAAATTTGGTGTTAATCTAGGTTTCTAGGTAAGAATGGAGATTTGGACTAAAGAAGAATTTTATAAGCTAAAAGGAGAAAGCTGGAAGGCCTAGAGCATAAAAAGAGCAAGAAAGTCCAACTCTGCAGCGGAGTTTCTCACTCAAGCGAGCTCATTCTTGCTTGAGCGAGAATGCTCCAGTGAAGTTTTTCGGAAAACAACGCATTTCTCTCTCAAGCGAGATATTCTCGCTTGAGCAAGAATGCGTCAGACAAACTGGGTCATTTTTATGTTTTTATTAATAAGTCCATCAGTGCGAAGCATGAAGTCACCTAATCCTAGTAAATTAGGTTAAATAGGGCGTTAAGGGCTCAACCCTGGTGTGGTAGATTGAGAGGAAAACACCATTGAGTGACTTGTAACCCAATTGGGAGAATAGAAGGTGATAGAAGATGTGTGACTAATTCTACCCTGTGGATTTAGGAGTAATTTGTTCAAACTCTTATGTATTGGGGTGATCTTTGAACATAATATTTCGTTCTTGATTGATTATTGATATTGTTGTTTTGTTTCTAACTCTTGATCTAGAATCTTAAATCTAACTGAAAAATATTTTTAGTATTCTAACATAAACAACAATACTTAACATATTTGAGTGCTAGAAATAATAGACTTGAAATGTTAATTGCTATTAACGTCTGAGCGTGACTCTAAGTTGTTTTTATAAGTATGCGAGAAATCAATACTTAATAAACATTCTTAATAATTTTATATGCAAGAAATCGATATAAATAAATTTTATATGGACATCAATTTCAATCGAATAACTTAATGTTATCAGGCTAATCTAAATACAAAAGAGTGAGAAAGATGAAACTCAATCCCTATTTTTCCTCGTGAAATCAATATTCGTTTTTAGAGACAAATAATTACTTCTGACAACGCGATGCACTTACCGTAAAAAGTCATCAACAAGATAGGTCATTACATAATACACAAATATATAAAAGTATGTGTGTATATGTATTTTATTTATATGTCCAACAACTTAATCACATGTTCACTTGAGTTGAATGTAAAGAGAATACAATAACATACATTAATTTTTATTTATTTATTTAATCTCATAGAGAGCAAAAATATATATTATTATGATTTTTATACTTTTATTGATTTGATAATTTGAATTTTTTTATATATAAATCAATATCCAGGTATTATAATTGTTCTTGTATGGATTGAGAATGATACATATTTTCTGTTGTGTGAGCTCTCCTGCGTTCTTGATGAAAAATGTTCTTCAACGCCAAAGTCAGTACATAATATTTGGTTGTGAAGGGTAATGAATGTTATTAATTACGAACATTTTTATTCTTCTTGAGTGTTATTTATAAGGTCATAGGAACATCTTTGTGCTGGTGGACTTAGTTTGACACGAATTATCGAGGTATTATTTGTATTAGGAAGGAGTTTCATACACACAAATTATGTTAATCAGATAGTTAAGTCGCGGTTCAATTTAGTTTCCCAAAACGTACTCAGTTAAACTTCTGATAAGGTATCAATCATTAATGTTATGATGTCGATGTCTATGTACCATATAATAACTAAAAAACATTCTTAAAAAACTTAAAAAATTGATAAATTTCCACATTATAAAATAAATATATACGTTGTATTGTACATTTGCTTTCTTTTTATTAAATATAATATTATTTTTTTTCAAACTGAAAACACATAATTATATTTTTTGTTCTTAAATAGGATAGATGTATAAATTTGGTTCCTAAAGAGCTTTTACTCACACTTAGTATATTTTATCATCACAATCAAATACTTTAATTTTTTAATGATTACTATCAATCGTTAATTTTCATTCAACTAAAGGACATTGCAATTTTTAATTTGTGTCAAATCTTTTTAATTAATTCTAAATTTAAATTCGTTTTGTGTCAAATAGTTTTAATTTTTGTCTCAAATCACCAGTCATATACAAGCGTAAATATATAGTTATACAAAATAATATTTTTTAAAACACTTGTTTCTATAAATAAAAGGATTTATGTAAAATAAATTACTCAAATATTAATACTCACAATTAAATATATACTATAATTAAAAAAACACATTAAAATTTAAAAATAAAATATATTACATATAAATATAAAATTATTTAAAGTATATTAAGAAGGGGTTATTTGCATTCTAGAAAGGCTATAGAGTCGTATAACGGAATTTTCCATACTTTTGTTGTCATGCAATAAAATTTGGAAAAGGAACCTGCCACAACATTCTTTTCCACTGTCAAGGCTCGTCCAATCTTTACAATGACTAAATTTTTAAATCTATTTTCCAGATTGTATATATAGACTATTTTAGTTTTTAAATTCTTTGGAAATTACTCTTTTGACTTTTTGGAAATGCTATTTTTATCATATTTGACTTAAGGGAGAAGTAGAAAATACCATTTCACCAATTGAGTGATTATGTCATCTCTTGAGAGCCATAACATAGTTGTTCTTAGAAATTTCTAAAGTCATGAACCATGCTCATACTTATGCTTTGATTGACCACAAAGTTGTATGATTGTTATATCTTCAAAAGGAGAGAGAGTTTCCTTAACCTCTCTTTTGTTGAAGTTATAAGTTTTTGTTTGAGTTCCTCCAAATCACTTTAACATTCATATTATCGTTCTTGTGGCGATGAACAATGAAAGTAATAATTACATATCGTTTACGTGTTGTATGAGTGGCGAACCATCATATTTGAATGATATCTCTTTCCAGAATAACATTTATCAATTCATAAAGAATTTAACAACTAGAATAATACCTAAACTTACTCTAAATCACCCAACATATCATTTCTATTGAAAATCAACTCCAAGTAAATTACCATTATCATATACAAAAGTATACCTATCAACTTCCACATAAATATTAATCCAACTACTAATATTCATGCTAAACAATCATGCTATTAAATCATCCCTTATTTGAAGGTAACATATTTATTCAAAACAAATTCTTTGAATTTCTAAATTTTTATAGAACTTCATATACATCACTAAATATTAACTTCTACACTAATCACGAATGACATTTCTTCTTTACAAACACCCAAATGAAAAAAATATTCTTAATAAAATAAAAAAGAAAGACATATACTTCTATTCATAAAATTAGATCTTTCTATTATTTATCCTTTAATAATTTATCTGTATTAAAACTCGGGTCTTATGTTTAGAAACATATATTTATTATGATTTTATTTCTAATGTAATTTATATGTTTAAAAATATTCAATTATTATAAATTTCAGTAATGTAGAAAATATTGACCTTTTGTAATTTATAAGCTAAAATTCATGTTATTTAAAATGACAGTTATTTTTTATAAAATCTAAAATAACATTATATCCTTGTCATTGTATGATGTTTTTTTTTTTTATAAAAAATACCATTTTCTTTCAAATGGCGTTTGCAATTTGTTTCATGAGCTAGAAACTTTTACCTATCCATAATAAAACATTCTAATATATATAAAGTAGTAATAGTTTATAAAAATATGAATGTTCTGTTTATTTATTTATATATATATATATATCGCTACAAGAAAATCATCAAATAAAAACCAATTTTTAGAGACCAAAATAATTAGAGACCATTTTATAAACTAAAAAAATTGGTTTCTAAATTAGTTTCTATTATTGTGAAATAGTTTCTAAATTGGTATCTAATTAGCTACCAAAGTTTTAACTACCAATTATTTAGATTCTAAATTTAGTAGCAAAAACCTTAGTTGCTAATTAGATACTAATTTAGAAACAATTTAACAATAATAGAAACTAATTTATAAACAAATTTTATTTAGTCTTTAGAATGGTATCTAATTTAGTTACTATAACAACTAATTATTTTTTATCTTTAAAATTGGTTTCTATTTCACGATTTTCTTATTGTGATGTATATAAACTATGTTAAAAGTATCATTTTTGTTTACAATTCAAAAAGGCATACACTATTTCAAAAAAAATATTTTCATAACTCATCATTTTGTTCATGAGGAATTTATATAGAAATATAGGAGATTACAACATCATTTACAATTAAAAATCTTAACATAAAGAGTTTGTAGATTTATTTTTTTCTTATATTAATATTTTACTTAACTTTCTTAAAAATCTTAATATTTTTTTCTTATATTAAACTCAAGACTTAATTTTGACATACACAACTTCTCTTACTCAAACATCAAAGTGATTAGTTAAATGACAAAATTCATTTAAAGAGAGAATTGATACTCCTCTTTTAATGAAATCATTTTTATCCACACTTGAGTATCGACATCTTGCTTAAGCGACATATGATCACTTCACTCGCTTTAAGAAAGTTAACAAAACTCACAAACCGCTTCCAATTATACATAAATAACTATCTTTTCAATCCAAAATAGTTAATATTCCATAAACTAATCAATTTATTCAAATTTTAAACACTCAACTTCTTAAATGATACAATATTTAAATATTAATTTTCGACAACAAATCAAAATAACACCAACATACTTCAATCAAGTGAATAGCATCTCACAAACTCTATAAGATTTTACATTTATTAATTACATACTGTATAATATCACTTTAATTTGAAACACCCAACTTCTTAAATAATATAATATTTAAATATAAATTATAGATATCCACAAATCAAAACCAAATCAAAACAAGATCAAAATAATTCAACTCAAGTCAATAACATCTCACGTAAGACTTTAGATAAACTTTACATTTATCAATTAGATACTCATCATGTATATATAATATTACTGAGATCATTGATAATTCCTATAAAAATAATTCTCATTTCTTTATAAATACCTCATTAATCATATTCTAACAAATCTCAAAATTATATTATAAGATTTTTTATCTCAAAATTATATTATAAAGAGTTTTTTTAATCAGCAAGAGAATCCTAATTTATTCTTTAGAGAATCCTAATTTGTTCCTTTGAAGATTGATTAAAAAATTACACATGCACAAGGTGGGTGGGAGTGTTTAGGCGTGGGTGCTTATGTGTGTGTGCTTGTGATGCATGATTGCTTTAATAAACATAATTATATTTAATTATATACTATAATAAAAAACACATTAAAATTTGTAAATAAAATATATTACAAAAATATAAATATAAAATTGTTTAAAGTATATATTAAAAATGGTTATTTGCATTCTAGATATATAGACTATATATATATAGAGTCGTATAATGGAAGTTTCAATAGTTTTGTTGTCATGTACAATTTGGAAAAAAGGACCTGCCACAACATTATTTACCACCGTCTTAAGATGACTAAATTTTCAAATTATTTTTTAAATTGTATAGATTAATTTGATTTTTTTAATAAAAATTAGATATTAGTATGTAAAAAAAAGAAAATATGTAAAAAGAAAAATAAAATGGAGAACTAGATTAATAGACTAGACCTATTCCTATAGAATTTTAATAATAAATTAGATGAAAGTAGACTAATTTGGTTTTTAATTTTTTTGTAAAATATTCTTTTAACCTTTAGCAAATGCTCTATTTTTAATAAAAATAGTTGCTTTATGTAAAATAAAAGATAATATCTGTTTTTCAAAATTTTAAGTCTAAAACGTCAAACCCATATGCAGTCTAAAGATTAATTTCAGAATTTACACTAATGTAACTTTGTGTTCTTAGCTAGTACTTAAAAATAAAATAAAATTTATAAAAATTATTGAGAACATCTTTTCTTGGAATTCCCCTAAAGTTTGGGGTTTTAATTTTCTTCTCGTAAATTTTCAAATTAAATTTTACATAATGCATTGTGATTATAAGTTATAGTCACATTTAAATTGAAAAGATAAACTAACTATGTTGCTTTATTTTTCTTTTCACTAAACTTAAAATATCTTTATTTACAAACACGAAAGTTAATTTAATACTATTATAAAATTATTAAATTAAAATTAAAATAGTATTTAATTTAGTTAAGTAACTAATTATCTTTTATTTAATGATTTTCTTATAATATAAATATATATAATTAAACAAAGAATTGACCTTTTAAGATTTATATATGAAAACTAAAAGTGATCTAAGTATGTTTTTAAATAAAGTTTAATCATTGGTAAAATTGGTAGAAACTCTTTTTTATCAATAAAAATAATAATAATAATAAATGCTATATTTGTACAGTATATTTAAATTTATAATATAATCATATTCCATCCAGGTATTATTTTGTATTGTGCATTTATTATACTGACAACTTAACAAATGCAATAAAGTCACAACCTGACTTTTCAACTGTTTTACTGAGACCATTTCAGTCGACACGCAATCTAAAAGAATATTAGGCTACCTTTCAAGGTAGGTACTCGTGAGTATCCAACTAAATTTGTGTTTGGAAAATTTGTGTTTAGATTAGGCAGATTTGTGGGAATTTGAGTATGTATGAGAATTTGAGACTCTTGAGAATGTTTAGATGAAGTGATGAAGATTGGTAAAAATATCTATTAAAGTTTGTGAATAATTTTATAATTAGGTGAAAATTTATAAATTATTTTAAAAAGTGTAAAAATTATTTTAAAAAGTGTAAAAATGTAAGTTTATAAATTTATATTTATTATTAAAAAATATTTAAATAATAAATTATGATATTATAAAATAATAAATATTTATATAAATTCATTCTTTATAATTATATTTTATTATTAATAGTATAATTAAATATATTTGTTAATGTAATATTAATTTTTGTATATATAATAATATTAATATTAATAATGATAATAGTAATAAAATAATTTCTATATACATATATAATAATATTAATAATAATAATAATTATTATTATAAAAAAATCAATATATTTTAAAATTATTTTAATATATAAATATATTTATAAAATAAAATCGCAATTATTTATTACCTTTGATTTGGTCTGCATCGAAGAAGAAGAAGCTGCACCACTGGAAAATGAGAAGTGAATTGAAGTTGGTGGTACGAGAGAATTCACTACAAGAAAATCATGAAATAGAAACCAATTTTTAGAGACCAAAATAATTAGTTACAATAGGAACTAAAATAGAAACCATTTTAGAAACTAAAAGAAAAATTGGTTTCTAAATTAGTTTATATTATTTTCTATTATTGTTAAATAGTTTCTAAATTGGTATCTAATTAGAAACCAAAGTTTTAACTACCAAATATTTAGTTTCTAAATTTGGTATCTAAAACCTTGGTTGCTAATTAGATACAAATTTAGAAACTATTTAACAATAATAGAAAATAATAGAAACTAATTTAGAAACCAATTTTTTGTTTAGTTTCTAAAATGGTCTCTAATTTAGTTATTATTGCAACTAATTATTTTAGTCTCTAAAAATTGGTTTCTATTTCATGATTTTCTTGTAGTGATTCACAAAAGATACAAAATCGATTTTGGTTTAAACAAAATATACTTGGGAATAAAAACAATATGAAATAGAATCGATCCTACTCCAAATATAAAGAATGCAAAATCAATTTTCATTGTGTTTATACTTTTTTTTGGGATAAAATTGCTCTTCCCAAACCACAAAAACATAATGAAAGTAAGGTATATACGTAAAATAATGTTGGTTCTACTTTCCATCACCGCTAATCCTTGTACATAAGAGAAAAAATCAATATTCATGTTATCCGCTCGTCCATCCTCACCCACCCCCTTAACTCACTAGAACTAAACACGTTACTAACTCGTTCGTCTATCCGCACTCGAAAATCATATACGGAAGCAAACACTGCCTAAGGGTGTGTTTGGATTAAGGGAGAGATTGTGGGAGGAGTGAATGTGTGAAGATTTGAGAGGATGTGTGAGGATATGTGAGATTGTTTGGATTAAGGGATGTTATAATGGATTTGTGAGGATGATTTATTAAAATTTGTGAATGATGTGATGGTTGAAAGAGAATTATAATTTTTTTAAAGGTGTAAAATATAAATTTACAAATTTACCCTTGTGTTTTAAAATATTTGAATAATGAAATATGAAGTATTTTTTTTTAGATTTCAGTTTCAATTAAAAAATAAAATGATAATATTCACTTTTTAGATGGAAAATAATGAATATATGTAAAAATTGAAAATTGTTACATAGAAATAAATTATTGAAATATTCATAATTTTTAAAAATAAAGTATGAAATAATTTTGCATTAAATTTAAATAATAATAATAATTTTATAATAATTTATGAAAATAATAATAATTATTGTATTAATTTTTTATTATAATCTTATTTTTTTATTGGGTAATGTTTAATAATTTTATTTATATTCTTTTAATATTTTTTAAAATTATTTTATTTTATTTTTATTATATAATATAATATTATATTATATAATGAATATATTGTGTATATATAAGAAGATTAATAATAATAATAATTAAAATTATTATTATTATTATTAAAATTAATTATTATTAATTAAATTTTATTATTATTAATTAAGAATGGATTTTGCTTTTAGATCGAATGCATGAAAATTGATTCCACAACAAGTGGAGAATAGATTCTGCCTTCACAATAACTTCCTTTAGAATCGATTTTGCAAATCAACAATTACACACAACAAAATAGATTTTCCCTTCCTTATAACAGCTATGAGAATCGATTCTTCCTTCCTTATAACAACTATGATAATCGATTCTCCCTTCCTTATAACAACTATGATAATCGATTCTCCCTTCCTTATAACAACTATGATAATTGATTATCTCTCTGTTATAATAATTACAAAAATCGATTCTCCCTTCCCTGATATTTATTTCACTGACATGCTTTTCCTATGCTTTTTTCTTCCTCTTTCTTAACCTCATAACCTTCAACAAATCTAAGAACCTCTCATATGCATACACACCTGAAGAAATAAGGGTATTACATTAACTTTGAATGCATATACATGCACCCTCTCATTAGCGCTAATCCTCGCATATGAAGGAAGAAAGAAAAAAAAGACGCACTCCCTCATTCGTCTGCACACTCTCCTTCACATCAATTGATCCAAACATTCGAGTCACCCGCTCGCACATCCGCTTCAAAATTCGATCAGCGGATCCAAACAATGCATAAATGTCAAGAATATGATTTTGTGCCATGTTTAATTATTCTTGAAAGAGTGCCTGAATATTAATTTTTGTTTGAATTTTACTGATAGAAGGCTTAATTATTTTAAAATCTTGAATTTATTAAACTTTATTTATAAATATAAACTTTGATCCAAACCTTTTTTTTTTTTTATCAGCAAATAGCAATGAAATTAAATAAGACCACTTCAGGGGTGGTCCAACCCTTATACAACAAAACAGATTTTCTCAAAGAGCCTTTCCATCTACATATCAACCAAAAGACCTCCTACTCTCTTTCCCATCTCAATCAATAATAAAAGAAACCCAAGAAACAACCTTTTACATAAAAACTAAACAGAATACATACATACCAAGGGTTCAAGACACCAATCAGAGAATGAGAAATTAGCTGACGGTATCTTTGATGAGATCCATGACCAAACCTTAATCTGTGTTAGAGAGAAAATTTCAGTGTGATCAACCACTCCACCTTATACAACAAACCTTAAACCCTAAACCCTAAACTTTGATCCAAACCTACACAAAAGAAAAACGAGTGTCTTAAATAAAAGCATGTTCAGCTCGTGAAAAGTTCACCAAAACATGCTTTGACTAGCTTCACGAAAAGTCTTATGCATGATACTATGCTTTTTACTTCAAGTTCACATGCAACAACGTATGGCTCAACATTGATTTAGTCTTTCTGCATTTTTTCCACCTGTTGACTGCTACTCTGTCTATATTAGTTATCTTCCAATTGCAAGAGCTGTTTTAAGTTGTTGAATTAAATAATTAGTTGTAGCTATTAATCTATCTGATGGATCAACATATGATGAGGAATTAGGGTTTGGGGGAAGAAATAGTCAGAGACGGGATGATCACGTTTCTTAGAGATCATCACTATCTTCATCTCTATAAATACCAACTCTTTAAGTGATAAACTTCCATCCTCAAATAGATTTTGCTAAAATGGCCATCTATGGTGCCTCCAAG
Source organism: Phaseolus vulgaris (assembly GCF_000499845.2). Lineage (NCBI taxonomy): Eukaryota > Viridiplantae > Streptophyta > Magnoliopsida > Fabales > Fabaceae > Phaseolus > Phaseolus vulgaris. The sequence goes on along the minus strand of NC_023751.2, from coordinate 9,177,621 downwards.
TTAATGACATTTGCTGTTGTTGCAGCAATAGTTTTACTCATGTTCTCTACGTTGGCAAGTGCTGACCAACCTGGTATTAAACTCGGTATGTTGCTGTTAGTTTCACAATATATCCTTATTCATTCATTTATTTATTTATATATTCGCCTTTTATACGGTGCAGGGAGAAAACTATTCCAAGATCTACCTCCTAGTTATGGTTCATATCCTGGTGGTGGAGGATATACCCCACCAAGCCCTCCTTATGGTAGTGGAGGATATACAAGACCATGAAGAAAGGGAGAAACCGATGCCGAAAAGTTCAATGTGCCTGAAATATTGCACATGTGTTATGGCATCGTTCTTTAATTCTACTATTTCATAAAGATATGATAGGAAAATAATATGCATGTCATGTTCATGTACTTAATTTCGGTGAATCATGTGTACTACTATGTCACCACTATTTAGTGGCTAGACCTGAATTGCCGCCAATAAAATTATATATACATATTCTCTGTGATAACTGTGTGTGTGGATACCAAAATGTTAACGCCTCGCGAAGATTGCATGCAGAAATCTCAGAGTGCCTCTACAGACAGTAGCTTAAATTACTTTTACTAGATATTATAAATTATGAAGTCGATTACACATTAAACACGATTTATTAGAAATTCATATATAAGCAAAGTTTACTTAGATTTTCTAAATATAACAGTTTTGTTAGATAAAAACGGGTTGCTTTTCTGAAGAAAAAAAAACTGAAACCACACTGAACAATCATGGGACAGAAATTGGTTGCGGCACCAAAGTTGCTCTTAATTGCGTAATATCTTCCATTAATTATCACCGTTAATAGATATGGTGTGAAGAACATAAATCCCCCTTCAAAATAGAATAAATTATATAAAAAGTTAGATAAGAAAGTAACAGGAGCTGACTTATAGATATAACACAAAAGTATGATCAAGAAGACGGAAGAAAGTTATGCCTAAGTTTATAAATACAACACAATCGGATAGTATTTTAGTGGCGAATGAAACTATAAAGGAGGTGAGAAGGAAGAAAAGATCTTGTATTATTATGAAGTACAACTATGAGAAAGTTTATGACTTAAAGTAAAATGAGAGTTCGTTTACTATATGATGGACAAACTTGACTTTTGTCCACAATGAATATCATGAATAAAAGGTTGTGTGGAGTCATCAAGAAGCTCACTTCTTGTCAATAGAAGTCCAAAACAAATTCAAACCATTGAAAGGGTTGAAACAGGGGAACTACTTGCACCGTTCTTATTTTTTATTGTTGTAAAAGGTTTGACAGTTCTAGTTAGGCAACCAGGGACCAAGCATGTTCTGAAAGGGGTCTTTGTGGGAGCTACCATGGTTATGGGAAACTCTGAAGAAAAAATATTATTTTATTTCACTGCTACTACTTCTCAAATGAGAAAAATCTTTCTAAATAGTCTTAACTTTTCAAATTCTCATTCTCTAATAACAGTTACATTATAGATTATATTTAAAATGATAGGATAAATGACATTTAAAAATAAAAATTAAAGATAATAATTGTTGACTCACCCATTCAAATTTTAAACAAAACTGATGATGATTTTAAGTTTAATACTACCATAAACTTGCTATTATTTGCTGATGATATCTTGTTTCTATGAGGCAAAGTGAAAAAATATCATGACTATAAAATGCACTATAATTAATGTTTTTCCAACTGACGTCAAGGTTTAGAACTAATTTTGCAAAGAATAAGTTAGGTGGGATAGATTCTAGATAGAAGTTTATTAGACACGTTCACTACCATCTTGAATTGTAGATTGATCTATTCCTTTCACATATTTGTGATTGCTAAGGGATATAAAACCCTAGAAGAAGCAAAATGTGAAAAATGGCAGGGGATAAATCATCCGAAAGATTGGCAAGGTGGAAAGGCATTAGTTATCTTCACCCTTTATTTCTTTAGAATGCCTAGTTTGGTTGAGAAGGACACCTGTGGAGTTAGGGTGGTGAAGGGAGAAAAATAGCATGAGTAAAGTGGAAGGTTATCTGCAAGCCTAAAGAAAATGAAGGGCTAGGGATAAAGGATATTAATTAACAACATATTGTATGCTTTGTATGGGGAAGAAGAGGAACAATTAGTCATCTATTTTGGGGTGTAATTAGTTAGATATGTTTGATCTCTCTGTAATAAGTGGACATGCATTGCTACAGTAGCATTATATCACCCTAAGCAATATCTAAATCACTTTTGTCTTTTAGATAAAAATAATAGAAGGAATCAATTGTGGATATGTATGTGATATATAAATAATGTAGTATTTAGGAATGCAAACGTGGATGAGGATGAAATATATGGGTTGACCCAAGTGAAAGCGGGAGATGGATGGAAAATTCAATTCAAATTCAAATATTTAGATTGAATTTTAAATTTTTCATATTTTTATAAAAAATTAATTAAATTTTAAATTTAAATCTATATTTTCTAAAAAAATCCAACATAATATTAATATAATAATTTGTAACAAAAAAAATTAATATTATATAAATATAAAAAAATATAATAAAATTACAATTTAATTATATAAAAAATTTAATAAATTTTTTATAAATATAAAAATACTTAGAATATAGAATATGTTACTGAGATGCTTTTGGAAAATTAAGAAAAAGTACACATTCAAGCATTCAGAATTCAGCTATTTTCAGTCTTTTTTTTTCTTTTGTTCATATCTCAACAATTGTAGAATCATTACCGCATTGCAAGTAACTTTTAGTGTATGTACACCTGCTAAAATAAAAATCTTAACAACTTTATCCAGATTGTCCCCATGAAAATGAATCAAATTCATTGGAAGATAATTTTTTTTGTCACATATCAGACACAAGAAAAAAATTGATAATTATGATTTATGAAACCTTGATCTGTCCAGAGTCAGAAATTCAGGAGAAAGGCAAGAACCTTCAAAGTTAGCCAAACACCAAGCTCGTCCAGGCAAAATATTAAAACACAAAAAGTCTTTGTTGTTCTTTTTTTGCAGACTCAGCAACTGATTTAGTAAAATCTGAACTTTTTAGAGTGAGTTCATGCTGAAAAACAGAATATCCACGGTTAATAACCAAAAAGAAATAATAAACTATGACTTGTAAATGAAATTGTGATTCTGACAAATAATTAAATATAGGAAGATGATAAGAGTGTAGAACACTATCATTCATTTCACAAAGAAAATACTCAATATTGCATTTAGTTACTACTTCAAACCAGTCAATTTCTTAAAAAAGAAAATAAGTTGAATCATTCATGGAATCATACCATCTCAAAACACAATGGAATTTATTAGGGTGCAGTGTTTTCAGATAGAGCATAGGGAGACCAACAACCATAATTTCAGGAACTGAAACCATAATAATTATAATTAATCCCTTAGAAAATAACAACAACAAACAAATTAAATACTTGCTATCTTGGTGCATTGTCTTGTCTCCACTCTAATCTTAAAATATTCCATGTATCATAAATGGAGAAATTATAAGAAAAACAACAAATGAAAAAAACACACAAATAAACTAAGAAAGAAGATAAGAAAAAACAGCATGAATGCTAAAAACAAATCAACTAAGAAAATAAATTCACATGATTTGGATATTTGCATATTCTTCACAAGACTTCATGCTTATAAGGACTAAAAAGTCCATTTTTGCAACTTGTATGCAACACCAACATTAAAAAAAAAATCAAAGAAAGGTTAACTTATTTACTTCTTGTGATTCAAAATCATTGGTGAATCATAACATCTCAACATCAAAAAAATCAAGTTGTGGTCATGAACCAAACACACCTCACATGTTAGCAACAACATATTCAACTTGTTGGGTTCACTCCAATATTTCTCACATTTCTTTTTCATTTTTCCAGCCATCTTATATGTAGCACTGCTTGCACTGTTGGACTTAAGCAAATGAATAATCACAGTCCAAATTTCTACCACCTCTAACATGTACATATTACTAGTAACATAAGAGGTACTGGAGATGCGCATAGTAACTTTTTACGAATACTCAAATATGGTAGAATAGATTCAACATACTCCCAATCTTCATAAGAAGGAAAACCAATTCCCTTTCCTAACTCATTAGCAAATTTTGTATTGTAAAACTCAAGCTCACCTAATGCCTTTTTATGTTTCAAAGCAACATCTAACATTAAATAAGTTTGTTAGAATTAGTGGCCTAAACAAGAGGGGGTGAATTGTTTTCATAAGATTTCGCAAAGTTTGAAAGTAGAGTGAAAAGTTTTGAAAAATCAACTGGATAAAGTTTCGTTTTAATGTTCTTTACAGAAATTCAACCGATTGTTTTCTCAAAACAACAAATTGTTTATACCAACAAAGAAAGAACAATGATTAAAACAGTGCAAAAGAGAAGGGATAGGGAGATTCGCACACAAAAGTTTATATTGGTTCACTCTTAACCAAGAGCTACATCAAATCCTCAGCTAAGCATTGAGAATTCACTATGTAATCAAACTTAGATTACAAAACACACACCAAGAGTGATGATGATCTTGAACCCCTCAAGAACACACACCACTCCTTGGCAACACCATAGTTTTCAAAAACACTTTTTTGAAACTACCTCACACAAGTGTTCAAAGAGAAGAGAATAGAATATACCTGGGCTTTACAAAGCTATAATACAAAAGTACACAAACACCCAATCCTATTTCACACACAAGTGATGATCCAAAGCTCTTGATTTCTTAATAAACATTTTTAATAATCATTCTTTCTTAGAGTCTTGAAAAGAATATCAAACAACCTTTATATAAACTCAATCAAGTGGTCAAAGTTGTTAGATTAGAAACCAAAAGCAGTTGAAAGCATTTAAAATAGTTTAAAACACATAACAAAATTTTGTTACAAAAACAACAAGTTGTTTTCCAAAACAACAAGTTGTTTTCCAAAACAACAAATTGAGATAATTTTTTTTAAGGATTTCACAAAAACAACAGGTTGTTTTATCGCAATAACCCATTGTTTCAGTTTGACAGAAAAGACAAAATAAAGGAAAGCTTTGAAAACCACTAAGTATCAAACAACTGATTGTTTTAACAATTTAACAGGTTGAAATTTCACAACCTTTTAGGAAACACATCTTTTCAAAAAGATAAAGAATCAACTGAGTTTGGATAAAAACAAAGAGTGAATTAACAAGTAAAAAACTACCAGACAACACACACATTGCAACGAGATCTTCAAGCTTTCCACATAGATTTGGAGGCATCAAAGCACCTAATTCAACAAAGTTGAATTCCACCTTGTTTCAACATCCAAATAGATGTGACCCTTATAATAAATGTTTTGTTTCTCAACACACTCTTTGAATTTCATAAATTTAGAAGGAGATGATCTAATATATTTCATTGTAGCACGAATTCTTAAAACAGAGTTGTCAATCTCTTTTAACCCACTACTCACAATTAAGTTCAAAATACGTGCACAACAACGCATATGGATATAGTCACCTTTCAAAACCAAGTTATTCCGAGATAATAATCTTTTCTTCAAGTGTTGAACTACTTTGTCATTTGATGTAGCATTATCTACTGTCAAGGTCAAAACACGATTCAAATTCCACTCATGCAAGCATGACTCAACAAATTTAGCCATGGGCACTCTTATGTATGACTTATTACTTGACGAAAATTCAAAATCTTCTGACAATGTTGAGAAAGAAACTTATTCAAATATACCTTTTTTGCATTCCATAATGATACAATATTATGTGATAAGGTATAACGTGATGGAATATTAAATCTTGGTTGCAAAGCATTTGAATACTTCCTAAAAGCAACACGCTCAACAAATCACGATGCACCTACTTTTTACCTCTTGTTTTTTTTCTTTATTAGGATTATAGATACAACCTATTAATTTTTGTACCCAAAATTTTTTTTGTATCCTCTACAATATGGCTACAAGAGTGTCCTCTATTAAACCTAACTCAACCCCATAAAACCGACTCATGAGGTGAGGTTTGCACCCACTTATATACAATGAAATGTCTTCATCTCTAGTCGATGTGAGATATCCAACACACCCCTCACACCGAGAATGACAGCTCGTGCGTGGGACAACATATTATGGATGGTCCGATAACGACCAAATAGCGGGTGACACGATAAACCCAATAAACACTCGCTAGGATAGGCTCGAAAATGGCTCTGATACCATATTATAAAATAGAACATATCTGAACAAAAGAGAACAAAAATGAATGAAAGAGTAAAAGGAAGGCAAAAAATATAAGAATGAATATCTCTTTTATTATATTGAAACCAGAATGAATAGTCTAAATATATAGAAGCTGTACACTCATTCTAGGTCTAGCCAAAGAGAAGACACAATTAATATTAACATTTTTCTATAACGTCTCTATCCATATCCTTTAATAATTTGTAAGTTGTTTTTGCTGGAGAGACAAAATGTTTTGATTTAAATCGATTTTTCAGAGGTGGTGGAGAGAGTCGGAGGCGGTGGAGAGAGATTCAGAGGAGGAGGAGGAGAGAAAGTTGAAGGCGGTGAAGAGAATCAGAGACGGTGGAGAGAGAGTCGAAGGTGGTAGTGTGCTTTCGTAATTAATGACTATATTTAGTTTTTTTATTTTGATAGGCTGCTTTTGAGTTTGTATGATTTGCATTTGTAGCATAAACATTTATATTTGATCAACTGTTTGATTATTTACGAGACTTAGACACATCTCTTAAATTTGGGCGTATCCGTGTCGGACACACGTATCGTGTCGACACTCGTGTGTCAGTGTCGTATCCCTATCTATGCTACATATTATTAGTTTTAATCTTTTACTTTCTTTTAGAGTAAATATTTTATGTATAAAAAATATTGCATTTTATATAGCATGACCAACTTCTCAGTTCTCATCGTCATCATAATATCACAATCTCAATTCTCATAATGCTCCTCCAGCCATTACTTTTCGGTTCAAAAGTCGCATCTCAATCCACACTTTTCGCTTCGGTGTTTTCTGCCGGAAACAACGCCGGCCGCTGTTCGTTTACCGAAAATTCGTCCGTCCGTGACGTGAGGTACTCCGCTTTCAATTTTGCATCCACTAACTAGCAAGTGTTTTCAAGAATTGTCATTTGGTTTTATTGTTAGACCGGTGAGGCTTATGAAGCAAGCATCGGGAAGCATAACGAACAATGAACGTGGAGTTCTTAGTGAGGTACGTTATAATGCATTCTTGAAGTTTCTTGGACTGGTTTCTTATAGTTATTGTAAATTTTGATTGAAAATTTTGGCATAGGTTAGATAATCGATCGTCCCAAGCTTAGAACACCTGATGCTTATCGCCGTCGTGCTCAAGAAGGGGTTCTTCCGATATTTAAGTCATTAATATGCGATGAAAACTTTTAGGTTTAATTACCTTTTTCGTCCCTATATTTATAGTCAATAGTCAATTTGGTACAGTGGTTTTTAAAAAAATCAATTTGGTTCCTAAGTTTTTTAAAATGTATTTAAAAAGGTCATTTCCGTTAAATATCATCAAACGACGTTAAGTGGTGCTTATGTGGCAGACACGTGTAAGTTACGTCGATTATGCTTACATTACTTTTGTGAATACTGAATTAGGGTTTAGGTTATTCAAATTGGGGATTTCGAATTTCTGATACGAGGATTGCTCCCCTGGTTGGATTATGTGGTGCGCTTCCCTACTTCGATTCCATTCGGAGGTGTGCTCCCCTCATTCGATTCTGTGGTGCGATCGTGAGTTACGATGGTGAGCTGCGTTCCCATGGTCGATTTGGAGGAACGATTATGTGGTGCGGTCCAGAGGTGGTGAACGGGCAGCGATTGCGATACAGACCGTGGTGTCGTTTTGTGGTTGCTCCTTTATAAGGTTAGTAATTTTTTGACTTAGTTTCAGAGTGGTTCTGTTATGTTTTTTATTACTTTTAGAGAACATATGCAGGTTGTTTATGATGTAGGGTCCACCATGTGCAACATTTTTTTATGTGTGGTCCAACATTTGGTCTCTGACATAATTTTGTGATGTGTGGTCCAACGTTTGGTTTGTAATTTGTTTGTCATTTGTGGTCCGCCACAGAATCGAATGAGGGGGAGCACATCTCCGAATGGAATCGAAGCAGGGAAGCACACCACAGAATCTAACTAGGGGAGCAATCCTCGTATTAGAAACCCTAAATCAGAAATTCGAAATCCCCAATTTGAATAACCTAAATCCTAATTCAGTATTCATTAAAGTAATGTAAGCACTATCCACATAACTTATACGTGTTTAACGCCGTTTGGTGATATTTAACAGAAAAGACCATTTTGAATACATTTTATAAAACATAGGGACCAAATTGAATTTTTTAAAAACCACGGTAACAAATTGACTATAGACTATAAATATAGGGACGAAAAAGGTAATTAAACCAAACTTTTATTTCGTACAATAAATGTCAGAGAGCGTGATTGTAACACAACTGGAATTGGGAATGCAACTTGGTATTTAATGTATGGGTTTGTTTAGATAGATTTCTTTGTAAGCTTTCTAGGGATAAATAAAACGATTTTCTCCCAAAGCTAAAATTGGATCTGATACGTAATTTATAGAAGTTCTGTTATATTAGCTTCTCTAAAAGTTGATTTTAAAATTATACGTAAGCTATTTTATGTTTCCTTATTATTTTTTTCTCCAATGAATAATGACTATGAAAAAGTTTACCCAAACAAAATTTATGTATATAGTCTGTCCATGTGATATAAAAGAGAGCAAGGTTCACGGATAGGAAGTCTTTTTTAAATTTTGTTGACATTGAATAAGTTCAAATTTTAATTGTAGAAGCAAATAAGGTGGGATGAAATTGATGTAATTAAAGCAATATTGTATTTTCATAGGTTTAGTAGCCTGTCTAAATAGCACAACTTGAAAGATTATATATCGCATACCAAAAAGTTTTTCCTGAGTATCAAATAGAGCACTTCAACTATGATAAGTCCCACCTTGCATATCTACTTACAGGAAGAATCCTCCAAAGTGATGGAGAGCAGACCATCATGGAAAATTTTCCCAGGCCAGGCATTTCCATTGGGTGTATCAGAAGTTGACAGTGGCATCAATTTTTCTATATTTTCAACATGCAACTGCTGTCACACTTTGTTTAGTCCTTCCTGAGAGGTAAATTTAGATATTCTTTATGTAAGATGAAATTGGTACAAACTTTAAAATATTTGACAGAGTTGAGTATATATTTGAAAGATGTATTTTTGTTTAATTTGATTTTAGCTACGTGTAGGCATTCTTGTCATGATTATTTAGTTTCTAGCATTGACTATTTTTCATGTTTTGTATACTTCCTCAAAACTGTAATACATGGAGCTAGAGCTTTATCAATAAAGATTCAATTTCTCATTCATTTTGAGATCAATTTTGAAAGCTTAAAGCATTTAGGCTCAAGATTTTGATGTGTGTCACAAACAGTTTCACATGGTTATATTGATTGGGTTTCTTTTGTGAGGACCTCATAACACTGAAGCAACTTAAATAAATACTAAAACTTTGGATATTGTTCATACTACATGCTATCGGTGTTTTTATTGTAGCTTTGGTTTATGGGTGTTAAGGTTGTATATCTACAATAACCATTCATTGACCCTAATTTATTAACTTAGTCTTTTAGGTAGTCTTTATTGACAAAATGGTCTACAGTTAAAGCTTTCTTGCTCTCGGTCAATTAAAGATTTAGCTCCATCTTGTATAAGTCCAATTTTTGAGGATTTTCTTTTTCATTAAGGTCCTGACCTGATTAAATTTGGAAGAGGATGCAGACTGCTAAATCTTTCTAATATTTTTTTCATACTTTGTAGTTCATACTTCATACCTTTTGATCAATTTTGAAGACCAACATATCTCTTGCATGCATTATCGCTTCCATTATTTGGATTTCTCTTCTGGTCATGATTATATGTTTTTTTTTGGGGGTGGGGATCGGATGAAGTGCAAAGTGATTGTAACATAAATGTTCTTTGTATTGGTAAGATATATTTGCAATATTGCCTGAGTTATCCAGCCATTAAACTTTATGCTTTGACTCTAATTTTTAAAAAAACGATTAATATAGCCACAAAATTTATTGGCTTCCTTTTGTTTTGTACACTTATTTTGTTGTAGGGGAAGTATAGACACCATGAATGGTGGCATGATAGAAATGGTTTTGGATCCTGATTTGAACAAAACTGGGGACATTTGGCACATATGTATTGAGTTATATTATATAGACTACCTGGACTTTTGCCTTGCCTTGGTCTTCTATTGAAATTGTTGTTATAGATTCTAACTAGGGGTGTATATGAATATAGATTCAATCCAAATCCAAATAAATGGATTGGATTTAAAATCCATATTCACTTTAACTAGATCAAATATATTTGGATTTTTTAAAAATTCATTTAAAGTGGATTGAATCTAGATTAAATCCACTTTGTTAATTATATGAAATCTACTTTCTCAATTACATTAAATTTATTTTGATATGGATGCAGATCAACTCGGCTCTACATCGGTCCAGACCCAGACGGCTCGACATCAGCTTGGGCTTGGACGACTCGACATTGGCCTGGGCTCAGACGACTCGACATCGGTCCGGGCTCGGACGACTTGACATCGGCTTGGGCCCGGACAACTCAACATCGGTCCGGGCCCGAACAACTCTACATCGGTCCAACCCCGAATGACTCGACATCGGGACGGGCTCGCTCTGCTCGACATCGGCCCGGGCACGCTTGGCTCGACATCGGCCCGAGCCCGCTTGGTTCGACATCGGCCCGAACTCGCTCGACTCGACATCGGCTTGGACCGGTTGGCTTGACATCAGTCCGGGCCCGCTCGGCTCGAAATCGACCCGGGCCCGAACGACTCGATATCGGCCTATGCCCGTACGCCTCGATATCAGCCCAGGCTTGCTCGGCTCGACTCGACATCGGCCCGGGCTCGCTCTGCTCGATTTCGACCCAGGCGACTCGACATCGTCCCGGCTTTGCTTGGCTTGACTTTTTCCTAGGCCTGCTCGGCTCGACATGGGCCTTAGACTACTCGGCTCAATATGGATTCGGGCCCATTCGGCTCGACATCTGCCTGGACCCGCTCGACTCGACGTTAGCCCTGGCCTGGTCATCTAGATATCGGCCCGAGCCCGCTTGACTCAATATCGGACCTGAAAGATTATGCTTGGCATGGGCCAACTCGGCTTAATATCGACCCCGGTCGACTCGGGTCGATTTGGCCGAGGGTTGACTCGGCTTGACTTTGGCCCAAAATGACTTGGCTCGACTTTTGTTCGTACCAACTCAATTCGACTTGGACTCGGACGACTCAGCTCGACGTGGACTTGGGTCGACTTTGCTCAACCTGGGACTGAATTGTCTTGGCTCAACCTGGATCGGGCCAAGTCAAAATCCAACCCATAATGCAATTTGGATAATTAAAAAATGTATCCAATCTATATCTAATCCATATCCAATTAAATGGATTGGATTTAAAATCCAAAAATATGGATTTGGATTTGAGATAAATCCATTTAAATGGATCAAAACCAATATGATTTTGAATAATTATGGATTGGATTTTGTAATTTGAATTTTTTCTCACCTTTAATTCTAACAACTTCAAAAATACAACTCCTGCACAATTAGTGAGTAGCTTTCCAAATTGTTTAAATAAATAATACTGCTGCATATTTGATCATAAAATTAGTATATTTCTTTGCAATACCTTACATTGTTAATTTTTGTCAGAAATGTTGCGGTTAGCAGAAAAAAATCAACTTTATTGTTCTACTACCTGCCTTTTTCTAAAATATATTGTTAGTGAGGTGGGAATTGTATGGAGCATGTTTGTTTAGATAATCACCTCGGATTCCCACATGATTTACTTTAGTGTCAAGTGGTTATGTAGATTGTTTGAAGTTTTAAACGTAATTGGACTGTATGTATTAAATTCGTGGCTGTTATACCTTGATGACTGTATAGATGAAAACATCTATTAAAAAATTCTTATAAGTTTTTTACTTACTCCCTCGTAATTTTTATATTGAAATACGTATCTGTAGAATAAATTTGTTTAAGGAGGAAATAACCTGTTGAAAGAGGAAAACATCTGTCAACAATGTCTTTCATTGTTAAGGATCTCTTCACTGCCCCCTTGTTATAATTTTCCACTGTCATGTCTAATAAAGATTTTGTTCCTATTAAAAGACATGTCAACACGCTCATAGAAAACTTGATTTATTGATTTTTTTTTTGTGTCACTTAACTTGGTTGATCTTGAACTTGTGTGGTGATTATTGAGTTTTTGATTTTTTTATTGTAAATTAACCTTGCTATAATAACATCAAACTGATTCATGGTAGATCAGTTTTTGAATTTTTTTCATGTACTCATAAGGGTTAAATAATGTAGTTCTCTGGCATAAATAAATAAATCTACATCAAACTTTTCTTATTTAACCTAGTACAAAGTTTAGATAATGGCATCATCTTTTCCAAAGCTAAGAACCAACTAAGATACAAACCCATTGGCTTTACATTTTTATTTCTTGAATTGTCTAAGTTCAATTGCTCCAATTGCAGAGTTGGTACGCGTTTCTAGGTGACACATAATTTTGTTCCCAGAAACTCCCAGAAATTATTAGGTTTGTTAGTGTTAGATATTTGCTATTAATTGCTAATGAGAGATTTGGTTGGGCTATAAGATACATGTTGCTTTTAAATATCAGAGAAGTTTAGAGAGATTTATCTTGTCATTTGGAAAGGATTGGAGTCTTAAAAGAATTGGGAGAGGTTAGCCCTGAGTACTACTGTAAGAGAATAATACAGTTGTATCTAGCTATATTACATGAGAGTTGCACTCTTGTACTGGAGAATAATAAACGTTTTTAGGTGGTAAATAATTTTTTTCCCAGAAACTCCCATAAATTATTAGGTCTATTAGTGTTAGATATTTGCTATTAATTGCTAATGAGAGATTTGGTTGGGCTATAAGATATTAGAAGATATAAGGCATGTTGCCTTTAAATAATCAGAGAAGTTGAGAGAGCTTTGTCTTGTCATTTGGAAAGGATTGGACTCTTAAAAGAGTTGGTTAGCCCTGAGTACTACTGTATGAGAATAATGCATATGTATCTAGCTATATTACATAAGAGTTGCACACTTGTACTGGAGAATAATAAACTTTTCTATAACTCCATCTAGTTTCTTTATTTTCTTCTGATGTGACCTAGTTCAATCAGAAGTTGACTAAAATAAGCATTCAAGTATATTTTCAACTTTTAATGGCAGGATCTTCCTCGAAGCAATGTTCTATACGGATATCGCATAGATGGACCTCAAGACTGGAGTAAGGGGCATCGATTTGACAGCAGCATTGTGCTTGTTGATCCTTATGCAAAACTAGTTGAAGGTCGAAGATATTTTGGGGATATTAGCACAAAGTTGTCTAAGTTTCTTGGCACATATGATTTTGACAGCTTGCCTTTCGATTGGGGAGAAAATTACAAGCTTCCAAATATTTCCGAGGTATTTTCCCTGCACAAATGCCTGTCATTGTTTGTAAGTGATATTTATTACAAAAATTTTGCTAGATCAAGGCTTTGTACAAGCTGATTTATGCATAACTATGTCTGCAGCTCGCATTCTACCTTTGTTTTGCGTGCTATTAGACCTGATGTACAACTCTTCATTTGAGTGAGAATATATTTCTGGTTGAATGAAGTCTAATGTTTACTTCCATTTTCATTATTTTTGTTGCTGCTAATGCAGAAAGATCTTGTTATATATGAGATGAATGTCCGTGCATTTACAATTGATGAATCTAGTGGTTTGGATAGCAACATCCGTGGTAGCTATCTTGGTGTGATTGAAAAGGTAATATTTGTGTTATAATTAAGAATAATATGAAGAAGCATCACTTTTATGCATGAGTATAAATTTTTTAAAGTTGTATTTCCTTCCGAAGTGTTTGTCCAAAATGTATCAAAGAGTAGCAGTTTTTGAACCTAATGAAATCCTTGTGTCATGAATTGGAGCAAAACAAGTTTTGCTTTGCCTCCAACAGAAATTCAGTGTTAAAGTATAAACAACTGGGAAAAAAATGTTTTACTGACTAAAGTGGGGATTTGAATATTGGGATTACATTACTTTCGTAATGTAATGTTGAAGTTCTGTAGTACATTTAAACCCTCGATGAAATAACATTAACTTTTTGCTAAAGGTAATAGAAGGTACCTCCTTCTCCCATCTCTAGATTGATGTAAGAAAGTTCCAATCCTTTTAATCTTACTTTGTCAGGGATATATAACTCAACTCAAATCCAAAGGATAGGATAGACTTTCCAAGGAGGACTAAGCTATATTGGGCTTATCGAATATTTCTTTGATATGTCATAAGAATACATGGCACAACAACTCTTTATTCACAGTAAATTTATTCTCTTTCTTTATTTAAACTTATTTTATTGCTTGTCTGGTAGATTCCACACCTTCTAGAGCTTGGTATCAATGCAGTAGAATTGCTGCCTGTCTTTGAGTTTCATGAGTTGGAATTCCAGAGGCGTCCAAATCCCAGAGATCACATGGTAATCGATAAAAGTATTTTGTTTTGTTTTTTTTTTTACTCAAAGTTAATTTATATGCAATTATTGTATGCAATATTTGACGATATTGTACCTAATTATATGCAATTAATTTAATAATTATAGAATCTCATTATTAGTATCCTATCTAATTAGATTTGTAATTTGGGAGAGAGAAATTCCCTATACATGACTGATGTAATATACACATAACAGAATAATAAATCTTTTCTTCTTACCAATTTTTTATCATTTTCTTATATGGTATCAGAGCACCGATCTTGGTGCCCTGACAGCCTCTCCATTTTTATCCCCTAAATAAAAAATCATGTCTGGCAAAGAAGGCACCAGTAACGAGTCCGATAGAAACCTCGTACAACACTTCAGTGCCGAACAAATTCAGCAATTGGCAAAGATTATTTACTCGCTCAACAATAACGGTAAAAGTGACACGTTTGTGAGCTCTGCAGGTCTGCTTGCCCATAACTCCTCTTCTAATTCTGCTTTTACGAAACCATGGATTTTGGATAGCGAAGCAACCCATCACATTGCATCTGATTCACAATTTTTCACACACACTTCATCATCATTTATTTGAAATGTTAATCTGCCCACAGGCTCAACTGCGCCCATCTCATCTACAGGCACAATTAAATTCAATGACAAAATCACTCTCAAAGATGTTCTTTGTGTTCCTTTTTTTAATTTAAATCTCATGTCCATTAGTAAGATAACCAATTCACTAAATTGTTGTGTCGTTTTTACTCTGTTGCGTTTTAGAGGACTTGGCTACGGGGAGGATGATTGGCTCGGGTAAACAACACACAGGCTTATACTACATGTCCCCTCTTCCAAACCAAGCCCACACATCTCAAATATCGACCGATCCTAATTTATGGCATAAGCGCCTTGGACATTCTTCTCCAGCGTGTCTACAACTTGTATCTTCCCTACTACCTATCTCTATCAGTAAAAATCTCATTCCCATTCATAATCATTGTAGTATTTGTCCCAAAGCTAAACAGACAAGGCTACCCTTTCCTTTAAGCACAATAAAATCTCATTCTCCATTTAATCTATTGCATTGTGACATTTGGGGTCCTCATAAAACCCCAACTCATTTTGGAAAACGTTTTTTTCTCACTATAGTCGATGACTATACTAGATGTACTTGGCTATTTCTTATGAATCACAAATCTGAAACCCAACATCTCTTAGAGTCATTCATTACATTTGCACAAAATCAATTTCAGGCATCTATTAAAACCATCCGTGTTGACAACGGATTGGAATTTATTTCAATGTATGATTTTTTTTCTCAAAAAAGGTATTGAATGTCAACGCACTTGCGTTTACACTCCTCGACAAAATGGGGTAGTAGAACGCAAACATAGACATGTTTTAAACACAGCACGAGCCCTCCTATTTCAGTCCAATTTACCATTAGAATTTTGGGGAGAATGCGTTTTAACCGCCACATATATCATTAATCGCTTTACTAAAAAATAAATCACCTTTTGAGCTACTATATAATCAACCACCTTCACTTTCTCACCTAAAAACTTTTGGTTGCCTTTGCTACGCAACTGTTGTTTCACCTAAGCAAAAATTTGATCCGCGTGCCCGACAATGCATCTTCATTGGTTATCCTCACAGTCAAAAAACATATAAATTATTTGATATAGATGCAGACACTTTTTTTACAAGTCGGGATGTCATCTTCCATGAAAGTGTTTTCCCATTCTGCCAACCGTCACAGACACAATCCTCACCTCCATTACAAGGTATTTTGCCCACTATTGACATTGACTTACCCACTCCTGTCCAACATTCACTCGATCAACCTTCTTCTCTTACTCATCACAATGCACCTGAACCTCCATCAAACCAACCCTCTTCTCCTACTCGTCACAATGCACCTGAACCTCCATCAAACCAACCTTCTTCTCTTACTCGTCATAATACACCTGAACCTCCAGTAGACCAACCTTCTTCTCCCATGCCAAGAAGTTTAGCACCCATTACCAAACCTTCTCCAACCGATCTTCCTGTTCGACGATCCAGTCGCACATCAACCCAACCTTCCTGGCTTCAAGACTACATAACGGGATCCCAAGCCAATCATTCGACCACTGCCCAAGACCGACCGAATGGAACCAGGTATCCTATGCATCATTTTCTTTCTAATTCACGATTTTCTTCTACACATAGTGCATATCTTGCTAACATCACAGCCACCAAAGAACCTCACACTTATGCTTAAGCTATCCTTGATCCAAATTGGCAAAAAGCAATGGACGAAGAGCTTTCCGCCTTGCAGCTAAATCAAACGTGGACCTTGACATCGTTACCCGCTGGACAAAAACCCATCGGATGCAAATGGGTCTATAAAATAAAGTACAACTCAGATGGTAGCGTTGACAGATATAAGGCGCGCCTTGTCGCAAAGGGGTACACTCAGATTGAAGGTGTCGACTATTCTGAAACTTTTTCACCAACAGCAAAATTAACAACTTTGAGGTGTCTCCTCACCATTGCAGCAGCCAGAAATTGGTTTACTCACCAGCTAGATGTGCAAAATGCCTTCTTACATGGCACATTGCATGAAATTATTTACATGGACTTGCCACCCGGACATCATCGACAGGGGAGAACATTGTATGTCGACTCAACAAATCCCTTTATGGTCTCAAACAAGCATCTCGAACATGGTTTTCAACATTTTCTCATGTGATTAAATCTGTAGGATTTCAACAGTCCAAGACAGATTACTCTCTATTCACAAGACAGAATAACTCATCATTTACTGCCCTTTTGATTTATGTGGATGATATTCTTCTGACAGGAAATGATTTGACAGAAATTCAGCGTGTTAAAGATGGTTTATTACAACAATTTCGCATTAAAGATCTTGGAGACCTAAAATATTTTCTAGGGATTGAATTTTCTCGTTTCAAAGTTGGTATTTATATGTCCCAAAGAAAATATGCGCTTGATATTTTGCAGGATACGGGACTCACAGGTGCTCGTCCAGACAAATTTCCAATGGAACAATACCAAAAACTCACACCAGACGATGGAGAGTTATTAAAGGATCCAGTCAAATACAGGCGACTCGTGGGACGACTGATATACCTCACGGTTACTCGGCCTGACATAGCATTTTCGGTTCGGACCCTAAGTCAATATATACAGGATCCACGGAAACCTCATTGGGATGCCGCAATTCGAGTCCTAAAGTACATCAAAGGATCACCAGGACAAGGATTGTTATTGCCATCCGAAAACAATCTGACATTGACAGCTTATTGCGACTCAGACTGGGGAGGTTGTCAGACAACTCGGAGATCAGTATCTGGATATTGCATTTTTCTCATGGAAGTCAAAAAAACAGACAAACGTATCAAGATCATCAGCGGAAGCAGAATACCGCGCAATGGCCAATACTTGTTTGGAGATAGTTTGGTTGCGATATCTGTTGCAGGATTTAAAGGTGCCATGTAACTTGCCAGCTCAACTTTTCTGTGACAATCAAGCGGCATTACATATAGCAGCAAACCCAGTATTTCATGAACGCACAAAACACATTGAGATAGACTGCCACATTGTGCGAGAAAAATTACAAGCTGGGATAATCAGTCCTTCATATGTACCGACACAGTATCAGCTCGCAATGTGGCAGTCTATCTCAATTATTGTATGCAATTATTGTATGCAATATTTGACGATATTTTACCCAATTATATGCAATTAATTTAATAATTATAGAATCTCATGATTAGTATCCTACCTAATTAAATTGTAATTTGGGAGAGAGAAACTCCCTATATATTTCCTATACATGACTAATGTAATATACACATAAGAGAATAAGAAACATCTTTTCTTCTTACCATTTTTTATCATTTTCTTATATAATCAAAGTTAATATTTGAAGCTCTTCCTTATGTACTGTGTATTCTCAATAAATAAATAAAAGTAAGGGGCTTCTGTCCTGCTGTTTTTATACATGATCTCTGAAGAAACTCAGTGCATGATAACTGAATATATATTGGAAGCACAAATTTATTTTGATATTCAGAGTTAATGTGCAAATCTTTAAAGACCAACTATGTTTGGGATATGTATATTTCTTTACTAAGTGGCTGTTATTATATCATATATGACTCTAATGGTTGTATTTTTGCTTTCCAAGATTAATACATGGGGTTATTCTACAATAAATTTCTTTTCTCCTATGGGTCGCTATGCTAGTGCTGGTGGAGGATCAGTTAATGCTTCTCGAGAGTTCAAAGAAATGGTTAAAGGCTTACATTCTTCTGGTATAGAGGTAGTAATGTTAATATTACAGTATCACAACTTTCAGTAGAACTCTGCTTGATATTTTTATTTCCTGGTTTTGTCTTATTTTATATTATCCTAAGTCTTATATATACCTCTTGACTCTTTCCCTAAATATTATCCATACACAGGTTATTTTGGATGTGGTCTATAATCATACTAATGAGGCTGATGATGCCAATCCTTACACTACCTCGTTTCGTGGCATAGATAATAAGGTAATTTCAATTTGCAACTATTGTTTTGACCGATTGTGTTACTTGCATGTTGGAATACTTGAATTAAAATTAACTCTTACAGTCCGATTTTAACTATCTTATGCATTAGTTAGTCCTATACACAGTCTACTTCAGAGATATTATTTTTAAGTTAACAATAATTGGTAATAATCCACAATAACATAAGCTATGTATATAGGTTAAACATAAAAAGAGGTATAAAAAGACAAGAAGTTTTGTTTTTAATCAGCAAAAAAAAGAAGAAAAAAAGTAATTTAAAAGGAGATAGATTATTCAGTTTCCTAAGAAAGTTTTCAGGTATAATGCCAATTTTCTCTCATTATATAATTCTATTCCTGGGGCGTTTCTCTCTCAAGTACTTATTTAGCTTTGAGGTCATCTATTCACCAACAAAATTGTTCTGTGATGTTAGTTATAGAATGTTAAAAAATGATTTGCTTTTTCTTTATGAAAACTTTCTTCATTTCTACAGGTTTATTACATGCTGGACAATAATGGGCAATTGCTGAACTTCTCTGGCTGTGGTAATTTTATATTTTGTTCTAACCCTTAAGATTCTATCCTTTTAGCTTTATTCATACAAATTTACAACTGCATACACCTATTTTTAAGTTATACTATTGAATATATTTTGTTATTTTTTCTATTTTAATTTGATCAGACTTGTCAATTTGACTCATGACCCACCAATCAACTCCAACCCACCCTTAAAATAACCTCCTTTTTACTGATCCACCCTATAAGTGAGTTGAAAAAAGGCCCAACCTTCATATAAAGTGTGTTAGGTTCAGGGTTAAAGGGGGTTTAGTCCACTAGAGAGGCTACAACAAGGGAAATAGTAGACATCATAATATTAATTTTCAATTGTTGACTGTAAAACTGTGTCATTGAGACATTTCAACTTTGAATGTACACTAGAAATTGGACAAAATCCAGTCAAAATTTGGGAGAGCCACTACTTATGCTTGGAGCATGAGTAGTGATTTTCATTTGGATTTCTCAATTTTTAAGTAAATATTTTTTGGAACTCTTATTTTTAAAGAATATTATTTAGTGGTCCACGTGTTGGCTCTTGTCCAAAGGGCTTGTGGCCATTTTGATCCTATGGGCTGTTTTGGCCCTGATCCACATGGATTAGGGCCAACCCCTGTTGACTGGACTCAATTGACATGTCTAAATTTGATATTGTATATGCATGTGTTGGCACTTGCTCTCCCTTAATGGGTAGAAAATCAGCCAACAATGAGTTTGAAGAACTGTTTTTGTGAACAAAATGGGCTACATTCATATGATATGGTGTAACAAAGTACAATGGCTATTGGTACGGTAGTATAACATACACAAGCAGGAAACAAAAACACATTATTGACAAATGGCTGTAATAGATAGCACGTAATGAATGCTATTCATGGACTGTCAAGCTGTCCCCAAATTTCCTATGGCCACTTGCTAAGGTTCAGGTTTGGACCCATGGTTTTGAATAATTCAGGCATAAAACCATACAAATTGCACATTTTATACCAGGGAAAATTTGAAGCAATTTGGTGCAAATTGCAGTCGAAGACTTCTCAAAGGGGAAAAAAGCAAGGCAAAAGAACTAATGCATTTCAAAGTAAATATTTTTTTAAAACAAGAGTATTTTCTTCGCTAATCCTAATACTCACATTTTTATTATGCTTTAGAAAGTGGATTTAGGCTTAACATAATTCTACAAAATTGATTTGTAAGAGATTCGTATCTATTTATATACTATAATTTGATAATTTTTTAGTTGATGATCTTAAATACATTTCTTTATATTGAAGATTGAACATATCAAGTGCAATACTAGATATTTATAGATAGTTCGAAAATAGACAGTATGATAAACCCAACAAACCTCCCTAGGATAAATTTGTAATTTAATTTGACTAAATTTCTAGTTGATTTTGAAATCTTCATCACTTAATCTTACAAAAATAATATATTTTGAGAGAAAACTAACACGAGGGACAAATGCTAAGAAAAAAAAATGAAGAGGACAGATCATAAATACTCTTACAAAGTTGTGTAGATATGTAATAGTGATAGATTGTGCCTTCAGGTCAAGTCTAGGCTTACCTGTAAAGTGGTCTATGCCCAATGTTTGGGCTGGGACTGGAGTGTGTTAATTTCAAAGCTAGGCATGTTGGGGTAAGCCCACTAAGCATGCAGGTTGTCGAACTCCAGAATCCACAATTATCATTACAAGAAATCTACTGGAAAGGAACCACAATTTTAACCAAATTGGACTACTTTTTGTTAATATATTTAATTTTCTATTTTAAATTATTGGGCTTTGTTTGTTTGATCCAACTTTTCTTTTGTTTCAGCTAGGTCTTAATCTTTTTCTTATATATACACCATGTATTTTACTCTCTAATATACAAGTGAATAAAAGTTTTTTTTATATTTATTTTTCTCTACAATTAGGGTTCATCAAAACCTCTCTTTCTTCATTACGATTACGTGCGATTACGTACGCTACACTAAAGCATTACATCAGACAAGAAATATTCATCTTCATTTACTATAATATGGTATTAGAGTCATTTCGACCCTATCCTAGCGAGTATTTGTTGGGTTTATCAGGCCACTCGTTATTGGGCCGTTATCGGACCACCCATAACATATATCTTCAAGCACAAGTTGGTAGCCTCGGCGTGAGGGGTGTGTTGGAGATCTCACATCGACTAGAGATTAGAATCTTTCATAGTATATAAGTGGGTGTAAACCTCATCTCATTGAGCCGGTTTTATGGGGTTGAGTTAGGCTTAAAGTCCACTTCTTAACATGGTATCAGAGTCGGTTTTTTTTTTTTTTCTGTTCTTTCTTAAAATCTTGATTGGTTTTAAAAATCTTTTAGGCAATGTTTAATAAAAACCCCAGTCTTCATAGTCTTAATAGTAGTCACTTTGTTTTCGCAAAGTGGGTTTTCCTTCTGGTAATGTTAAAACCTCAAAGTTTTCATTTACTAGAAAAGTCTGCACTTTTTGTAATCGTCTTGACCACACTGTTGACACCTGTTATAAAAAGCATGGGTTCCCTTCTGGCTACAAATTCACCAATTGGACATCCCAAGCCAATAATATGATTACTACTGACACTTTTTCTGAGCTTTTTCCTAAAGAACAGGATGTAAAGGGGATTCAACTTACATCACAGCCGTGTCAATTCCTTACCAACATTTTGCGTCAGCAAAACCTTGAGGATCCTGCCCCTCACACTCAAATTAATCAAGTCGGCACCATCTCTACGGATGAAATCCCCAATATTGAGCATTATTCAACAGGTAAGTTTCTCTCTTCACTATCTTCTATAAAAGAATCTTGGATTATTGATTCTGGTGCCACTGATCATGTTTGTCACAATTTGAACGTTTTTACTACTTATACTAAAATTAAACTTGTCTTAATTAGTCTTCCAAATGGCCAAACTGTTTATGCCACATATTCTCGTTTAGTACGTTTTTCTGATAAGTTTTATTTGTCTGATGTGTTATACGTGTCTCATTTTCAATTAAACTTAATATCTATTTCTAAACTCACACACCAACTTAAATGCACTTTAACTTTCACTTCAGTCCACTGCATTATACAAGACAATCTCACTCAAGAGAGGATTGGTACAGTTAAAGTCACTGCTGGCTTGTACCTTGTCACTACCTTGCTTGCTTCTAGTCATTCTAAACCGCATTGTTTTGCTCCTTTTATTAATTGTAATATCACAGACAAAACACTATGGCATTATAAACTAGGACACCCTTCACATGAAAGATTACATGTCTTAAGCAAACAATACTCTTTTATTACTGTTGATACTCATCATGTATGTGACACTTGTAGTCGTGCAAAACAGAGAAAACTTCCTTTCACTTTAAGTAATATTGTTACCTCTGCTATTTTTGATCTTGTACACTTTGATATTTGGGGACCATGTTCCATAATTTTTATGCAAACTTTTCGTTATTTCTTGACTATTGTTGATGATTACTCGCGTTATACTTGGGTTATTCTGCTGCATAACAAATCTGAAGTGCGTCAGCACATCATTAACTTCACTGTTTTCGTTCAAAATCATTTCAAAACTAATATCAAAATGATTCGTACTGACAATGGTGTTGAGTTTGCTATGTCAAATTTTTATGCTTCAAAGGGAATTATACATAAAAAATCTTGTGTTGAAACGCCACAACAAAATGGCATTGTAGAACGTAAACATCAACACATACTAAATGTAATCCGGGCTTTACTTTTTCAAGCAAATCTTCCTCCTATTTTTTGGGAATTTGCTGTAAATCTTGTTGTTTTCTTAATAAATGTTAGTCTTACTACATTACTTAATAACATCACTCCTCATGAAAAGTTGTTTGGAAAATCATATGACATTTCCTTTCTAAAAGTGTTTGGTTGTCTCTGTTATGCTAGTACCATTACTGCACATAGGAAAAAAAATTAGATGATAGATCTATCAAAGGTATTTTTCTTGGCTTCCCGCAAAATACAAAAGGTTATATTATATTAAATTTAAAGTTTCATAGCATAGAGATATCAAGACATGTAATCTTTCATGAAAACCACTTTCCATATAATTGGACAGTGACTTGCCTAAAGACCCTAACACTTTATCTCTCACTATTTCTAATGCATATAATTCTGTTTTTGATTTTTTTTTCTGATACTGCACCTCCTGTCGAGCCATGTGCCTCTACTCCTGCACCCAATACTGTTCCTCCACCAGCCTCATTATACTATGATCTTCCAACAAATAGTGCCTCTGCTCCTGCATCCAACATTGCACCTCCATTAGAATTATCACCGCCTGCATCTCCAGGAAGCATCTCACCCCAATTTCCAAGAAGATCAGCTCGTCCTCACTGACAACCTGCCTATCTTGCAGATTTCCACACTGCAATCAACACTGTAAGTAGTAGATATCCTATTCATAATTACTTGTCTTACAATTCCTTATCTTTCAATTTTAGAAATGTTATTTCCTCTATCAATTCTCATCCTGAACCTCGGACATATAACGAAGCCTCCAAACATTCTTCTTGGCAATCTGCCATGCAAGATGAGCTTCAAGCTCTTGCTGCTAACAATACTTGGCAACTTACCCCTCTCCCTCCAGGAAAGAAAACTATTGGTTGTAAATGGGTATATAAAATCAAATACCATTCTGATGGCACTGTTGAGCGCCACAAAGCTAGAGTTGTTGCCAAAGGGTTTACCCAACTTGAAGGACTTGATTTCTTAGACACTTTTGCACCTGTTGCTAAACTCACTACCCTCCGCCTTCTGCTTGCTATTGCCACTGCCAACAATTGGATTTTAAAACAACTTGATGTCAATAATGTATTTCTCCATGGTGATCTCCATGAAGAGGTATGCATGACCCCCCCACCTGGCCTCTCTCTTCCTTCTCCCCGCATGTTTGCAAGCTTCAACGGTCTTTGTATGGCCTTCGTCAAGCTGGTCGACAATGGTACGCCAAACTTTCTACTTTTCTTTTATCAAATAATTACTCTATTTCTGTTGCTGATCACTCTCTTTTTCTTAAATATAATAATGATAAACTCACTGTTATTCTTGTTTATGTTGATGACTTGGTCTTAACTGATGATGACACGGAGAAAATCAATACAATTGCATCCCTTCACCATCACTTCAAGATAAAAAAATTTAGGTAATCTTACTTACTTTTTGGGACTGGAAATTGCTCGCAACAGTACTGGTCTTCATTTAAGTCAACGCAAGTATACTCTTGATCTCCTTCAAGAAATTGGCATGCTTGACTCTGTATCTGTGGCCACTCCTATGACTCACACCTCCCGTCTCTCTCACGACCAAGGCTCATCTTTTGATGCTGATGCCACTTCTCAATACAGAAGACTCCAACACGCGACCAAACATTGTCTTCCCTGTTCACAATTTAAGCCAATTCATATCTGCACCCACAACTCATCATCAACAAGTTGTCTCACGTCTTTTGCGTTACCTCAAGGGCACCCCAGGTGAAGGACTATATTTTTCTCACACTAGTTCACTTCACCTTTTTGGTTTTAGTGACTCTGACTGGGCAACATGTCCTACCACAAGCAAATCTGTCACTGGATATTCCATCTACTTAGGAGACTCCCTAATATCATGGAAATCAAAAAAGCAGCCAACTATCTCCCGCAGCTCCCTTTGAAGCCGAGTATAGAGCCCTTGCCACCACCACATGTGAGTTACAATGGTTGTCTTACCTCCTTCAGGATTTACATCTTCCTCTCTCCCATCCTGCAACCCTGTACTGTGACAACAAATTTGCCCTTTAAATAGCTTCCAATCAAGTTTTTCATGAACGAACCAAATACATCGAAATTGATTGCCACCTAGTTCGTGAAAAACTTAACCTGGTCTCCTCAAACTACTACCCATTACTTCTGCAATGCAAGTTGCTGACATATTCATCAAGCCCCTTGTTTCCACACAATTCTCTACTCTCAAATCCAAGTTGGGCCTGACAAATATCTACTCCCCAACTTGAGGGGTGTTAATATATTTAATTTTCTATTTTAAATTATTGGGCTTTGTTTGTTTGGCCCAACTTTCCTTTTGTTTCAGCTAGGTCTTAATCTTTTTCTTATATATACCCCATGTATTTTACTCTCTAATATACAAGTGAATAAAAGTTTCTTTTATATTTATTTTTCTCTACAATTAGGGTTCATCAAAACCTCTCTTTCTTCATTACGAGTACGTGCGATTACGTACGCTACATTAAAGCATCACATCAGACAAGGAATATTCATCTTCATTTACTATAATACTTTTGTTAATGCGCGGTGTGAGGGACGTACCTTCACTTTCACCTACACATGACCTTTTTGAAAATCAAGATACCTGAAGCTATGTAGTATTATTCCTTTATTAACCTTCGATGGAACCTTAATTGTGCAACACTAGGGTACTCTTAAATTTTATAAAAACTTCCAAACTATTTCTTATTTTTCACATCATTCACTAACCAATCTATTATGTGGAGTTGTACCTTTTTATCTGAGGACATTTAATATGCAATACTTTCTTTTAATTTTAGTATATTGATGTCAATATTAAAGACTTCTCACTTCAATTGAATGTTTATCCTCATGAAATACATTAAACTGAATTATATTTACGTTGTTAGTGAGATCTAGTGATATTTCGTAATATGTCGTGACATCTCACTATATCTCGTAATATGTCGTGAGATCTCGTCATAACTCGCGATATCTTGCGACATCTCGTCATATCTCGTGATATCTCATCATATCTCGCGAAATCTCGCGATATCTCGTCATATCTCATGATTTTCTTCTACACATAGTGCATATCTTGCTAACATCACAGCCACCAAAGAACCTCGCACTTATGCTCAAGCTATCCTTGATCCAAATTGGCAAAAAGCAATGGACGAAGAGTTTTCTGTCTTGTAGCTAAATCAAACGTGGACCTTGACACCATTACCCGCTGGACAGAAACTCATTGGATGCAAATGGGTATATAAAATAAAGTACAACTTAGATGGTAGCGTCGATAGATATAAGGCACGCCTTGTCGCAAATGGTACACTCAGATTGAAGAGATTGAAGGTGTTGATTATTCTGAAATTTTTTCATCAACAACAAAATTAACAACTCTGAGGTGTCTCCTCACCATGGCAGCAACCAGAAATTGGTTTACTCAGTAGCTAGATGTGCAAAATGTCTTTTTACATGGCACATTGCATGAAATTATTTACATGGACTTGCCACCCGAGCATCATCAACAGGAAACATTGTATGTCGACTCAACAAATCCCTTTATGGTCTCAAACAAACATCTCGGACATGATTTTCAACATTTTCTCATGTGATTAAATCTGTACGATTTCAACCGTCCAAGACATTACTCTTATTCACAAGACAGAATAACTCATCATTTATTGCTGGATGATATTCTTTTGACGGAAAATGATTTGACAGAAATTCAGTATGTTAAAGGTTGTCTATTACAACAATTTCGCATTAAAGATCTTGGAGACCTAAAATATTTTTTAGGGATTGAATTTTTTTGTTCCAAAGTTGGTATTTACATCTCTAAAAAAAAAATATGCGCTTTATATTTTGCAGGATACAGGACTCACATGTGCTCCTCCAAACAAATTTCCAATAGAACAATACCTAAAACTCACACCAGACGATGGAGAGTTATTAAAGGATCCAGTCAAATACAGACAACTCGTGGGACAGTTAATATACCTCACGGTTAGATGCCGCGCTGCAATTCAAGTCCTAAAGTACATCAAAGGATCTCCAGGACAATGATCGTTAGGGGAGGTTGTCAGACAACTCGGATATCAGTATCTAGGTATTGCATTTTTCTGGGTTCTTCTATTATCTTAAGGAAGTAAAAAAAAACAGACAAACGTATCAAGATCATCAGCAGAAGCAGAATACCGCGCAATGTTAAATACTTGTCATGTAACTTGCCAACTCAATTTTTCTGTGACAATCAAACGACATTACATATAACAGCAAACTCGTATTTCATGAACGCACAAAACACATTGAAATAAACTGCTACATTGTGCGAGAAAAATTAAAAGTTGGGATAATCCATCCTTCTTATGTTACGAAGGCCCTGGACAAGGAACGATTTTTTGACGCTACGACACAGTTGTGGGTTCATGATCTTCACCTACCAACTACTTGGGAGTATTAAGGAAATAATAATTATCAAATTATATGTAATTATTGTATGCAATATTGTACTCAATTATATGCACAATTAATTTAATTAATTTAATAATGATAGAATCTCATGATTAGTATTTTATCTAATATTGTAATTTGGGGAGAGAAACTTCTTATATATTTACTATACATGAAAAAGTGATGTAATATACTATAATCTTTATCATTTTCTTATAGGATGACGTCCAGATTTTGAATAAGGGGTAATCGTAGACTTTGACGTCTTTACAAGAATAGTGGAACTCGATTTCTTCAATCCTCTCTTTTTCCATCATCTTGGTTTCGAGTTCTTTACGATCTTTTCGGTTGAAGATCAAGGCGTAAATTCACATTCAAGACAGAAAATAAAATGTATATAATTTTTGAAATTTAGATAGTGAAGTTTTACAAAACTGAAAACTTAATTATAAAATTCACTAAATTGAAAGTTCAAAATTCCCGAAATAGAAAGTTGATCGACAAAATTTACAAAAGCGCAAGAGTTTAATTTGGCAGCAGATAGAATGATAAAATTAGGAAAAGTATAAAAGTTTAACGATAAAATATGCAACTATGTTTTTTTTTTAATTTTTTTTTATTTTGCATAAACTAAAAAATTAAAAACAAAAACAGTTTAATCTAATAAGTGATATATTTCAAGTAATCCAGTAATTCAAAATAGATTAATTCAGCAAGCATATTCAGAAATGAGTAATTGAATTATTTAGTTTTAAAATAACTTATAAATTACAAAAAAAATGTAATTAATAAAAAAAAATCATCTTTTCTATTATAATGTTTTTGAGTGGATCAGAAGGTGTCAGAAATCCTACAACTTAATGGGACATGAATTGAACGGGTCAAACACAGTTTAATATTATCTACTAAATAATTGCACTGGTAATGACTTCTGCGTGAAATTATCTACTAAATATGTGGTTCTGCAAACTAGTTCTCTTGCCAAGATGTGCGACCATTCTTCCAAAACCAAAAATAAATCCGATAGCTACTGATCACTGTGTTATTATTCGCCCAAAAATCTACGTTGAGGATAACTATGATTCAATTACCAAATGACAACTTATTGCTTCAAAAACTCACTGTCTCACCTAACATAGGAGTTAATAAATCCTGATTTGATGAACATATTCATTCCAACTAGCAATAAAGAGCATATTTTTTTTATCGCAACAAGTTTCTCTGACATAATTGTGCAGTGTTTTGCTATCAGCGTTTAGAGAAGGAAACGAGAATGGGAATTTTATTGGCTGAATAGAGATCTGGCCACTACGTGGTTGCCAGATAACACTAATACACACAGAGTTGGGGGAAATTTTCAGTATCCAAGGCATACCTATTATTATTGCAATTACATAGATGTAATGACTTATATGCTTAAAAGTAATTTTACAACTGGTATGAAATCACATAAATGAAAACGATGGCAACATCTCCAATAGTTGGATGTAGATTGGGTGTTGGGTATTCATTATTTTCCCCTCCGTGGCGGGGGTTAATATCCTCTACGGCCGGACAGAGGGACGCGTTAAGCGAACAGGCAAGGGGGAGCCGCCGCCACATTGGAAAAGTTTTCGCCCTGCACCAGTAAAAAGTGAACAAATAAATAATAAGAACATTCTTAACCTTCTTAAACTTCTTAGTATTGTAGTAAAATTAACAGTAACGTACCAGGTTTAATGTCAGGTTGGGCAGCAGCTCCCAGGTCGAAGGAGATGAGCAGTAAAAGAATTGCTAAAAGAGCAGGAAAAGACATGAGTTTGGAGAAAGCAAGGAAAGCCATTTTTGTGTGTGGCTAATTGGAAGTTTGAGAATTGGAAGGTTTAATAATGAGAAGAGGTATTTTTGAAGATGATAGAGAGACGCGTGAAAATCCCGTCGCTGACTAGGTCTTCACCCTACAGCACTGGACACAGTATTGGAGAAAATAAAACTCGTTAGGTGGTGTGTCACATCGAATCAAATTACTATAAATTCTAAACAAATAGCCAAGTCTGGCATACAACTAAACAAAAATAAAGTAAGAACTTTAATGTGTGGTTTTTCTAACTTTACTGCTAAAGTCAGAGTCAAGAGTCAATAATAAGGTGGCTTGCACTTTGAAGAACAGTTCCTAAAAACTAGTTATAAACAAAAAAATTTCTTCAATTTAACCAAAATATACGTCGGTTAACTAAATTTAATAAGTTTCTTGGATGTTTTTTCAATGCTTTTAGCCAAATTTTGAAAGCTTAATCACAACATTAGTTAAAATGTTAGAAACTACGACGATTCAAGTAATAACTCTTGTCGTATGTCAGTTTTTTTATATTATAATTATTTTGTGTATAATTCACAAACCTATAAACAGTATCACCAGACAAATTCAGATAGACATATGAATTTTGATATTGCAAACAAATTAACATTATGCACAAGTACTTAAATGCGTAATAAATATCTCAAACTAATTGTCATCAAAGTTTGAAAATTAATAAAAGTTTAAAGAATTTTTTGAAAAAATATTTTTTTTTTATAAAAAGTCAAATTTTGGGGAAAACTTGGTGCATTTTTTTTTTTAATTTCGCAGAGATTGGAGCAGTACATATTGTGAACATTATGAAAAAATTCAATTGAATTTTGTTTTTAATTTAAAAATATTTCATGGTCTTTGAAGGAATGTCTGGAAGTGGAACAAATTCAACTAGGAACAATTTAAGTGCATCTTCATTTATTAAAAGTAGAAGTAAAAATGCTTCAAGAAATAAATCGGATATTGGATGGAAGCATGAGATAGATATTAATGGAAATGGTAAAAAGGTGAAATATAATTATTATTCAAAGACTATATGAGTGGAAGAATATTTAGATTCAAGCATCATCTTTCTAGAACTAAGGAGAACTCTAAAACTTGTGCTTTTTTTTAAGAATAAATAAAAAATTTGATGATAAAATTGTTGTAGAAGATAAGCAAGCTTCATTAAAGAAAAGAAAGTTAAATATAATTGATGAAGATCATGAAGAAAGTGAGGGAAAAGAACATATTACACCAGTTCCTCTATCAAAGTTATCGCTCCTCTTATGGTGGTCCTAAAATTAATGGACTCAAATATGAAGCATGCAATATTTTCATATATGACAAGATGGATTGTGCAAATGAGAAGATTAAGAGCAATTTTAATTTAAGAAAAGGTAAAAATTCTATAGCTTTTATCTTTCAAAATTTAATTACTTATTTGCGAAATTATTTCTAATATATGATAGTTGGTATTGTATGAAAATATTTGAAAAATAATTGATGCAAGATGGAACAATCAACTTCATAGACCTTTGCATGCAGCTACATATTATCTCAATCCCCACTTTCGTTATGAACTTGAGTTTAGAGTTGATAATTCTGAGGTGAAAGAATGATTGTATACGTCCATGAAAAGATTGGTTAAGGATGTTGCTGAAAGAAAAATTAATTTGCAACTTGTTGAATTCCATTATGCTAGTGCTAGAGGACTTTTTGTTATGCTAGAGTCGTAGGTAAATCTAGTTTTACCTACATTTGTAACTAAATTTTACATTATCCACAAATTTTACTCACGAATCTATATCCAAAAATAAATTCAATATTATAATAAATTATTAATATAAATATTTTTATTAACAATATTAATATTAAGAATATAAATAATCTTAATAGTTTTAAAATTTTTAATAATATAAATAATATTAATCATAATAATTATATACATAATATTAAAAATATTATTATAATATAAAAAATCATAATTAATATTCATAAATAACAATAATAAATAATAACCATTACTAATAATAGGTATACATACCATTAACATTATAAAATTAATAATATTAATAATAATATTATTGTTAATGATATTAATAATAATAATATTGTTAATGATATTAATAATATTATTAATTATCTTAATAGTATTAATTATATTGATAATATAAATAATAATAATAATATTAATGATATCAACAATATTAATAATATAAATAATATTAATAATATTAATAATATTAATGATTTTAATAATATTAATAATAATATTACTATTATTTATAATATTAATACTATTAATAAGATTAATACTATTTATAATATTAATAATATTTAATAATATTTACAATATTTACAATTATTTTCAATGAGTTCTTGTACTGAATGTGACAAGCATTAGAGTTAAAGGTAAGAACACAAGATAAATTATCAATCAATTTTGTTATTGAAAGAAGATTAAAATTGAAACAAGGAATATATAGAACATTGTCTATGACATGATTTTGATTGAGAAAAATAGTTCTAGAATAATTGGCAATGAATTGATTTCCATTTGGTAATTTGACATAAATAGGATTAATTTGATGATATAAAGTGAAATGAGTTAAGGATGAACAAATGTGGTCAATATCACCACTATCAAGCCAAGAACTGAAGGAAGAAAGAAATTTATTATCAGATTGTGTTGTCATGTTGGAAGGAATAATAGAGACTTGATTAGATATATTGCCACTGGACTTGGACTATTGCAAGAGAGCTAACAATGTTTGATACTGCTCAGGAGTAAAACCAATTTGTTGAGACTACAGTTTTGTCTTTGAACCTTCAATATTCTACTCATTATTATTAAAATTTGTATTATGAAAAAATACATTAGTATGACTCTAATCATGGTTCTGATTTTTAAACTTGAAATGAGGTGGAAAGTCATGTTTTATAGCATATATCAATGGTATGTCCTGTTTTTCCATAATGACTGCAAATTTTGAGAGTATGTCCTCTTCCGTATCCAGCGCCTCTACCATAGGTTGTAGCATTTTTTTATAACCTTTACTAGTAGCAATCATTGTCTTGGATTGATCATCATAAATTTGTCTCTCTTGTTGTGTAACAAGAGAACAAACTCTATTCAAGGATGACAAAGAATTATCTCATGAACTAACATGATAAGGTGAACAAAAATCTTGTGAGGGATCAACAACTTCACCCATGGATAAATGTAGCAACCAGAGCTCTGATCAGAGCTCTAATACCATATTATAAAATAGAACATAGATGAACACATAAGAGAATAGAGATGAACAAAAGAGTAAAAGGAAGGCAAAGGATGTGAGAATGAATATCTCTTCTATTCTTCAATTGAAAACAAAATAAATAGTCTATATACAAGCAGTACACTCATCTAGGTCTAGCTAAAGAGAGAGAATGGAAAACAAAGAGTCAATCAATCATGACTATAATCAAAACAGACAAAGACAAAATAAAGGTCATTCACCTCTTTAAAGTGAAAGAACTGAGAATTAGAAAAGACACAATTATTATTAGCATTTTTCTATAACTCTTGTATCCATATCCTTTAATATAATTGCATCTAACTTCCTATACACAAGTCATGAATAATACTTACCAAGCTCAATGCAATGTCCAAGTGTAATTTGAGGTAATTGCACTTTGAGCTAAAGACCAATTCATTTTCTTTTGGAATGATTTTTCTTTGAACTTTTAGATATTCCAATAGTTCAAAATTTCACACATTTTTCTTGGAACTCTTTACCCTTGTTTTGCTAATTTTTCATAAAGGCGCTTTCTTACTTTTGACTTGTAGACCTTTCTAATCTACCACTCATCATGATGGGGTCCAAGTCACTCTAGTCTAGAAAAATGAAGAACACATAATTTAATTTGATCATATTGAAGAATGACTAAATTGTAATACCTTCTAATTAATAATTTAACTCACCTTAAATTCAGTTTACCATCTAAGTTGGGCTTCTTCATAATGATGGTAGGGAGCCCTAAATTGTGACCTAATTGCCTGTTTAATCGCCTCAATAACATGATGATTAGGTGTCCATCTACAAAATATACAAACCAAAATGTTAAGCATTATATTTTTAAGCATGAAATATGAATAAGATAGTAAGCTTAACCTTTACCCATTGGTCGTATGATGATCTTTCCACTAGCTTCACATAGCACCTCCTTAGTAGGAAGATCATAATCGGAAGTAGCAGGGGTGAGATGGACTCAACATCATGCATTGAGGAGCATGGGTAATGCGCACTAACGAGGCAAGGGTGGATTGCACTGGGGGCCCAAGTTGAGTGCAGATTCAAAGTAGTAATGATATGCACTAATGGAGTAGGGGTGGTCTGGACTGAAGGCGCATAAGTGTGTTGTACTGTGCAATCCAAGTTTGGTGGACTATCAAAGCATAATAGGACTGAACTAGTGGACCAAGTGTGGGATGTAATAGTTGAGGAGTGGTTTCATGAGATGATACCATAGATCTATGATAGGGTGATAACCAAGACAGAGACCAAATAAAGTTACAACATTGCACAATATGTTCCCCAACAACAATACGAGGAACTGAAGTCCAAATTGTCTTTGTCGTTGTAGTCATGTTCTTAATCAACTTTGTTTGAGTGGTCGACATCTTTTTTATACTCATCAAACATTGGTTCGATGTCATTACGATCAAGTATTTCAAGAAGGAGGAAGTCAACTAGGTCTTCTACAAGTTCAATTTTTATTATTGGTAACACATTAGGCGTTTCATGAGCTTAATATGACAATTCATTTTGCATGTTGTCAATTTCAACATGACCTCGGACTTTTGTTGTGAATCTAACCATCTAATGGACTGGAAATCAAAGCAAACCTAAAATTGATATTGCAATTGAGACAAACTGAAATTGAAAGGAATTAAATGCATGAATTGAAATGTAAAAGCAAAAATTAAAAGGAATTGCAGTAAATGAAAGAAATTTTCATTTGAGAAATTCTAAACGTCAAACAGAAACCATGGTCAAGTTATCTTCAACCTTAAATGCAAGAAACTCATATTTGAATTCCTTGTTTAATATAGAAAACACACAACAATCAATTTGTATATTCAAAGAAAACAATTCTTAATCAAGAACTTAATTCTTAAAGAATCAAGAAAAAAAATTGAACAAAACAATCGTCTAACACCATTTGTGACTTTAGGAAACACTGAACTAGACAACACTTATATAATTGTTGCTTAAACATAGAAAATTCAATGATTTTACAAGTGTGGTTTAAGGACTACCAAATACCACATTTGTAAAACCGTTGTTTATTTATACCACATTTTTTAAGTGTTGTCTTTAGAATGTGTGAACTAAACAATAAAAGTGTGGTCTAAAAGTGGCCACAAACATATAAATGTGACCTAAAAGTGGAAAATGTAACCATTTTATAAATGTGATTTATAAATCACTATAGACCATATTTTCGGACCATGAATAAAGAAATATGGCCTAAAGTTTACAATAAAAAGTGTTGCCTAAACATTGACAAAAAGTGTTGCCTATTCTACTAGTCTAAGGCAATAAAAAAAATGTTACCTATTCTACTAGTCTAAGGTAACAGGCAAACAAGTGTTGCCTATTCCACTAGTCTACAAATCGAAATTCAAAGCAAACTTTGGTTCTAAAATCAAAATCCAAATTATTATTAATATTTTTATTATTATATTAATTATAATAATAATCATCATCATAACAATAATAATCGTAATATGACAACAAATTTGACTAGTATAGTGGTTATATTATTATGTTTACTAATGGAATTTGAGTTTGATTCCTTCTAACAAACAAATGGTTAATAATAATAATGATAATAATAAGAAATACAAATACTCCTTGAAAATTTGTGGTCAAACCAGAAATTAAATTGCATAAAACTATAAAAAAAAACTAAATATCTAAAAAAGAATCATAATTAAGATAAAAAGGTAATTCACTCTGAAGTCTGTGTCCAGATGTTGGTTTATTGTACTAGTAATTAAAATGTGTGAACAATTAAAGTCAAGTCCATTATTAGAACTTAATATAGAAGCTATAGAAATGCATCAAGGTAAATGTAGGTTGGTGGTCCAGCCTTATTATCTCAAAAAGGCAGCATAGAGTGGTTAATGGCTTGCAATTTTGATAAGGCCTCTCTCATGCTCCATCGTTCTTTGGGTTGATAAGCTGTGCAACTCAGACCAACTCTTATCACATCAGCGATGCACTCCTCAGCTTTACGCATCCAATGTGTGTTGCTGTCAAAGCCACTGCTGTGATCATCACTGTTTGAGCTTTGTTTTGAATATCCATAATCCTCAATCAGCCTTCTAGCACCACCCATCATCACTACTTCATTCTCATCCATAGCTGAGACAAATTTGCTGAGGCTTAATCCTTCTTTGAACATTTCATCAGTTGGTCTTTTTCCTGTGAACATCTCTAGCACTAGGATCCCAAAACTGTACACATCGCCCTCGGTTGAAGCCTTGCTTCCAAAACCATATTCTGAAACATATCACCCTATTCATATAAGTGCGTGTATCTCACTTATGCACAAATAGCAAGTAAAAGGAAACTACAAAAAAAAAAAAAAAAACTCGATTATTCTTTATAGAAAGCAAAGTGTTAATGTGTACCTGGGGCAATGTAGCCAATTGATCCTTTCAGTGCTAGAGTGCTACTCTGCTTCTCTGATGTGTTTCGAGACAGAAACCTTGCCAATCCAAAATCTACAACATGTGCAGTCATGTTTTCATCTAGAAGGACATTGGCAGGTTTCAGATCACAATGAGCTATTGGTGAATGACAGTCATGGTGCAAGTACTCCACAGCTGAAGCAACATCAATGGCAATGCTCAATCTTTGCATCAAGGTTAGAATGGATCCTGACTCTTCATCTCCTGTGTGTATTTTCAAGTCCAAGTTTCCATTGGGCATGAATTGCATGACAAGGGCCTTAAATTCCTCCCCATTATAATCAAGGCTGGAGCAAGAAGTGATAACCTTCACCAAGTTCCGATGCCTAACATTTTTCAAAGCTTCACATTCCGCATTAAAACTCTTAGACGCTTTGCTTTGTTGCAGGTCCAGGACTTTGACAGCAAGGGTGGCGGTTTCCCCAGCGCTTAAGCTGAACACACCCTTGTACACAGAGCCAAAAACTCCTTTTCCAATTAAGTTTTCAGCTGCAAAATTGTCTGTAGCTCTCCGAATGTCACCGTAAGTTATATTTTGAGGCAACCCCCTGAAAGGTTCAGATGACACACTGGTTTTCCTCTCCTTTCTTTCCTTCTTTATTGTCCAAAACAGAAAGAGCATTGAAATGAACAAAGCAGTAGCACCAACTACTGCAAGTATGATAGGGAGTAAGATTTTTCTTTTCTTTTTTCCAACAACACACCGGAGTACTCCCGAATTTTGCACAATTTCCTTGTTAAGGCTACATAGTTGATTGTTACCTCGAAGATCAAATTTGGTAAGGTTCGTAAACAGACCTTTCACAGGAACCTCCCCTTCCAAATGGTTGAAAGACAAATTTAATTTCTGTAGATAATGGAGGTTTTCTAAACTTACCGGAATAGGGCCAACGAGATTGTTTGATGATAAATCCAAGGTCTCAAGTTGTGTCATGGTGCCGACCTCGGGAGGAAGCGAACCATGCAAGGAATTTCCTGCTAAATTCAAGGATGTTAAATAAGAAAGCTGAAAGATCTCCTTTGGTATGGTCCCTCTAAGCCTATTCATTCTCAAGTCAAGAGAAAATAACACCTTGCATTGTCTAATACTTGTGGGAATTCTTCCCGAGAACTGATTATTTCCCATTGCAAGGGTATACAGATTTGTTATATTGCAAAAAATGTCTGAAATTTGCCCGGACAATCTGTTCCCGTGTATGTCAATATTCTGCAGCCTCTGTAGAGCTCCCATTTCTGATGGTAACTCTCCACTGAAAAAATTATTTTCAAAGGACAAGGAGAGGAGATTTTGAAATTTCTTAATTCCTGGTGGAATGTTGCCGGTTAACCAGTTATGTCCAACATGGAATAGTTTGAGATCGCTAGACATATTCACTAAAGAGCTTGGAAGCTCCCCAGAGAAGTAGTTGTCTGAAAGTGCTAGGTAGGAAAGACTAGAGAGATTACCGAGTTCAGTTGGAATCTCACCCTCAAAGCGATTCCTTGCCAGGACAAGACTCTTCATAGAAAAGAGGTTACCTAATGATGGAGGTACTTTACCTGTGAGCTTATTGTTTGACAAGTCTAAATTTTGTAGACGTTGGAGATGACCCAACTCGTGGGGAATTTCACCATGAAGATTGTTGCCGGAAAGGTCGAGCGAATTAAGGTAAGTGAGGTTGGAAAGCCGAGCAGGTAGTTTGCCAGAAAGGTGAAGTTCTGATAGAGCGAGATATTGGACCCTCTCTCCAACTTCGGAGCAGGTGACACCGTTCCAGATGCAGGGATTGGAACCTGAAGTCCAACTAGACAGGTAATTCTTTGGATCTCTCAATTGGGATTTGAAAGAAAGAAGGGCATCTCTGTCTGAATCAATGTTGCATAGGATGTCATGAAAATGAGGAAGGAGGAAACATAAGATCAAAATGAATCGAATGAAGCCCATCATGGTTACCTGCAACTCAAGGAGTATGCAAATATTTCATAACTCCATTTTTCCTGCACATGTTTAGTGGCTGCATCTTATTTCTTCCAAGCCACTTGTACTATTATTTTTATGTGCTTCAATCTTTCTTGTACAATAATCTGTCAGCTTATTTTATTTATTGATTGATTGATTAAATTATTTAATTTATATTTTAATTAAATATTTTAATATTAAAAAATAGTTCTCCTTTGATTATTTTTGAAAAAGAAAAATAACTCATTGACCACATTCTTTTTCAAGAACTGAGGTTTTGTCTACCTGTTTATTTTATATAATCATTGCACAATTAATTTGAATTTGAGTACTTATATATGGAAAACCACAACAATTTTATAACTATAATTTTTTAAGTGAAAAAAAATATTGCAGTACTCTCTCTCCAAACATAACTTATAGTCGTATATTTTTTTTGCTCTCATCATTTATGCTTCGTTATTAAGTTGTAATTTCTTTAAATTTTAAATAATATTTTTTTTATTTACACACTTATTATCTCACTTAAAATATCATATTTTATTATTAAAAAAGTTTTTCGTATGCTTATTTACAAAACCTTAATTGTCAAGAGATATTTTTCAAACAATTGCCTAACAATTCTTTTTAATGATAAAATATTATATTTGGATGATAATAATAAATATAAATAAAAATTTAAAATAAAATAATAATATATTTTGTTGTATATTAAGTATATGAAATGATAATCGTGCAATATAATGACTCTCCTTAGAAAACAAGTTTAAAAAACAAGTTAGATGTCCGTTTATTTCTTTCAATATTTTTTCTACAGTCATGGACGCCGAGTTGTCAACTAGGACTACATCCACATGAAAAAAAAATGCACATAAGAAAATAATTTTCGAACGCTTAACTGTTAACATAAATTTAGAGAAAGAAAGAAATTATTATAATAAATAATATAGTATTGTAATAAGATAAAGAAATAAATAAATTTCAAAAAAAATATTTTATAAAAGAACGAGGAATGTAACATGCAATAGAAAACAAAAAATATACTAATTATATATACAAATTATATTTCAATATATATATATATATATAACATTTATAATTTTTTATTAATTATTAATATTAAATTTATATTATAATAAAATAAATAATAAATTAATTTTAATTTTAATTATTAATATGTATTTTTATTGATATTTAATATTAATTTTTTAATTTAAGTTTATTTTAATTCTAATCTATATTTCTAAATTCTTTTATATTTTTTAAATTTTATTATATTTATCAAATTTGTAAACTTACATTTTATACATTTTAAAAAAATTTAAAAATCTTTCACAATCATCACAACACTTACAAATTTTATAATATTATTTTACAAATTCACTTTAACATACTCTAATCCAAATAACTCTATTTTTCTCTTTAATCCTCACGCATTCATTCATCAATCCAAACAATCATTTTCTTAATCCAAACACATATCTCGCAGACAACATTATCCGGTTTTGTATGTTATAATAATCACTTTTGACTTTAACACACCAAGATCTCCTCTTTTGTTCCTCTTGAGTACCTAACCCTATGGACTACACTCACTAGACACCTTTATGCTTTGTTTGGATTAGATAGTGGATTTGAAAGGAAAGTGTAAAGAAAGTTAGGTGTTTGGATTAAGGTAAATAAAATGGAAAATTTATTAAAGTTTGTGAATGATGTGATTGGCATGATTGAAATTATATTTTTTTAATTGATAAAAATTTAAGTTTACAAATTTATTCTTATATTTAAAAATTATTAAATATGTAAACATGAGATATTTTTGTGTAAATTTTAGTTAATTAAAATTTTATAAATACATATTTTTTTATAAAACCAAATCAAAATTAAAATTATTTTTTATTATTGTTATAATATTATTATTTAATAAAATTATTTTAATTATTACAAAAAATATAATTTATATTTATATTTATTATTATTGTTTATAATTTATTTTTATTTTTTTTAAAAATGTAATGCAAAAACTAAATTTTAAAAATGTAAACAAAATTAAAATAAATTGTAAATTAAAATAAATAAATAAATAAATTATTATAAATTTTAATATATAAAAATTTAAACTTTAAAATGATAATAAATTAATTTA
The DNA here is from genome assembly GCF_000499845.2 of Phaseolus vulgaris. NCBI lineage: Eukaryota > Viridiplantae > Streptophyta > Magnoliopsida > Fabales > Fabaceae > Phaseolus > Phaseolus vulgaris. The sequence continues at coordinate 9,137,017 of NC_023751.2, read as the reverse complement.
AATTTTAATATCAAATAAAGTACTTTATTTTAATATTTAATTAAAATAAAACATTAACATTTATTCATTATTTTAATTATTTATTTATAAAATGTAATTATTAATAAAAGTAAATTATATTATAAAGATTAATTTATTAAAAATAGTATTATTATTTTTCAACTTTACCTTAAACAAACAAACAGTACCTTAAACCTAGTTTTTTTCTTTAGGCTTTGTAAGTGTGGCATAGTGACTGTTTTCTTGCATAAAGTTTTTCTCTTCCTTTGTCTTGAACATTATTTATTGATTTAGACTAGTTAAAATATGAACACCACTGACCAAGCCACTATATTTTGCTGCATCCAAGTCGATTTAGTATTATAAGCAATCAATAAGTGGTCATCTCTAATCTTAACCCCATCAATACCTAGTAAACTAGGTAAGACAGATGTGTCATTAATGCACAACATAGACAAGTAGCAAAAGAATAGACAAGTAGCAAAAGAATGAAGGGATACTTGCTAATAAAAAAAAAATGAAGGGATACTAAGGGTGTAGTAAAAAACTTCAAATATGATCAACTTAGTAAAGTTTTTACTATTCAGTTAAAATTATTGTCATAATTATGCAGAGTATGATCAACTTACTAAAGTTTTTACTATTCAGTTAAAATTATTGTCATAATTATGCAGCAGAACATTGAAAGCAAAATTATTTTAACATTTTGTATTTTGCTTATATTTTTATTAAGGAGTTTTTATTTTTTTTTAATTTTTTTTATTATAAATATTAGTATTTGTTGTGGGTGTAAGGTGAAGTTGAGTGTGATATCATGAACTTATTTTCTATTATCTGTGTAGTTAAATTAATGGAAAAAAAAAAGGAGAGAAACGTAAAGAGTGTGAGGGAGAGCAAGAAGATGAACTGTAGAGCACGTGAGTGAAGTTGACCTTTCATTTAACTATTATTGTTTTGTGAATATTTTATTTATTAATTTCTATTCAACTTGTCTCTAGAGAGGCTCATGATTTTTTTCTTTGGTATTGATTTGTGGATGTGTTGACATGGTTGCATATGTTTCTCCTGCTGGCTGTGCTTTGAATCCAAAGATTAAAAAAAATAGAGATAACTTTTTAATTCTTTGAGCAAGCAGGATCACATGTTACATGTTTTGCAGAGGAGCATGCATGTCCAAAACAAAAGTTTTCCGTAACTTTGGTGAGTCAGGTAAGAAAACTAGTTAAAATTCATAACTTTCAGGGCTTTTTGAGCAATGCAAGTGTGTCCATTGTTCTGTTTTCTGTTTGAGAGATGTTCTTCTTGTTATCCACTTCCAGAGGGGTATCATGGTGGTGACTCCTTTTCAGATTTTTCTTGTCTTTGGATCATTCCAAGAATGAAGAATGAAAAACTACTATAATTTAAACTTTTCTCTCATTATTTCAGCTTATGTTAATAAAACATAGGACACTTTTTTATATCATAATAAATTTAAGAGAATAGTTTGATGTTTTCATTCACTTTTTCCTTTGCCTTTCACGTTGTTGAGAAAAAATATTACAAGATGGGTATGAGAAATATTTTTTCAGTGGAATGATTTTCATATAACATTTGACTTCACATGAATATAAATAATTATGATATATAAAAATGGATAAAATATATTTGTTTTATCGTAAATATTCAAGAAACTTCGATTCTCATAATCCAACGAAAACGATTTTATTTTATTTATAGTAAAATGTTGTTTTAATTCACGAAACTTTGGATTCTCACTCCAATGACATAAATTTTATAAATCCCAAACGATTGGAGAAGAATAAAGAAAAGCAAGAAGGTAAAAAGGAAAATCTCTTTTTATTTCTATTGTATATATATTTGTATATGTGCATTTTTTTTCTCAATATATAATCTTTGTTTTTTATTTTATTTTATTGTTTATTTAGTGTCGATTAATTTTAAATACAAAAAATAATCATTTACTTTATGTTGATTTAGCTGATACTACATTTTCATTTTGTATAAGGTTAACGTCACATTAACTGACTCTAGTTGTGTCTCCTTTTACTGTGATTCTAATGTAATAACGTCCATTAAGTGGTTTTTTGACCATCATGGGTTTTTTGTTTTTTTTTTTGCTTTTTACCAAAATGGGATCTATTTAAAAAAAATTACAAATTTGGGCAAGTCGTGCCAATTTGGCACGACTTCATATGCACAACTCGTCCCAATTTGACACGACTCTGCCATGTCATATTGAAGTCGTGCCAACTTGACACGACTTCTGCCACGTCATAATTTTTTTTTTTTTTTTTAAAATTTTATTGTTTATATATTGGTAGTAAGTTATGAAATGTTAAAAATTAATTTGATGCATAATTTTCTAAGAGTGTTAGTTTTAAGGAACAAAAAATTGGATAATCGTGTATGGGTCATGTTTGACGGTAATGTAATACAATAACTTAATTATTTGATTAATTGAAAAATGAAGAAAATTGTTATTGAATTTGGAAATAAATAGATAAATGAAAATTTATTGTATTTGAAAAATAAATAGAGAATTATTGTTTTGAATTTGTAAAATAAATAGCTTGAGAGTGAATGATTTTACATAACACGTAATGATGAGAAAAGATTAATTAGAACTAAACAAATTAGTAAGATTCATTACAAAATATAAAATAAAAATATAAAGTTAAACTAGAAGTAAATTATTTATGGGAAGACGTGCCACAATGTGGTCTTCGTATTTGTCGTTGAGGTCTTCGTGGAGGATGATGATCAAGATATCAAATTAATTTTTAACATTACATAACTTACTACCCAATATATAAATAATAAAATTTTAAAAATAAAATAAAAATATGATGTGGCAGAATTCAGTATGACATGACAGAATCGTGTCAAATTGGGACGAGTTATGCATATGAAGTCATGCCAAACTGGCACGACTTGCCCCAAATTTGTAATTTTTTTTAAACGGACCCTATTTTGGTAAAAAGTAAAAAAAATAGTCCCATGATGATAAAAAAAACCCCATTAAGTTAGTGTCCATTCATGTTGGGACGCCAAAACAACGCTTTTGACCATTTAATGTTTGTTTCTTCCTCCTTGCGTGTCTTTGACTGACACTATCACTCTTTATTTTTATTTTTGTTATTGTATATCACACTTACAACAAAGAGTTGTTCCCCTTTTTTATAGGGTTTTACCAAAAACTTAAAACTAAAACAACAAACTGGATATATAATTGTATATGTGTGGATATGTTTGTTACTTTCTCAATATAACCTTTGTTAGATTTATTTTATTTTATTGTGTATTTAGTGTCGGCTTAATCTTCTATAGATTTTAAATAAATAAAAAATCATTTACTTTATGCCGGTTTAGCCGATGCTACACTTTAATTTTGCATAAGGTTAACGTCACATTCACTGATTCTAGTTGCGTCTCCTTTTACCGTGACTCTAACGTAATAACGTTCATTAAGTTAGTGTTCATTCATATTGGGATGACAAAACGACGCTTTTGACCATTTAGTGTTTGTTTTTTTCTCCTTCCATATCTTTGATTGACATTATTACCATTATATTTTTGTATGTGACTTTCTAAAAACAAATACTCACAAATATAATCATTTTATCTTATACCCGTAAAATGTAGATTTTATTATAAATAATATTTATAAAAAATACCCATTTAAAATAATTTAAAAAGTTGTGATTAATCCTTTTTAAAATATATAATATTTTTTTTTAAAAAGATAATTTTATAAGATTGAATTAGAGACAAATTTTACTTTCTTAAAATAATATTTAAAATCTATCATAATCTTATTAATTAAATTTTATTAGAGAATCTATAAATATATTTATATATATATATATTTTACATTCGAGACATCAATCTTCCAAGTAAAAAAAATGAAATAAATTAAGATTAACTAAATGTAAATTAAACAAACTCATCATATTCTTTTTTAATTCCCAAGTTCATTAGAAATTTAATAATTAACTCCAATCATAAATCGACAAAGGAATAAACAAATGCATAAGAAAGGAAGCATGAAGCGAAACAACTTTTTGATATTTATTTTGTATTAGGAATTAAGCCCAGACTTACGTTACATTGACGAGCAAAAGTAAGATAAACAAAGAAGAAGGCAAAAGAAGAAACTTAATTTATTTTTTCGGATGAGTAATTTTTTTATAATCACTTTCAGATCAAAATTTGTTAGTCAGTTATATTATCAAATACAAAATCCAATAAAATTAGCTAATTATTAAAAATGGCTTTGGCATGTAAAAGAACATAACTGCTTTCTTAGCGGCTGAACCCAATAACGCTTGGCCCAGACAACAACTCTTATTCGACAACTTCTTCCTGCACCTCTACAATCCAGAAATCAAAATAAAATGTGTTATGGAAAACATGTTCTAGAATGATTTTTTATCTTCTGGATTTTCTATTTTGGAAATATTTTTTGTTTACGGAACCACTAGTCTGGAAACACCAAAACTGTAAAGAGTAATTTCGGTATTTTTGAAGAATATAGAGGTGCAAGAAGAAAAATGTAGAGGTGTAGGAAGAAACACTCATCTTATTCTCTTTCTTGTATCTTCATAGTTTCTTGTGGCAACTTATATTTTTAAAAGTTTTAAAAATATTTTTACTGGTATTTTTTATTTTAAAATGAATGTTTTGAAATTTTTTTCAAGATTCTTTAATTCATAATAATTTTTTAAAAAAATACATTTCGGATTATGAAAATTAAAAGATACTTTTAGATTATAGAATATAAAAGGTATTTTCGAATTATAGAATATGAAAGAAGAATTATAAAATCTAGAAAGTGTAGATTTGAAAATAATTTTACATTCTAGAAGGTGTAAATAAAAAAATACATTTTTTAATTTTAGAATTTGAAATGTAAATTTTAATAACAATATAACTTTTTCCGTCGGACCCATAGGATGTCCAATAAGAGGTGCAGGAAGAAACGACCCTGATTTTGTCAGCCTTGTGTTCTTCTCGTTGCCAACATTATTTGCTTTTCTGATTCCTTTTTATTTGGGAAATTTCTTTCTATACCTCCAATGCTTTCTCCTGCACCAACTAAATATTAAAATCCCTACTTTATCCTTATTATAAGAAGGTTTATGTAGTCTGAAATAGACTTCGGGATCTAAGTCATTTTTAAATGAGTGGTGATACTTTAACACTTCATATAATAAAATACATAATTTTACACATTAATAAATTTTTATTTTAATTATATTGATTTTATTTTTTAATTTAAAATATTATTATATTTTTATAATTTTTTGTCAAATGTGTGGTTTACTTTTTGAGTGTCAAAATAAACTTTTTCCTTCCAAATTATATAATTTAAGAGTCATCTCTACAAACAATGAATTTTATGGATTATACAATCTTAAAATAATTTTCTTCAAAAAATAATGATTTTTAGATTATATCATAGACTTTCAAACACTTTCTTTTTAAGAATGTATTTTATAGAAAAATAATAATGGAATTGTACAGTTCGAAAACTATTTTTTCCAAAATATACTTTCAGATATAATTTAAAATTTTCCAAATAACATAATTTAGAAGAAACAACGTCGAATCATGGAGAATGAAGAAAATAAATACAATCTGAGATGTCCAAAGTTAATTTTATCTTTTACACGGCAAAAGAATCCCCTTTTCTTATACTTTTTGCTATTTTTATTTTTAGGCAAAAGACATTATAATTAAAAGAAAGAAAAAAGAAAAAAAATAAAAGGATGATGTATTTTGTGTTTTTCTCGCTTTTATTTTATTTTTTACAGGTTTCTTCTAAATTTTTCTTCAAATATAAATAAAAAGTAAAAGAAAAAGCCCTCCATTCCATTTAATTTTTTTATTTTGACTGAAAAAGCAAGCTCCATAGAAGTTGGCAAGTGTTGAACAAGTAAACGAGGTAAGAAAGTAATAGATTCTGAAAATTTACCAAACAAGTATTCTCCTTTTAGTTAACTTATTATTTTTTCTGAATTCTAAAAAATAAATCAAAGGGTGAAATAATTTTTGAAGAGCATTCCCGAAGGTGGTAGTAGTGAGATAAAAACAAACATAGCGAGGTTGTCCAATTGTTGGGTCCAGAACTTTCACACTTCCTCTCAAACTCTCAAGACCCTTCTCCACTCTCTATATATTCAACAATTCCCACATCTCACACTCACACTCATCAACATCAACACTCATCAACACCTCCCATTTCCTTTCCTTTCTCCATTCCCAATGGCTCAAACACTGTCAACTTCATCACTTCTACTGTCACCAAAAACAGGGTACTCTGTTAAACCCAAGAACAATGGTGTTGCACCTTGCATGGCCTCTTTTCCGTCGAGGAAAGGGTTTCCTAGGCTACAAAGGATGAGAGCTCAGGCTTCTGGTGATAATAAAGACCACTCTCTGGAAGTACAACATGTTAACAAGGGTGACCAAGCGACTGCGGTTGAGAGAAAGCCACCTAGAACTGCCTTCGACATTTCACCTTTTGGTAAGATTTTCATTCTTATTCGCACAAATGTAGTATCCACAATTGCTCATGCTCATGCATCATTCTATTAATTCAAATTTTTCAACTTGGACTCTAAGGTTCTTAAGTTCATTAATCTGCTGATTGCAGACCTCCAATACAACTTAATTAAACATGGTGTTTCTAACTTTTTTGCGAAATTCTGAACCCCACTAACAGGGCAAAAATTCTTTTACATTATCAACCAATATAATTGAGTTTATTAAGTCAAATAGAGATTTTGATATATCATTATAAAAGTTAAATTTGTGAAGTCTTAGTATAGTTATTTGAAAGTAATTTATTTATTATGATAATGTATTCAGCTCTGATTGTGATTCTGTCGTTGGTGATGACACTTAACATATGTTGTAGTGGTTGCTATTGTCATCTGTTTCACCATTGCTATTAGTTTTTCATATTCCTTTATTTTTCCTCCCTCTTAATATTGTAGTTTAAGATAAAGTTTGGCATCATAAAGAATAAAGAAAGAAACCAAAACCGGTTCGCGATAGACACTTAACTTGCCTACAGATATTGGTATAATCCTTTTGGTTTGATTCTGTTGTACACTTTCGACAGAAACAGAATGAAATTTACCAGTGAAAAATCTTCAGAAATCTGAACTTGCTTGCAGCATAGTTAAACATGTACACTGACATGTAGTGTGGCCTTTTGCAGGTCTCTTGGACCCGTGGTCACCCATGAGGAGTATGCGCCAGATTTTGGATACGATGGACCGAATTTTCGAAGATAGCATGACATTCCCCGGAAGAAATGTGGGAGGAGGGGAGATTCGTGCCCCTTGGGACATCAAAGATGAAGAACATGAGATCAGAATGAGGTTTGACATGCCAGGTGTTTCTAAGGAAAATGTTAAGGTATCAGTGGAGGACGATGTGCTTGTCATAAATGGTGGTCACAAGAGTGAACAAGAACAAGGTGGTGATGACTCCTGGTCAAGCAGGAGCTACAGTTCCTATGACACCCGTTTGAAGCTTCCAGATAACTGCGAGAAGGACAAGGTTAAGGCAGAGTTGAAAAATGGCGTGCTTTATATCACCATTCCTAAGACCAAGGTTGAACGCAAGGTTATTGATGTGGAAGTTCATTGAGAAGCCTAGGCTTTGTGCATTACAACACTGTATTTTACCATGGTCTTACTTCTTTTTTTTAACATATATACCCATTATACGGGTAAAATATGTGGTATTAAGGGTGTAAAAAAGTTGAAATAAATTGCTGTTGTAAAATTTTCTAGCAATGTGAGTTTCCTCCTCTACTAATTCATCAGATGAAAAATCTGTTTCGCTTTGTAACATCAAATTGGTCATAAGCCCCAAAAATATGTGAAAGGAAACTAATCCTTAACATGTGTATATCTTAATTAAGACTTTAATTACCTAACCTTCCAATTCCAAGTTATGAAAAAAGTGGGAACTAGAGATCTCATCCTAAAAGTTTAACGAGAAATTTAAACGTGAGTGTGAGTTCCACTTTAGGAAAGTTAACAAGATAATGTAAGTATAAATTTCACATTAGAAAAAGTTGAACAACACAATTTTGAGTTCACCGGGAGGATCACACTCTCAATTCTAAGATTTTCCTAGAAGATTCAATGGGAAGTTTTTTCCTCGAAATTTCAATCTTGTTGATTATGACAACACAACAGAGAAAAAATAAATTTATTGTTTTAAGATTTTGTGTCAGTCTCTTATCTAGGTTTTATTCAAGGTTAATTGTTATTGTTGTTTCATTGTTGTTAAACCTACTTTGTGGATTTCCTTTCAAAAGATCCATATCTAGTATTAAATAAAGCTGATAGTTCGTTTTGATGATTTATTTAGACAAATACGTGGTGAAAAATATATTTTTTACATTGAATTTCTTTATTTCATATAAACTTGTTCCGTTGTTGAGGTAAAACAATTATAAAAATAAATGACACTATTGAGGTATTCGTGTTTAGAGTGTTTTTGCTTAAGGAAGAATATACTAGCATAGAAGGGATTGAGAGATTATTAGAAATCAAAATGTGAGTTTGAATTATATATTTAATGAAATTGAGAAAGTTGAATAAGATAGAAGAAAAGGTTTATAAATTTATTGTATTAAGGTTATAGATTAGAGATTGTGTAAGTGTCTTATAGATTTAGGTCTCTTTGTTATTAAATTTCCCTCTTGACATCTCAAAAACCCACCAAAATCTATATCAATGCAAAGGCAAAGGGAATGCAAATTTAGAAACTACTCATAAATACTTTTCTATGCTAGGTTCTCTGTCTGTCTTTATATATTTCATATCTATCAGTTTTTACAACCAAACTTCCTTAAAAAAAAGGTAAAGCATAAAGCATTACAACAACGGCCAGAAGTCCCCTGAGTACAACAGAAAGAAACTGCAATAACCAAGGAAGAAAGGAAATGAAAGGTGAAACAGCCAGAAAATTAAGAGAAATAGCAAGGATTTCTATGTTGTATGTTACTCATTCTCTTCGGGTATAGTGTCCAATTTGGGTTTCCTATTGTTTGGAAACTGAACACCAACCGTTTGAACCTCGGATAGTATATCCTCTACGGATATCTGTTTGTTCACCAACAGCTCAAGTTGCTGCTTCGTTATGATAACTTTGATCCTCTTTATCCCACCATCTGTCTCAACGTTCCTTAAAGATGCAAGATTTGGAGGGGAATTCAAAGAAGGAAGCAAGTAGTACAATCTCCCTGCCTTCAATTCGTGATCAGGTGAGAGAGGTTCTGTGACTTTCTCTGAAACAGCAACACCAGAAGCTGGATAGTTTGTCAAGATATCTTTGACATGGATCGGGGTGCTAAACTCTAGTATCTTCCCATCTGGTTTAGCTACCCTCACAATTTTAACCTTTTTTGCCATGATACAAGACCCTGAACTGGGTTTACAAAAAACAAGACAATTGCCCATTTTATTGTAAGGGGTGTATAAATCAGGTGGTTGAAGACTAAAAGCGAAGTTGTTAGAGAAAGCTATAAAGATAGTTGCATGGAACTATGAAGATGTGTGTGAGAGAGAAAGCAGGGGAAGGGAGAGGGAGTTTGAGTGAGAAATGTGAGTTTTGCGGGTCTGAAAGGAAAGCATGTGAGATATATAGCGAGGTGGGAATCTTAAAAAAATGGAGGGGTTTGTTTCGTGTGGAGTGGAGCAGAAAGGTGAGTTTCCGTTGAGAAGGAAAGTTGTGGATTAGGGCGAGAAAGTAAGTATAAGTATGTAAAATAGGTTTTGTGTTGAGAATGGAAAATGAAAGATTTGTCAACACGCATGCAGCATAGGACGGTTAGTGGAAAGTGGGGGAATATTGCATTGCTCATTTAACTATCTTTTCAGCCCTCCAGACCCCAACTGATGAAGCAACTATTCTCCTATACATGCATAGCATATGATTCTGCCATACACTCCATGTCATCAATGCACTTCAAAAATTATGCAAGTGGCCTCATTTCATTGGGTGGGCATGCAGCTATAGCCTTAGCTTTGGGACCAAACTACCATGTCCTAATTAGGTGGGGAAGACAAAAATCTACTATAACCAGATATAAGCGAGAGTGGTATTTTTGTTCCTTTTATAATCAAGTGCAAGAAAAAATCTTACTTTGGTTAGACCCTTTCTTTAACCACTTAACACAATAGCATATTGAAAATTCAAACTTTATCAGTTGATTTTTGCTGTTGTAATACTTCCAACAACATATGTTTGTTTACTTTTATTAAAATTGCATCATCTCATGGTTTAGGTGACGTCCAAGACAATTTTTAAAGCAAGAATTGCTACTTGCTCTGCGGTTCCAATTGTTTGATACTGATGGAAATGAAGGCACAACAGAACCCCATTCTTCCTTTGGCTTTCGGTAGGAAGGATAGGAGAGATTGGATGGTTGAATGAAGAGAGATTATACTAAAATCTGTGAGTGGGTCATGCAGGGGTGGTGACGCAACAAATGCAGTTTATATATGTATGGTTCAGGTACAATAGGGAACAAAAGTTTAAGGTTGGGTGTACTTTGATTCGTGTCTCTGTTTATAATTGGTTCTAGAAAAATATAAATTAGTTAACCTCTCCCAACTGCTAACTGCTATTTGGCTGTTTCTCTTACAGTGCTCAATAAATAATATCAGTCTGCATAGATAATACCTTTCATGCTCATAATGCCTACTATTAAATGTAACAGTAGCCATATATATGAATGGATCGTTATTACATCTTTTCCAAATAATTTTGTTTTTTTAGTCTAACTGATATTTCTCACATGCTTTCGGTGAGACTCGTTACATGCTCAGAGGGCTGAGGTTGCTTCAATGCACTAGAAGCTTTGTTTATCTTGTGGAAAGACAAAAGAGGCAAACTTTTAGAAAGTCACCTTATATTGTCTAAAGCTTAATACTTAAAATATTGTAACTAGTCACATTCATATTTTACTTTTCTCTTATTCAACATACAATTCAGAATTTACCTCTCTATCTAACAATTCATTGAAAATACCTCTACTATATGCAACATCCATTAAAATTAAAAGTTAAGTACATGGATGTTTCCTCTATTCTAACTACCTTGATTAAAAAACACTTAATAATTAAATAATGAGAGATTATTGTAACTTAATTAATGATCTCACATTAAAATTTTGAAAATGTAGTTGTTTCTTTCTAAATTATTGAGTGAAGTGCACTGTTGGATCCACTGTATCATTCTGTTCAATTACAAATGTCCTGATGAAAAATAAGAGTTCACATACTAGATAATCAACTTACTACATGTATTTTGATGTTCGACTTATTACTTTCTAATATTTAATTTATGTATAAAATAACTTCTTTAATGATTATCTATGACTGAAACCGTGGTTGTATAAAAGTTTAAATGAGAAAAATTATAATCTTTAATGATTTTAGCTTAGTTAAAGATGAGTCAAATCCTTTTTTTGTTCACACTAGAGGTGTCTGTCTTCCATATTGTAAGTTCTTTTTATAAGCTATTGTAAATTGAAATTTTCACATTAAATTTGATGTGCATGTTCAAATTTAAAATTTTATTTAAACCATCTTTTTAACAGAAGTATACTACATTGGGTATGAAGAAGCATAGTGTACACACACAAAACCATTACTTCTAGAAACAACTATTGCAGACTTACAAGAAGAGATGATGAGTCTCACCTATTTTATTTCATGAAAGAAAGGAGTAACTAATAAAAATGTTTTTATTAAAATAAAATATTAGTGTATAAGTATCATCGTGTAAAGAGCCATATAATTTTATTTAGAAATAGGGAAGTAGATTAATCCGACGAATCGACCCGTGAATCTGCTATCATTTAAGTATGAAACACTAATTTTTTCAACCTAGTCAGTATTATCCAACCTGTTTAACCCGACAATTTGACTAATTATAAATATAACCAGATGGACTTTCTACCTTTATTTTTGTATACTTTTAAATAAAAATTAGTGGTTATTAATATTTTATATATAATTTTATTTTTAATAATTTCTTATACATTATCTTATTTATTGATATTTATTTATTTATTTATTTTGTTACATTAAATTTTCTTTTAGTAGAATAGTAAAGTAATAGTTACCAATTTCAATGGAGATAACTTAGAGGGATAAATCCACCTAAGGCTCGGGTCCATTTGTTTATTTCAAAGCGGAGAAAGTCACGTAAACATTATTTAATGCAAATAAATTCAAAACTTTCTTTGCAAATATGCGTAGGAAGTTGTATATTTTTATATTTTTTAATTAATTAACCTTAATTTACTTTTTTATCTTTTTTATTTTAAACTTAAATTATTTTTATTTTTATTTAAAATATAATTAAAATTTAAATATAAAAAAACATAATCAAAATTATAAAAAAAAATTATTATAAAAACATAATTAATCATATTATATATAATAAATTATAAATATAAATAATAATAATAAAAATAAAAATGTATTTTAATAATTAAAAAATAAATTTATATAATAATTATATTAATTAAAAAAAGGAAAGATAAAATAATAATATTATTTAATATAAAAATAATTTTTTATCAAATATTTATGATTATAAATATTTAAATAATATTTTAATTAAAAATAATTATAATTTATAAATAAATATATCAAATTAATTTTTAACCACTTTTAAATATAAAGATAAAATATAAATTTATATTTTTATTAATTAAAAATATATAATTTCAATCACATCTATCACATCTTTCACTCTATTTACCTAATCCAAACAACCTATCTTTTTTACACTTTCCTTCAATCATCTCAAATTTACTTTCTTTTTTCCACTCCTTAATCCTAATACACCGCTCCCATGGGTCAAAATGGCACCCCTAGTTTTGTTCGGTTCCTAAGTATGCATTTGCTAGTAGGTGAGATAGGAGCGAATAAACAAAGAGAGTTGCCTTTAACGTCATTGTCAGAGTGGCTGAAAAGATGAGACAAAGATCTTCTAAATCCACAGAGTCCCTTTTATTATTATTACTTTTCTTAGTTGTTGAATTCCAACTTACTAACTCCATTCTTTTAAAATGTTTTCCCCTCCCTCATCACTTGCACATCAAACAAACAGACCTAACCCCATCAAAGTTAAACTCCAATTATTTTTCAGACAAGAATTAAACCCAATAACTATTGGATTAAGAAAAACAACTTATTCCCCTAATTCTTTTTGTCATTTTTTCTCTCCATAGTTTAACATTCTTACAATGTAAAAGAAAAAGGTGAGATCAAATTTTAAGGAGATCACTTTACACTAAAAGTGAATTTTATTGTTCCACCGTAATTTCTTCATGTTAAATTTTGTTATAATTGGATATCAACAGAAACATAATCAAATTACTCATATTGCTGTATATTTTAAAAAATATGTTAATTGAGTTTTTTATCAATATAAACACTTATGGAAGAGCAGTAGGTGTTTATAAATTTGGTAACTTCTTTATTGACGGTTATGAGTCTTTTGGATTAATCATTTAACTCTTATTCATTATTTCATATTAGGCACATTGATTAGATTGTTCATGATAGTTATTGATGACAATAAAAGTTCAGTTAGGAAAGACATGCAGTCATCCCGAGTTCTTTGACATTCCAGATCGAGTTCTTTGACATTCTGAACCTTAAGGTGGGTAGGTGAATCAATAATAAAATTTAAAATACTTATGAAAATTATATATATATATATAATTTGGAATTAATGTAAATAAATTTCACTTGTAGTTATTATATCGACTAAATTATATATTATTTTTTAAATATTTTTTTTTCATTATTGATAAATAGTTTTTAAATTAGTATTTAATTAGTTATCAATGTTTTAATCAATTACAATTAAAACTTTTGTAGCTAATTAAATTACTATTTATCAGTAATAAAAACTAATTTAGATATAACAACTAGTTATTTTTTGTCTATAAAATTTTATCCAATTTAGTCAATATAACAACTAATTATTTTTTGTCTATAAAATTATTATTTTTTTAATAATTTTTTACTCTAAACATAAAGTTAAAAATTATTATTATTAAAAATTGAATTATTTTTGTAGTTTAATATGTTGATAACATCTCTGATCCCTCTCTTTAGTCAGAAGACCTCTACTAATATTCTTCTTTACTCTCCCCTTAACTCCCTTACATTATATGACATAACTCTCACGGTCCACCTTAAGTATATATCTTCCTCTTTTTCCTCCTTGTTACCTGTTTCAATTCTTTTGTATCTCAATTTTGAAACAATTGAATCGAAGTAGCACCTGATAGAAAAAGTTATCAAAATTGAAGTAAGATGATGAATAAAGTTTATATAAGGATTTTGAGATTTGAGAGTTACGATATATTTATGTATTACAAAGTTATGTTTTCATTAATTTAATTATGAAAATTGATATTTAGAAATACTATTGTAGTAAAAAAAAGTCATATTTTTATCAATTGAAAAAATATTCGTGAAATATGGTACATGGTTCGTGAATAACTAGTTGAAATAGAAAAAGGATGACTTTATTTATTATTTTAAAATTAAAGTAGTTTTCGTAAAAAAAATCTTGAAGCAATTGCTGTTAAAAAAATCAAAGTAATTATCTCTGAACAATTGAAAATACTCTCATTGACGCTTAAAAAGAATCACCACTATCGATCTACGATTTTATTAGAAAAAATATATTAAAACTATAAATCAGTTACAGTTGGAATGTGACTTATTGTGTGTTTGAATCGGGAGGGGATATAGGGATTTGAGGGAGTGAATGTGTGAGGATTTAAGAAGAAAATGCGATGAAAGTAGTGTATTTAGATTAAGATAAGTTAGAGTGGAGGTGTGAAGAAAATATATTGAAATTTGTGAGTGATATGATGATTGTGAGAAATTTTGATTTTTTTTAAAGATGTAAAATGTAAGAGTACAAATTTACTCTTATCTTTAAAAATATTTGAATAATGAAATATGAAGTATTTCTCTATAAATTTGAATTAATTAAAATTTTGTAATTATTTTCAATACCATTGAATAATTATTTTTTAAAAAAACACAAGTTTTTTTATCATTAAACATGAAATTTTTTCATAAAAATAATAAATTTGTGAGTGACATGAGAAATGTGATTGAAATTTTAATTTTTTTTAATTAAGAAAAGATTAAGATTTACAAATTTATTTTTATATTTTAAAAACTAATTAATTTATTTATACATAAATAATTATATAACTTTTTATTATTATAATTTTATTTTTATTATTAATAATAAATAATTATTATTAAAATTATTATTAATAAATAGAGTAAAGTAAAATAAATTATTAATAATAATACTATTTAATAATTTTATTTAATTGATATTTATTATCATTATTTTAAAAAATTATTTTATTAATAATATCATTAAATATTTGTGTTATTTAAATTTACTAATAATTAATATTATATTTAGATAATTTTAATAATATTTAATATTATTTTATTTGTATTATATTATGTTATATATATTAACTATGCAATGAAAAAAATAAGCAATATGTCACTTTCATACAAAGATAAAAATGAGAAAAACACACGTGACACAAATGAGAAAAACACACCTCCTTACGTGAAGGTTCTTTGTAACCTAAGAAAAAGTATGGAAAACACTGTTTATGGTGATCCTCCATTCCTCTTTTGTGCACATCAGTGGATCCAAACAAGACACTTTCATCCATGTGAGCAGTACTTCCCTTGAAGCAAACAATCCTACAAGCTTGTTTGGATTAAGGGATCCACTGTTCCTACAGACAGAAATGAGAATGCAACCCCTATTTGGATAAGCAGATGAAGAAGGGTGAGAGAACGAGAAAGTGAGTGATAGACTAAAAGTTATTCCTCATAATTACATAAAAATGAGGAAGGTAAAAAAAGTCACATAAAAATATTATATACTTATAAAAATAAAAAATAATTATATTACAAAGTTTATAGATAATTAATTTTATGTAGCATATAATCAATTTGTATATAAATTTTGTAACATAATTGATTATATATATTATACATATGTTAGCTTAATCGATTATGTTAGGTTATACATATACCATTACATATATAAATTTTATAATAATTATTAATTATAATAATTTAATTTAATTATTTATAATATAATAATAATATTATAAATATATTTACATATTATAAAAATAAAAATAATTCATATTAATAATATAAATATTTAAATATTAAAATAAAAATAATATTTAGAATTAATTTATAAAATAATAATATTAAATAAAATAAATTTTTAAAATAATGATGATGAATATAAATTAAAAAATTAGTAATAATTAAAGAAAATTATTATTTTATTTTATTTTATTTTTATCAAATATTTAATAATATTATTAATAATAATAAAATTATAATATAATAAAATTAAATATAGTTATTTATATAAAATAAATAATTTTATATAATACTATTATTATTAATCATAATAAATAAATAAATTATTTTTTAAAATATAAGAATAAATTTGTAAAAATATAAGAAACTTGTAATTTTTAAAAATATATTTAAATAGAATAATATATTAAATTTTAATTAAATCAAATGTACACAAAAATATTTTATATTTCATTATTCAAATATTTTTAAAGACAAAAATAAATTTGTAAACTTAGATTTTATACTTTTAAAAATAATTCAAAATATTTTCGCAACCATTACATCACTCAAGTACTTTAATAAAATTTTCTCATACATCCATTTTATCATACTCCAATCCAAACATTTTTAATTTTTTTTTCATATTTTCTTCTCAAATCCTCACACTTTCACTCATTTTACACTCTAAACTTTCCACTCCCCAATACAAAACATTAAAATAAAATTGTACTCTAAAAATAACGAGTTACTACAATCTTTTCTACATTTCATTTTAATAATTTATATGCTTTTATCTTTTTATTCCACTGTATTTTATTGTTTCAACAATTTACTTAAGGTATTTGATTACTTTCTTTTGCTTTCCCTATATATTTTATTTTTAATCATTTACTGTACTCATTTCACCTAATTCTTTTGTTACTTTTCTGCACTTTCCATCTTTTATTATTTTTATATTAAAATTTGATATATTTTGCATAATCTTAAATGAATTCCATAATAATTTAATTTATAAACATTAACTACATAAATTCATAGCCAAATGATCTATCATAGAGGATATACATGCACTCCTTAATTATATTATATATTTCATCTCTCTTTTATTGTGTTATTTTATTTTATTTTTTATCATTTTATTTTCATTCACTCTACCAAAGATCGTGAAAATATCATTATTCTTTAGTTACAGTACCCAAATTTTCAATGGCCTCTTGGTTGGGATCCCAAGTTGAAAAGGAGAAACATAAAACTGAGGAGTGTTTGGCCATTATGTTTGTTGAAAGAACACTCTGGTGCTGCCTTCATCGAGGATCATGGTCCACTCTCAATAATGCATAGTAAGGTCATTCATTGCTTGCGAAATTCATATAAGATTTCCAAATAAAATAATCTTCAGTTGCTTTCGAAGAGCATGATCGTCTATGTAACCATTTTTCTTGGGGAATGAGTTTGTGTGTCCTTTATAGGAGCAAAATTTCAACACGCTTCTTTCTTTGTGTTTGCTTTTTCTCTTCTACGTATCATTACATTAGACTCTTCCTCAGCAAGTTGTGTTCTAATGCAATGGGTTGTTGGGGACAAAAGGAGATGGCGTCGAACCATACCACATGAATACAACAAGACAAAATGAGAAGGCCAATTAAAACCTTTATGCTTAAGAGACAAACCACATTGGATGTTAATTACATGTTTTTCTCCTTTCTCGTGTTCATAAGGTTTGTGTGTTGTATCACGTTATGTGAGAGATTTTCGATTCGACTTTTGGAGGGCGGGGAATAAAGGTTAAGATTATGACGTTAAAAGGTTAAGATTATAACGTCTATAAATGTGTAAGGAAATGCTTATTTTTGTAAATCTTAAATTAACTAAATATTAGATCAATTTATGGTATATAAGTGGAAACAATATTCACCTTAGATGTTGATTTTTTGAGAATTAGTTAGGTTTAAACTCACTTATTTATATGATACAAGAGTCTATTATAGTGAGATTTGACGAACCTATCGTATCACCACTATTGGGTTGGGTCGATATCAGACCACTCGTGGATATCTAGATCCATGCACAAGATGTACATGTCTCAGCATGAGGGAGGTGTGTTGAAAAATCTCACATCGACTAATATTAGGTCAATTTATAATATATAAGCAGGGATAATCATCACCTTACAAGCAAATTTTATGAGGATGAGACAAGATTAAACTCATTTATTTATATGTGATGAAAGAAGCAGAAAATATAAATTGTATTATTCGTTCAAAGAAAGAGAACTATTATACAACTAAAAACGGTTAATCATTTAACTAAAAACAGTTAATCATTTTACATGCAGTTGCATGTATTATATACATTACGTAACATTTTTCCTTAAACTTATGGTTGGATTAACCACAACCATAAGTTTATGCCTAAGTTTAGTAAAAGGCGATCTAGAAACATGTTTTGTTAAAGATCTGCAACTTATTATATGGCTAGAATATAGATATGGTGTAAACGTTTTTGTTGCACATGATCACGAATGAAGTAAAAGTCAATTTAAAAGTGTTTGGATTTTGAATAGATGATTGGATTTGCAACAAGGAGAACAACTCCAAGGTTATCATAATATACCTTGAGAGTTCTAAAACAAACATAAAAAAAATGTATTCATAGTATTTTAGCAACACTGCGATACTCAACCTCAATGTAATTGTGCAAAATAGCCTTAGCCTTCTATTTGTGTAAAGCCCGAAAAACAATATTAGAACCAATATAAATACAAAATCTAGTTGTGGATTTCCAATCATCAAGATCATTTTCGGCATAGTTGAAAGAGAGAAAATGTTAATAATATTAATATTTATTAATAATATGAATCTCATACTAATAATATTAAAAATATTATTATAATATCAATATTATTAGTAATATGAATAATATTAATAAATAATATGAATGATATTGTTCTCAGCGGCTGACCTCGATCGGACTTAGAAATGAGCTTCAGGCTGAAGCGACTTTGCTGGGGTGTTGAACCGAGTTGAAGACGCTTTGTGACAAGGGGGGCTCCACCTGTTAATCACACTCCGATGATCAAGTCAGTGAGAGCATTCAAACTATAAATCCGTATCAGTCTAGGGTTCAAAAAAACTTACCTTCACTCGGGGCCTTAAACCCCTTTTATAGACATCCTTTCAACGATTTTTCATTAACCAGAATATTGTTTCAACAACAAAAATATAATCTCAACAACAAGAATATAATTTCAATGGTAAGAACATTTTGTTAACGTGCTCCTTTATTTTCGGGTGCAATGTCACATCATTCCTAACAACTTTTATTTGTATTTAAAAGGTATGTACACTTTTAATAATTCAATTGCTCCTTCTGTTATTTTTACTTTCATGATATTTTTTCGTATAGACTACCCAACATTT
This sequence comes from Phaseolus vulgaris, assembly GCF_000499845.2. NCBI lineage: Eukaryota > Viridiplantae > Streptophyta > Magnoliopsida > Fabales > Fabaceae > Phaseolus > Phaseolus vulgaris. The sequence continues at coordinate 9,117,384 of NC_023751.2, read as the reverse complement.
GGGTCGACCTCGTAATGTGTCATTGGGGGTTTCAAGCCATCGTCTGAGTCGTGGCCTAAGATAAGCCAACTTACAAGATAGGATTAGCAAATCACGAAACCTACCAAAGAAGAGCTTTCAATCGCATATTGCGTCCATACTAGTACCTTTTGTTGTACCTACTTAGGCCCCTACATGTCCCAAGCCGAGTTGGGTATTTCGCACATAATCTATCCAACCGAGCTTACTACACTTAAGTGCTTGGGTTGAGTACCCGAGCACGTTCGACCAATACTGATATTAATAAATAATATGAATTATATTAGTACTATTAATAATATTAATATTATTAATAATAATATTAAATAATTAATAATATTAAGAATGTTAATGATATTAAAAATATTAATCATAAAAATAATACTAATAATATTAATAATTATAATAATAATAATAAGTATAATCATAATAAGAATAATAACAATCATAATATGATAATAAAACTTGTCTGATGTAGTGATTAGAGGTTCTTTGTTTACTCAAGGGACTTGGGTTCGAGTTCTTCTAACTTTAGTTACCCACAAACATATCATCCGTAGGTAAATTACTTACGCCTAGGTTACCTATGAATTTTTTTCGTGGATAATGTTGAGTTACTTATCCATAGGTAAATTCATTTTTTTAGTGATTCATAAATTAAGGGGAAACTCGCGATGTGTTAGCATGTATATTGGAGTGATTATTGATCATACTTGCGCCGACAATTCAGTTTTTCTTTTACCATTCTTATCACAAATTTAACACTGAGGATGTAAATTATGCCAAGAAGAAGAAGAGGAATTCCAAGAATTGTGATTATGTTGTTTTTGTCCAAAAAAATCTTGAATTCTTGTTTGCATAGTTGGAGCGAAAAAGACCCACGTCCTTCATGATTTTGTGAGCCAATGTAACGAGTGCAACGTGGTATTGGTTATTGGAAAACCATGACCATGCAGCAATATTAGCTTGAAAAAAATGTGTTCAGTGTTTTATGCTTTTTGATTTGTTCTTCTTATGCTCGCAAAAAGTCCCAAAACCTCTTCAACGATGTAGGGGTCAAGATGAGAGGTGATATATGTAATGAATGTATCATATTCTTTGGAGAGGTCATCTAAAATAACTTCAATGTGATCTTCTAGTGTAACAATCTTCAATAGTTTTCGGTATCTAGAAGATAATTAATAAGGGAACAATCTTTCTTGTGTGTTCGAAGTTGAAGTTTCAATTTTTTAACTTTTTCTCGTGTTTGAAAAGCATAGTATGTGCATAGCTTCGTCCATATTTCCCACAATGTATCAAGATCTACCATCTTGATTAGAATGGATGTTGTCATTGGCACAAGGAGACGTGCCACAACAAGCTGATTTTGATGTTCATGATTGATAAAATATGAATTTATACTGTTTGTGAGTTCATTAGCACTTGTATTTCAATAGTACAGAGAATTCATCCAAAAAATAAGTTAATTTGAGACCACAAATAGTAGTTAAGGACCTATTGTTGTCATACGAGGAAGTTACCAACATCAAATTTTGGAATAATTGACATCAAAGTTGAAGATAGCAGAAGATGGGGAGACCGTGATCAAGAAAAAGAAAAAAAAAAATCTTGTTACCATGTGAGTGCAACTTAGAAAAAAGAGAAAGAAGAAGAAAAAAAAAATATTATTCATGTAGAGAAAAAGAACTAACATATAACTCAAAACTCTTATGTATATATTGCATGCATTATATACATTATTTAACATAGAAAAAAAAAATACTTTTAAGTATGTTAACAATTCCTATAAAATCTGTATAGCTCAACAAATTTCGTTGGTATACACTAAAAACATATTTTTATAGTATATTTTGACAAAATCTTGTAAGATTTATAAAGAAAATATATATTATATCTATATAGATATATAAAAATCTTAATCACGTACATAATAAAAATATATTAGTATTTATATTTCAAAGAAATCTCATAAATATTATTAGGTTTCACAATGAAAATATGTTTTGAACATATATGTATTTGTCAAAAAAAGTTTAGGGTGGATTTAAGAAAGTAAAATAAAGATGAAAATAGCAAAGCCCATTGATTCATTGGTTTAGTCGAATTCATGGGCCGGACTCCATCCAACACGATGCCAAGGCTGCTTCTTCCTGCACCTCCATACCTTCTTCTCTCACCTCCATAGATTTTCGTATTTTCAAAAATACCCCTATGTAGTATTCCAGATTACATAATTTGGAAATTATTTTTCAAATTTATAATTAGCTTCTGGATTATATAATCCGGAAGCCTTTTTTGAGATGCATGATTAATTTCTGGATTACATAATTCGAAAGTCTTTTTTAACTTCCGGATTAAATGCGTTTTCGGATTACATAATCCAGAAGTTATTCTATGGGAGTGACACAAGAAGGATAAAAATGTATTTTCATGTTGTGTATGGAGGTGGCATAAGAAGATATGGAGATGTAGGAAGAAACAGTCCGATGCCAACTATCTCGAGTAGAGAGTATTAGTTATAATTAATTCGATTAGAATGCTTTTCTAATGCATTTTTTTAATAAAATTATGAGAAAAATATTTTTTTATTATAAAATAAGCCTTAGGACTTAAGTAAAAATAATTCGACTATATTTTAACTTTTCTTTTCTTTTTATATGCTATAGTGATGACTTAAATATAAACCTAACTAAAAAAAATGCTTAACGATAATTATTTTTAAAACGAAATTCAATCATTAAATCATTAAATTAATCAAATTACTGACTCAAAATTTATTGATATTATTTTAATAAATTATATTTAAATATATTTAATTATAATTAATTGAGTCAAATTTGACTCAACAATAATTATACAATATTCTACATTAAATATTATAGAAAAATCACTAAAAAAAGTATTAAATAGAAACAATTAGATATTATTTTATAAATTAAAAAAATATTAGTATATAAATCAGTTTTTATTATTGGTATCCAATTAATTAAGATTTTAGTTACTAATTATTTTAATTCTAAAATTGTTAATTAATGAGATATTAATTTAAAAATTAATTTATATAAATTTTTAATAATAGAAATTACTTTAAATACTAATATATTTTTAATTTATAAAATAATATTTAATTTAATTAATATAATGATTAATTATATTTTATCTTTAAAATAAATTTTTATTTAATTATTTTCTAGTAATGAATAAATTAATATAAAATAATAAATAAAAATTAAACTGAAATAAAAATATCCTATTACACATTTTATCGGATAAAAAATCTATAACAAGTACTTAAATTATAAGAACTTACGTGTGATATGAGCTTTTATTTTTTTAATATTCAAATAAATTTTAAGAGTATACTTTCTTTAGGAACAGTTCAAACTATTTGAATATTCAAATAAATATCACTAAATTATTAATCAAATAATTCTTAGTAATATTATTTGATTGATAATTTATGGATATTTCATCATACACAATATTGTTTAAAATAATTAAGGATGTTAATATTTTTTTTACTTGGAATTTTTTTCAAGACATTTTTATTTGATTTGAAAAATTTGATAATACACATATTGTGAAATGTATGAAATTGTACTTGCATAAGAAAAAATATATATAATTGTTATGATATTTAAAAAAATGAAAACCCAAATATATAACATCGGAATGGAAATATTTTTCTAATAAACATTTGTTGATGTCAAATTTGGAAACAAAACTCTTCTTTTATTTATTTTTATTTTACTTTCATGTGGAGAGAGATTCTCGTATAAATTTCTCAGATATTTCTCAAAAAAACATTCTCATACATTTTGTTCATTAAAAAACTCATCATGTCGTTAATAATGTTTTCTTCTAATTTGGATATTTTCGATGTCTTTTAATTAAGATCATTTTATTAAAAAAAATAGTTAATGACATGAATATTATAAATCAAGTATTAATATAAATAATTCTTAATTTAGATGTATATACATTTATTATAGAATTTTATACAATCTAAAATTTAGGTCGACTTGTGTTCTTTTTTCCGTAACATTGTCAACAATATTATTTCACCGAAATAACATCAAGATTACATCGACATTTATATTGACATTAAATATGTGTTTAAGACCGCATCGAAAAATAAATTGTTTCAATCATTGTATTATTTGATTGCAATCAAAATTAATATTTATTTGAATAAGTTTATTGAAAACATTTGAAAAACTAATTTCATTTTAATGCAATAATTTTTTTTTGTAAAAATAATATGTATGAAACTAAAAAATACTATTTAAAAATAATCACAAGATACAAATTTTCATAATCCTTAAAAGAATTTACTATCTAAATATGCTGAAATTGGGCAAAAGTATTTTTTTTAAAATTCAATCGTATATATAACTCTAATATTTGAATTTAGATTGGATTAAAAGAGTGGAAAAAAATAGAGAAAAAAAATAAGAAATTAAATTATTAGATTGTGTTAAAGAGAATAGATATAGAAAATGATATAATTTAATTTGATATTAATAATTTTTATTATTATTAACCATTTTTAATATTATTTTTTAATTATTATAATAGTAAAACGGGAAAAAACACATTATGGGTGTATCTTTAATGTGCATATGTTACTCTTTTCTCTTTTTTCTCTTTCATTTCTTAATGTGCACATGACTTTTCATCTTTCAATCTTTCACATTCTTTTTTCTAGAAATCATCACCATTCACTCTAATACTCTTTTCCATATTCTCAATCATAAATGATTCCACTAAACATTGTAAACAAAATCTGAGTTTTGAATTTCTTTTATCAGAAAAATGTTGTTGGAAAGAAAAATCCAAATAAATGCAGCCTGCAGGTTTTCTTGTAGACATTAATAGTAGACAGAATTAAGATATATTTCACAGTTGCGTAATAAAAAAAAATCAAAATCTATAATGAAATTGAGCAAGTGGACTCAGAGAGTCTCTTTGGCTGAGAATCTAATTTGTCTCTTTTAGACTTGTCACTCTCTATCATATCAAATCTCAAAATTGAATAAACTATCCCTGTAATCATCAATGCATTTAGCAGTAAAAACATAACCAAATTGTATTGTTTTATATATTTGATACCATTTACAAAATGAAGTTTCTTCTATATATTTACTGTTTCTTTGGATGCTGAAACCAATTCTATTAAAATATAATTTGATTGAAGGAATGTGGTTGGCTAAAACCCATCAAAATCATTTTCACCTGCTTTTCTTTAATCCAATCAAGAAAGCCTCATCATCATGTGAATGCAACTTTATGAAAACACTACTTTTTCAAACTGAAGGATAACCTAAGTGGTTAAGTTTAACCCTAAAGGGGTGACAACTTTTCTCTCATATTAAAAGTACTTTACCTTAAAGGATAAATAAACCAGGATTGTGGTGCAGTGTGTGTGGTACAATCAAATTTACCCCTCTCAACTCAGTGGATAAAAATGGTAAATAGTATATTATTATACTATATTACCATAAATAGAAATGAGAGGAATTTGATGCTTGTGTTTTTTCATAAATGGAAATGACATGAATATGAAGATGGTTGGAGTTAGAATGAAGAGTCAATGGATTTTCTCTTTTTCTGCGTGGTCCAAACACCCCATATGGCTTCTGCACATTATTCCACGCGTTAAGCATCATAATTTCATATCCCATATTATTATAACATGGAAAACGAATAAATTGGATTAAATTAGTGATGAAAGATAAAAGTTGAATACAGCAAGGCACGTATCTTCGGACACATTAAAAGTTTGGAAAGTTTTGATATGGGCAAACATATCAAACGATACAATACTACCTTTTATAAACTCAATTTTATAATCAAAATATGCATTATCATTAGATTTTCACATTTTGTCGCATACAAAATATTTACAGTATTATTTGTTTTATTTTACATGCTCCTATTATTGTCATTTTGCCTACTTTCCAAGTTACTCTTCTATTATATATCATGACATGAATAAAAATATTGCCCAAATAAATAATTGGATTTTGTTCTGTAATTTCCTTTTTCTTTTCTTCCCCTGTTTCTCTGTTTTCACTTCATATAATTTCAACTCTTCCTTACTGTTTATTAACTTTCTTGTTAAGGGAATCTTCATCGTGGAATCTGAGGAAACGTTTGTATATGAAAATCAAGAGTTTTTCCTCTCCATAACAAACGAGAATCACTAGAGCTCATGTTGGTGGAAGATTTTCTCAAGCATTGATTTGATTGATTGTTAACTGTTCATGATAAACAACCAAACAAACGGCTACTCTGACTTCTTGATCCTGTTTCTAATCCTTTTTCTGGGATCCTGTCTGTGTCTTTGTTTACTAGACTGTGTTTAAGCCTTCGTTTCAGGGTTTTGTTAATCGAATTCAGATGTCACAGCCAAGGCAAAACAAGATGATGAGTCCAAACCTTGCCAAACAAGTTGGTGACACAACCTATACTAAGATCTTTGTTGGAGGATTGGCCTGGGAGACCAAGAGAGACTCTCTGAAACGCTATTTTGATCAGTTTGGGGAGATCTTAGAGGCGGTTGTCATCACTGATAGAATCACTGGAAGATCAAAAGGATATGGCTTTGTAAAACCCACTTATCTACTCTTTTGCACTTGGTGTTTTTCCTCTTGATTCCTTTCACTCTAATATCTGTTGTCTTTTGTTTCCTAGGTGACCTTCAAGGACCCAAATTCTGCAGCAAGGGCTTGTCTGAATCCCTATCCTGTGATTGATGGAAGGAGAGCTAATTGTAATCTTGCATCCCTTGGTGCCCAGAAATATGATCCATCTACAACAGGTTAGGTCTTTCACTATTTTTACTTTAGTTCTAAATTTACTTGGTAAAGATTATGCAAATTTGATCAATATTCCTTGCATGCAAACCATCCTCATAGTGGCTAATAAGGTTTCTCATTTTTACTCCTCCGCTGTGGCCTATTCAAACTGTTAAATGTTTCAGGAAGACAAAAATTCAGTAGCCCTTCATGGAATACGGCACCAGTCCCGTTTCAAGGCACCTCCACTTATTATAATCAACACATACCTCACTACCCATTTCCGTATCCAGCCTACAGGTGTGCAATTCAAACGTGTGAGAGTGTGTTGCTTTTATACTTCACAATTTTTTGTCATTCTAAGTGAACATTTTTCTCCAACATTCAGGTATCCTGGTTTTACTCATCCACAAGACCTGTATGAAATGGTTAGTTTTCTCATAAAGTAGCTTTTCTTTTCAACCAAGTTTGAATTGCTAGAAAGCTTTATGTAACCAAAATTGTTCCAATTCATATAGGTACATATATTAGTATGCATGATAAACAAGTAGGGGGATTAAACTGTGTCCACTATTCTCAGAACTTTTTTATATATGAATTCTGTTGTTCTATACAGGACTACAATAATGCATATGGTGGACAGCAGGTTTCCCTCCGCTGGTATCCAGCGTATTGCCAGCCCTTTTATGGCCTTGGTAGACAGATTATTCCAACAACCTATGTTAAAAAGGTCATCCCTGACATGCCATCTCAGGAGCTCACAGTTGTTGGCTTTTCAGAACCTACTTCAGCTTCTGCCTCAATTCCCAGCACTGGTTGCGTATCTAAACTCAAACAATGCCACAATTTTTTGTTCTGACTAAAATTTTCTTTATGTTGACTAACTTTTAGGTTGTTGTGTATTGAGATTAGACACTGGAGCAGTACCTGCCACAGAAGTGTTAGAATCCCCTCAAGAACAGACATCTTCAACTCCTTAAAGCTATGATGAGGAGATTCCCTCAATAGACTAGAATAGAGAAAGTAAAAAGAAAAAAAATGGGCACTGCTCAATAAACCAGGAGGCTCTAAGCACATGCAGGTGGTCTAGAAAGGAACTAAAGGAAGCAATAAAGTATTGAGATTATCCTTTCATGGAACAGATGACCTTAGAGATCAGACACTAATGAAATAGTCCTGGTTTTGTTCATTGTCTTCAGAAATTTTTACTTTTGAGCATTCTGGTGTACGTGATACTTTAGTTTTCCTTGATTTGTTTTATTTTTTAATTTTCATTTTCAACATGGGATTCCTTCTACGTTATAGTTAGAAAAAAAAAATGCTTTTTATCATTCATTATTCTTACACTTACACATATACTTCGCATTATCCAAATTGGTTTTAGTTTTCTCTTTTCAAATGATCCTTAAAGATTGACACAATGTATCCTGAAAGTCCAACAAATGTATCATACACTCAAATTCTGTGTAGTAGGCTAGTAAAGTATCGACACGATTATTAATTTATAATTAAATATAATAATGTTATCATAAGTCAATAAATACAATTATTTTATGCAGATTTTATGGTAGGGGCATTATGTTGAAAGGTACAGCTTTAAATCGGATTTTGAAAATCATGAGATGATCCACATAAACCTATTTTGAATTTTTTATGTTCGTCTTATTCTTCATGTTATTTTGTCATGTAAAGAAAAGTTACCAAAACAATGAATAGACTATGGAGTTAATTTATTGAAATTGAAAGCAAAGTTTAGCAAAAACTTTAAACTTATCCAGAAAGTATAGGTGGGCCGTCTTGAGCAGGTAATTTGCTATATAAAGTAAAGCAAATTATGGGTGTCTCTGTAGCTGTGGTACCTTGTTAGTTATCCACTTTTACAACAGCCACGAAAACAGTTAGTCAACATTTTTTGACACAGGAGAATAGTTGTAGGCAATAATTCATTTTTAAGAAGTTCAAATATGATTATTTTATGAATTTAGTTGGAGTATATGAGTAAGAAATTTTTATTCTCAATCAAGAAGAATAGAATTTTATATGTTTGTAATTTTTTAATAATTATTTTAAAAGTTATCATATGAACTAGTAGTGTTAAGAATTTTTTTTCTTCTTTTACTTTAGTTAAGTCAACATGAATCTAATCAATTAGTGATTCATCTTGTAATTTAAATATAGAGTAAACACTATTTTAAAAATTAATTTAATTTCAAAACTTGACAAATTACTAAATTTTTAGCATAACTCAATTTAACAAGGCATAATTTGTTATTTTAGAATCATTGTAATTATTTTTTTTCAAATGTATATGAATGAGTTTCAATTACATTATTGTCTACAAAGTCTTAGAACATCCATATACCCACACACTTACATGATGAGTAACCTACACTATCCATTATTTACATCCACATCAATGAACCTACGCATTCTTGTTGGATATATTTTGTCAAGTACTAGCCTCTTCTATAATATATTTTTTAACTATAGATGATTTAGTTTAATGTGAATTCTCCGTATACATTTTCAAAACTTTCGCTAAATATGGAAAACTAAATGAACCATGATATAAAAAAATAAGTAAGAAAGAAAATATCTAACCGCATAATGTGATTGCAGCCTCATCATTTAAATAATGCAACAATTTTGTGTAATAACCTTCACACACATATTATTGAAGAAAAAATAGAGACAAGTAATGACATGTCTAACATTCTTCGATAATGTCACATATTTCCACAAGAGTTAATGCATTAATACATGGTAATCATGAGATTTTAACCAACTAACATAAGATTTTTAATTGATACAATACTCTTAATATTTCAAGAGTATCCTTGCGACTCTTTAATACCCCGTACGCATTGACATAAAATCGATTTCTCTGTTTTTAAATAAAGTGTAACCTGTTGGTGGAAGATTTGTTCTCTTATCTTCAAACAATGGATGTAATTGCGAACTCATTCCCATTTCAAAAACATTTTGATGAGCTAAACAAAAGTTCTTGCATATCATGACATGTGTAGATGTGCAACTTGAATTGTAATGAACTTATCCTAATCCATTATTTTCGGGTTCACTTGTTAATTTAAGTCCTGGGTTCGATCAGATGTTAGTTTTTGGTAGGACATGCTTAATATCATGTGTCACATAATATTCTATCTATTGAATATCCTTGTTGTGTAGATTCATGTGTGGTCTTTATGATTTTTTTATGTTGGTGTTTGATGGAATTGAATTGTCTTTGAATTGCATCAAAATGTTTCCTTTTATATACAATTTTCCTAATTTATTTCAATAGTTTATCCTTGTAAGTGTTTTTTATATTGTGATATGAATTGTATTATGTACACGAGTAGATATATGTATAAGTGCAAAAGAAACATCTAAAAGATTAGAACTTTACTTATGACTCTGCTTTATGTAAGAAATTGTATTTATATATATGTTGTATATGTTCAATTTTTATTTTGAAATACTATATGTTTTGTACAAGTCCTCTATTGGGTCTATAGTAAAGTATATAGTTTTGTGAGGGTGTTACATAATGGTATTGAAGTTATTCATCCTTAGGATGACCTGAAGGTAGTGTATTTTTATATGTTTCTTCTGTGTGTAGATATTTGTTCAAGCCTAGTTTAAAGATATAGTTAAAAGTTTATAATTGAATTTTTGACAATGATTTCTTAAGTGTTTGTATTTGCATTAGATGATTATTATGAATGATAATAAAGGCGTAGTAAAGAAAGAATCTTGATAAAGTGGTGAGGGTACACATTCATATTAGACAATCTAACCTATCACACCCATTAGACGGTCTCCCTAAAGCATCTAATGTTAGAAAAGTTGTTGTAAAGAGAAATATTTGTATTCAGTTATCCATTATCTAACATCCAAACATTTATAATATAATATTTTTTAGATTAAATGAGTCTTCTAAGAGTATGTTAAATGCCTAGATCATCCAACACTACAAGAAAATCATTGAATAGAAACCAATTTTAGAAACAAAAAATAATTAGTTGCTATATTGATTAGATTAGAGATCATTTTAGAGACTAAACCATTTTTTTGTTTCTAAATTAGTTTCTATTATTGATAAATAATTTTTAAATTAGTATCTAATTAGCTACTAAGATTTTTTGCTACCAAATTTAGAATCTAAATAATTGGTAGTTAAAACATTGATAGCTAATATACACCAATTTAGAAACTATTTATCAAAAATAGAAACTAATTTAGAAACCAATAATTTTTTTAGTCTCTAAAATGGTTTCTATTTTAGTTATTATAGCAACTAATTATTTTTTGTCTCTAAAATTGATTTCTATTTAGTTATTTTCTTGTAATGTAACACCATGTTAGACGCTCAAATAATTCAATACATCCTACAACTGTACAAATTACTATTATAAAGAATAAATATTTTTATTTAGTTTTGTTATCCTCAAGACATAAACTCTTATATCTTCGAGATTTTTTTTTTCTTTCAAAAATTTAGTAAGTCTATTAAATGTCTATAAATCGATTTATTCTTCTTAATTGCTTATCAAATTCAAGTTTCTATTAATATCGATGATTGATCAAAAGAATTTGGAAATAATTTAGAAATATTGCTCTAAAGAATAATTGAATGTCATACTCATGGAATTTCTTTGAAATATTATATGATTTCGAAATAATGCTTTTGCAAAATCAATTAAATTTTATGCAAAATTAAGACCAAAATCTCTTTGAACACGAATTTATAATTATATATGAATATGACATGGATTATCTTTTAGAAGAAGAGATAAGCATAGTAAAGATAAAAATTTGCATGCAGCAAGATTAGAATAAGAAGGAATTGACTAGATACTAAAATACTTTCTTATCTTTTTACCCCGAGACCTCGTCTTTTACTAACTAAATCATACAAAACCTAAAAAATTTAAATATAATTATATTTTAACTAAAATTTTAAAGAGAACTAAAAAAAACACTAAAAAAAGTGCAGTCAATATTTGATTAAAAGTTATGAAATTGAGTAAAAAATTAATAATAATAATTTTAAATTTGTGAAACGTTTTATTTAAGAGAATATTATCAGTATATTTAACATTTACAAGATTCATTTATTTTCGCATGTGTCACTGTTGAAAATTGTTTTATTATTAATTGTTGATTTATGATATGTTTTCTTTTAATTGAAGTTGATTTAAATGTTTTTATCAATGTAGTCTATAGAGCTTTAGTGGTGAAAAAGAAATTCACCCTTGTAATTAATTTCTGAGGGAAATTATATAATGACACTTAGAGACATGCATCTTCTATATAAGAATTAACATTTGGGATATTTCCTCCTTCATCTTTTTTGGTAGAAATATGCTTTAAGTATATGATTTTCTTTTATTATAGGTGAAAATTCCATAATTTATTTTAATGATGTAAAAAGTATATTTTATTTATACTTGAGATCTATATTACATTTAAACATTTAAATCATTACTTAATTGTTAGAACATATATTATTTAAGATTATGAACAATATTTAATTTTTAACTTCCTTTATTTAAGTAAAGTTTCACATTTTTCCCACGTTATAAAGAAAATATCATTGTGAAAATAATATATCTTAAAGTAAGGAGGATACATGTTTTAAATAGAACAAATTAGATATCAAAATTTGAGTTAAACTTAATAAAAAAATTTAAAATTAATTGATAAGGAGACACTACTTAATTAATAGATGATTAAAAATTAATAAAATAATTAAAAATAATAAATTATATTTTTAGGCATTACGATGAATTTATGCATATAAATAAAAAGTCACAAAAGATCTAGTTAATAAAAAAATTCATCAAATATATGATTTTGAATATAGATAATTTTGTTTAGAATGCATAAAATCTCAATTAAATATCACAAAATATTTTATTGCCCTTTAAAAAAATATGTTGATATATAATTCATTAAGTACCATGATTTCTTTTAAACAGTGGTTAATACCACAATACTTCTTTTTAGAAAAAAAAACTTTTTTTTTAAATGTCAGTGAAGACACCCTTATTATTAATTGACTAATTTGGGCAATTTTTGTTAAATTTTTTAATACAGTAAACCATTTTGGAAAAAATCCTATAAAAATGACCAAAGAAGATAGTAATAATGTATTTCCATTGTTCATTCTTCTTTTCCCAGTCTATCAAAAAATAAAAAAAATAAAAATTGGATTTTCATATTTATTGTTTAATGCTTACAAAAATTTATCGCTAATGAAGGGTGCAATAAAAGTAACAAATTATTTGGAGGGATCTTATAACTTTACCTAAGAGAGTCAATAGCTCTTTTCGGAAACTATTAATTCTCCTACATTGATTTTAAAAATACTTTACTGCATTTATTCTCATATTAAATAAAAAATTAATAAATTAATTTATCACATTAATTATTTATTTTTTAGAAATGATTTTGATTAATTAAAGAAACTTTTGTTAAGAAATTAGTAATAAATAATTTAGACGTATCAAGAAATTGGTAGAAATAGAATTTGTTTGAATTTATTAAGAAAAAGAATAAACAATTAAGTGAATAAATATACAACTGTTTTACTATTTTTTTTTAGTAAAACTATAAACCCTAAATCTAATCCTAATTTATACCCTTGGGTGTTGTTTCTATCCAATTCAACAAATATTCTTTTCAATTCCATTTTATATTTTTATGCCTCTCTTCTCCTCTCAAATTATGCATACAAAAGGCCGTTTCCTATTACTAGGAGAAAAGCTTAATTCATATATATTTTTAATTATTTTACTGTTCATTATGATATTTATTTTAATCAACTTTCAGATGAAGTAAAAAAAGTTAATAGGGTTTAACAAAAAGAAAATCATCAATAGACAAAGAAATAAAAAAATAAAAAAACTTTAAAAGTTGGAGGGTTTTATTTGGAAAAAATGGATATTAATATGTAGATGGTAGCTAGATATAGAAGTAATAAAGCTTTTATCTAATGAAGATAGGGTGGAATCTCATTTATCAAAACCATAAAAGGTATTTAATTCTCTTGAAAAGAATTTGTGATTGTTTGCTTTTTATTGTTAAAGAATTTTTACTGTTCCAGTTTAAAAACTCAAATTCAATGCATTTTAATAACAGATTAGCCAAGACATGCACGTTTCCATTATTTTAATTAAGATATGTATATTTATATTTATTGAAATAAATTATAAATTTACATTATAATATTTTAATTTATTATAAATTATTATCATAAATTTTATATTTATTATAAAAATTGATCATTTCAAACAGTAATCAATATAGTAGTTATATATAATAGATTTATATATAATTTGTAATTTCATGATTTTGTAATTTAATAATATATAATATATAATATATTATAAAAATTCAAATTAAATTAATATATATATATATATATATATTAAGTTTAAACTTATGTAATATATTATCAATAAAAAATATATAATATATATATATATATAGAAATTCAAAATTAATTTACATATATATTAATGCATTTTAACAACAGATTTGTGTTATATTAAAGAAAAAATATTTGTCTGATATAAAATTGATCATCCAAGCCAATAAATATCATTTGTTTTAAAAGTATAATTTTTTAAAATATATTAATAATGCAACTTAACTTCATTAATAACTACCATTTTTGTTAATATAAAAATATCAATACTAATAATATAAAATATATATTACAAAATATATTTCAATTATAGTTACATGTTTCTTTAATACTACTTAACTATATAACTATATGAATAAGAACAAACTCTAACTTGGGAAAACTGATCATATGAATAAGAGCAAACTCTAACTTGAAAATCCATCATATGAATAACTCTTACTTTGATTAGAGGGTATTTGGTGTTGGGAATATGAATATAAATATAATAAATACTAATAATACATCTTCCAACCTACTATTTTGAACACAGTTATTAGCTATTTAAAAATATCACAATTTTACAACTTTTTATTTATTTAATAAATTTGAGTATTTTATTATAATTTAAAAAATGTAGAAGAAGAATAGTAAAGAAAGATATTAAGATTGATATCAGTGGTCCTCCAGTATGGGACCATTCCTCCAACTTCAATATCTGAGACTGGGAAGCATTAAGAAAACAATAAAGGTGTGTCCAAAATGGAGGGTTGGTGGGAGGAGAATAAGTTTGGCAAGCAGAAGGTGACAAACAACATTAAAGACAAGAGATAGCCGACAAGCTAGGTGTTAAAACTACATGTAAGACTATAGAGAATGAACCACTAGTTCATATGGCATTACGAGAACGATGAAATAAATATTCATGATATAAAACACCCTCATGACTAACGAAGGCTTTGTAACATGTTTCTTGAAATAAATTCAAGATGTCAGAAACATCCTACCATAAAATTTTCTCCTTGCAATGTCAAGACATCACATGATGATGCATCATAATAAGCCATCAAGATCCTCCAAGTTCGACCCGACTCTACAAGCTAAAGAAAAAAGCCATAACCCCAAGGGGAAGAAGCAAAGATAACCATACTGCAAGACACCAGGACAAAAGTACCAACTAAATGCCACATGTTCCTTAGAACATATCTGTTTCTATGTATGTATATATGTAAATATATCTCAGAGCAGCTATCAACCCCAGAACACATGGAAAGTTGATTCAGTGCATGGAAGGACGAGGAGCACGCGATCGAACTGGTGTCTTCGATGGACTTACCCTGCATACCAGACCAGACATAAGAATCGTTGAAATGGCATTAAAAGAGTTCCTAAAGGTTTTAGTACAGTAGAAATCATCGAGAAATATATCAATCCAACCTTATGGGCAATGAACCAAGAATCACCCCACTACAGCTTAGAGCAGCAATTGCACTCTCAGCCTGAAAGAATGTGGCAAAATAAAATCTTTCAGATCTCCAAAAAAAAAGACAAACTGCGAAACGAACAACGGAACTTTAATACTTATAAGCATAACATGTCATTCTTAAAAGAAGAAAAAAAATTATTAAAATTTCAAGAGACAGGACTTTAAATGAAAAATGTCTTGCATTAAGGCATTTTATTTTACTAGGGGAGTGAAGTTAAGGACCTCACCAGTTAGGAACAAAACCAACTGCACAGATGTTTCATAGAAGGAGATGTATGCATAATGAAAGACAAATCAACATGGGTTGACCTAGAAGTTAGCATCATATTCCTAAAAATCACATTAGCAACCCTAAAGACCACTATCCTTTCATGGACCACAGTTACCCCAACTGTAAAAAATAATATAGCAAATAGATATGTCTTGCAATATCCTTAACCAGCTACAGTTGCAAAAGCTTCCACAGATATGTATCTCTTAACCACAAGATCATTGAACCATCATAAGTAATCGAGCATCAAAACTGTATTTATTCATTTGGACTTCTAAAAGAAAAAAGCATACTAAAGTACAGGATCAAAGACAATCAACTGCCTCTTAGAACCTTCCCATACACATCAATTTGCCAACCTCACTCTTGTTGCTCTAAATACACTTAGAGCACTATGTTCAATGCATGTATCAAAGGAGTGGATTTTCCAACAACAAACAGCTTCTCAAAATAGGTATTTACAGAGTCGAACAACTAATTACTATGAAGGAACCCGGACATATCATAGTGAGATTTCAGCACACATTCCATGGTTGCATAGAAGTGAGTAATGCACCATGCCTTCTCTAGCTTCCTCTCCATGGATGAGGAAAAAAGTAAGTTTGAACATTTTCAAAGAGGACTCAGCCTGAAAGTCATTTGAAGTTATCATTGCCAAACATACTACCAAGGTAGTGAAAATAAAGATCCTACCTAGGATGGACAGGTATGTCCTTTGCAATTGAACAGCTAGGAGGGAAAGATTTTAAAACTCAAAAGCTAACATCACCAATATTCATTTCTCTCTCCCCTTTTGATTATTCTCCTTAGACGGAGAAAGATTTAGTGAGTAATCTATCTTCTCTTTTGATTGCTCTCCTCACATGGAAAAAAAATGGTTTTAGTAAGTAATGGGCTAAAAGCATTTACAGACATGAATGCACCCATGGAATCATGAGTTGTTGTATATTGACAGATTGGCTTTGCTATAATTTCCAAAGAATATTTGCTATACAAACAAGGAAATAAAAATATTCTTTGCTATCAAACACCTAAAAGACAGAAAGGTTAAAATCTCTAGCAAAAGCTTTGGTCAGCAAGATTTATTTCTCTCTTCCCGTTCTCTTGTTCTCCTTAAAAGAAGAAATACAGTTTTAATAAGTAATGAGGACCTATTACTACAAAGCATTTATTGACATGAGTACACCCACAAAAATGACCCCAGTAGTCATGCAAGGCTTTGGCCCGTACATTGACAGATCAGTTTCCCTTTAATTTCCATACAATATTGCTGTAAACAAGGAAATAAACATGCCCTTGGCTATTGAACACCTAAGATGGAAAGGTTTAAAAACTCGAGTAAAAGCTGTCGTCAGCAAGATTTATTTCTTTTTGTAATTCTCCTTACGCGGAGAAAAGACAGTCTTGGACAGGAATGAGAAGCTATCACTACAAACATTTATTAACAGTAGTACACCCACATGAATCACAAAAGTAGTCAGACAAGGCCATGTCATTGTACATTGACAGATTGACTTCCCTTTAGTTTCCAAACAGTATTTCCTATAAACATGGAGATAAAATGTCTTTTGTTATCAAACACCTAAGACATGATAAAGGTTAAAAACCTCCAGCAAAAGCATATTGAAGATGCTTAAGGAAGAGCAAGGGACAACATTATTGCAAATGATCGCTGCAAGGCCAGTAGCAGCACTCAATGAGGGTTATCACTTCACAAAAGGATACAAAACACAGGAATAGCTAAGTAAACGAGAGTTCAGTTAGGTAAAAATACAAGGTTGGGAATTAATGAATAATTACCAGAGTGAACTCAACAAAGGCAATTCGAGTTGAATGATGGTAATCCCCAAGAAGCCTCAACCGTTGAACCTGGATAACACAGCAAAATGAAGGAAAGCATTTTACAAGGTGATTAAATTTAACCAATAACAAAAACTCAAACATTGAACCCACCCAGCAGATGAATACACCAAAAACATTGGAAAATATCTCATATAATCACATGATGTTTAAAATTCAACCAACAATAAATATGACAAGCCTAGTTCCATGAAAAGCTACAAACCTCTCCACAAATAGATTCAAAGAAGTGTTTAACATCGGCTTGAGTAAGCTGCAGAGGTAACAAAGACAGAAATTTTAAGAATCTGAGTAATAATTGTGGCAAAACAGATGTGAAAAAACACCAGAGCATTTCCTCCAGCAAGATTACAAGTAAGAAAAGGTAAGTTCCTAAATTACCTTCTTGTCGATATTTGTGCAATAAATTGTTCTTGAACACATCTCCCTTTCATCTTCAGACTGAGAAATATAGCAGCACAAGAATGTCAGAATAGATGCATTATCAGCCACTCTATTCAATCATGTTCTAAATGGAATAGGCATCTCAACAAAGAAACATTACCCTGGGCAAAAATGTTGGGTTAACAGGTGCAATAGCAGTTTTTGAAGGCAGAACTCGCAAAGGGTAATATCCAAGCATAGTTCCAGACAGGCTCAAAGCAGCTCTTGCACCTTCTGCAGGCACAACACTGTTAATATAATGAAATGTCAATAATAGTCACAGTTTATGAAACTGCCTACATTTGGCGGTCATGTTACCTTCGTCTGTAAACTCGATGAAGGCAAACCGAAGAATAGAATTAGGATCTCCGCAAACACGGCAATCAACAACCTATAGCCAGGAGTCGAGTTCATTCAATCAATAACATGGTCAACAATTATTTAGAAGAAACACACCAATTGAAAACAAGCAGTAACCGTTTCTACCTGGCCACAGCCAAGAAACAGTGCTGCCAACTGCTCTTCAGTGACCTACATTACAACAAAACACAATAAGTCTTCTAGTGAAGACACGTGGCAGCCATTGTACGAGCAGAAACCAGAGAATCCACACAAAAGCTCAATTTTGTACCAGTTGATCAATGTCAGACACATAAACAGTCCTCTTAATCATCTCCTCTCTTTTCTCCATATCTATTTTATGATTCACTCTTCGCTTCCCATGATTATAACCATTCTTCCTCTGAACAAATAAGCATCATATTAAGAATAGTGAAAACATTGTAATGAAAATCAGCAATAGAATAACCAAGGAAATGAAGACAATTCATTCATACCCTTCTGTTAGTTTGACCGTTAGCATTACCAAAACCATTGAGCAGTATAAAATTATTAGGGAAACCAAACCCGGTACCGGCACCTGCACCAGGTCCAGGTAGGTAGCCAGGAGTATTGGTTAGTGAAGGGGGCACAAATTCCTCAGCCATGGGATTCAACTTTGACAGGAGATCTTCCAAATCCCTCATATCACGCTTGAAACTGTCACCCCCATTCTCCTCATCCATCCCATATCCATCATTGCTCACCCCATTTGCGTGCATCTGACTCATTTGGGCTTTGTAGTTATAATTGCTATTGGGCATTGACATAGTGCTAGGAACTCTATCTTGGTGGTTGAACACGCCGTTGTTCAGCTTCTGATCGCCGTTGATGGACCCGCTTCTGGGTTTCGATTGCTCAACCTCGCCTGAGTCCGATGACACTACACTGTTGTCCAAATTTTGACTGGAAGAACCGATTTTGGCCCCAACATTCTCAGGAACGGCCATAATCACTTGTGTAGGGATAAAAAGGTGTTATCTTTATTGTTCCTATGCAATCAGATTATTCTGTGAATCTGTGCCAATAAATTAGTAAAAGAAAAAAAAACAATAATTGAACCAGAAAAAAAACATGTTTGAAGAAGAAAGCATACCCGAGTTCTTTCTAAAAAATTTCCATTGATATAAGATCAAAGTGAGAAGATCGTCAGGTACAACTACTCCAAAACCCCAGAAGAGAACAATTATTAATTTATGTTGTTATACATGTAAGGAAAAAGGTAGAAATTGGTGAAAGGGAAGGAGGTTTATCTTACTATTTCAGTGAAGAAGAGGAAGATGATGATAATTATAGGGAGAGGTGGAAAGGGTGAAAGGGTATTCTTCGGATCGTCCGTTTTCGCTGCACTGACTTTTTGGACCTTCCTCAGAAGAACGTCCCAATTTGATGATGATGTTGATGATGAAGAACGTATCAAACAAATAAGAAAAAATGGACCCAAATTTTCGTTAATTTCCATAACTGCCCATTCATAGATGTCATACATAATATATATCATATGTAACACATATATCATATAAATTTTAGTAATACATCATGCAATGCATCCCCAACTATACATGTTAAAGACCATCTAATTAATCACTCACTTTTGTTTAAGAAAAGTATTAAGTGTCATGAATTTTTGTATTCTCATTTCATTATCTATACCTATATGATCTTGCTTTTTTCTTCACATTCAAAATAATAGATAGGGGAGTTTTTTTATGTATAAAAACAATTTTTCTATTTCACATAGGGAATACACTTTAATTTTAATTAAAAATATTTTAATTTATTTTAATTTTGATAACTTGAATGGTGAAAAATTACATTAACAATTTGTTTGGTATACAAGAAGATGGTTAAACAAAAACTGATTTTAAAAACAATAAATAAATAATTATTATATTAATTAAATTATATATTATAATTATTAAGATTTTAGTTATGAAGGTTTTAGTTATATTTTATATTTTAAAGTTTTAAGTAAAACTTTGTAACTAATTAGATATTAATTTACAAACTAGTTTATAATTTTTTATTAATAATAAAATTTATTTTAAAAACTAATATTTTTTTAGTTTATAAAATAGTATCTAATTTAATTTAATTAATTATTTAAAAAATAATAATTTTTATTTAATAAATTTAATTAATTATTTAAAAAAAAATATTTAATAAATTTTTAATAGGGAATCATGATCAAATAAAATGTAATTATCTTAATTTATTATCTATATATTTTGTTTCAAAAAGAAAAGCCAATCATAAATTAAGTTAAAGTATGAGATGATAGAATAAACCATTTCTATATTCACACCCATATTTATATATAATACAATTACTTTTCTGTATTTAATGGTGTATTTTGGATTGATCAATTAATTATATATATATATATATATATATATATATTTAAACCTTGTAGAGATGATATTTCTTAATTTAATTATCACATAAGATTGAATTCAAAGACAAACATAAGAGGCAAAATGTTATAAATAAAATCAAAATAAAGAATTTTTTAGTCATGAAGACAAATGTAGTTTCAATATTATAAATGAATGTGTTATTAATAATAACTTTGGCAGTGGTTGTTTGTTTATTTTTTTAGGTTTAATAGTTTTATATTTTATTTTGATGATATTTGAATTTCATTTAATTATTTTAAATGTTTTTAACTTTTTTAAAATAAGTTAATATAATATCTTATGTTAAATTTAGGATCACATCTTTAATACATTAATACATGTTGTGAAGCTATTATATTGATTTAATTTTTCAAATATAAAACCAAATTAAAAATGTTTAACATATTATAATAATGAAATTGAAAAAATCAGTAAAAAATTATTAATTTTTTTGTTAAGAGGAAAGATTGAAGGAAAGAAAGGATGTTATACGTTGAAACTAGTTAAAGATGCAAAATAATACACTGAATCTGATTATATTTTTGTCTTTTTTGGATGGTAAAACTAAAGGAAAACTATAGGAAAGAATTATGTTGAATTGTACAATTGATAATTAATCATGTGAGTGACACAAAAAGATCATTGATAGGAAAGGTTAAGAAAATCCTAGTTTATTACAATTGGTCATGAAGATGACTCCACAAAACATACGAAATATATATATATATATATATATATATATATATATATTAGTCATTAAAATAAAAAATATGAATTGGAAATTTTAATTAAGGCCTATCAATTTGAATAGTTTATTATAATAAATAGTTGGAATTCGTTCACTTACTATCTTGTTTTTATAAAATCCGATTTAGTGATTGAAGATATTTAAAAGAGAAAATTAAATTCAAATTCATTTGAAAAAATAATTTTGTGAATTTATACTATTTTGTTCTGCTTTATTAAGGCTTAACATAAAACTTGTATTGTTTAATGAAATTGATAATGTACAAGACATTATCACATAGAAGAAACATTCAACATTTTTATGGAGTTTCTTTGAAGTTAATTATTATTAATTGAATAACAATTAAAAAAAAATTTAAGTATGGTCGACTGTTTTCTTTATTTCTTTTATCCTTTTTTAAGTTCTTGTTTTAGTGTGTATGGATTGCTTTATTTTGTTTTTGTTTATAAGATTATAGTTTTAAATACAATAACAAACTCAATTTCTCATGAATAATTATACATCGATAAGGTTTGTATGCAAATTTATTGTATCTATAGAAATATTTATGTAATATTATTATTGACTAGAAAAAAAGAATGTGAAAAAAAAAAAGTGTATTAACAAAGAATTATTGTTTACTTGAAATATCTATGTAATATTATTATTGGCTAGAAAATAGGAAATGTGGAAAAGTGTATTGACAAAGAATTTGTCAATTATTACCTACCAATAGGGATAAGAAAACATGATGCATAAGTACTATTATTTAATTCGTTAATAAAATTAAAAGAATTAAAAAAAACACTACATAAAATAGTTGCATCCAAACACAATCATCATTCCAAATTCTCCAATTCAAATCCCCAATCACTGAATCAAGCACACATTCTTGTTGATAATCTACAGGAGTTTTGCATCCAACTATTTGTGAGAGTGTTCAATCAAAACTTTGACGAATAGTTGCATTGTCACAACTTCAACCAGCAGTGAGTTGAAGAATCAAAGGACTCAATTGTTGATTCAGAAGAAGACATTTAAGGTGGTCATCATTAAAACCTTAGTGTCAAAGGTACTGAAATTATTTCGTATGGTCTAACGGAATTTGGTTCTCTCCCTTGCACTTTATTGTAAATAATATATTTTCAAGTTTTCTATTCAAATAGTGAAAGGAAAAATATCTTTATATGGGATTTAGTTTTACTTCATGAATATGTTCAATGATTATGGTATTTTGTGTGTTTACAACTCAAGTGGGTAGAGAGCTTGGAAGAGCAATTAGTGAAAATGACTCTTAGATCTTCATCATCCCCTTCAAAAAGGCAAATCAAAACAACAACTTTTTTTATCTAAACTTTTTTAGGGTTTGACAAACAAGAGTTGTTGCTTCTGGAAACCACACTTGTGAAACAACCTTGCCACCACTTTCTTCAATGTGCTACTTCATAATATCTTCAAGGAAAGAAGGGCCTTATATTGGCTAAGGTGTTGTGAGAGTGCCAAAAGCCTTTGAGATCCTCAAATGCTTGCATTGGAAGAAGAATCCATGATTTTGGAGGTAGATGATAATGCTATGGGTAATAAGGATCTTATTGTTAGAAGTGTTCTCACAAATATTTTTTCATTGAAAATATATGTTTTTCTAAAAGTACTACAATTGTTTATTTAACGTAAAATCGTTAAGATTTATGAAAGGGAAGTTAGTTGTTGTAAGAGATTAATGACTTAATGTTAGATTTGAAACATATTAACCAATATTCTAATAGGTGTGGATCACAGTGATAATGTTCTAGTATGTACAACTTAAATTATGGACAACAATTTTCATTTTAACATGCTTTGGAAAATAAGATTTTTTTTTTCATATTTGTATCAACCTCTTCTATCTTTCACAATGCTTCTACAATACTTGTGTGCACTTGCCTTGTTAGATAAATATATAAATATTTACCCATAAAAAAATTAAATAGAGGAGATCGAGTTTTCTCCTAACTCTATAAAGCTTTTAAAATTATATATATATATATATATATATATAAATAGTTAATATAATTTGTTATTAACCTTTTAAAAGGCCCTACAATACAAAAAGGCTTTTAAATAGGATTTGAAGAAGTCAGATTGTTAGAAAAAGTTAGACCTTAAAAAATATTATGAGGTAAGTAAGTTATGGTTGAGTCTTATCTGTGAGGAAATATGCAAACCTATTTTTATGAAAAATCATAGCCAAACCTATGTCATGTCTACCTTCATAATTAAGAATTTTACAAGTTAATTATAAAATGAATAGTAGATTTATATTGTGATAGTTACTCATGAATAATTAAATTTTTAGTTCAGCATTAATTATTGAAGGAATTGGATACATCCGAATTGAAATTTCAAATGCTTAAGTATGAAACAACATTGTAGAATTTATATAGGTCAGTCCACTAGATATTCTTGTGTTATGAACTTTATATATATGCACGAAATCATAGTAACTTGTGTACAAATTATATGTAATTGTTATTTAATATTACAAGTAGTATCAGTCATAGAAATGAAGTGTGACATGTCAACTTATGCTTCCAATTGAAAACCAAAATATGAAATTGTATGGAAGTAGCAACTTAAAAATAACTAATTTATAAACATTTTTCATCAGTAATACAACCTTAAAGATTCTTTTGTGGTAATGTGGAATATATACCATTCTATGGACTTATAAAAAAATCATTAGAGAAAAGGTTTTAAGGATGTTGATATTTTCTTGTAAGTTTTGAAATTATTTACAAATGTCTATATCTTGAGTTAAATAATAATAATAAGAATAAGAATAATTCAAATAACATATAATTGAATATTCTAAAAAAAAGAAAAATCAAGTTGAAATTATTTAAATTATGAAGAACTATATTGAAATTTTTTTAAAAACAGAAAAGAGGTTGTGGATCATCAACTTGTGGACACACTAAGATCACATCACATTTTCATGTTATCATTTTTAAGGTTGCGGAAAGATAAAACTAAATTAGGTAATATAAACATAGAAAAAAAACTAAATTGGAAGTTTAAAACATAAAAAAACGAAAACAGAATTATTATAAACATAAGGGAAAAAAACAAATTATTTTAGCCAAATTTAGTTTTGGAAAAATATATTTTTTTTATGTAATAAATTATTATAACGACATGGAATATCTAACAACTCTCTCATGCGTCCATGTGCCCTTTGAGTTTGGTGGAGAACCTGCTTTGCGTTGAAGCTTCCGTGTATATATATATAATGATTACATGATTAAAAATTAAAAAATGAAGAAGTTTAAAAGCACGAGATAATTTATGATACAAATCCGTGTTATTAGTACACTAACCCCAACTATCACCGAAAAAAAAAAATGGGCAAGATATATTTGTCAAGTTATTTTAATGTTTTGTTTATTATAATTGTGTAGATTTAATATCTTATTATTAAAAAATGTAATTATTTTTCAAAATATTTTATATAACTTTTCGTTTTTTTTTTCTCTTTAAACGTTATAATGTTTTATAAAAAATATTTAAATATGCCTGTAAAATTACTTTTTTCTTCCAATTTAAAATTTTAGTTTCTCTAATTTAAAAATATATTTTTTAGCTTTTTTTTTTTCAAATATTATTAAATTTCTTACTTGTATGACTAACTATTATGATAATATCTAATTCAATTTTAGATTCGTTAGCATCAAATACTTAATTCAGTATTATTTTTTTACAAAAATTGACAACATATCAGGTAAAGTATTTGAATAGGGATATTCAAACTATTTGCTTCAAATTAAGAAAAATAAAGATCAATTTTAATTTTTTTTCTTATATCGCTAACGATTACATAATAACTTATTCAAGCTTGTTTTTAATGAAATACTCAATTACATATTATTTTTTAATTATTTATTTAGACACTATTAAATATAAATATTTGGATAGAAATCTTAAAATAAACATTTTTGTCCTAGAAATTGTCGAGAGGTAGGCTGAGACATGAGACCTAGTTCGATGTTGAGAGATATATAATCAATCTTATTAACATAATAAATTTAATTAAAAAATCAAATCAATCTTTATTAATCTAAAAAAACTAAATAATTTGGGTTCAATATGAATAGTGTTCCTAATTTTCTTTTTTCAATAATTATCATTTTGAATATCAAACACTTACTTGAACATATTTTACCGATAGATTCTCCATTTTTTATAAAGACATCTGCGAATATCAATCCAAAAAATGTGAAGACAGAATTTGGAGAATACTTAACGGCAAAGAAAGATCCTCCTAGTTTTGTATGTAAACATTTTTAAATAAAAATGCAAATTATTTTTTAAATTTAAAGAAAAAGAACAAACTTAACTTAAGTGCAACCTAAAATATGTTTAAATGAATTGAAATATATATTGGCGAGTAGGAATTGAAATATATACGTGAACTACAATATGATTGTATTTACTAGAAAAATGAATATCCCTAAGTATGTTTTGTTGTGGGGATTTTAAGTAAATTTTGGAGATAACTATTTGATATGTGCTAAGAATGATGTATTATTAGGGTATAAATATAAGAATAAAGAAAATATATATTATATCATTTAAGATATATGTTGTCACACTTAAGCGGTGAGATGTGATTATATGTATAGTTTACTATCATCCAAGCGCTAATCTAAATGCTCAAACGTTTATGTATAACTCAAACAATGACTTGAAGCTTGACCGAGAGAGAGAATGAAATAATGTTTTCTCCTTTAGAGTAAATGATGCTCAAGCAACAATATGGTTGCTCAAGTGCTGAAAATCTGAGTGGTGGTGCATGGATTTCTAGAATATGTGAGACCATGCAACTATGTAACTCTGCTCAAGTGATAGCATGGTCACTCGAGCACTAGTGAAATAATGTATTTAATTCTTCTGAAACTTGTTGTGTCTGACACAATAGGTTCATTGCTCAAGCGTTATAAATAAGCTCAAGTGATGGATGCTCAAGCGTGAAGGAGTGTTTGAGCAAGGAAGAGATAGACCAAATTATACTCTTTGGAATCATATTGCTTAAGTGGTGTGAAATTGTTCAAGAAAAAAAAAAATCTTCAATTGTATATTGCTCAACAAACACTTAGTTAGTGGTGATGATTATTTATATATTATATTAATTATATTATTAATGTTCGAGAATACATGTTCGATAATGTATTGATAATGAGATATATGCATTGTTATGATATATATATATATATATGTATATATATATATGTATATATATATGTATATGTATATGTATATATATGTATATGTATATATATATATATATATGTATATATATATATATATGGGGTGGTCATGGATTGGATTTTTCAAAATCCAATCTAGATCCAAATCCAAATAAATGGATTGGATTTAAAATCCATATCCATTTAACTAGACCAAATTTATTTGGATTTTTCTTAAATCCATTTAAAGTGGATTAAATCCACTTTCTTAATTAGATTAAATCCACTTTGTCAAATACATTAAATCCATTTTAATATGGACACAAACTAACTTGGCTCGAACTGGGCCTAATCCGACTCAACTTGGACGCGGACCAACTCGGTTCAACATCGACCCGGGCCCGGACCACTCGACATCGCTCCGGTATTGAACGAATCGACATCGGCCCGGGCCCAAACGACAAAAAATCGACCTAAGCCCGGACGACTCAACATCGAATCGGGCCTGGACGACTCGACATCATCCCGGGCCCAGACGACTCGACATCGACCAACCCTGGATGATTCGACATCGACCGAGCCCTCTTGGCTCGACATCGGCCTAAGCCCAGACGGCAAGACATCAGGCCCGGGACCAGACAACTCGACATCAGCCCGGGTCCGTACAACTTAAAAACGGACTGAGCCCGTACGACTCGACATCGACCTGGGTCGTACGACCCAACATCGGCCCGGGCCAGTACGACTCAACATCAGTCCGGGCCCGTACGACTCAACATCAATCCGGCACCGTACGACTCGACATCGGCCCGGACCCATACGACTTGACATCAACTCGGGCTCGTATGACTCGACATCGGCTCGGGCCCATACGACTCGACATCGGCACAGGCCCGTACGACTCGACATCAACCCAGGCCCGAACAACTTAACATCGGATCGGGCCCGTACGACTCGACATCGGCTCGGGCCTGTACGACTTAACATCGGCATGGGCCCGTACGACTCGACATTGACTCTGGCCCGTACGACTTAATATCGGCCCGGACCCGTACGACTCGACATCGGCCCAAGCCCATACGACTTAACATCGGCCCAGGCCCGTACGACTTAACATCGACCTGGGCCCGTACAACTCGAGATCGGCCCGGGCCCGTATGACTCTAGATCGGCCCGGGCCCATATGACTCAAGATCAGCCTGGTCCGTATGATTCGACATCGGCCCGGACCCGTACGACTCGACATCAACCCGAGCCTGTATGACCCGAGATCTGCCCAGGCCCGTACGACTCGACATCGGCCTGGGCCCGTACGACTCGACATCAGCCTGGGCCCGTACGACTCGACATCAGCCTGGCCCGTACGACTCGACATCGGCGCAGGCCCGTACGACTCGACATCGACTCGGGCCCGTACGACTCGAGGTCGGCCCATTCCCGTTCGACTCTACATCGACCCGGTTTGTACAACTCGACATCAGCCCGGGCCTGTATGACTTGACATCGACCTGGGCCCTATGACCCGAGATCTGCCCAGGCCCGTATGACTGGACATCGACACGGGCCCGTACGACTCAACATCGGCTCGGGCCCTACGACTCGAGATCAGCCCGGGCCCGCACGACTCAAGATTGGTCTGGGTTCGTTCGACTCGAGATCAGCCCGGGCCCATACGACTCAAGATCGGTCTGAGCCCTTACGACTCAACATCAGCCTGGGCCCTATGACTCAACATCGGCCTGTGTCCACTCGGAATGACATCGGCTTGAGCCCGCTCTGATCGAAATTGGCCCGGGCCCGGTCGACTCAACATCGGCCCGGACCCGCTTGACTCAAGATCAGTCTGGGTCCGTGACAACGCCCCGAGGCCGCTCGAGATCGGCCCGGGCCCAAGCCCGCTCAACTCAAGATCAGCCTAGGCTCGCTCGACTCATTATCGACCCGGGCCCGCTCGGCGCAATATCAGCCTTGGCCCACTCAACTCTAAATCGGCCTCGGCCCGGACACTCGACAACGACCCATGCCCAAATGACTCAACATCGGTTCAGGCCTGCTTTGCTCGACATCGGCCTGAATTGTCTTAGCTCAACTTGGATCGGGCCAAGTCAAAACTCAACGCAAAATGCAATTTGGATAATCCAAAAATGTATCCAATCCATATTTAATCCGTATCCAATTAAATGGATTGGATTTAAAATCCAAAAATATGGATTTGGATTTAAGATAAATCCATTTAAATGGATTAAAACTAATATGGATGGATTGGATTTTGTAATTTGGATTTTTTGCCCACCTATATATATAATTTTTCTTTTTAAATTTTCTCATTCATTTATATTTTGTGTGAAGTTACATTAGGATTTTCAATTTTTTGATAAAAAAATACAATATTCTAGGTAATAGGATAATAACATGTAGATAAATGTTTTTATTTTCTATAGTCTCAATAAATATAATTTTTTAGAAAATGTGATGTTTCAATGTTGCATAATATATACCATGTACATGTATAATAATATATATTTGCCTTATATTATATTACATAATCATTAGTATAAATTAATATAATGGGAGTTATAATAAACCGAGAAAAACTAAATTTATAGTATTATTCACTTGTAATTGGAAGGGACTTATATGGTGGGTTATTTTTTTTTTTTTTTATAAAAATGGGGTCCGTTTAAAAAAACTTACAAATTTAGGCAAGTCGTGTCAATTTGGTACGACTTTTGCCCTGTCATACCGAAGTCGTGTCAACTTGGCACGACTTCTGCTACGTCATAATTTTTTATTTTATTTTTAATTTTATTGTTTATATATTGAGTAGTAAGTTATGTAATGTTAAAAATTAATTTCTTCTCATCATTACGTGTTCTGTAAAATCATTACTTCTCAAGCTATTTATTTTGCAAATTCACAACAATAATTCTCTATTTATTTTCCAAATATAATAATTTTTCATTTATCTATTTATTTCCAAATTCAATAACAATTTTCTTCATTTTTTAATTAATCAAATAATCAAGTTATTGTATTACATTACCGTCAAACATGATCCATACACGATTATCCAATTTTTTGTTCTTTAAAACTAACACTCTTAGAAAATTATGTATCAAATTAATTTTTAACATTACATAACTTACTATCCAATATATAAACAATAAAAAAAAAAAAAAAAAAATATATATATATATATATATATATATGACGTGGCAGAAGCCGTGCCAACTTGACACGACTTCAATATGACGAGGCAGAAGTCATGTCAACTTGGCACAACTTCAGTATGACAGGGCAGAAGTTGTGCCAAGTTAGCACGACTTCAGTATGACATGGTAGAAGTCGTGTCTAATTGAAACGATTTCTGCATATGATTGGCACGACTTGCCTAGATTTGTAATTTTTTTAAAATGGATCCCATTTTGGTAAAAAAAAAAAAAACCATCATGGTCAAAAAACCACAAACTAAAGTAGTAAGAAAAATTGTCAATGGAAAAGTTATTAAATATTTGAAAAATATCATACTTCTTAAATGCACATTCAAATTCAGTTGTAAAATTGAAAAGTATGACTAATAAAAAAGAAAAAGAAATGGTCAAAACTCAGAATAATGAAATTAAAAAACCCTTAATTTTCGAGTGAAGTTTAAAAGTTGAAGTATTAAAAGTTAACTCCATAAATAATGTGATTCTAGGAAATACATTGGTTATATCCCAGGAAGCAGTATGGGAATTGGACCAAACACATACACATGGAACTGTCAAATTTATTGCATTTTGATTATGATACATGGCCTTATCACTATACTGATATATATGTTCTAACATTATAAATAGTATTCGAAAGTCAGATCCAACTCTCCAGTAAATTATTTCTGGACCACATTACATATCTAGGCTCATTACTATTATCAATTGCTTTTTTTTAATATATATTTTAGTAAACACTATTACATTAGAAATTTTGATTTTGTTTTATTATAAACTATGAGATTTGTTATTGTACGAGAGTTCAAATACTATCTTTTATTATTCAACAATTGATTTTTTGGTCGTGATTTTCTTCTTTTACTAGTGTTTGAGTATACAATTTAACATTGTTTAATACATTTTTATCGTTAATACATTCTTTTTATATCATTCGGTATCAGTCGAAGGTCATTGAGTTCCTAACAATACAATTGTACTTATATAAACAAAGTGAGCCTAGATAGTACTTATAACTTGTTGTACAATTGTTGATGTGTCGGTTGTTCGCTCGCTCTCTTGCTCCTCACTCTAAGTCTCCTTCTTTAATTTATTGGTGCTCGGTCGGGATTTACATGCTAAAGGTACTCCGTCGATCAAGTAAATACTGATATACAGAGTGCATATTAAGAAGTGTACCGGCCATAAGAGGCCGAGATCTGAGAAGACTTGGCCGAGAGGCCGAGACCTGAGAAAACTTGGCCGAGAGGCCGAGACCTGAGAAAACTTGGCCGAGAGGCCGAGGGGCCGAGACCTTAGAAGGCCTTGCCGAGAGGCCGAGACCTTGGAAGGCTTGGCCGAGACGGCCGAGGGGCCGAGACCTTAGAAGACTTGCCCGAGGGGCCGAGACCTTAGAAGACTTGGCCGGGAGGCCGAGACGACCGAGAGGCCGAGACCTTAGAAGACTTGGCCGAGACGACCGAGACCACTGGAACATGGCCGATAGCCGACCCATGTCATGATGATTTGGCCGATGGCCGACCCCTATTACAGTTAACGCTCAAACCAAGATCAGTGAAGTTAATCTATCATTAAGAATTAGGTAATGCAAACCTAAGAGGTGTCCACCTCGATAAATGGGCCCAACAAGGTAGGCCCACTAGAATAATATAAATAGTACGCATCCCAATGAGTAAGGTATGTCATTTATCACTCTGAGAGCTGACCACCCGCTTTACTGACTTGAGCGTCGGAGTGCCTTCGCAGGTACCCCCACCATCCGGTGTTCAGCCGAGGCCGAGGGCCGAAGGAGAAGCAGGAGGGCGAAGAGAACCCCAGTTCACTACCCAGTCACCTGACCGACCGAAGGAAGGAGAAGAAGACTTCAATAGTTCTCTAGGTCCCATCTCCCTAGCAGGAACAAGAACTAATTAAAAATGTACCTTACACATCTGAAGATGATTTATTTATAGTGTTTAGTCATGAGTCATATGTTATAATGGGTCAAATTTATCATATAATTATTTATAAGAAGGTTCCCTAATTTCTTAAAATGTTATCTGAATTTGATGGAAAATATCTCGAATTCTCAATAAATTTTCATAACTACCTTAACTACTATTTATTATAGATGTTTTAAATGTGTCTTCAACCGATCAATCACCGATATCGAGAAACATG
This sequence comes from Phaseolus vulgaris, assembly GCF_000499845.2. Lineage (NCBI taxonomy): Eukaryota > Viridiplantae > Streptophyta > Magnoliopsida > Fabales > Fabaceae > Phaseolus > Phaseolus vulgaris. The sequence continues at coordinate 9,085,023 of NC_023751.2, read as the reverse complement.
ATTTGTCGGATGCCGAATGATATTACAACATTCAACATATAATATCATTAGTTATTTTATTTATTTTATGTCTGTCATTTTTTTTGTCAAATCATTTATCATATTTATCAGTACTTTTTTCAATATTCCATTTACTTAGACACTAAAATTAAGGTGCGTTTGTGAGTTTTCCCTTACATATTTGAGCTGATAATTAATCATATCAATAGCATAAATATGACTTTGCTATATTTTATTTTTAAAAAATCATAATTATATTTTATAGAAATATTGAATATAAAATACGTTTTATTAAATATATTAATAAAAATTTAATAATCAAGCTTAGTGATTTTTCTCTCTTAAAAAAGTTTGCGTTATATATATATAAGTATACATTATAGGCTGTTTTGAATGAATTTATTTATAATAATTAAAAATCGAGATAAAATAAGATCAGGGGCTGATGTGTGTTTTGTGTCATGAACGTGTTTTACTAACAAACGGAGCGATAATGAGGTTTTGGAAAAGTAAAATTATGAGACTCCATTTTCATATTATCCTTCATAAATTTTTAAAATATGATGAATTATTTACTCTCTGTCATTTCTTCTTTATTTATTCTAAACTAAACACTCATTACTATAAAATTAAATAGTTGTTCAGGATTTAAAATATGGAATAATTTAGTTCTTCAATATTTTTTCCTTTATTTTAACACAAGATTAATCCTTAAAAAAACCTAAACATGTACCAATTTAAATCTTGGACAAAATCGTTAATGATATAAATCAGTTCATGAAAATGCTATTTTTTAACAAAGTTACTCAAGAGGCTGTTTTTTTGGTTTGTTGGAGTACAGTCGTGTGATTCTAGAGATGAATTTAACTATTTTTTTTATTTGATCATTTCCCTAGTATTTGAAATTAACAAAAAACAGTTTTAATAATTTGAATTAAAAAATATTTAGTTTAAATTATTAAAAACTTTTATAATCATTTAAAATTTAAAGAATAAACATATATTTTAAAACGGTTTCTAGTTTCAGACAATAAAATCATATTATTTAAAATGTGATAAATATTAAAATCATAAAACTGTAAAATAAATAAATTAGGAGATTGAAAAATACAAAATAGTATTTTAATACTGTTCCTCATTTAATGATTTAAAATTTTATAAATAGTTTTCAATTTTTTAGTTCTTTTTATTAATAAATAAATAAATAAAAAATATTTAAGGAATAGTTAAATCTATATATAAAAAAAACGTTTCAGCAAAATCTGAGAGTACATGTTCATCTAAAAAAAGTACTTTCCTAATCTTGTAGATGTTACATATACATTCCCCACAAGCAACACATGCAGATCCTTTATACAGAAAACTGTCTTCTGGTGTGGTAAAAGATTCAATGCTCTCTTTCAGAATCAATGAAAATCAGTTTTTTCTGTACTATTATAGTTATGGTCACTGTCGTTATGTTTTCCTATGTGATTTTGTAACGCAGCTGATACGGTTCTTCCATTATATTAACAGTGCATGGCTTCTTCTTCTTTTTATTAAGAAAAGGTTCTATTTAATTTTTAAATTTCTAATAAGCACCAAAGCAAATGTATTCTTTTTGTTGAAATATCATTCAGCTTTTTTCTTCTTCCAATTTTACACGTTAGGAATAGAAATTGACAAAAGGAGAAAAGAGGTATAAAAGTACTAAGATGTTATTGCCATGCATCGTGAATTATATCAATAATTAATTATTAATTACAGAGCAGAAACCGAAGTTGAGTGGTGAAATTTTTGTATCTCTTGATAGAAATTATTCTAAAACGGATTAAAATCAAGATAATGATTCATCAACTCCTTGGTTGGTCTGCGCTTTACTTCTTCTGAGTTGGACTCATATGCTCTCATTCTCCCTCTCCTTCTTACTAGCTTCGACTTCGGATGGTATCTATAAAAAGCACTCTGATGCTCAAGTCAACTTCGACACTCAGTATTTAGTATTACATGATTGCATACCTGATTCTTTGGGATTTGTGCTTATTTATATAAATATTGTGGGCTCTATGTCGTTAATGGACCTAATAAAAGGAGTTTAACAAACGTTGGATCATTAATCAGTCTTGTTGTTGGTCATGTCGGTTGGTTTGGAGCAGGTGCCGAGTCAGAGTCTCGGTCATGCGGGTCCTATCGGTACATTTGACGTGAACCATTGGATCGAGGAAGATCCAATCGTTGAGATGAGAGTGATGTTCAATCTTCCTCTCTCCTTGAAGGCTATAAATAATGATCCCCCACTATTCCAAGTCACTGCTTTCCTGCTTCGACATCCAAAACCTATTCGTTCTGGTACGCTGTTTTCCTTACACTCCGAGAGGTTAGTCTAGTCATGTCTTCTTCCAATTCTTCGTCTTCTTCCCCGTCCTCTTCTCTTTCTTCGTATTCTTCCTCGTCCTCCTCTCTTTCTTCGTCTTCCTTTTCCCCGGGCTCCTCCACGACCGAGCCTTAATCCGTCGGTACAATTCAGACGTTGCCTCGTGTGGAGGTTTCTGTAAGGGTTGATGACCCGGAAGGTGTTGCCAACCAATCAGATCTCCTCGAAGAGTCGTCCCATCATTCGAGGCTTGTCTGGGTAGACCCTAGGGTGACCGAATTCACCTTTGTGTATATGGATGACCCCTTTATCTCTTTCTTTATAGAAAAACACATAATTTTGAAGTCGGATGTCAATGACGATATCTTGGCTATTGACTATTGTCGACCGACCGATACCATCTGTATGGGTCGATTCACCTTCGAGGGTCCTTTCTTCTTTGTTTATTCTTGTCTTTTCTCCGACCTACATCTGGCCTTGCCCTTTGATGATTTCACAATGGGTGTCCTTCGGGCGCTCAACGTTGCCACCTACCTCTCAACTACATTCCAACACCTGGGCATCCATTCAAACCTTCTGTCTGATATGCGACATGTTTCACCTCTCCCTCACTCCTTTTACTTTGTTGGAGATCCCACATCGACTAGAGATTAGAGTATTTCATTGTATACAAGTGGGTGCAAACTTCAATCTCATGAGCCGGTTTTATGGGATTGAGTTAGGCTTAAAGTCCACTTCGTAATATGGTATCAGAGCCATTTCGAGCTTATCCTAGCGAGTGTTTGTTGGGCTTATCAGACCACCCGCTATCGGGTCGTTATCGGAACAACCATAATATGTTATCCCACGCACGAGCTATCACTCTCGGCGTGAGGGGTGTGTGTTGGAGATCCCACATCGACTAGAGATTAGGACATTTCATTGTATATAAGTGGGTACAAACCTTACCTCATGAACCGGTTTTATGGGATTGAGTTAGGCTTAAAGTCCACTTTGTAATATACTTTCTTAAGTTATTATACTTCCCACCCAGCCTGCCTTGTTAGTTGGTTGTTACTTATCGCCGGTCAAGTAACACTCTCTTTATCAGTTGGTTGCCACGAAGATCGTTAGAATTTAGTCTTAACGTTTTTGTTACGAAGTGGACTTTAAGCCTAACTCAACCCCATAAAACCGGCTCATAGGGTTGAGGTTTGCACCCACTTATATACTATGAAAGGCTCTCTCATCTCTAGTCGATGTGGGATCTCCAACACACCCCCCTCACGCCGAGAGTGATAGATAGAAGCTCGTGCGTGGGACTATATATTATGGGTGGTCTGATAGCGGCCCGATAGCGGGTGGCCTGATAAGCCCAACAAATACTCGCTAGGATAGGCTCGAAATGGCTCTGATACCATGTTACGAAGTGGACTTTAAGCCTAACTCAACCCCATAAAACCGGCTCATAGGGTTGAGGTTTGCACCCACTTATATACTATGAAAGGCTCTCTCATCTCTAGTCGATGTGGGATCTCCAACACACCCCCCTCACGCCGAGAGTGATAGATAGAAGCTCGTGCGTGGGACTATATATTATGGGTGGTCTGATAGCGGCCCGATAGCGGGTGGCCTGATAAGCCCAACAAATACTCGCTAGGATAGGCTCGAAATGGCTCTGATACCATGTTACGAAGTGGACTTTAAGCCTAACTCAACCCCATAAAACCGGCTCATAGGGTTGAGGTTTGCACCCACTTATATACTATGAAAGGCTTTCATCTCTAGTCGATGTGGGATCTCCAACAGTTTTCTTTTGTTCCCTCGGGGTCGGGGTGTGGCCCCCTTTCTTTTTGCTTCTGTTTGTTTCTTCAAAGTCGGGGTGTGACCTTCTCCTTCTTCTTTTAATGAATATATCGGTAGTTCTTCCTTACTTGCTTTCTCATAACACATAAGTTATAATTAATCAACATTTTAATTGTTAATCCATCATAACTAATAAATAAGATTTATCTTAATTAAATAGTTAAGTATTGGGTGATATGAACAATCAGGATGAGCGTTGTTAAGTCTAAATAATGCTAATGAAATTACCATTATGATTACCTATTCATATTCTTATTCAAATTAGTCATTATCTTTTGAGAAAATGATACTATAACAACTCAGATATTTACTACTGACTATTATGCTATAAACTTAACATAGGCTCTGTACAAGTTATAAAATATTTCAAAATACTATTTATGTACACCTAAAATTTAGATAAATGATATTAGTTATATTTCAGTAGTTTTTGCTGAGTGAGAATTATACACGGGAGCAACACGTGTCATATCTTGTAACAAAAAAAAAGAAACACACGAGTATAATGAGAAGGTAAGAAAGTGAAATGTCTATTTAGACAGTAAAATATCATGCTTTAATGTTTATTTTATCAAATGTTTATATAATCTTATTTTAACGAGTTATATTTAATATTAGTATTCATTTTAATTTTATATATTTATTTAAATATAAATACATGTATTATTATTATATTATTATACAATCGATAATTTCATTTATATGATTACATAATTTAAAAATATATATATATATATATAATCACAAATTTTAAATCCTAAAATCCTAAAAGCTAAACTCTATTCCCTAAGCTTTAAACTCAAATCCTACACCTAAATCATAAACTATAAACACTATATAAATCTTAAACCATAAATCTTTTACCCTCTATAAATCATAAACTCAAACTCTAAACATAAACTCTAATCCTAAAACTTAAACCTACATGTCATTTTATAATATTTTTATTTTAAAACTGTCATTCCTTTTAAATTATTGACATACCTATATGATATGTAAACCAATTAAATATTTGTAATTTATGTCACCACAAATTTTTAATACAAATTTATTGTTTTTAAATAAAAGTAATATAATTGTTATAAGAAAATTGTATAAGAAGATATAAGAAGAATGGAGATGCCTTTATTCTCTTGTGTGTATTTAGCTAAGTCCGTACAAAAAATATGAAGATTTTCTCTCTCTCCAAATTATAAGCTAATTATATAGAATCCACTAATCATGGGATTCCTATCATTATTTATTATTAAATTAATTGTATATAATTGAGTATAATAAATAATTGCATACAATAATTGCGTATATATTTGTCCAGTGCTTTCTATTAAGGAAATAATAATTATCAAATTATACGCAATTATTGTATACAATTATTATACGATATTGTACACAATTATATGCAATTAAATTTAATGATGATAGAATATCATGATTAGTGGATCTTACATAATTTGTAAATATATACGAGAGAATAAAAACATCTTCATTTTTTTTACCATCTTCTTATATAATTTTCTTATACCTTCGAGAGGTAGTACTGTGCGGTACATATGAAAGACTGATTATCTAACTTGTAATTTTTCTCGCACAATGTGACAGTCTATATCAATGTGTTTTGTGCGTTCATTAAATACTGGGTTTGCTGTTATATGTAATGTCGCTTGATTGACACAAGAAAGTTGAGCTGACAAGTTACATGACACCTTTAAGTATATCACAATCAAAATATCTCCAAACAAGTATTGATCATCGCGCGTTATTATGCTCCCGCATATGATTTTGATACGTTTGTCTTTCTTTTTTTTTACTTCCACTTCCATGAGATAATAGAATCTCCAAACAAGTATTGGTCATCGCGTGGTATTCTGCTTCCGTAGATGATCTTGATACGTTTGTCTGTTTTTTTGACTTTCACGAGATAATAGAAGAACCAAGAAAAATGCAATACCAAGTCACTGATCTCTGTTGTTTGACAACCTCCCTAGTCTGAGTCGCAATAAGTTGTCAATGTCACATTGTTCTCGGATGGCAATAACAATCCTTGTCTCGGTGATCCTTTGATATACTTTAGGACTCGAATTGCGACATCCCAATGAGGTTTCCGTGTCAGGCCGAGTAACCGTGAGGTATATTAGTAGTCTCATAAGTCGCCTGTATTTGACTGAATCCTGGAATAACTCTTCATCATCATGTGAGTTTTAGGTATTGCTCATTGGAAATTTGTCTGGACGAGCACTTGTAAGTTCGTATTCTGCAAAATATCAAGCGTATATTTTCTTTGTTACATGTAAATACCAGCTTTGGAATGAGAAAATTCAATCCCTAGAAAATATTTTAAGTCTCCAAGATTTTTAATGCAAGATTTTTAACACGCTGAATTCCTGTCAAATCATTTCCTGCCAAAAGAATATTGTCCACATAAATCATTTCCTGCATATTTAATCAGAAAATGTTGAAAACCATGTCCGGGATGCCTGTTTGAGACCATAAAGGGATTTGTTGAGTCAACATACAATGTTCTTACCTGTCGATGATGCTCGGGTGGCAAGTTCATGTAAATAATTTCGTGCAATTTGCCATGTAAGAAGGTATTTTGCACATCTAGTTGGTGAATAAACCAATTTCTGGTTGTTGCAATGGTGAGGAAACACCTCAAATTTGTTAATTTCGCTGTTGGTGAAAAAGTTTCACAATAGTCGACACCTTCAATCTGAGTGTACCCTTTTGCAACAAGGCGTGTCTTATATTTGTCGACGCTGCCATCTGAGTTGTACTTTATTTTACAGACCCATTTGCATCTGATGGGTTTCTGGTCGGCGGGTAACGGAGGTACACATTTGATTTAGCTGCAAGGCGGAAAACTCTTCGTTCATTGCTTTTTGTCAACTTGGATCAAGGATAGTTTGAGCATAAGTGTGAGGTTCTTTGGTGGTTGTGATGTTAGCAAGATATGCACTATGTGTAGAAGAAAATCGTGAATTAGAAAGAAAATGAGGCACAGGATACCTGGTTCCATTCGGCTGGTCTTGGACAGTGCTTGAATGATTGGCTAGGGATCCCGTTACGTAGTCTTGAAGCCAGGAAGGTGGGGTTGATGTGCGATTGGATCTTCGAACAGAAAGGTCGGTTGGAGAAGGTTCAATAATGGGTGTTAGACTTCCTGGCGTGGGAGGAGAAGATTGGTCTGCTGGAGGTTCAGGAGCATTGTGATGAATAGGAGAAGAATGTTGATTGAGTGAATGTTGGACAGGAGAGGGTAAGTCAATGGCAATAGCGGACAAAATACCTTGTAATGGAGGAAAGGATTGCGGCTAGGACTGTTGGCAGAAGGGGAAAACACTTTCATGAAAGATGACATCCTGACTTGTAAAAAAAGTGTTTGCATCTATATCAAATAACTTGTATCCTTTTTTATTGAGAGGATAACTAATGAAGATGCATTATCGAGCGCGCGAATCAAATTTTTGCTAACAGTACGTAACAAAGTCAACCAAAAGTTTCTAAGCGAGAAAGTGAAGGTGGGCGATTATATATCATCTTTTGAACAGATAGTAACTATTTATACCGGAACGAATGGTTATCTTGATTCATTAGAAATTGGACAGGTAAGGAAATTTCTTGTTGAGTTACGTGCTTACTTAAAGACGAATAAACCTCAATTCAAAGAAATCATATCTTCTACTAATACATTGACTGGGGAAGCAGAAGCCCTTTTAAAGGACGCTATTAAGGAACAGATGGAACTCTTTTTATTCCAGGAACAAGGTGTTTTATTTTTTAGTAGGTGATGGCAAGCGATTAATGATATATGTGGTGGTTAAAACACATTCCCCCAAATTCTAATGGTAAATGAGACTGAAATATGAGAGTTCGTGTTGTGTTTAAAATGTGTTTATGTTTGTGTTATGCTACTCCATTTTGTTGAGGAGTGTAGACGCAAGTGCGTTGACATTCAATACTTTTTTGAGAAAAAAATTACGCAGTGAAATAAATTCCAATTCGTTGTCAACGCGGATGGTTTTAATAGATGTCTGAAATTGATTTTGTGCAAAAGTAATGAATGATTCTAAGAGATGTTGCGTTTATAGTCATCGACTATAGTGAGAAAAAAAACGTTTTCCAAAATGAGTCGGGGTTTTATGAGGACACATAGTGCAATAAATTAAATGGAGAATGAGATTTTATTGTTCAAAAATGTAGCCTTGTTGGTTTATCTTTGGGACAAATACTACCATTATTAGGAATGAGAATGAGATTTGTACTAATATGTAGTAATGAAGATGCAAGTAAGGGTCGGTCGAAATTTGATATGCGTGAGCTTGGTTTGGAAGAAGGGACATGTAGTATAAACGTGTTGTTTGTCATTGAATTTTAATTGTGCCCATAGATGAGATGACCGCAATTAAGTCTGTGGACAAATTTACATTTGGAATAAATAATGATGAAGTGTGTGAAAAATTGTAAATCAAGGTGTAATGTGATTGGTTGTTCCACTATTCAAAATTCATAATTCGTAAATTTTTGTAGTTAAATTTTTAAAACTAAAAATATATACCACTGACAATTTTAGCATAACTTTTTATTTAGATAAAATCATCCATGTATGTGACGACTTCAGAACAATGAGTCGTGCTTAGAAATTATAAATCTATCATTCTCATAATATACCCAAAAAAATTGTAACATTTACGTAAATTATTTTTTTGAAAGATTGTTGTGTGTGATTAAGGGGTCGGACCATATTATCGGATAAAAAAATATTTGTAATGATAATGAAATGAAAACAACCGGGTTTAATAGACGTTTTAATGAAACGGTTAGCATTAATTTTTTTTTTTTATCTCAGGGATTATTTTATACAATAATTTTTTCTGCATTCTAATTTTCTCTTCTGTTTGAACGTTAACTCAGGGATTAGTTTAAACAATATTAATTTAAATGATATACACTTCAGGTGGCGTGATAAATTTAATTGGAAAAAGAAACACGCGATCCACGTTGTGACTATGATAGCCTTTTGAAGTTTGGTAGATTGAAGAAAACATAAAAAAAGATTAAAAGTAAGTAATCAAACTTATACATAAAAAAAAAAAACTCATTGAATAAATCAGTGAATATTGACACAGAAAACATGTTAATTTATTTCTTTTACTATATTGCATAGAAAAGATAATCAAATCTGAATTTATGGCATTGGTTAAATTTCGTCCTATTTTAAAGGAAATTTTTTAATTTGACTGCAATTAATTCCAGTTCTTGTAAATTTCAAAAGCGGGTTGGGAATGTAAACCTTGTCCCCCGCTACCATGTCCATTATTAATTATGTTATTTATTAATTTTTATATATTATTTAAAAAATATCATTAATAATTTGAGACATAACTCATTTAAACGTATATATATAAGCATATAAACTCTTAAAAGAATGTGGAAAGGTTATGTGGGGTTTATTTTGCACACTTATCTCTTTCAAATTTGTTTCACAAAGAGTCAGGTCTTTTTGAATGAATTTCTTCACAAACACTCTTAAAAAAAATTATATAAATTAAATTATATACAGTTTTACAAAATTAAATAACATATATCAGAAAAAAAAATAACAAAAATCTGGTAATATTGAAAAAAATATATATTAATATATAAATTAACATTTCACAAGTGAAACCATATTAACAAAATAATTATACAATGAACTCCTTGTAACACTTCCAATTTCAATGGAGATGGATCATTAAATATCTACATAATCAAATATTGAAGATGAAATTGACATTTAACACATTTAAGATATTTAACATATTTGAGTTAAGTGTATATCACCTCCTTCCACGAATCTTTAATGTTAACAGATATAATTTTATCCATATGTCTTATCAAATAATACATGCATTCATAGCTTCCCAGTAGATGTGAGAACTACAAGTTAAATACAAATAAAATAATATAATAATTTATACATTGCAATTTAATACTAATAAGACAAATGACTTACATATAGTGCAATGTATTGTAGCTTCTTTCTGGCAATGTGGAAGTCCTTGCAACCTTAAATGAACTTCCATAGCTTTATAAATAGTTACATACATTATAATTTTATTAATTATAAAATCATATAACATAAAAAACAAAATAATTTAAAACTTACGCATCTAGTATATTTCTAATTGTCAAACTATTAATTTTCTTGTGCTTCAACTTCACACATATGTACATTTGGTATGTCTACTAATTCACCATATCATATCCACTTTGTATAACTTTTTAGGAAACCATCACAAAGAACATGCTCTCGAATAACTTCAGTTGGTAGTCTTCGCTCATTCAAACAATTCACACAGGCAATAAAATCTTCCATTATTATTCAGAGCATTCACCTTTGCAAATTCAAGAAATTGTTGTACTCTATTCTCATATTCATTTGTTGTGAATTTGTAATTGATCCAACTTCGATCCATTATTATGTTCTCTGACATAATACAACATATAAATATATATTTTAACTTTATGGGTACTAGTGTATTTACGGATCATGTTGGATTGTCTTTGAGAATATCATTATGCAATGTTGCCAAATTTTAAATAGCATACGAATTATAAATATAATAAAATAAATATTTTCCATACCTTAGATAGCGTAGGTTAAAGAGTCAAAGACAACAACGTTTGGGGAGAGGCAAAACAAGAAAGCTAGTGCATTCAAGGAATGAAAAAAAAAACATAAAAAAGTAAGAATATATAAATATATTTTATTATAAAATAATAATTTACATCTTACAAACATTATTTTTTTTTAATACAAACATCTTACTCTTTAAATTTTTTGTTGGCAAGTTATGTAACACTCATTTTTACCTAATTGTTCTCGATGCTCAAGGTTAAGAAACTCTTAATTAAAAATGATGAATCGGCCTAAAGAACCTATGTATAATATGAATCAGAAACACACATTACAAATGTTATAATCCTAAATTTTTTAGGAATTTGTATACATTTTAGATGTCATTAAATTAAATCGCTAATACAAAATAAATATTAGTCATAAATAAGTGACATGATTAGATAATTACAGCCATAAAATATTATTAAGATAAGATTTGACAAGAGACAAGAATAACTAAATAGGATAATTGAATAAGAAGTTGACATTAAATAAAAATAACAAATTAAATAATTGTATTAACACTTATCATGATTAAAATTGGTAGTACAGTGTGTATATATATTAATATAATATTTAAATATTAGACTTTCAAGTTATTTATATACATATAGTATAATATTTAAAAATTATATTGTAATTGACTACAAATTTATGTTAATTTTTTTCTGAGAGACACTGATTAAATAAAAGGTTACTTAGTGTCTTCTCTCATTGTTTTTTTCTCACTACGAAACCAATAATATTATAACTTTATATACTAAATTTATCGATCATTATAAATTTTTAGATATAATGTTATTATATTTATTTTTAAATTTATCATATTAGAAAATTAAATTAATTTTTTAAATATTTTTTAAATAAATATAGTAGTCAATTTGAGTGTTATAAAAAATGTAAACAATTTATATATAGATAATGTAAAAACATTTTACTCGGTTGTTGTTAGGTACAAACTTAAATTATTTTGGAAAATTTAAATGTCACCAACTAATAAAAATATTTAGTACTATATTTATTTATCATAATCTTTGTTAGAATTCAATCTTCACAAATCATATTTTAACCTTCTTTTCTAGCATAACAAATTTTATTATTGCTAATAAAGAGGAAATTGAATTCTATAATAATATGTGTTATTTTATATAAATAAAAGATAGTATGTTTTATGAGAAATTTTGATTGACAAGTGTGCTACTTGGTAAAAACAAAATCATGTGTGGTGGACAATTGGATAATTAAATAAGAAATATGTTTTTCTTATTTAGATAAACTCATTTAAATTTTGGAAAATTTTCAAAATCTCATTATTTAGGTTATTACTACTAGTACATTAATAATAATTTGTAAAAATCTTATTTTATCTAAAAAAAAATTGGAATAGACAAAAGAAAAAGTGAAAAAGTGAAAAAACAAATATGTGAATCTTTCTCCATGTGCACAAATTGAAACAAATTCATCTATGCGCATCCATGCCTACTGCACCTTTCGCGCTCTCCCATTCTCATCTCTGCACACCCGTGTCACATGCCCTTACACTCTCCTCTCCCAGCACTGTCCCATCCACTTCTTCCCCTACACCTATTGTTCCATTTTCCTTTCCCCCACCTTCAAATTTATTACATACTAAGAGTTTTTACTAGAGTAATATTTTTCAACAAAAGATACCTGTTGAACGCAATGGAAGACACAAAAAGAAGAAATGGAAAGAGATTTGCAGTGAAGAAATGAAAAGATACATATTGAGCACAACGGAAGGCACAAACAAAAAAGTTTTGACAAATTTCAGAGAGACCACACAAACTCGCGAATTTCAGAGAGATGCGCTGACTTTCAATGTCTCTCTAACGCTTTAGGAATCTATTTGAGACATTCACTAACAAAGCACATATGAGAAAATAGGGTGAAATTGAAATTAGGAAAAGAGAGAGATTGTAGAACTGAACTTAGGCAGAGAGAATAGGAAGACGTGAGCAAAAAAACGTGAGCAAAAAACATGAGCAAGAATATTTGCGGAGACAATGTTGGAGGAATAGAAACATGAGCTAGTAAGAGAATAAAATTATAAAAAGTTTACTATGACATGTGTCATTTTAAAAGATATAAAATATGTTTATTATAATGGTTCCTTTGATAAATGATGTAATAAATTCTCTTATAATTACCATTGTTTCACCGCTTTACTTATTATGATTTTTTTTTATTAGTGGTTCATCAGTAAAGAGGAGAAGATTGTCAAGAAAACATTTTTTTCAATCGTAAATGTCTGGCAAATGTAACTCAAACTCATAACTAGACAACCCAAATGTTTGGTCTTGACTACTTAAAAGTTCATCATCAAGCCAATCTAGAACTTCCCCACCCAAAAGCTTATTAAAGTTTCACATCCATAAAAGATAAGATTGAAAGACTCTAATATGAACAAATTACCAAAATTAGCCAAAAACCTTGAATGTTAAAGAAAGACTTTTAATGGACCCATATCTCAGGCTCTTATACCAATTGTTTGATCAAACATTTATGGCAACAAATTATAATTTATCATGAGAACACAACATTTTCTATTTAAAAACATGTAATACAAGTTCAAATTCCAATGTAGTGATTGTTGAGGGAAGATTGTTGTTGGTTTCATTAATAGTCCAATGACAGAGATAAGTGAATCAAGTCACAATCAAATCATGATTACACCTAACAATCTACAATCAAATTAAGTAGAAAAAATTATACTCTACCGATCTACTAGTGATAAGTGCTCGATTTAATAAATTTTTCATCAAAGATCGTGATGAAATCAATACACATGTATATTTTAATAATTAAATTTTTATATTACTAATTACACATAATGTGCAAGACCATAACCCTTCTAAATTATTTTCCTATTTATTTTTATCTCTCTTAATTTTTGTTGTCTTCTCTCTAAATTATTTCCTTCAAGCCTATTTTTTCATAACTTGATTACACCTTGAAGAGCTAATAATCATTACCAATCAATAAAACTTTTTAAAAAAATTGTGTATATTTTGAAGATTTATTTATTTTTTCTTCCAAATCAACATTACAAGCCATGTTCCAACTTTGTCATATATTTTTAAGTACAGAATCGTGTAATACAAGCACATCTTCTACTCAAAAACAACAAAGTTTACATCATTTAGTCATTCAAAAGTAATAATAGTTATTTTTCTTGGCAATTCATCCCACCGCAAGTTCAGTTTGAATGAACTGCATTGTAAGAGTCAAGTCTTAAATTTTGATCCATTGCAAAATTTATTTATTTTTTAAATATTAATTCGGATCAAATTCGTGGTAATAAGATGTTTTAATCTCAAATTCGTTAAGATAACATTGTTAGAATCAATCACTACATTTGAGGATTTTATTCTTAAAAAAGTCTCATTGAACTAAGGAATGGATGCGTATTTAAATTGTCATTGACCTCGATTCTTAAGCGATATGAGACTAGATTAATCGTACTGAAACAATTATATACAAATTCAATTATTCTTTAAAACACATTGATATAAAGGTTAGAGATACATATATTTACTTTTCTAGCTTGATAATTAAATTATAATTTATGAAATTAATTTTGATTATATAGTTAAAGCTAGGTATTTTGACAAAAATCCACAAACCACCCGTGTAATCTATATGCGCGGGGTTTGATTCTTTTAGTAAGATTTTAATGTATATATTTTATACTTGTTCCACTCAAACCACATTAAATGAGTTTCTTTCATACTTATCTACAACCTGCATCATCAAGCACAATCCAACTTAAAGTTTAATATTTTTTTTTTTAATATTGATTGAGTATTATTTAATGATGTAAATTGTTGCAATACAAATTAAAGTTTCTTATAAAATACAATTATATGGAAAAAAATTATAATGCAGGTGCAAGTTTAAACATATGACTGGTTGCCTGATGTATTTTGGGTCTTTTTTTGTATGGACAATATTTATGCTTGTTGGTCTGATGATTACTGGTAGATACTAGACTTTGTATGTATAAGGATTGATCCACTCCTGAAATGATTCGCATTTATATATTTTTGTTATTGTTGATAAAAAAAAGTTTAAACATATGAGTTGGTTTGCATATAACATATAGAGATAATAACCAAATCTTAATTATGTGTTTGGATGGAGTTGAAGAAAGGAAAATTAGAAGGGAATGAGAAAAGAAAATGGGTAATAAAATATTAAAAACATGATAATTTATTTTTATTTATATTTTTAAAAATTATTTTTTCATATTATTTTTTTATTACATCAATCAAAACGACAAGATTCTATTTCTATTGAATTCACTAACTTTCTTTAATTCAAACGTTTACTTCTCACTCTTTTTTTTTTCTTTTCACTCTCAATCTCAATAAAAAAAAACCTAAAACACTGTTTGGGGTGATCTAGGATTTATGATTTAGAATTAAAAAGAATTACAAACTAAACTTAGTTTTAATTAGTGTGTGGTTTGTGTTGTTAATGCAAATATAATTTTTGTGAAGATGTGCATACGTATTGAAATGGGAAGGGTGAGGGAGAAAGGTGAGTGCGACAGAACCATTTTGTTGGTAAAGAAAATTTTAGCTACCATTTTTCTCATCCCATACAATTCCAAATTATAATTGCCTCACACATCGTCCCAATCACTATCACATAGAAATAGGATTCGCATAAAAGAGTCCCATGTGTTTCTCTTTCCTCTCCTACCCTTCTCTCATTCTTATTCACCTATATAATATAATTCTAATTTTTCAATACAAACTGCATTCCATTAGCTTTGCTAATCCATTCAAATTAAATCCCACTTTTCAATTTCAATCTTAAAGATATAATTACAATATGGTAGATCATATTAATATCTCACCTAATTCATTAAAAGATACGCGTTATAGGATAAAATCTGAATCTTAAAATATGTAATTAAGTTATCTATAATCATATTATCCACCTCAAATATAACTATTTCAGAAAATAATACATGTGATACATACAATAAAAATATTAAAACCAAGCAAACATTAAATGGATTTCAGAAGATTTCCTCTTTAAACTTTGGTCGGAAAATTATTAGAAAAAAATAAGATTAAATGTGGTTTTTTGTTGCGAAATTAATTTTTGTTTTTAATCTAAACTATTGAAATAAATATATATCAAACATATTTTTAACAAGAAGTAAGATGTGAAAATATTTTATAGTAATTTATTATTAATATTAATATAAATATTATAATCTTATAATTTTGTTTGTTCTAAAATCTGTTTGTTAAAAAAACACTAATAAAAACCAATTTTAATAGTTTCAAGTACTTCTAAAATTTAAATTAGAAGAAATCAATTTCATGTTCTTAGAAAAAAGCAGTCTCATGAGAACTTTGTTGTTGTAACTTAGAGTATGGTGGGTGTTTGGTTGAGTTTGAAATGGAATAAAAAAGTTTTTCAACGTTCAACCATGAGAGTCAAAGACCTAAACCTCATAAGGTGGTAATCTTGAATTCAAGAACCTTCAATTCTTAGCTCGTCAATTATGAATCACTCATTCAATCAAAGTTTGCTTGGATTTGTTGTCAGCTTCACAAAACCAAAATTATAATACCAATTCTTCAAATGAATGGTCAACTGTGCCGTGTAATCATATAACAAAATGGATAAAAAAAAAAAGTGTTGTTAAAAGACAACAAAAATTGAGTTGGAATATGAATGTTTTGCAGCCACTTTAATTATACTTCTTGTTTTGTTTCAGGTCAGATTAAAATAATTGTTATAAATTCTTTAAATCATATTTTTATGATGTTCTCTTATTTTATTCGCCCTAATATAATAATAATATTGAACCTCATAATACCATGTCGTGTCACTTTCCTTTTCCTTTTTATTTTCTTTTTCCTTTCTTTTCTTTCTTCACTTCTCTTCTTACTTTCTTCTTTTGCAAAGTTTTCCATCTCTATCCTTTTTCTCCCTCTTTTAAAATTTACTTCCAATATTCTCTTATGAAATCAAATAGTCATTTCATTTTCCTTTTTTACATTATTTTTTTATTATAACTTGTCAGTTGATCAAATTATTGTTGTAGACTAACTAAAAAGCCAATCGAGTATAACAATAATACTTTAAGCATTAAACTAAAAAAGTTCAAATATGAAATCAAAATATATTGTGCTCTTTACCTGTCTAATTATAAACTAATGTGTGATAAATATATTGACTTTATGACAATTATTTTAATAATCATATAAAAAGTAATTTTTAATAAATTTATAGTATACTTTTTTTCATTGGTAGTATATATCTATTGAATCCTTATATATTAAAAGCAAACCCAATGTTTTAGTATACCGTAGGACAACGTCAACACGTAGTAGCTTTACATGACATATTACGATAGGATAATTAACTAATATTAATTAATAATGACTTTATAAGTTGCACGGAGTGAACTTTCTATTTATTCATTAAAATGATGAACAATTTAGTCAACCCTTGAGAAATAAAGCTATGGTTTATTTTATTTTTTGGAAGAAGTAAGATTAGTGTTCATTATATTTTAATGTATAATCTTGTATACAAATGTCCAAAATTACAATTCAAAAGTTTCATGTTTAAGTGGCAAATGATTTTATTTTTTTCATAATAAAACATAATTTATTCTTATTAATGGTCAAAATAGACCTTTCAAATAATACCTTTAAGTCAAACAACAATTCTTGTAGACACTTTACACTAAAACTAAGATGTCTCAATGGTATGAATATATCAAATATAAAATATTTTCAAGTTAATAAAATAAATTATTTAATTTAGCAATTTTGGATTTTAAATTTATAAATAAAAAGATGAAGAAAAACTAGTTAATCTACATTTGTAAAACTACTAATAAAAAAAGCACTCTTAAATCTATCGTTAGCTATTGAATATGGCTTCCTATAAAAATCTATCAATCTCGGCCTACAAACATCTTTTTTTATTGAATATTTGCCATAAAAACGTTCATCTATCTAAAAATAATAAAATAATTTTTTTAAATAATCATAAGATACTTTTAAATGAAAAGTGTTTATAAAAATATTCTCTAGTAGTGTGCAATGCGGCATCAACATAATCTAGTATTACTTATAATAGTATTAAAGTAGCATTTAGTATAACTTTAAGCGACTAAGGTAGCATATAAACTTGAATTAAGTACTTTGAATTTAAAACTAAAGTCATTTATTAATTTCATAATTGTCTAACTATAAAAATAAAATAAACTAATTGTCGAAGGACTAATCCTTAAAATCTAAGATAGTTCTGATTTTAGTCTCTTGAATTTAAATATCAAAAATATTTTTTAAAAACACTCTTTTAAATTTAGAGTTTATAAACTTAGAGATTATAGTTTATTGAATTTAAAGAATCAAAACGATCTTCTTTTTAATTCGAGAAGTTCTAAAATAATATTTAATAATTGTCTAAATTTAAAATTTAAATTATATAAATATCTAATACCACCCCAAGGGAATAAAAAACAACTATCCTACATTAATTTCAAAATCGCATAAGAATCTAAACACACCCCACTTTAATAATAATTTTAATAATATTTTTCTCAAAATTTATTAAAAAATATTACTTCTAGTACAAAAAAAAAACCTTTTACTTTTATAACCCAAAATCTTATTTAGATCCATAATTTTAAAGTTTACGTCATGTCAAATGTTAAATGCAAAAATCAACCTTAAAAAGTACAAACAAGTTCTATAATGAAAGGACCTTGTGTAAAAGACTTTAAAGCCTGTCTTTTTATGAGTACCAAAATAAACTGAAACAATGAATTTCCGTAATACATAAGAAAACAGTGTTATAGTTAGGCGAAGTCCACTCTCCAAAAGAGAAATATATAGAAACAAAAAGTAGCGGAAAATTGGGAACATGTTTGGGCAATATTATGAAAGCAAATGACTGGGAGAATGAGTAAGGTGGCTTCCACCAACACCAACCACTAGCTAGCAAGAGAAACGTAACACTAGCAACCAATACTAGTGTTTGCAACATACTTCTTCTCACATATCTTTCATTATTGGCTAAAAATTAATGAGGTAGAGGTGCTGGTATAGGTGATGTGATGGTTGGTGCATGCAACATAAAAAACAAACACAACCTAACTACAACAAAGGCTTTCTAAGATGTTTCTTTTAGTAAATTCCACATGTTAGAAAAATCCAACTATAAAATTTTCTCCTTGCAAGATCAATCCATCATAAATTAAGCCTTGGAGATCCTCAAAACGCCATCGAACTCTACATCTAAACACATAATTCACGACCCCAACAAGAAACAAAGATACCATACTGCAAGTCTCATCAAGGACAACAGTATCAACAAAAGGCCACAGGTACCTTAGAATATATCTGTTTCTATGTATGTATATATGTAAAATATATCTCCGAGCAACAGCAACCCCAGAAATATGCAAAAGAACGATTCAGTGAATGGAGGATCGAGGAGCACGAGGGCGGACAGGTGTCTTTGATGGACTTACCCTGCTCAACATAGAATGTTTGAAGAAACATTAAAAAGGTTGCCATAGGTTTTCAGGATAGGACAGCTGAAATCAAAGGAAAATCTGTCTATCTAACCTTATAGGCAGTGAACCCAAAATCACACCACTACAGCTCAGAGCAGCAATTGCACTCTCAGCCTGCAAGAATGAGGAAAAAAGAGCAAGTATTAGCCCAAACATACTTGGAGACAAACGTTAATACTTGCCTTTAGCACAAGATATAATTCTTGGAAGTAGAACATTTTATCAATTTCATTATTTCACGGATACAAAGAACACTAAATATCTAAACCCGTCCTATAACATTTTACTGGGACCACACCAGTGAAGAACAACTTTACAGATGCATCTTACAGAAAGAGAGAAATCGAATCTGACAAAGCAGGATGAAACAGAGTTACAAACACTACAAAGGCAAAAGATGTAGCATCTTATTGTGTAAGAGCTTTTCTGCATTCAACAAAATAATCAGGGGAAAAAGGAACAAAACAACTTTGAAAATTGCAAAAAGATGTCGAAATAGAAGTGGAAGATGGATGAAAAGAACAACTATATCAGACAAACATATCCAAAAAATTAAGCAAGCAACTCTGGTTACTAAGAGTAAACAGTAGAAAGTTCGAGAATGGCTCCATCAAATTGAAGACCAGGTTTAATTGGATTCATGGGGGTTCAGAACAAGTCATTTCGCAAGTCTAAAATGAAAAATATCTATACAACCTGAAATTCATAATATTTAGAATTTATCAATTTTAAATTATTAAATTCAAACAAGTCAAACTCAATAGATCCACCAATTCAAAACTGAGCCACCAGCATGTGATTCACGAAAAACAACCTGTACCTTGTTGAGCAAGCCCAGGTACCATTGCCCTTTCATGGCTCAAAGTGAGCCCCACCATAATGATAATAACAAATGGATATGCATCTCTTAACAACTAGACCACGAAAGCATCATAGTGGAGCATAGCATGCAAAGTGTAATGTGCTGTAACTAAGCATAAGTTTGGACTTATAATCTTGAAATACTTAGGTACACGATCAATGACCATCATCTGCCTCTTCTATCCTTCCCAAAACCCATCATCAACTGCCCCTTTTGTTCCATCTGATAACATACCTTAAAACACCAGCTATATTCAATGCACACCACATTATTGAAGTGGAATTTCCACCCAGTGCTGCAGCACATGGCAAGTAATTATTGAGGCAAGAAACTAATGAACTTTGTCAGTCCCGTATTATAGTAATCCTAACACTCCATGGATGAAAAAAAGTAGCGCAGCCTTCCTCTAATATAATGGGGAGCCACCTAAAGCCTTATGACAATATTATTGTCCAAAAAATTGGAGCGTAAACAAGGCACACTAGTCAGTCTGAGATTCAATCAACCATTTCTATTTATTTGGAAAAAAAAATCACTATTGCAACCTATTTCACCACACTAATTGTTTCAAAAACTATTTCATGGATTTGGATGATTCCTAATACAGTTTTTTTTTTTCCTTTTAAAAAATATAAACAAGGAAAACAAACAAATTCTATTGGAAAAGGGCAAGGCTTAAAGGATAGCAGAAACGAAATGTTGCATAAAACAAAGTAACATTAAAAGAGAGCTGCCAACATCCTCCAACTTGAAGTATGCAACCTATACTGTTTTCTGTAGACAAAAGCCAAGTCCTTTAGGTGTTATATGAATTGCATTGTGAATATTGTTGTAATCTAATATTTAGTTCACCATAAAAAAAAAAATTAATTAGTCTTCCGACTCTTCTCTCTCCTTTTCTATGTGTGGGCATCACAGTGTAGCTTGACTTCAAACCAAAGTTGTCAACATTAAGATCCTATCTAGAATCAGGAGAGAACACCTAAAATGTGATTATAACACAGATCATAAGATCCTACCTATTATGCACATTTATGGTGAAAAATATATATGCATATAAGATAACAGATAAGAAAAATAATCTTAAAACTCATTAGTTAGTTACTAACGTTTAATTACATTTCAATTAACAATACACAAGTCAGTTGAAACCCACAAGTGAAGTTAAAATTATAGCTCTAAATATAAAGGAAAGTTTATTTATCTATAGCCTTATACATTACAAAATAACATAACTTTACTATTCTTAAGAAAATTACATGTTTTCTACAACTCCTACAGTTAACTATAAGCCACAGCCAGTATAGCATTGTTTGACACAATCAGCAAGCAATCAGAAACTACTTAAAAGGGGAGATATTATTTGGAAAAATGAAGAAGAAAAAACTAGTATGGGCAACACCCAGCAGTCTACGACAACCAAGTTTGAACTTTGAAGGAGATAATTGGTAAACTGTACTGTGATACACAAACACATTCCAACCACCGTATTGCCATCAGCCACCATCCCATCATCAACAAGAACAAATCAACCACAGACCAATCACAGAACACATTGAGAGATGACATCAAACAAGAAATTGGTGTTCAGATGGATATAGTTTTTTCTCTCTCCAAATTGGTTTTGGTCCACCACCAAAATGGCAGCTCGCTACAACATTAAATGTGTTTGGTTTTATGTCCATGAAAAACCAGAATACATCACCATCTAATTTAAGGTAGAAGCAGCTTTATATAGCTTCTGAGATCTGCATCATTTATGTGCACATATAGGCTGCAGATGCCAAATTAAGCACTTGATAAGATTGGCAAGTTCACCGCTTCTACAATCTTGCTTTGCAATCTAACCCCAATCTCACCAATGCAAATCAGTGAGTGTCATCAAGGCAGCTGGTCCTACCACAAAAACCATGTTTGGAGTAAAATCACGAACTGGAAAACCTTGTTAGGAATACAGAACCAACCCAAGACATCAATCCTCTTTTATGCAAAAAAGAGAAATATGACCACTATGATCACTTGGAATTAGTGGAAATTGAGTGAGAAGACTAAGAGGAGACCAAATCTCCATCAAATATGTTGATGAGAGACATACTTACGGAACTGTGATAGTTTCTACAATAGCTGTAATATGTGGATGAAGAGGAGGTAAATGAAAAGCAAGATGAAGTCACTTCAAAATTTTATCTACGGTTTTTGTTTTTACAAACAATACAGACATGTGAAATTAAAAGAGAGACTTCTTGGTTTTACTTTCTCGTTTTACACTAGTAAATGGTAATGTTTTACTAAATTACCCAGCACTTAAAAAGAATGTTTGGGTGATTCTACAAAAAGTAAAGATATAGCTTACTGGCACTCTACTAAACAAAGTAGAAAGATCTTCACAACTGCCTTTACACATATTTCTCTTGATTCTTTTCTTCAAAAAGATTGTTTTGGAGCTATTTCAGCAGGCCATGTGCAGCTACTATAACTTTGAAAATAAGAATCACAACTATTGACAGAAGTGTAGCCACAGGCAGTGCAAATATAATGGATTCCTTTTGGGGGAGGAGACAAGAATAGGAGAATAGCACTCCAATAGATAATACACAAAATAGCTAAGTAAAGCAGAGTTCACTCAAGAAAACAAGACATTTGAAAAGTTAGCAAGCAATTACCAGTGCAAACTCAACAAATGCAATTCGAGTTGAATGATGGTAATCCCCAAGAAGCCTCAAGCGTTGAACCTAGATGAATAAATCAAAATATTACAAAATATTTTACAACATACTCATCAACCAACAACAAACGGTATTCAACCCAAACGAATACACCAAAATAATGGAAAATTTCTCATGTAGCGCTTACAGTCAACCATAAAAAAAAAATTACTATAATCCTAGTTCCATTAAAAGCTACAAACCTCTCCACAAATAGATTCAAAGAAGTGTTTGACATCTGCTTGAGTAAGCTGCAGGAACAACAATTTTTTTAAGGAATAGTGAGATTCAAGTGCAGCAAAAGACATGAGAGACGAAGTAGTTCCTTCAAGTCAGATTCTACAAATATCTCAAATCCTAAAAGTACCTTCTTGTCAATATTTGTGCAATAAATTGTTCTTGAGCACATTTCCCTTTCATCTTCAGACTGAGAAATACAGCACCATTAGAAAGGTAACAAGCAATGTTACTTCACAATGGTCAATCATCTTCTAATATGTGTAATAGGCATCATGAACAGAAAATATTACCCTAGGCAAAAATGTTGGATTCACAGGTGCGATGGCAGTTTTTGAAGGCAGCACTCTCAGCGGGTAATATCCAAGCATGGTACCAGACAAGCTCAAGGCAGCCCTTGCTCCCTCTATGCACATAACAACGTTACACAGTGAAACATCAATAACAATCACAGCTTACGAGCAACATACATTTGGCAACAATTTTACCTTCATCAGTAAACTCAATGAAGGCAAAACGAAGAATAGAATTAGGATCTCCACATACACGGCAATCAACAACCTGTAACTAGGAACATAGTATCAATTTAGTAATATAATCCACAATAATTAAGAAGAAAAATTGTAACAAATGATACCTGGCCACAGTTGAGAAAGAGAGCAGCCAGCTGCTCTTCAGTAACCTAGATACCAACAAAAACACAATCATTTGCGTGTATTCCAACAGAGAAAAACAATCAATTGCACAAATACATGTCACAAACATTGCAAGCTAGTTGAAACAAGAGAATCCACAACGGAACTAGACAACAATCATTAGCATGAATACACGTGGCAAACATTGCAAGCAATCCACAACACCTCCAAACATGACCGGTTCACACGAATACACCTTGCAAACATTGCAAGCTAGCTGAAACAAGAGAATTCACAAAACAGCTAAACAATAGTAATTGGCACTAACACTAATACACGTTGCAAACTAGCTGAAACAAGACAATCCACAAAAAAGCTAAACAATAATGATTGGCACTAATAGACGTGGCAAACATTGAAAGCTAACTGAAACAAGACAATCAACAACAGAGCTAAAATTTATACCAGTTGATCAATGTCAGACACATAAACGGTCCTCCGAATCATCTCTTCTCTTTTCTCCATATCCATTTTATGATTCACTCTTCGCTTCCCAGGAGTATAGCCATTCTTCCTCTGTAACACATACTATAGTATCAAAGAAAAAAAAGTAAAACATTCATGCTAGTGACCTAGTATTAGAAGGAAAAGAACATAATCTAATAGAAATAAAAAACAATTTACTCATACCCTTCTATTGTTAGTTTGTCCATTAGTACTGCCAAAGTTATTAGGCAGCATAAAATTGTTAGTGTAACCAAACCCAGCATTAGGTCCAGCTAAAAAGCCATGAGTATTGGTTAGTGATGGGGGCACAAACTCCTCAGCCATGGGGTTCAGCTTTGACAAAAGCTCTTCCAAATCCCTCATATCACGCTTGAAACTCTCACCCCCATTCTCCCCACTCATGACCCCATTCATTCCATACCCATCGTTGTTCACCCCATTTGCGTGCATCTGAGTATTGTAGCTGTAATTTCCGTTAGGAACTGTCATAGAACTCGGAACTCTCTCTGGATGCTGTTGATGGGTGAACACACCGTTGTTCAGATTCTGATCGCTTCTGGTCTTCGATTTCTCGACCTCACTCGAATCCGCAGACACTACACCGCTGTCCAAACTCTGACTCGAAGAACCGATTTTCGCCCCAACATTCTCAGCAACCGCCATAATCACTTAACTAGAGATGAAAGTCGTTGTCTTTTTCTCCGCTTTAAGGTATTTTCGTGAATCTGTATCAACCAGTAAAACCTTAAAAAAGGAAAAGACCCAGAATGAGAAAACCTTATTCCTAACGAAAACAAACCTGGGTTTTGTCTAAAAATTCTTCATTGACGTAAGATCAAACTGATCCTGGAGATTGAGACACAACAACAACAACAAAAACAACCTTAAAAACCCAGAAAAGAAACAGAGAGAAATTGGTGATAGAGGTTTATCTTACTGATGATTAATAATGTTATAGAGAGATGTAAGAAGGTATTATTCTTCGGATCGTCCGTTTTCACTGCACTGACTTTTTAGACCCTTGCAGCAGAGAAGAACGTCCCAACTTGATGTCTTGATGGTGATGATGAATGCATCAAAGAAAAAATTGAACAGCTTGACTCAATTTTTTTTTTGTTTTTTTTTTTTGTTCATTAATTTTCCACAACTGCCCATTCAGTCACACATGTCGCCACGCGTCTGATGCATCCACCAGGATGCTACTCATAAACCAAAGCCACGGATTTGTTATTCCATACATCAATTAATGACACACTTATCTTTCATGTCAGATGATGTTAATGCCATTAAACATAATTAGCTCTGGCTAATCATGTAATAACAATGTAAAACATAGAATAATCTTTTGATTTTTTTTAATGCAAAAGGGTATTGGTTTTTTAAGTTTGATTTTGACGTTTTTTTATATAATATACTGATATCAGCACTTAAAAAAATTAAAATTAAAATTAAATTTATTAAATAACAAAAAACTTATAATATACTATTGTGAACAAATATTTTTAATATTTTCATAACCTTAAGATATCTCTAGGTGAATTTGTTTCAAGAAATAAAGATAAGAAAAAAATTAAATCAGTCTTTTTTTATAAATTAAAATTAGTCTAGGAGCTAATTTTAAATAAATATATAATTTTTAGTTTTAATTTTTCGTTTTTTAAAATTAAATTGGATATGCTATTATATTTTAAAATGTTTTATTCAACAAAATTTAAAAATTATATGATAGAACTGTTTTAATTTATAAGAAAACTTTTTTAACAAAAATTTATTAACAATGATACCATATGAATTATTCATAACTATACTTAATACTCGTATTATGCTATTTAATAATTCATAAGTATATTTAATACTCGTCTTATGCTATTTAATAGAGAGTGTTGATATTTTGATACATTAAACAGTAATTATACTTATTTAATAACTTAATAACTTAATAAATTAATATTTTAACTTTATTTATTTATTTTTAATTTAAAAGACAAATATATTATTGTAATGAATGTTTTTACTTTTTTGGTGTCAAAATATTATTTTTGTATTTCATTTGAAAATATCACGGTAAAAGATAGGAAGTTAAAAATAAAATATGTATAATCATTTTTAAATTAGTGATTCAAAAGGAATTCATTAAACTAGTTTTTTTTTTAATTAATTTTTTAATTCTACATACACTCTAACAAGTAAATTTTGCATCGATTCATTTGTCGGAAAAAAAAAACCACTCGAAAGGATTCTTCCATATGTCAACTATACAACTTTATTTTCGCATCTTTCAATGCATAAAGAAAAGGTTGATAAAAAAAATTACAGATAAAGAATTCAATTTTTTTCCTTATTTAATACGAAAGAATAAATAA
Source organism: Phaseolus vulgaris (assembly GCF_000499845.2). Taxonomy (NCBI): domain Eukaryota; kingdom Viridiplantae; phylum Streptophyta; class Magnoliopsida; order Fabales; family Fabaceae; genus Phaseolus; species Phaseolus vulgaris. Next base: position 9,058,280 of record NC_023751.2, on the reverse strand, counting down.
AGTTTGTAAAATATAAGATATCACTGGTTAATATTAAGGATGTACATTTTACCAACAAATGAGTAGCAGAACGTTTACGTGTAAAGTATATGTAATTGTGATAATCTTTTGTTTCAATTACTAATATATGTATTTCGGTATTCTCACTATAATTTCATATCAGTTTAAAAATTGTTAAAAATTGAGGTTAAAATAATTTAAATATATCTTTCTCTTTTAACTTATTAATTTGTTTTCTAAAAATAAAATAGTGACAAAGTTAAAAAATTTCAAAACAAACAATAAGTTATTCACAAATTTTAAATCGAAATAATATGATAAAATGAAATGAATAAATAAATAATATTTTTTTTGAGTAATTAATAACTTATTTATAAAGATTTTTAGAAGAAAAAATAAAACTAGTTTTTCCGTAAATTAAAATTAACTTATGTATAAGTTTAAAAAAATCAAATACATAAGATAATTTTTACAAATTAAGGTAATAATAACTTTTAGAAAAATTATTCCAATTTATTTCTTATTTTTTTATCATAAATTTTCTTAGAAAAAAAGTGTATTCAAGCAAACTTTATGTTATTTCTTATTCTAATTTTTTTTTTATTCTCAATTTAATGAATCAATAAATAATATTTAAACATTAAATTAAGAGGGGAAAAAATGAAAAAGTAAAGATTAACCCTTTTAAATACTGTGTGAGTGATATGTATATATAGTGTTAGAATCCGTTTACTTACATTAAATCCTAATCTTTAATTTTATTATATTTGATATTCTTTTACGTTTTTTATTTATTTTTTTCTTTCATTAATTGTTAATGATAAGGGTCCTTAATCTGAATTGATTTGAAGCATCATATAAAATTAATGTCGAAATTTGATGTAAATCTTTAGAATTAAGTGTGATATAAATGAACTTGAACTCTCTTTGTATATATAAAAGGTAGGCATAAATATGATCTAAATGAACTTTATATCATATTTGTATCAACTTTAACTCTCTTATTATGTTATTTTTAATGTGATTTATTCTATAAAACTTATTTATAAAATGATAATTATTTATTTTGATTAATATTTTTATATACAAACAAATATGAATGATCAATTTTCACTTCGTAAACCGAGAATAGAATGATATTGATAAAAATAATTGAATGATTGAACTAGCAAAGTAAAATACAACAAAGCACCCATGTTATATGACTAATAAACCCTAAACTTCAAAGAATTAATTTGAAAGATTCAAATAAAATAAAAGGATTTTTTAAAAGTTATAGATAGAGATGCTTGATAAACTTGAAAGTAAAGTAATTATTATAAAATAGATATGTGAATGGAAAAAAATTAAACAACTTTGGAATTTAGAGAAATTGAAGGGCATGAATATAAAAAAGAGGGCATAATTTTTTTAAAAACATCCAAAGTAAATATAGACAAATTATTAAAATGAATGGTTGAAGGCATGACTCATTGAACTGAACTAGTAATCATTTTTTAATGTGATTGCCATGTACATATAATGTTAAAAAGTTTAAATAAACTTTTTTAGTCATCTACAAATTACATAGAATTTATAAATGTAGCATTAATAATTGTTATACTATAAAACCACATGTTACATAGACTCACTGTATTAGCAGCAATTGTCTTGATTTGAATTTTGATAATAATGACCAATTTTTTCTAATTTTGGACAAAGTTTGGATTTCGTACACTAGAGGATACTATTAAAAAAATTACCTTTTCTTACAAATTCTCGAGATTGTGACACTTTAAAGAAAAACAAAACTGCTGTTGCTAGACATCTTGTGTGTAATAAACCTACTTTATAAAATTACAAAAATAACCTCCAAATTTCATCTATTCAAATATATTCAATTATCATTCATAATCAAAATTTGGTTAAAGAGAATTGAACTCGAAGACTGTCATTCTCTCTCCTCAGGAACACTGTTTCAAATTTGTTAGTTAAGAAAATTAATTCTGTGTAAGATTCTTACATCTTTTTTAGAAAATAAAGAAAAATAATTAATAAAATTTGAAATAAACAATAAAAAGTTTAGTATAATTTTTTTTAAATAATGAATTAAATAATATATATAGATAATAAATAGTTAAAATATATTAAATTTAATTAGTGTTATATAATTTAATTTATAACATAAATTGTTGTTATTATTATTGATTGATATAAAAATTTAATAAATTAGAAATATAACTTTTTTAAATTTAGAATACCATTTTCATATATTATTAATTATAATTTAATTAATCATTAAATCTTTTTATTTTATAATTTTTGTTATTAAAAGTTCGAAATCATTACTAGCGGTATGAAATAAACAGTATCGCTATAAAATTTACACTTAAGAAATAAAATTTATTTAAAATATAATTTTTTTTATATATTTAATGAAATATAATAAATTTAATTAATAATATATGAGAAAAAATTATTTAAAAATATATAAACACTACAACAAGAAAATTCACAATTACCTACTGCATCAATTCGTAAGTAATAAAAGAAATTTGTACGAACTTTTGTTAGTTGGTATTATTACCTATGATTATTATTATTATTAATCTTTTTATCATTATTATTAACATTTTGTAAGAGAGAAAATTGAACCAAGATCACGTGAGTACATACATAATCTTTAATTACTATACTAACAAAACTTTATAATTATATTATGATTATTATTATTAATAATAATAAAAATATTAATAATATTTTTAGTATTATGATTAAAAATATTAATATTATATTACTTACAAATATTACCTATTAATATTATAATAATTATTTTTATTCTTATTCTTATTATTAATATTACTAATAATCATAATGTTAGTAATAATAATAATAACAACGTAAATAATATTTGTAGATAATTTTATTTTATTTTATGTTACCTACAATTTTTTCGTATGTAATAGTCAGGTAGTTTGACTATAAAAATATCTAGGTAAAATTTGTATCTAATTTTAACATGCCGAGACAAAAAAATTTTACCTATGAATAAATCTATAGATAATATCCATAAGTAACAATTTCTCACATCAACCCGTCACAATTATATACAAATTTTACTTAAGATTTTTTTTTCCAAACTACTTCAATGTTATATACGAAAAAATTCATAGGTTACTCGATTGTTACTACTAATAATAATTCATAGATAAACTTCGTATGTATGTCCTAAATTACCTATGGATCAAATCCATGAGTAATTATCAGTAGGTAATAACACTTTTTTAGTGAAATAATATTAAATAATGTAATATTTAAATATAGATAGATTTGAATTTTTATATAAAAGTAATTGAAATTTTACTTATTTGAAAGTAAAAAGTATAGGGAAGGAAAGTAAATGAAATTGAAGAATAAAAAGTATAATTTAAATAAAAATATGCATGTTTACTCAAATGTGGATTTTCATATGTTATGTTTAAGTATTGTTTTATAAGTAAAAAACAATTTTATTAGTTGTTGTTATGTGTAAGTCTTTGGTTTTAACAAACAATTCAATGTTGTCATATAATTCTTCAATTGTATGATTGGATGAAAAACACAACTTTTTATTCAATGCTTGATCATTTGCATCACATTAACATAATTTTTTATTTGTATTGAGTCTTGGATGATTTTTTGGTTAACAACTCAAATCAACCATCCGTAGTTGATTTTTATCACTTGTGTACTGTCCATGTAGTATAATACTTTGGTGATCTACGACATAACTTATTGAAAGATCAATGTTGTTGGATAATCATAATTTTAGAGTTACAACAATATGTAGGTAATGTCGTAATCATTTCTACTTTCATAATAATAAATTGTTGGATAAGTCATTCGAAGTAAAATATTACTTTAGTGGAAGTGTTGAAGTTAGGGTTTGAGGAAGTTTTAAAGTTAAGATTTTTGAAAAGACTTGCATTAAGTTGGTTTAAAAGCATTATAATTTCTACCATAAATATTTGAAACTTGATGTATAATTCAATCATGGTATTCAAATGACATTGGGAGTTATCAGAATTCATTTGCCCTACATGGATATCAATTAGTATCTTGGTAGTATCATACTTAATTAGGTCGTCATAGATTGATGGTAGTACAATTTATTGAATATTGTGTGTTGTCACTCTCGATGTGAGGAGGGTGTGTTGGAAATCTCACATCGACTATAGATTAGAGTCTTTCATTGTATATAAGTGAGTGCAATCCTCAACCTCATGAGTTGGTTTTATGGGGTTGAGTTAGGCTTAAAGTTCACTTCGTAATATGGTATCAGAGAGATTGAGGATTGCACCCACTTATATACAATGAAAGGCTCTAATCTATAGTCGATGTGGGATTTCTAACAATCCTAAACAATTTACAAGAAGCACATTAAAAGTGGATATTTTTCACATTTTGTGTGATCTGACCATTTACAAAGATATCAAGATAAAAATTGAAATAACTCTCATTATTTATGATGAAAAATTGCTCTTATGAATATAAATATTGCAAACAGACAAGTTCTTTCCTTTATTTAGGGTGGAAGGTGAATTTGATGCAATGATTTTAATTTTGTAGATAATTTAATTTATATTTTAGAATTAATTTAGTAACATATAAATATGATGTGTAAGTCTCAATAATTCTAACACAAAAAAACTATGTATTTCAAATAGATGCAAATGGTAAGAAAAAAAAAAGGAGAAAATAAAGATAAAGATAGAGATATTTTCCTAGGCTTTAATACCAAAAGTTAGGTAATTTGAGGGGGGAAACAATAAGGATATTTTTACCAATAGGTTGTGAACCAACAACACAAAAGAACTTAGGACCACCTTCAATCCAAAATCTTAAGGTTATAACTTTGTGGATCCTTATCACTTATATATTAATCAACTGGCCCATTACACAATGTGATATTTCAACTTATACTTGAACTCTAACAAATATATCATAAAAAGACAAACATTAATTGCACATTAACCAGTGTATAAACTTTATTACCACCTTTGACCCTATGTACGGATAGAACTTGAGCTCAAGCGTCATCATTCGTTGTCTCGCTTCAAGCATTTTACTCCTTCTATGTTGGGCATGTTAAATGGGACTTGTGTATTAATTATGAAGGTGAAAGCTTAGAAAATCTGAAATTTTTTTCATCAATTTCCCTCTTTTTTTATTCCCATAGTATATATGTGTTAATCCTATAAAGTTGGAGCATGAAATTCTCAATTGCGTAACTTATGGAGTAAAAACTCAAATTTTGTTATCCCTAATGTTTTTCTGAAGATGTTTGTCAATTAAACATTATTAAATATATGTGACGAACAAATCACTCATTCAGTTGCTGCATATTGAACAAAATAATAGTCAACCTCTATATGTTTTGTTTTGTAAAAATTTAGATTTTGAGGAATGTAAAATTTCAATTGAATATCATAATACAACTTCAGACACTTTGGATGTTGCACCCCCAAGTCCTCTACAGGTTGTTTGGACTATTTTAACTTGCACATTGTTGACACCATTGATTCATACTCAACCTTCTCAAATGATCTAGACAATGTTTGTTTCTTCTAGGTGTTCAATGACATGAGAGAACCAACAAGTAACACAAACCATCCAATCAAGGAATGTCGTGTAAGTGGACAACCAATCCAATCAAAATCACAATACCCCTATAGACTTAGATCATTATCAACATGGAGCATAACCTTTCCCTTGTTTTTTTTTTTTCAAATATCTGACAACTTTGAGAGTCGCCTCTCAATAATTCTAACAAATTTGTTGCATAAATTGAGATAAAAGATAAGTTGAATTTACAAATCAGGTCTCATTACAAACAAGTAAATCAATTTCTTTACTAGGGATGGCAACAAGGTGGGACATGTATGAGTTTGATTATGTTGTCCTTGTTCTCAAAGTAAAAACTCAAACACATCCCCAATCTCCATATTCGATGAGTATAAAATTTGTGTCTCATTTCATCTCTATTGGGTTATGAGTATACTTATACTTGTGTCCATACTCGCTCAAATATTTATCTTACATTTGTAGGTTTTGTTCCCATTAAACCTATTTTAGAAATTATCTTAAGTGTATATTTGGTAAAAAAAATCTTTTGTTCTGAGATAACTTTAGTCCTAAGAAATATTTTTAAACTCTCAAACTCTATATAAAAACACATGTCAAGGTAACACTTAAAACTAATCAATGCAACTTTATCATTCCCCGCAATAATTAAATGATAAAGTCAAAATAAGTCGTCAATATAAGTCTTATATATTTTCTTAGAGATAACATTAATTATAACATAACCTCGTCGATATAAGTCAATATTTTACATTTTTTTGTAACTATTCACAATATATTCCAAAAATATATATGATTTACAATAATAAAAAATTTACATACGGATAGAGAAATATCCATATATCTTATACATTTTAGAGATATTAAAACTAAGTTCTCCATAAGTCAACGTTCTATAGGAGATCTCCCAAAATCTTATTGAATAATTCTTACTAAACATGTTCTACTTCTACTCGTACAACAAATACATATATCAAAGAAAAACATGAAAAGGAGTGAGGTCTTTATAAGCCTTAAATATCAATCTTAATAAACTTATCATATAATTCAAACAATGAGGCCTATGACTTGACTCACAACCTTAAGACTTAATCTTACTTTATGAACATCCTAGGAAGTTATTATGAACCCTAGATATTCACATACTTGGTAAACTTCCTTAGACCCCACCATGGTTCTTGCCTTTTATCTCGCAGTGTACCAAACTATGACTTTTCATATACAAATACTCATAGATTAACATAGTCTTAACTCAATGTAACTAATTTTATGACTCTTTCTCAACTAACATATTCTTTGACACTTTCAAAAAACACATAACATGATGTTTTTAAGATATGTAATATTTATCTTACCAATAATCTTTACACACAATTCAAACAGTTAAAAAAAATATAAAAATAATAATAAAGCATATAAGTAACTTTCTTCTATCCAAACTCATTAAATAAAAATAATTATTATTTTTATTTTATTTTACTATTACTTTATATATTTCTTTGAATTATAAAAAAATTATATTTCAAATGATATAAAGTAAAATAAGAATTGAATCAAGAACTTTAAATAATTAGCTATGGATTAGTATATTATAGAAAAATAAAATAACAAAAATATAAATCAATAAATAGACTAATGCATTACTAGAGAAATTAAATACTATAAATAAATAAATAAATCAATACATAATAGGAGGTAAATTAAATAATATAAATAAATAAATTGAATTAGTGTGTAACTTAAGATAAATAAAAAGAATTAAATAAAACTTTTAATTTTAATATTTTTATAAAATAATTTCTTATTATTGTTTATATTTTATTTATTGATTTTATTCCTTCTTATTCATTAGAAGGCTTTTTTAGTCTTTTAGATAATTATGTTTAATAATTATATATTTTTTATTAATTAATTAGTTTTTTTATTTTATTTTATTTAATCATAATACTTCTTAAAATTGATTTATTTTCCAATATTCGGACTTGATCTAGATAATATATATATATATATATATATATAATCATATGAAAGATTTTTTTATTTTTTTAAAGTTAAAGATAAATTAATTAATATAATTATTTAAAAGTAAGGATACTGCACATGTTACAACGGTTGCAAAACTAATGTAAAGTATACAAATATTATATCATATTTAAATATTTTGACTGATATAAAAGCATGATTAAAAAAGTCAACTTAAAAGAAAAAAAAAATAGACTTAATAAGATTGTGATGAGAATTGATGTAATATGTGATATTTTTTAATAATTTGTTAATTTTATTATTTCTCCCACCTATAATTTCTAAACAAATATAACAAAATATTATGTATTTATCCAAGGAATAACAAAATTTTGCCAAAACATTACTTAGAAAAATAAAGTCAAGCATAACATAATAAAAACTAAACTAGCAATATGAAAACACAATGTATATGCACAATTCTAAATCATAACATGTTCTTACTTCTTATGCGTATAAATATTTTATTCATTCATGAATCATGACGAATTTCTTCTATTGTGTTTATGTCCAATAGTTCGTTATTTGTAAAAACCTATAAAAACGCGAAAGAAATAGTCTTCATGATGATATGTATAAAATCTCTAATTAGCATTTTTAGAATATTTAAAGTGTTTTAATATCTGCTCTTAATAATCAATGACTATGATCCACATCCAAAAAAATTACATAATAGTTGCATTATACTATATTATATGAAATTGAACAAAGTTAATTTATTGAAAAACTAAAAATATAAAATTTAATAGTTCCAATGAAGAACTAAATACTTAGATAAATCCAGATGATGAAGTTAATCTACCATCTAATACACTACATACATTAATTATACTAAATAGAAAAATCATTAGTAATTTACAATTAATAAACTATATAAACGACAATAATATATTATTTCTTAATTAAAGTATATCCCTATACCACAACCTTTATATTTGTACTGGGTTGACAAAACCACATAGGAGTATAATCTATTGGACAAATAAGCATCAATGCAGCCTAAAATAGCCAAATCATGTCCTTTTAAATTATGCAACATCTAAATCTTCTTTCTTTCGATATTCATGAATCTACCATTAAATATAAGTCTAACATTTCATTTTTTTATTCTCAGACTCCTATATAAATCTCAAAACCATAAATATCAACATTTCAACTTAAAGAAACCATTGATATCAACATTGTCATTGTTTATAAACCTATACTATTAATATAAATATTAGTGACAATGATTAATCTCGTAAAATGTTAGATACTTTCAAAAACATCTTACATATGTAGAATGGTATATTACTATTGTCAACATTATGACATCTTAAAAAATGATACAAAGATACCTAAACAATTCATGTAAAGCCTTAATCAACTCCTGAAATTGGATTAACATTTTATTGAAATTATGGCGGAGACAATATATGCCAAGTATCACCCACTCCAAACCCAATATCAAACAAGTTAAACATATATCAATCAAATTCTTCGAATTCCTATATAATTTTACATATTAATTTAATAAAAAATAAAAAAACAAAAATTCTAATAATCTTAACTTCACTGTTAATATTAAATTTTAATTTTCCCAATCAGACACCAGTTCAAATTTCACATTTTTGTGATTTTATCCTTTCCTGTAGTATTTATTACACACCATTTATACTGAAGTTAAATTGTGTCAAATAGGTATAATTTACGTCAGAGAAAAAATTAAGAACTTAAATGGGTGCAATATTAAAAAAAAACTTATTCAATATTCGGTTCATTTTTTATTGAATAACTTCAGTATCATTATAACATTACAAAGGGTAAACCTGGAAAATTTAAACAACCCCATCAATCGACTGAGTGATCATAATCAAATATGGGACTACCACGTTATTTTAACTGCATTTTAAAATAACTGATAAGTTGTACAGCAAATGTGAACGTTTTCAACTCTATTCTCTGTTTTGTGGGAAACAATAATAGTTAGTCCCTACTTTTTAAACTCTAATTTCTGGGTCTTTATAAGGTATCAAACTCACCGTTGAAGAGCCAAGTGGTCTCAAAATGAAATTACACTTCGCGAATGTTAATAATTGTCATAGAAACTTTAAAAGGTACAATGCAACGGCTAGGCTAATATCGAACATTTTTGTTTAAATGAAACAACACAATAACCGAACTGGTAAACATTTACCAAGAAAACAGCCTAGGTACATCAAAAGTTTGCCCTTAGAACAATTTAGTTCAACTTAAATATAATTCTGATACTGCCTAGATCGGGACAATATCTCAAGAGAACCACCGGCGTCTTTTCTGAAATTCATCCACTACCTGACAGCACCTACAAAAAACAAAGTTCATTGCTGCCAATTAACACAGATTATTCATTTATGACTAATCACCAAAACTCAAACAAGTCGGAATAACCAAAACTTGTGTGATTCTTGTTACGAAACAATTATTTATCACGACCCTTCGTTGTTAAAAAATTCAGCGTTTTACTTAAATTGTTTTTCATTAAACATAAGAAAAACAAGGTGTAGAAAATTCTGAATACATATTTATTTGATAAACCAAGCTAGCTAAATCCTCAAATACATAAGGATTCATCACAACACTTTCAAAATTGTCACATTCCTAGTTCGCAACAAAAATGTTATCATGATTCTAAATCATTTAATTTTTAAAAGCATATATACCTGGCGAGGAGATCCAGACCGTGAGCGTGATCTTGGCCTGCATAATTCAATGAACAACTCAGGCGCATATAGAAGGTATTGCAAACCATTTACTCAACATAGTATGTTTTACGTACCTTGAAGATTTGATTGGTGATGCTGATCGAGATCTAGATCGTGACCTAGACACAGAACGCTCCAAAGATCTACTGTAGATTGAAATAACAGGTTTTCCATGAATAAAAGTAATGTCTAAAAGCTATTTGGCAATGAACATTAACAAAGAGCACACACCTTCTGACCCTTTTTGGACTTCTACTCCTGCTGGGGCTTCGGCTGCGGCTCCTAGAACGACTACTCTCATACTTTCTCACCTGCACAAACACCAGTAATTTTTTGTCCACTATTTTTCATTAAAGGATAACATCCACATATCACTTTTCACAAAATCTCAAACCATTGAATAATCCAGCACCCTCATGTGTATGGGGTACAAAATCATTTTACAGGGAAAAAAGAGGCAAAAGAAAGAAGATTGCAAGATCTATAAGCATTTTTTAAAAGCTGCTTGAGTTTTGGAAATTACCCGAATATAGGCTCTTGCCCAAGGATTTCTAAACTCAGTGTCATCCAGTTTCCGAATCTGTAAAAGGTGTGTTAGAAAACGGATAGAAGAGTATAGCAGTAATTTTGGTATCATTCAACAAGATGAAGAACTTACAGCATACTTCATGTCGTCATAATTAGTGTAATCAACAATGCCAAAAGTCCCTAAACAGAGAGCAATAGTATGAGTGATATACACTAAAACAAAAAATTTAAAATTGAAGGATCAGAATTGGAATACATTTGTAGAGTAGAAAGCTATACGTAAACCATTTGATATCACACAAAAGGCTTATGTAAAAGTTGAGACACTAAGCTCGAAATTATCTCCAGAAGGATGTTCCTCTACCATGATAATAATTAAATCTATACTCAATTTCATAGATTTTATTCACCAAAGCAAAGTTGATAAATTATATGCTCAAAACGTAGGCAGCTTTGTGCAATAAAGCCTTAATATAACAAATTATCAGGGATGCTTGATGTCTATTAATATGACGCCAGTGATGCATGAATTAATACAAAAGGATATCAAGTGTTCATGGCCCTCAACTGCAAACATTCAATCCTAAAAATTGCAATTTGCCAACTTTATATAACTCCAACCCATACAACTATACAAGTTGAATTATGCAAGGTAATCTGAAATTATACAGCCACATACTTGATCGTTCTCATCACACTTCATACTGAATAAAATTCTATAATGCAAAAAATTCATTCCCAATATCCGCCATCACCTTCTATCACCGAGAAAAAATAACCCAGTCACTTCTCCATTCATCCATCACCTCCTATCACCAAGAAAAAACAAAAACCCTGGCCTCTTCTCCCATCAAACACCAACTCCTCCTCACCCAATCATTGTGTCTGTCACAGAAGTTGCCAAAAACACAAATGAAAGGCTGTCTAGCAATGCCAGAGGTCACAGCCCATCTGGCAACGATGGAAATAGAGGAGCAGCCACGAATGACTGCAATGCAACAGGCCTTCGAGGAGTGACAATGTCACGACATAACACACTGGCACAATAGTTCCACTATTGTTTGTGATATACAATTAAAGGTAATCCTCAACCTACACTTTAATTTCTTTTGCAACTATTACACATTCAATAAAGAATTAAATTCAATAGCATCAGGGTAAAATTTATATCCTCAATTATTGTTTAGGTCAATAAATTCCCACTGTTTAAAGCCCTCACAGGGAACCTTGGACACAGTGAACTAGAATTGTGAACTTCACAATTGCTCCATGGTACATTTAACATTACCTTAAGCCTATGAATTGTGGAGTCCAAATTGCTAATAATGCAGAAAATGATATATACACACACAAACACATATATGCACTGATTAGAACGAGTTGCAAGTTAATAGTGGAATAGATGTTATATTGTCCCGTATGCCCTCTGTCATCATTATAAAGCACACCCGTAGAAGCCATGGAACAACAAATTTGGATGTCCTTGCCTATTAAGAGTTTCATGTCCATTTCTTCAATCATATTAACTTAAAACATCAGAATCAACAATGAATTAATATTCAGATTGTTTTTATATATGGTTCAAGATTATGACGTTCAAGCCCCTGGGATCTTATAATATTTTAATTTTCATACAGAAGAGGGAGATCACAGCTGGTTTAACAAACAAATATTATTTATAATTGTATCAATGTAATAAGTAATTTAAGGTAAGCAAAAACAATAACTGAAATGAAGGTGTACCTTCACTATCACGGGAAACCTCAGCAAAACAAACATCACCAGCTTTTCGCATATGATCCTGAAACCAAATATCATAACATAGTGAGGTAAGAACAATTTGAGTAGTAAAGTTTACAAGCATGAAGATTATGATACCTTCAAATCTTGCCAGGATGCAGAAGATGGGAGTCCACGAACAATAACTGCAGACGAAAATAAAAACTTAGTTCAATGGTGTGGGTAAAAATATGAAAAGTTCAACTACAGTTGATTTATTAATACATTAAACAACTATTTCATACAAAATATGAACCATATAAAAGAAAAGAGAAGACAAACAAAACAAGCTTCTCATAATGAAAAATCCATAAACCTGAGCACCAACAGTCTAAGCATAAAAGACTGAAAAATTAATATAATTAAAAAAGATACACAAACAAACAAGGGATAGCTAAATAGATGTGTATGCAGTCTGAAGAAAAATATGTAGCATTGCTCCCTATCCTTCTCCATAATAACAAGATTTTGCTAAAAGCACAATGAACATACCTCGAAATTCAGAATGGCGTGAGATGCCAAAACGACCCCCACTAGCCCCACCCCCACCCCCACCCCCACCACTTCCACCATATCCACGTCGATCACTTGATGATGGTCCTCTACCTCCATGGGCAAGCTCCACCTGCAACCAGAACACATGAGGCATACCATTATAGCAGAATTTACCCCAAAAGCCAAAAGTTGGAAGAGCTCCTTACCCTTAACCGACAACCGTCAAAGTTGTATCCATCTCTACCTCGAATCGCATCTTCAGCATCTCGAGCATTATCAAACTAGTAACCCAACAAAAAATAAATGATCAAATGGTAAAAGAGAAAAAGAGAAAGAGAAAAAAAAAAACACATGGATGAGAGGAAAAATACTTTAACGAGTATACTAAATGAAGAAAAGAAAAATACTTCAACGAGTATACTAAATGAAGAAAAGAAAAATACTTCAACGAGTATACTAAATGAAGAAAAGAAAAATACTTCAACGAGTATACTAAATGAAGAAAAGAAAAATACTTCAACGAGTATACTAAATGAAGAAAAGAAAAATACTTCAACGAGTATACTAAGTGAAGAAAAGAAAAATACTTCAACGAGTATACTAAGTGAAGAAAAGAAAAATACTTCAACGAGTATACTAAATGAAGAAAAGAAAAATACTTCAACGAGTATACTAAATGAAGAAAAGAAAAATACTTCAACGAGTATACTAAATGAAGAAAAGAAAAATACTTCAACGAGTATACTAAATGAAGAAAAGAAAAATACTTCAACGAGTATACTAAATGAAGAAAAGAAAAATACTTCAACGAGTATACTAAATGAAGAAAAGAAAAATACTTCAACGAGTATACGAAATAAAGAAAAGAAAAATACCTCAACAAAACAATAACATGGAGGGCGGGGAGGAATCTTCAATTCAATATCCATTACTCGGCCATACTGCAGTGGAAAAATCAATGCAACACAACTACATTAGTACAAAACTATCAACCCCACTTATCAGACCTTAACTATAACTTACATTGAAATGAACTAAACATGTGATTATTACTAATGAAGGACGCAAGTGTAATGCAGGTATGGTAAATATAAACAAGGTCCATGACAAGAAAATACACAAGTATGCAGGTCAAACATTATTTATCCTTGCTGACAAGTCAAAATAAGAGTAATACTTCATACTGGTTGGTTATTCATCAGTTAAAATAATCCCAAAATTGATTTCACATTTTTTTTAAAAGTGTGTGCGTACAAAAATGGTTCTAGTAAGGAAATTCACATTAATTTTTCAAAAGCACTGAGGTAGATTCCAGATAATGAGTCAAATTATATTAAATATAGAATAAATCAGGAGACCAAACAAACTGAACATACACAAAATATAATCTACTGGATGCAACAAATATATTGCACAGGAAAAGTAAAAATCCAACCTTGTAGAATAGATCTTCAATTTCTGACTCTCTTATGTCAGAAGGCAGGTTGCCTACGTAAATTGTGCGAGAGAAGCGACCACTCATGTTTGATATGTTATACAGTCTGTCTACAAACAAAATTTGAAGCTCATCAGTAAAGAGGGGGATTTCTCTCGCCTTTTTGAAGCCTTAGGCAAAAACCTAAAATTTTCTAATTATCATCATTATTACTCTAATGATTATACAAAAATAAATAAAACCAAAACTATGAAGCAAACCAAGAGAGCAATCCTTGAGGTGAGCCGTGCTCCACAAGCTCCATTGCTCATTTGCTCCAAGATGCTCCAAAGCTATAACAATATTGAAACTAAATTGGATCTCCTCATCCTTTCCAGTATTTTAGCAGGCATACATCTTCTGAGTGAGCAAGAATCTCCAATAATTTTAAAAAAATAACCATAACTCCACCCCGATTCTCCCATTCCCTTTCTATATCCCTATGTTTGAGTGCAAAGCTCATATTTGTCCAAGCGCTTGTCATCTATCATAAAGAAAGCATTGATGTCATGAGATCAAATTAAGATCGACATAGACTTAAACCTTACTCAGCTCTCTTTTTAACAGCATTGAAAAATCATCCCTGGCAAAAATTCGCAACATGACCTCTTTTTGTAATGGTATATACTAGTTAAATCAGCTTAATTGTCCTGAATGTAGTGGGACTACAATTCTCTACCCTCCCTGTCTGAAACACACGCGTATGTACACAAACCATTTACAGGAACACTGTTTGTTTGAATTACTATTGCAACCCTAAAGTTCAGAAGTTGCAACGAAGAAACCGGTAACCAGGTTCTTGAACCCCTTCTAAAGATTTCGCCCCCGGTGACTTACAACCTTGGCAATCAAATCAGCTAATTTGGAGTAAGCTAAATTCCTGTAAGATAACTCCAAGAAACTACTACAAAGAAGAAAAAGAGAGAAAAATAATTCGAGATTAAAACCTAACTATTGAGCAAAGTCTTCAGAATATGCCCACAATAACCAAGTCGTGCACGACATGAAAAAAATAAAATAAAAATTCAAAACTCACTGAAGAAATCAAAATCAAAACCCTAATTGTACATTGGGTCACCCAAATCGATAGAGGCATGTGACATATATAAATTCAAGAAGACAGGAATAATTCGATAAATGTCATACCAGAAACAGAGAAGGAACAGCTACAGGACACAATCGAACGCTTCTTCTTCTTGACGAGGCTGAAGTTGAGAAACACGACACTTCCAAGGAGGAGAGCAGAGCAGTGTAGGTGGCAAAAGTGTAGGGTTGAACCAATTTATGGACCCAAAGGGGTTTGGACCTCCACTACAGCCCTGGCCCAATTTTACTCTTGAAAAGTGAAAATAATCAATTAATTAATAATTTAAGGAGGATTGATTAAGTTTAGTTAGTAATTATAAAATTTGAATCGAATTTATTTATCTATATATCATTTTTTAAAATTTTGATTGACATGTGTGAAGATCTAATTTAAAGGTGCACTTTGTTTTAAATATAAAATCTATGCCTGAATGGCGTTAAAACATCATTATTAATTATGTTATTACATTATTATTGGTATAAATTATTCTAAATTTATATGGTTAACAAAAGGATTTTTTTAACTTTTTTTATTAAAAAATCCTTACAATTTTAATTATCGTGTTTTGTAAATGTCTTCTTTTTGTGTTGTTTTATCTCTTTTAAACTCAATTGACTTTCCTGTATTAATTTTCCTATCAATAAAAAAAATATCCACTTATTATAAAGTTAATAAAATTGATTTATTTTTACAAATGGCGTTATGAACATGTTTTTATATTTAATATAAAATATAATGATGTAACTAATATAACATGTAATATCTAATTAAATATTATATTTATATATAATTTCAGTATTACAATATTTTAAAATATCAAATCGACATAAGTTGTGTCCATCAACTTAGAGTGAAGCTCTATCACCTAAACATCACCTACCCCGTGTAAATACATAATCATCACATATGAAGAAAATAAATACTACACAACTAAAAGAATAAACTAACTATTTTTATAAATTCTAATATAAATGTCATTTTAAATAAAAAAAACATCAATTTATCAATTCTCATACATTTTTTTAAAGCAATTAAGTGTTTGTAATTATTCATAATTCATATTTCTCATATCAAACTTATATTGACCAACCTACATAGACACTTGATTATACTTCCAAAGACATGTATATTGACTAAGAGATTTTCACATGTCATACTATCTCAATAAGAAATTCACACACTTATGTGCATAATAATCTCAATATCATATTATCTAATATAACAGGGTCATATAACAGGTCAAGTTAATTATCTTTCAAAGAATTTATATATTCATATGAATCTCCTTGGACTCTTACCACCTAAATAACTTCATCTATATAGTTACATGATATCAATAAAGTCAATATACCTCTTTCTACATGAATTCATAGTTAATGCACGTCCTAACAATCCCAACACGCTATTTCTTTACCTGAAAAATACTATGTCTCGATCACAATTTTCATATCTTATATCTCATATTACACCTAATCAAACCATTAAATCACACAAAAACACAAAAATTCAATCAAAACAAAAATTATCTAACATCACATAAAATACATAAACTAAAACACTTTTAATTAAATATATAATTAAAATAAAAATAAAAATTAATTAAAAACAATAAACACATAGACACATAAGTAAATCTTAAATTTTGAGTTCTTTTATCATTATTTAAAAAAATTAGTTTTAGCAAATATTATCTCGTTTAAGCTAGAATGGATATCACTTAAACGAAAATTCTCTCGCTTCACTGAAAACAGACGCGAGAGCACCCCTAAATTTCACTTAATTTTTGTTTGAGCGAGATCTCCCCTCGCTTGAGCGAAAATGGACTCGCACCCCATTTTTCACTTTATTCTTGTTTGAGCGATAATTTTTTTCTTAAGCGAGATATGCATATTTTAAACTATACAAAGTTGTTATGTTTCATTATTTACACCAAAAAATCATACAAAAACTTGAATTTCATCAACAATTCAGATCACGTAATATATCTAGCTCAAAGTTGTAGAGATATTCTCATTAAACTACTATGTTAACCTATATATATTCATTACATATAAATCAATTTCAATCCTTTAGAATCAAACAATCAATGCTTCAATAGAGTCGTAATGTCAACAATTAAAATCAATTCATTCAAATATAACACACACAAAAATTCATTCATATCAAAATCAATATATACTATACAAAATACACAAAATCAACCATTTCAATAATATACCCACTTTACTCAATTAGAAAAACAATTGCAAAAAAATTTGAGATTGGTGACCATATCACCCCACATCTAAATCTTTTAAGTTAAGGTTTTATTAAAAGGAATAAAACTAGTTTCTCCTGACCTCAAGTAGGTGGACTCACAAACTACAATTCTACGACTCAAGGGTAGCTTAACCTGCACCACAAAGTTCTCATCAAATATCTAACTATATCACTATGACTTTGAGCTAACAGAGCTGATCTCAAAGCTAAAACACCACATGCAAAACTTATACCAAAGATAATCTAACAAATTCAAAACTGAATCAAAAGAAGAAGAAGAAAAAATGAACTTACTTTCTTTAAAACTCTAATTGAATAATCTTTTATTCTTTGTTGTCATAAATCTAATGGCGGACTCCTATCGAGAGGTTCAAGAAGTTAGAGAGAAGATAGATGAAAGAAAAATAAAAAGTTTGGAAAAATGATAATTTTTTTAGAATGAAAATTGAGTAACTAATTTTTTATTTATTTATATAGTATTTTTTCTTAGATAATAAAACATCCAAGTTTCATTCAAAATATATCATTTCTATTCTAAGCTATTTTATATTCCTTATAAATAATACTTTTAATAATTATTATAGTAATTATTTTTTATTATCATGAAAAAAGTGGACACCCATGCATAAGCACTTATGCTTTTACTAGTGTGTTACGTGTGTAAATAAGTCCACTTGTGAATAAGTTAGGCTAGATCAATGCTATAACCATTTATTAATGGTCTTTCTATGATTTTCTCATGTACCTTTATGGACATGTTCGAAAAGTCTAAATTATTCATGATTTAGATTTTCAGATTGTCAAAACATTATTCACTTTGGAAAAACATTTTAAATTACCTAATCTAAATATATTTTAAATTACATAATTTATAATACATTTTAAGAACCAGAAATATATTTTAATATGCACAACCTATAAATATATTCTTAATTGTATGATCAGATGTATTTTCCTAGTGCACTGTCCAAAAATATAGTATGGATTATATAATTCAAAATCTGTTTTCAAAATATCAAACTTAAATACATAATATATTTTCAAACTGAACCATCTAAAATACATTTTTTATTATGAATTACATATTTCAAAATGTATTTATTAATTACTTAATTCAAAACGTATTACTAATTATGTAATTTCAAAACATCATAATGTTTTGAACAATTTGAAATCTTCTACAGTTATGGAGGTGGAACACGAAACTATGGGTGAGGTAAAGAAAGAGCCTTGATACGTAAGACTATAGGTCATATAAATCATTTTTCCTATTTTCACTCTTGTGCACAGTAATTAAATTAAAAAAAAAATATTCAGTTCTATGAAGCCAATGTAAAATATTATCCTGCACTCAAAGATTTGTTTAAATTATAATGATTTTTTAAGATTTGTTTAAATTACACCTGATTGTTCACTATTGCAGTGGTCTTGCTAACTGTAAGTGTAGATACAATGTTTTCGAAATTTATGAGGGATGGATATATAATGTAAAAAGGGTGACAATATAATGTTTTGAACCAACTTAAATATATATTATCATTAATATTTGGTTTAATGCTAAGGACAATCTATTTTATCTCTCTTGAATATCTTTTGAATTCAAATTTAATTGTATTCTTCTGCATAAATTCCTCTCGATTGAATTAGATTACTTATGACTGTTGTGACGTCAAATATATGTAAATGGTAGGAACTACATTGAATATCCAAACCGCGACAAGTTTTATCTATTAAAAATGGAGATACGTAGCATTGTACAAAACAAACAATTGGCCTGCAACCATACATTCCAAGTAAAAACTCTAGACACAAAATCTTCTTCGAAACTACATCTGTTGTGCTCCAATTAAGCCAAAGGCTGATATTTTTTTTCTCTTTGTAATGTGTGTATGTTACAACAAAAATTCCGCTGGAAGTGGTAAGTATAAAGTGAAAAATAAAAAGAAAAATATTCCCTTGGTCCTTGGAAAAATAACCCAAATTTAATGAAAGAATAGATTTGAATACCCATATACGCTCAGCATAGAGACTGTGACACGAAGTTATAACCTATGTCTCTGACAAATTATGGAAAATTTGGACGATGTATAACCATGTATTGACATCCCCTCTTAGTCATTTGGATCCATTTCCTCATCTTGATCCCAGAGTGGAGTTTGATTGCTTTTGCTACCGTTTTTGTCAGATTCAGACTCATCAACAAAATCATTACTTTCATAGTCTGCCAGCCCTTCATCATCAGATTTGACCCCTTCTTTCTCCAATGAAACTGCCTCATTAGCATGTTGCATCCATTTGGGGCATACATCTTCGCCTCCATATAGAACCTGGCCATCCTCACCTCTAACAGGATTAGTAGCCTTGGTAGAATCTATTCTACAGGAGCATTCTGGAAGTGGATGTGAAAGGAAAATTGCTGGTTTTGACAAAAGGAATTGCCTTATGAGGCCTTCTTCAGTTAAACTTTTGTTAAGATGTTCCTGCACTAAAATCGTCCAATTATGTTTAGGATGGTACAAATTTTCACGAGTCATGTTGAAAAGTTTCGCCACAACTTTCCTGTGAAAGACCAAGATACAGTTGTGTCATAATAATAAAATTCAAAATTTAGGGAAATACCAATATATAACTTCAAAACAACTTTCCTGTGAAAGACCAAGATACAGTTGTGTCATAATAATAAAATTCAAAATTTAGGGAAATACCAATATATAACTTCAAAAGAGAATCCCAACCACTAATTAAAACCACGTACACTAAGTGATGTTCAGTCAAGTAGCATGCTCATAGTAATGGAAGGTCATCATACTCATTACTTCAAATTCAAATACACATACAATTTTCAAGGCATTAATTGACCCACAATCGAGGAAAAGGAAAAATTACATGCTCAAAATGCACGTGAAAAGGAGGGCATCTCATACAAACATTTGATTATTTGCCTTAATGCAAGGAACAAGAAATGGAGATCTACAAAAATTTAGAGGAAGTGTCAAAGACATTCCCTTGTTCTACTATAAGAGAAAATGTCTTGTCTAGCAAAGGTATTCAATTTTTCTAATCTGATACGTAGATTTTTCTTATCGTGTTTGAAACCTGACATTAGAAAGTTTAGTTCATGAGATAAATACTAAACAGTGTGTGTAACTTCGCTAGAAAGCATTCCTGGTTGCTGAAACGGACTAAAAGACTTGGCCTCTCTTCCCTATACCTTTACCTCTTCTACCTAGCTCCAGCTCAAAAGGAAAAAAGGGTCCTGAAACTACGTTAACTTTTACAGCTTATTCCACTAGATAACCAAGGAATTTATTGTTACCTGATAACGTGAGAATGAAACCTATATCATCAATAAATTAATTCCAAATCCCAAGAGCATTTTACCTGTCTGGTCGGTATGTTCTAAAAGAAGCAGTCTCATACAGTCGATGCCCCATGACAAGGCTTGAAAAATCTGACCATCTACTACCATCATTGTTAAATCCAGGAAAGAAGGCATCTGCTTCCAAAGAAACAATGTAATCAAGCGCATCCCAAAGTAACCTGTGTGCTTTCATCCTCAGGTCCATGGGGGAAGGATCAGGTTCAGTAGGGGTCTCGGTGATCCATGCATACCAACCTTCTTTTTCATGCTGGTAAATTGGTCTATCAGGGGGCGGGGGAAGAGGCCGAGGCTGAGGACCGGCCTTCTTCCATGCTTCGTTGAGTTCTTTCTCACTTTTCACAGGAGGTGGTTGAAACCTATTTAGAGGAAGAGGTGTTTCAGGTCCAACCAAATCAGACAACTCCTTCTCACTGCACAAGGAAGTGCGATCCAGAGTATTCATAAACATGGACCGCAAAGGAATTAGCACACGTTGACCTCCAAATGTTTCAGAGCCAGCCAGGTAAATGACTGTTTTGGAAGGATAACCCATTACTCGAAGGAGAATGCCAACCTGCAAAAGTTTAAAGAACAACATAAACATCCAACCTCTGCATAGCATTTTGAAATTCCAAAGAGACAATCCAATATTTATCCAGAAAAAGGGAAACAATGTTTCCAAAAGGCCACAATACACAAGTAGTAATGCATAGAGATTGTAAAATTGGCTGCCCTCAGCAGAGGCTCACACAAACCTGGGGAGCAACTGACATCTTCAAGACTAGCTCTACTGCTAAGTTGGACTAACATATATCACTATATTTGTACCTGCTTAATATATTTCAGTCTATCCTTAATGTATTCATCATTCAAAGTTCACAAAAACAAATATAAAAGAAAGGCTTGTATTATTGAAATTCGGGAAAAGAACAAATAAGTACTTTCACTTTGTCCCAGTTCATCTTTAAACTCTTACTATTGTTATAATAGACCTTCCATTCACTGGGGATTAAATTATTATAGGTAAACAAATATAACCATCCTAAACTTAGTGTCTTTTGCAATTAGACTTCTTAAGTCTTTACAGTTCGTCCCAATTAATCCTTAAACTCTTAGTAAGAGTAAACAAAAGGGTCTATTATAACGATAGTAGGAGCTTATGGATTAATTAGGAAGAAATGAATGTCGCCTACTTGCAAATGCCACAGAGTTTATGGTGGTTGTTGTACTGTATTACTTTTCCCTTTAAATTAACCTCTGCATAGTATTTTGATATTCCAAAGAGACAATGCATATTTATCCAGAAAAGGGGAAACAATGTTTCCAAAAGGCCACAATACACCAGTAGTAATGCATAGAGATTGTCAAATTGGCTGCCTCAGCAGAGGCTGAGATTCCACACAAACCCGGGAGCCACTGACATCTTCAAGACTAGCTCTACTGCTAACTTGGACTAAATCATATATCACTATATTTGTACCTGCTTAAGATATTTCAGTCTATCCTTAATGTATTCATCATTCAAAGTTCACAAAAAATAATATAAAAAAAAGACTTGTATTATTGAAATTAGGGAAAAGAACAAATAAGTACTTTCACTTTGTCACAGATCATCTTTAAACTCTTACTATTGTTATAATAGACCTTCCATTCACTGGGGATTAAATTATTATAGGTAAACAAATATAACCATCCTAAACTTAGTGTCTTTTGCAAGTAGACTTCTTAAGTCTTTATGGTTCATCCCAATTAATCCTTAAACTCTGAGTAAGAGTAAACAAAAGGGTCTATTGAGCTTATGGATTAATTAGGAAGAAGTGAGTGTTGCCTACTTGCAAATGCCAGAGTTTATGATTGTTGTTGTACTGTATTACTTTTTCCCTTTAAATTATTATACACTTCAACAAAACAGTGTTTTGTAATTTACTAAGTTAAAGGAGAATGAATTGAACTATCAACATTGTCCTCGAAAATAATTTGGCTCCATTTCTTGGCTAACCATGACACTATAAATAAATGTGCTCAACCCTTCTATTTTCCAGTTTGAATAAGAGTTGTGCTGCCCAAGTTTGGCCGTAAACACTTGTTCTTGAGATCTCTCTAGGTAGTCTCTTGTGTAGTCTCCCCTAGACTCCTTCCTAGTGAGTTGGCCTCACCTCTCACTCTCCCAAACCTATTTTCTCTGCCTCAAATTCAGAGTATTCTGCACCTACATCTAGCTGCTTCTACAGCTCCATTCAAAGATACAAAACAAAACAATGCTAGAAGTAGAGGATGCTATCAGATAAGGTCAAATTATAGTATATAAATGGGTGTAAACCAACAAATTTCACTTTTTAAGATGGTATCAAAGTGATTCAGAGTATATCCTTGTCATGTTTGTTGGGCCAAAAGTATCATCAGCTATTGGGTTCTCTTTTAGTCCCGTGCTCGAGATATTAAGTCTTTGACATGAAGGGGATGTGTTGGAGATTTCACAACAACAAGAAATATAGCCAAATTATAATATATAAGTGTGTGTAAATTTCACCTCATTAAGTCGATGTTGTAAGATTGAATTAGGCTTAAATTCCATTTTTCGTAAAAGAATTAATAAAATCCTATTTATTGTCAATGTGCCATTAGACATAATGATTGCTTAGAAAAACTAATCCCCCCTACTAGCTTACCTAGTTGGATGAGGCTTTTGTTGTTGTAATCATATAAATATAAAATACTACAAAACTGAATTGACAAAATTCTACTTATTGTCAATTTGTCATTACAGCATGATTTCTTAGAACAACTATCCCCCTACAAACCCAAACAACCTCTTATGTTTTCTCTTCACAAAACTAATTCTACTCCATCTTAATCATTCAAGGATTTGTTTCTTAAACCTTTCAGTTTAATTGTATTTGTGTGGCCATACCACAAAGTCAAAAAGTGATAAGGACAATTCGCATAGTTTTGTGCATAAAAGAATAAACTTCAAAACCAGCTAAGCAACTACTAATTTATTTTTAACCTATAAACAGTCGTAATTTTTGGAACTATCCAAACAATGTTCATCTTTTACAATTTGGAGCCAAAGTATATTAGTTGAAAATCCCACATTGATAAGTGATATGGCCAAAGTAGAATATTTAAGTAGAGGGCAGCCCTAACTTTACAAGTCAGTTTTATGAAGCTGAATTAAACTCAAATGCATTAAGATGGCACAAGACTTTGTCTACCTTTGTAATTGTTATTGGGCCTATTACGTCACAGTCTTCAAAGTGAGGAGTCTGTGCTAAAGATCTATCATCCACTAATGATATACCTAAAGTAGAATATATAAGTAGAGGACAACTGTTACCGTACAAGCCAATTTTGTAAGGTTGCCGAAAAATTCTTAAGAACTAAATTAAGAAATCAGTGTCTAATCCCATGCTAACAGTTTAGGATAAAAAACATATTTTAAGTATACACTAGTAGAATTATTCAAAAACATATGCTGCCACATGGCATCCATCCAGGGTCATTGTAAAATGTAATAAAAAAGACTACTTCGACAATTGTTGCCAATGCAAAAGGCCATCTATGATGAAACTATTAGACGTAACAGCAATTATAACTTTATGATAGCATCACAAATACTTCATTACTACCAGGAAACCCTATAGTAAAATTTAGCATACCTCTTCAGGCATGAGAGGACATAGACCTTTTTCTCTTCTTGAGTGTGAATTTACATTCAATTCTTCCTTCAGAATTCCTTCCTTTATCATCTGAGACCTTTGATGTTGAATGAGTTCAGTGTGTACATCCTAACGAAACAACACCTTAAAAAAATAACCAAAGAAAAAAAAAGCAGAGAGAAAAGCTGAACATTGACTGTCTAACTCATTACAAATTTCTGGTGTACCACGAATTTAGAAGAAATGAACCCCTAAAGTTATTGCACTGCAATATAGACTAATAGCTCCAATAACTAGGCAATTATACAAAAGAGAAATACAGAGCAAACCTGAAAAAGTTCTGCACAACCATTGTATGCCAAGGTTTCTCTCAATAAGCCAGGATGGAATGCCAAGAATGGTTGACCCAGGGCTCTCAACCTTAAAAAGAAAGTAGAATCTCTTATACATTAACTCCGGGACATGTTAGTGAGCAGTGACTTATGGGCAGAACATGACCGCCATAGAGAAGGTCCATATAAAAACTCTACTGACAAGCTAAACCCAATACCTACTAAGAAACTGATATGCATTTGGATATCAATCACCAGCAAAGTATGAAGAAACAGGGAAAATAAAAGAGAATGCTCAAAAGTATAATGAAAGCAATACCCCCGCAAGTCGGAGAAAGATTAGCTAGTTTCCAATTCTCATTCAAAATGTCCCCATTATTCTGCTCAATTCCTCATATAACAGACTTTTCCCCTTACAATTTCTCTCTCTTCTAACTAACTTCCACCATCTCCCCTCAGAAAATAATTTTAGGCCCCTATTGTTTTGGGGCTTTCTGAATACACCTTAAAAGGCTTATCCCACTTAGAAGTTTAATTTCCCATCACAAACCAAAATCTCATCCACTTATTTTGGAAAACAGAAACATTGTAGAATCATACATAAGACCCACTAAGAAATGGAAGTGCCAAGAAAAACCAGGCAGTAATCTGCATGGTGCAAAGCAAACACAGATCAATTTGTTTTAACAAAAAGGAATGCATACTTATGAACCATTCGACGACCAAGCATTTGAATCTCTGGACGAAATTGCAGGGCATGGAAAGCAACCCTGCATCTTAGCCTCTGAATCTCAGCCATACTAGTTGGGAGTATTGACTGCAAAAATGTATATAACATTCTCAAATTTAACTCTAGCAACAAGGTAAGAAATTATAGTATCTAAGAAGCTGAAAACATCACATACTAAAGAAACAATGCCCTTGGGAGTTGCGAGAGTAAATAAACAAAACAAGGAAACAATTGAAAGGAGGGGAAAAGCATGGAAAGGCTAAGATGATGAAAATGCTGAAGGAATTAAAATCCCTCTAAAACAATGTCAAAGTGGAGCAAGTAAAAAGAAAATTGATTTACTAGCAACAACATGCAAAGTCCAAAGTCTATGATGAATTGGTAGGAATATAAATATAAGTATGACTGAAGCACTCGATAAAATGTTAAGCTGACAAGTATATGGATGGAAGCCAATAAAAAAAAGTATATGGATGGAAATCTAAAGTCTATGATTGGTAAAGAAGTCGGTAATAAGCACACACAAACACAACAAAAAAGCAGGCCATGATAAGATTTCAAAGTTACCACAAAGCTTCAAAGATCTAAAAACAGTACTTTTGATAACATTAACAATTACATAATTCACTAATTGTCTTAATACAGTATAGATAATATTTTGGTATCTGCAAATAACTGATGACATGTTTTAATGACATCCAAAAGTTTGCAACAATGACATAAACGTTAATTGACAACAAAAGAATATTAAAATACCTGTAGGGCTCCGCCATTGGCAATAACTAATCCAATAACCTTTGATTTCTTTAGCTTTGGTAAAATTTCTTTGGTGTAAAAGTTTAGAGAAGATGAACTTGTGGGCTTAAATGTAGGAATTTCATTTCTTTTTCTCCTTTCCAATAAACTTTCTGGCAAGCTCTTTGCAATAACTACATCATTTTTTAGATATGCTATGAACTGCTCCTCATTGTAAATATAGGAAAAACTCTTGAACTTTGCGCTGAATAAAATTTCAAAAAAAAAATTATGTATGAAACCACAGCAATAAAATACTAATATGTAATGCACAATGGCAGCAGAAAACTTGCAGCACATACCTAATTCCTTTTGAGTGAGTACTTTCTTGAATTTCAGGAATGACAAGAGTAGCATTTAAAAGTCTAGAAATAGCAACCAAATCGGAGATCTGTGAAAACAAGAATAAAGTTGTTAAACTACAAACAGTGATAGAAAATGATTTTTCAGCCCCTAAAAAAAATAATAATACATGTCTGGTATATCATACCGATGATCTTATCTTTGCAAACCCACCAAAAACTTTTGCATATATGAAACCATTGCTATGCTCCTTTGGAACTGCAAATGAAAGAAACACAAACTTGATGTGAAAACAACACGTGTACAAAAGATGAAGAAATATATCATCTTTATTTTTGTTAAAATTTTGTCAAAGATCAAAATCCCCAATTTAGTATTAGGTCATGCTCAATTATGTATGTTGATAGTCAACACTGGAGAATTGCCAACTTTTTTGTAGTGAAATTTTGTCCAAGAGATTGAGATTCTTATGTCTGGGTTGTGACCTTTTGAGAAAAAGCCTTTGACATTGAAAAACCACAATTTTGACAAGGTGCGAAAATGTCTGATACAAAATGGTGGAGAGATGGGTTGACAGAAAAGATGAAATGGCAAAGAAAATTAAACCTTTAGACCTAAAATTAGATTGATAAAAAACTTAAATATATGATAGGAAAATTAAATTAACAGGAAATTAAAAAGCATAAAAAAGGTGAAGGAAGTAAATGAACCTGAAAAGAGAAAGCAGTTAAGTGTGCAAATAAAGTAAAATACCAGAAACATAAAGAGTGTTAAAAAATAAAGTTGCAGACCAGATAATATTCTTTGAAATTAAAAGAAAACAAAACTAAATGGTAAGAAATAGTAAAAGTTCAGAAAGGTGAAGTGTTAGGAATAAAATGGAAGAAGAAATTAAAGTGAAAGAAAATTATAGAGCTAGAAGCCTAGAACGATAAAGATGCCAAAAATGTAAAGGAAATAAGATTGCATTGATGATAATGTTAAATTAAATGAAATGTAAAATGTAAGGCGAGCTAACTACTTGGAAAAAATTGTCCTTTCTCTTGTTAAAAATTGTCACAAACTGAAAAACCCACCAAATATTGGTTCCATAAACTAGAAACCACGCAAACGGTTAATTTATACAATCATTCTCAGGTACTTGTTTGATCAATTACTGTCAACAACAAAATCTTACAAGGACAAATCTGTCTCACACTGTTGATGACAAATCTTCAATCAACAAATTTATCTGACATCATCAGCGACCAAATTTTAGTCAGCCTGTTTCATTCATCGATCATGATGGCTCATTCTATCACAGCATCTAATTACGTGGACATTATGTCCAAAGGCTGACTCTTTGAATTATCCATTCCCAAGAAAAGCCTTTGTCGGAATTTAATTTTACTCCCAATACCACTTCAATAACACTCAAATGAAAAATGCTTCAAACTAGATTAAAATAAAAATCTTTTAAAATATGAAAGTAATACTTTTGAAAAAAAATTACTGTCTCCAATATCACATAGAGCATAGATTTCCCTAATCTATTTTCTTTTTATAAGATAATACCTTAACAAAGGAAAAACAAAAAATCAAAAAACAAGTCATAATGATAAAAATTATATTTACACTTCAAACTAGTTTAAGTCACACCCACTTATGACTTAACTAAAAACCTAATTGCACATTTACATTCCTCTCATGTCTCCCTCCCACATAATAAGTTAAGAAATTTGACCAAAATTATTACCAGAATAATTGCTTCTAGCATTGGCATTAGGTTGTAATGTTTCCAAAGACTTAATGGAACCCCATAGCTTCTTATTCTTTATAACCTGTAGCATTTGGAGCAAACAAAATCAAAATAATTTGAGTTAAACTCAAAAAACATTAGAACACGCAAGCAGTAAATACAAAAAATATTAAAGACTAACCTGTCTACCCAACACAAACCCAAAATCTTCAGGAAGAATGGGTAGTGCTTTATACTGCACTAAGTTAACAGACCACAACTTTGCCAAAGATAGATGAATGATGATAGATGCCACAGATAAAGTGACTACAGAAAGAACAACCCATTTTATCTTCGTTACGAATGCCATCTTGGTTCAGTGAGTATACATCACCAATCCTGCACCAGCCAACTTTGAACTAAATAGCTGCGACATCAATCTGCAAGAAAGTGTACAAAAAATTTGGTTCATCAAAAAAGTAAGCACCACAGTGCTCATAGAGTCATAGTTGACAAGCACAGCAACAAAGAAGAATGTTTTGCTACCACTGTCCTCAATTCAATTCCTAATCTCCTTACAAACTTTAATTAGGCCCTGGTAAGGAAAAACTTCAACATAAAGACTACAAAAAAAGAAAATACGAAACAAAATCAATTGCGCTTCTCCCATGAGTTAAAATTAACTTATGTCGCTAACCTTTATAGAAACTCTCTCATTTAACATCCCTAAAAACTGAAGTTCGTCAGTTGATTTCACTTCAGAAGAGAAACTCAACTCGTTTTATCTTCTTAATTTCTTCTCATTTCTGTGTTTATAAAAAAAATATGCTAAATCCAAAGAGGGCCATGGTATAACTAGGCCCCTAAATAACAGCTTCTCCACTGTAATCCCAATGCACCGACATTAAGATCAATATCAGTAATTACTCACATTACAGCATCACATGTAAAATTTGAAGTGTATGCAGCAAATAACAGCAATAAGGTGACCGTTATTATTTTCTTTCAAAAAGAAATTAAAATAATAATGTTACAGAAAAAGACAGATAGTTTAACTAGTCAGATCATAAGAAACGCGCAACATCCAAGGCGAACGGCCATGGATTTCTCCTCTGCAATCACGGAGGATACAAAATGAGTATCGAAGCAGCATATCTCAGGACAAAGTCAACCATGCAAACACGAAAAGAACATAAAAGGCCTAAAAAAGAATCGACAGAGAATCGAGCGTTGGATCAGAAGGTGAGCACATGCAATTGGCTCCGAGCAACGAGAGAATTGAATAGGGATTGAAAAGCGAACCTGCGATTCGCAATCAGAGGAGGGCGGGGAAGAGAGTTGGGAAGCGAGCGAAAGCGCCCAGCCAGCACGTAGCGTAGCGTGGGGCGTCTCAGCTCAAACGATTCCGCGGTTGGTGGCGGCGAGATTCGGAATTGACAAATTGAGAAATTGGGGCAGTGTGAAGAAGAGTGTGTGTGAGGAAGATGAAGGGTGCGTTGTTGTTTGGGGTAAAGGAGAGAAAGAGAGGTTTGAATGTGTATGGATTTTGTTTTGGGTGTGATTGTGGATCCAAAATCACGGTGACGCCCCTTGCACCTCACTGTCACATCGATCTTTTTATTCACTCATACTCTTCCCTCATCTCAACTGCTAAGTCCAACCACTACTACAACATCTCCATCTATCAATGAAACGCTTCAAAAGGGAAATATTATTAATAATAAACACATGCCCTATCATTCACAACATCCTTCTACTACAACCTTTGTTTCGTTTAAGAAGGTAAATAACAGGAAGGGGCAAAATCAAGTGTTTTTTTATATTGTTCCAAAAGAACAAGAAAAACATTGTTTTAATTCTATAACAATTTAATCTATAATATCATAAATATTCATGTTATAAATACTAAACAATTTCTAAAAAAATAAACATTTTATATACTTCTCTCTCGCTTTAACCTTTTACTTCCTTCCTGCAAAATGGATTTGACATGATTAATCGGTCGGAATAGTCCACAAAGCTTAACCCGTTTTACATAAAAAGAAATTATAATTCTAAAAAAATTGAAAGTAGTAACATTTTGCTAAAACGTATATGTTTTAGAATTTATATATCTACATGAAACAAGTTAAATAATTTTAATTATTCAAATTAATTTTAAAAATACATGTTTTATTTTTATTTTTTTAGATTTGAAATGTTTTTTTTAATCATATTAATATTGATCTATTTTAGACATAAGTTGGGTCACGCCTAAAAGATGCAATCTAAAAAAGTGATTTGGTCAGACACATTTAACATATTTTGTTTATCAAATTCGACCACCCGTTTTGCAAAACTATTAAAAAAATAGTAATTAAATGTTTAAAAGTGCGGTATTTAAAAAACAGCATATTCAGTATTAAAAATTTGCATTATTTTTATATGCAATGGCGTCAATCAAATTTAAAGTTAAAAAAATTGGTAAACTATTCAAATATTCTACTATTTGGTCGATCCACTCGGTAAAGTTTTGCATTAGTAAACAATTATAAATTATTTTTCTAATGTGTAGACATATTACTGATTACTAATTACTAACGAATAATGATAATTCTCCTATGAATACAAATAATTCTCCTATGAATACAAACTTTTTTAATTTTAATTCAAATATTGACAGAACTGGATATTGAGATTTTTTTTTACCATTGAATTTTTAATAAAAAATGCAGGGATTTAAAAATGAAAATAATTGGTCCTTGGATTGTAAAGTTAAGTAACCTTGGTTTCTTAGTGTTTGAATTGTAGTTTTTTTTATAAAGTTTTATTTTGGTGAGTTATCTACGTCAATCGTAGTCAGTTTTGTTAAAATAAGAAAAAAATTATGAGTTTATTGAATAGTTTAAAAAAAGGAATCAATTTGAGCATCATGACATGATAATGAATCTGAGAAACTTAATAAACTCTACAACTATATATGAATTCCATAATATAAGGCTTGAATCCAGGAATCAAGTTTTGCGCCATACGATACTGGCAACACATTTCCAAAAAGAAAAGTGGTTCCACTGTTTTCTTTATTGTATATGGAAACGTAGATATTAAACTAAATTAAACAAAAGGTCAAATTGGCCTTTAAAGTTATAAATGACATTTAACCTTAATTTGTTTATATGTTCTAGAAATACTAATTGAGATATCTAAATAACTTTTTCATCCAACATTATGTAATGATGTTTGATATTTTTCAGCTAAGTTCACCTCAAATTCTTGTTGAATTAAGATGATTTTTATTAATTTTTGTACTGTTATCCTGAAACAAATTAGTCAAGAAAGCAGGTTTAGAGCCTATTCTCATATTTTATGGTCCAAAAGAAAACCTTAGGGTATTTTATGTATAAATGTTTTAAAATATAAACAAATTTTCTATGAAGAAAGATACATATTTTCATTGAAATATTTTCTCTGTCTTAACGCATTAAGTGATAAAACTTTAAAAAAAAATTAAGAATACCTCCTTTACACTGTTTCTCTGTTTTATTATCTTCTTTACATTTTTTAAATTATTATCTTCTTGTGTACCTCCAGTCTAGAATGAATAAAATAATCCCCTAAAATATTTACACTTTCTAAACAGTGTTAATGTTATGTAAGATATATTAAATAAATTTCAGATTATATATTCTCTAAGCATGATAGAAAAAAATTGAGTAAAAAATTTAAAATATATAACTCAAAACTGATAATTAAAAAATTTATATTAGTCGTTAGAAACATTTCATAATAAAATTAATGCTTAAGAAACGAAAGAGAATAATTTAAATTGTATTATGGAATATTGAATTCAGAAAGTTTTGACCCAATTTCAATTTTACCAAAGCTTTCCCCATATTTTGGTTTCAGGAAAGCTTTAGAACAAATAGTAAATACTTGGAAAATTTACCTAAATATTAACTTTTGTTAGATTAATTATAAATTATTTATTTTCAAAATATACTTTTTCAAAATGACTACTTGGAAATGATATCATGTGAAGCCAGAAGGTATGTAAAGGCGAAAATGAGATGAGCAGAACTTCCTTAGCTGAATTTAACACAAAAATCAGGTCATTGAAAGAACTTGAAATCATGTTTAGTGGACGACTTTAATCACCTAGAATCCCCATTTATATAAAGACGGATCTTAGAAATCCAAGTCCAACTTGGTTAAATATTACTTCAGCCAAAATTTTAGGACCTCAAACTGGATTCCTTCCTCAACTCCTAAATTAGCCTTTCAAATATATTAGGTCTCTCAAATTTTTTCGAAAACTACATGATTTCAAAGTCATCTTACTGACTTTTTTCATCCATATACGCCTAAATTAATACAACAGCTACACATTTCCTTGTACATAGTATATCGAATAACCATAGTCAGCAATATCGAAGAGACTTAAACAAGGATATTTAAAACTAAAAATACCATTGTCAGCAATATCGAATAACCTTGAAGAGTATCGAAACAAAAGGAAAAAACAATTTCCTTCACATTAAATGATAGCCCTCACTAGCGTTTCATAAAATTATCTTGAATTCATCTGACCAACAGAAAGACTCTTTGATAAGGATATTTGCCCTCAGTTTTGTTAAAACATCTATACCAATTATATTAAAAAGGGGGAAACCCCTCGAGCGAAAACGCAAACCAAAATGACACGGGCTATTAGTTTAAATTTCAAAACTGTAATTCCATTAAGAGATATCTGAAGACACCATCAAGCGTAAGGTATAATTCAGTATTCGAACTGAAAATGTATGCAGAGATCTCACCTCAAAAAGACTATGGCGTGTGGTACTACCACACTAAATACTAAACCGATATTCATTTTACAACAGTCATTAGGCAGAAAACCACCTGAAATCTTTCAAAATGAAATTACTAGCAAAGAGTAAAACAATAAAATAAATAGGTTGATCAGAAATTTAATTGCAACAGATATATTAAAAACCCACCAAAAATCATGGTTAAGAATCTCAGCAATAAAAATTCTATAGAACAAAACATGTTTCAAATTCAAATACTCAAAAACTGGCTACAACTATTTAAAAAGACCTAATCAAACAAACCAAATCCCATGTCGTCATCACTTTCTTCCTTCACTTCTTCCTGTAAACACAAATTGAAAGCAACCTTGAATAAATAATGAATAGAAGGGGAAGATAAATAATAAACACAACACAAGAACCAAACAAAAGGTACCAAATGTCTGGGCAGTGCATACTGCTAACACTAAACATTCAAGTGGAATCAAAATGTTTGTGCAATGCATGTTACTACATATAGCCATTACCTATAAAAGCATATAAGATTTCCAAAAATATTACAAAACATGCCTTAAAGTTTTTGACCATACATAATGTAGAAAAACAAACACTACTTAATTACAAGTTTAAAAAAATTCCATGTAGTCAAACTGGGTCTGCTATCAATGTCAATCACAACAAGAGCAGCGAGAAACTTTAGGTTAGAGTTGCATTTTAGGTTTAAATCTCATGGGGCATGTTTATGCAGCAAAATATCATTTGGGTCTAATTAATTTCCTGCTCAAAAAATACAATTTCTAAATATGCAATTATTCCTCTCCCTAGAAGATGGGAAGATTGAGTTAATCAGTATGACTCAAACTAGCATATTCAATTGAGTCCTGGTTTTTGAAACTATATCTAACATTAAACATCACAATCACATCAATAATCTTAAAGCATTTTCAATATTGTTAGGTGTATATTCAAGACCCTTTACCTTCTTTTCCTCAACAGCAGGTGCTGCAGCAGCGGCACCAGCACCACCGGCAGCGGGAGCCGCGACGGCGACAGCGGCACCTCCGCCACCAGCGTTCAAGATGAGGTCTTCGATGTTCTTATTCTGAGAGAGCTTAGCGAAGAGGCTTGGCCAGTAGGACTCTGTGGAGACATTGGAAGCCTTCAACAAAGCGTTGATCTTCTCAGCCTAAAAAGGAACACAGAAATTGAGATCTACGATTGAGGGAGAATAATAATGGAAGAAGAAGGGTTAGGATGAAATAGTAAACTAACCGTGACTGCGATTTCCTCGTCGTGGAGAATTAAAACGGATAAGATGCAACCCTGAACACCAGAATCCATAGCAGCCATGGCCGGATCGAGTAGAAGCTGCTGCTTGCGAAGTTGTAGAGAAATGAAACTAGGGTTTTGGCGAGGAGGACGATTGAATATATAATGTTGGTAGAGTCTAAGTAGGGTTTCCTTTTGTTTGGTTTCCTATTACATGGGCCTTCGAGGTTATTTGGGCTGGCTCACTACGTTTCCTTATTAAACGAGTAAATATAAATTTTATTTTAAAAAAGATGTATTTTAAGAAATTTTTAAAATCAGTATTTGATAAAAAAAAACATCTTCTTACTTTTTTAATAAATTTTAAATGAGATTATTATTAACATTTTAACGCTTGTATTCACACTTTTTATTTCTTTTTATTTTTTAATCTTGTCTATAGATTTTCTTCAACTTTGTGCATTTTTTTTATGCCAAATAAAACGTGTTAGAAATGTAGTAAGTACATTAAAAAAAGGTGAGTATGATGGAATTATTTAATTAACAAAAAAATTAAATTTATACAAAATGAGTGTATTATCAAATTTTAACATGGAAAAAAAATATTTTGATGATATTATGGTGCAACATAACTTCAAAAATAGCTTAAAAAATTGAAATGATAAACAAAATACATGTATAATATAATGTGCAGGTATTTGATTAGTTTTTATAATTCACTTTATTTCAACTATTCATGTCAGATCCTAAAATAAGGGAGTC
This sequence comes from Phaseolus vulgaris, assembly GCF_000499845.2. NCBI lineage: Eukaryota > Viridiplantae > Streptophyta > Magnoliopsida > Fabales > Fabaceae > Phaseolus > Phaseolus vulgaris. The sequence goes on along the minus strand of NC_023751.2, from coordinate 9,022,597 downwards.
TTATTTTATTTTTAACTGGGTTGGGTTTGGGTGAAAAAGAAAAAAAAATGGAAAGTAAATAATTTTTTAATTATATAAATTAGATAGTTTATTTAATCTAAAATATTTCTTTTAATTTTTTTTACAGTTAATCAATTATATTTTTGTTATTTTGCACGATAATTTAATAAATTTGGAATAATTTTTTAATTATGAACTCAAATTATTATTATTACCATCCTCTTTCACTAATATTCATTATTTTGTTCCAATATTCTCTTTTTAGTATATGATTATATTTTGTTTACATTTTGTTGAGGGATGAATTTTTTTATAGTAATAAGTTTACCAGTAGAAGAATGAATTTTTAAAAAACAAGTATTGAATCCAAAAAGGACTATCAAAAAGGACTATCATAGTGTTCGTGTCCATGAAATTTTACTTATTTATTAAAAAAGTTTAAAATTAAATATTTCACTTTAATTACAAGAATAAATAATAATCTATACCTATATATAAAAGGAATTCCCCTCTTAACTGCTCTTAATTTTTTTTCCTATTTTATCCTTATATTAATATTTAATTTTATTATTATATTATGGTTATTATGTCATTTCTTATTCCCCTCTTAACTGTTCTTAATTTTTTTTCCATTTTATCCTTACTTAATAATTTATTGTATTAATTTATTTTGGTTATTTGGACATTTTATAATTTCAAAAATTAATAAAATAATTTTAAAATTTATTTTATTTGTTATTATTTAACTGAGAGTGGAGAGAGTAGATAGATTGATTAGTTACTTTCTTGTTTTAAAGATCTTCTCCTCTATTCAATAAAAAATTAAAAATATTTGTAATATTTTGTGGACCACTCTAGTGGGAAAGTGGAAATTTGTTACGTTACTTTTTTTTATTTAAACTAATATTCTTTTTTATTAAAATTGATTTAAGAAACGGATTTTATGATTATCTTACTTCCCACCTTCTCTCTCATATATAGGTACCTACTCCCCACTCTCTCTCTCCACTACACATAACACGTTTTTTTTACCATACTTCTCACTTTCTTTTCTCTTTTCCTTTTAACTTTCATGGAAATAAATAAATTCATTCATTCTCTTTGCCATATATAACTTTTAATTACCGCTCTCCACTATTTTATTAACCTACTCTTTAATTGTATATCCTTTAACTTCTCATTTTAATTTTATTAAGAGAAATTGTTTTTGAAAAAAAAAATACTAAAGAAACAAAAATAAAAAATGCGGATACACAGACACTGACGTGCCTGTGTTCCTGCTAGTAATAATAATAAGAATAAAAGATGAATAGGGGAGACGGAAAGATAAAAAAATAGAAAAGATAAAAAAAAATTAAAACAAGATAAACAAGTCTATATTCTAAGCTATTAACAATTTATTGAAGGTTAAAGAATTGGTAAGAAGGTAAAAAAGCCATTAGGGTGAGTTTCACATACAAAAATACTCATAAACTAATATTAATTAAAAAAAAGTTCAAATAAATAAATCTCAGTCATCATCATAAACGAATCTGCCGATAAAGAAAACCACGAATCTTAATTCAAATATAACTTGTTTCTTGTATTAATTTTCTTTTAAATGTTATTTTCAATATTTTAGGTATAAAAATATTTTCCAATATTAAATAAATCTCTATTGAATAAGTTAAAAGTGACTAAACTCTTATATTTATCAACCATATAGAAGAATAATATAATTAAAAGAAAATTTAATAAATTCAAAACCTAAGTATTACTTCCAACACTAATAAAAAAAATAATTAATCACTTACAATGGAAGAAAAATTTCCTAATCGTGATTTTAATTTTTCCCAATTGATAAAAATATTATTTTTTAAAAAATTAATGTAAAAAAATGATTTTTAAAAATGTAAATAAACTTAAAATAAATTTTAAATTATTATAAATTTTAATATATAAAAAATTATATTTTAAAATGAGAATAAAATAATTTATTTCAATATATTATTAAAATAATATATTAATATTTGTTTCAATTATTTATTTACAAAATATAATTTTAATAAAATTAAATTATATTATAAAGGATTAATTTATTAAAAATATTTTTTTAAAACTTTTTTTTGCAGTTTCAAACTGAGAGTTTGAAGGTTAATTTTTTCTAGTACTTATTTTTCTTTATTCTTATGCTTTATGCTCATTTCTTATGAAAGAGTGTTCTTGTGTGTTTTTATGCGGAGAGTTTGAATTATAAGTGACAATGTGGGTTGACCCGTTTCGCAGAGGTATGTTATGTTCTTGGTCCGTAAAATGTGGGTTAGGTTGGTCCGCCCTGTGTAAGGGGTATGAATTTATTTTACTAGTTTGTCCCGCGTAAGAGGTAACCTGTGGGTCTGCCGCATAAGAAAAATATTTTCTTATAGTCAATGTCATCCTTATAATCAATATCATTCTTATAGTCAATGTCATCCTTCTAAGTAAAATCTTTAGCAACAAGTTAGCATTGTAACGTTCAATATTACCATTATAGTCACATTTAGTCTTAAAGACCCATTTACACCCAACTCTTTTGCATCATTTTGACAATTCCATAAGGTCTCATACATCATTTTGTCCCATTGATTTAAGTCCATCTTTCATGGCATCTAACTACTTATCATAATCATCACCATTTATGGCTTCTGAAAAAGAAATTGGATCATTATCAATGCCTAAGTCATTTTCTGACTCTTGTAGATAAACCATATAACAATTTGAAATAACAAATTTCCTTTCTCTTTGAGATCTTTTTAATATTATTTCTTGTGGTTGTTCTACTATATGTTCATTATTAATATCGGGATCAATAATTTGTTGTTCTTCTTCTTCATCATTGTGTGGTTCAACAACATGAGGAACAACAAATTTTGAAGTATAAGTACTAGTTAAAGGAACTTGTAATCTAACTTCCTTAATCTCCACATTTCGTGAAGTTTCACTCCCATTAGTTTCACCATTCTCAATGAATCGAACATTTCCAATTTCAATAATTCTTGTACCATGGCTATATAGTAAAGCATATATACTTTTAACTTTGCTAAATAACCAATGAAATATTCACTGATTATTCTTGCATCCAGTTTCTTTTTTTGCGAATTGTATATTTTAATTTTTGTATGACAACCCTAAACATGCAGGTGTCTCAAATTGGGTTCATACCTATCAACAATTCAAAAGGTGTATTTTGAACTGCCTTACTAGGAATCTTGTTCAACAAAATACATGGCAGTTTTTAAAGCATACATTCACATTGATACAGGTAAAGATGATTTACTTAACATGCTGTTAATCATATCCATTAAGGTTCGATTACGCCTTTTTGACACACCATTTTGTTGTGGTGTACCTGACATTGTGTATTGAGAACAAATACCTCGTTTCTCAAGGAACTTAACAAATGGATCAAAGTGTTGTCCACTTTCACCATACTTTCCATAATATTCACCATCTCTATCTGACCTATCAATTTCCACATTTTCGTTTAATTGCCTTTCCACTTTATTTATGTACATTTCCAAGGCATTCACTGCTTGAGATTTCTCATGTACGTAGTAGATAAACATAACCATAATATGAAAAATCATCAATAAAAGTGATAAAATACATTTTTTTGTAGAAGGAATTTAAATAAAAAATGTCCACATATATCCATGTGTACAATTTCAAGAAGTTGAGTGCTTCTTGTGACTCATTTCTTTTTGTGTTTTGTTTGTTTGCCTTTAATACATTCCACACATGCATTCAAATCAGTAAAATATAGATTCGAAAGTATTTCATTTTTTTACTAATCTTTGCATCCTTTCTTTGGAAATGTGTTCCAAACGCTTGTCATAAGTAAAAAGAACATTCATTCACTAAACTACGTTTAGTACCAACATTATGATGCGAGGTCATAAGAGTTTCAACATATAAATTATCAAGATTCAATTTATATAAACCATCAAAAAGTGTATCAGATCCAACCATACAAGCATGCTTATATAAATTGAAATAATTATTCCCAAACTTAAAAGAGTATCCAACAACAAACAAACTAAATTCCTAAAAATACTAGGTACATAAAAAGTATCAAACAAGTCTAAATGAAATATAGTGTCAAGGATTAAATGATAAGCCCCGACAGCTTTCACTAAAACTTTCACTTTATTCCCCATGAAAACAAACTTCTCATTTGGGTTTATGAATCGGGTTGAAAGGAATCCCTGCATCATATTAGAAACATGAGTTGTAAATCCATAATCAATCCACCAAGTATTATGTGGAACTTTAGTTAAGTTTGATTCAAAACATACATAAGCATTATGCTCCCCTTTCTTTTCGAACCAAACTTTACGTTTAGGGCAACCCTTGTAGAAATGTCCAGATTTCCCACATAAATGACATGTGTCATTTTTCTTATAGGTTTTAGTAGAGGACTCGTTAATCTTTGATGGTCCTTTACCTTTTTCATGTTTCTTATGAACTTTCTTTCTAGCTCCCTGATTATTCACATAATGAATGGAGTGGTTTCCTTGATTATTAAGTTTGGTCTCTTCCTGAACTAACATATTGCGCAATTCATGCATATTGCATTTGTCTTGGTATTACAGTTGATTTAAAAAGAGCCGTACTCAAACGGTAATGAGATCAAGATGAACTGCACAAGAAAATTTTCATCCACTGTCATTCCAAGATACTTAAGTTTTGCTGCAATATTTGTCATCTCAATAACATGTTCATACATAATACGAGAACCATCAAATTTCATGGTAGATAAGGTACTCATTAATGTTTCGACAAGAAACTTATCAATAGTTTGAGAGTGCTCTTCTACAAATCTTATAAATTCTTTTGCACTCTCAATTTTGGGTAGAGCTGACTTAATACTACTTGTTATGCTCATTCGCATAAACATCATCAAGCTAAGTCGGTTTGAACTTTCCAAACCTTATAATGAGCTTTCTTTTCATTGTTACTAGCATCAGTAATAGCTGCGTGTTTCTCAATTTGTGAAATTGGACATGTTCACTAAAAAATTTAATTCACTAAATACGGGAAGAGACGTAACATGCAGATGTAAAGATACAAGAACAAATATTGTAGTTAATACATGCTTAACATTAATGTTTTGAGTCATAAATTACACATTTAATACAAATTCAAATAACAAACAAGCATTTTATGCATACTAATGTTCACCTTTGGGTGATACATTAATACACAACATTATTCGGCAAGACATATATATTAACTAGAAATATTAATTATCTTTGGATATATAAATAAAGCTAATAACACTTATAAAAATAACTAATCAACCTTTGAATAATCCATAAATACCTTATAATAATAAATTTCAATTTATTTATAAATTAATAATTTATAATTTAACATCCATTTTATATGTAATTAATATGAAATTTATCATTAATTTAAAACTAAATAAAACATAAATATTTCATCACTTTAATAATTATAAATCTATCATACAATTAATTCCAACGAAAATTACCCCTTCACATAAAATCCTTAACCCTTAACCATCTGAGCAAATTCCAAAATTGCAATTATGCTTTCAGATTTCAAAAGTAATATCCATGACGAAAAAACCTTTTCATCAAAATCATCGGTTGATTTCAATTAGAAAATTCAACGATTGTCTCATGCGATTATTTTTACACTTGATCTTACAATTTTCTTATAAAAGAATATAAATTATATTGCAAGGCATAATATAATACCTAAGGCTCAGGTGCAATAAAGAATTCGACAAAAACAAACTTGGTCATTGTTATCCATTGCACATAGACCCCGTAATTGATTTAATCAGGTTGCACTTTGTATGACAGGTGGGAGTGTTATATGGTTTTTGCCTTCATCAAAAGCGTAAAGAAATTGTACCTTAATCATGCAAACTGCTATCACCTTTGATCTAATTTACAAAACAGTCTATATTTGGATTGACTTGAACAGACAAAATGAAAAAATGAAACGTAAACCTAAAAAAAGAATAAATCATATTATACTAGTAAGACTTATCTCTGTGTGATGAGGTGTTTGGAGGAGAAGCGCGTATGGAGAAGAGTCAAGAAATTTATGGAAAATTAAATTGAATCAAACTTGGCTTACCATTACAAGATAAAGGTTGAACCAGTAAACGATTCAACTTCGTGTCAACCACACAAACTTCTACCAGAGTCCACTACCCTTTCTTCGCACCCTTTTCCTCTAATTCAATATAAATACTTCTCATTCCTATGCTATAGTTGCAGAGAACACAACTACCACCTCAGACAGATCCACCACTTCCTTAACAACATCACGATGATGTCTATGTTCAGCCACTTCGAGATCCGACAGGGCCAGAAGTGGGGTTTTTCCTTGGGCACGGGCCCCAAAGGATTGTCTTCCAAACCCAACACCCAAGGCACTTCTTCCACCGCTGAGTCCAAAACCGCCGGAAAAGATCCGAATCCATCGCCGGCAGCTGGACCCAAACAAAACCCGACCCGTTTGAAACCCAGATTTGCGCCGGAGTTTGATGGGTTACACTGTTTTGAATCTATCTTACCCTGTTAGATGGATTCCTTTAGTCTCTGATCTCAATTCGTTTAAACTCACAACTTATAATCTTAGCGAATTCAATTCATTTTTATTAGTGGTTATGTTCTTGAGAAAAAGCCATGTATTGTGCTGATCTAATTGTGTTTCTAAGAGACTTGAAAATCTGAAGTTGAATTTTGATGCAGTATTCTTCTTCTTTCTTATTGCTGATTAGTGTAATAATTTAATTATCAAAATAAAATAAAAAATTATAAAATTATAAAAAGTCAAAATTTGATAACACTATTAAATTTTTTTATTTTTGAACCATTTTAGTTCTAAACAAGCTTGGTCTATAATCAAGATTAGGGCATGTTAAGTTTAATACTGGATTCAATTCTACTTTGACATAAAATAAATGTTTAAAATTCTACAAGTGATTTAAAATTAATTTTACCAAAACTATTCATATTACATCAGTATCATATGTCACACAGTTATACAAACAAGTCAGACTTTATCACCAAGCAAATTATCCACACTTTAATGATGGTGAACATTAACCATTAAATGAATTCATTAATTTGCTATAGATTCATTTATCAATTAAACACAAAACAACCACAGCAACTTCTTTTTATTCAGGAAATTATAGGAATTATATAAAGTACTATGAAATCAATCAAATTATATAAATTATATTAAACATTCATTTTATACTATTTGTGGAATTTATCTATACATATTTTGTTTTCTTTATTTCTTTTTCTCCAAATCCAATTAAAGTGTAAATCTTATTTAATAATTATATTTTGGTAGATTGTTTGAGCATTTTAGTATCTGGGCTACAGGAGATGGGTAAATTAGCTGTTTTTTTTAATTTAATTTTATATTATATGTATAATTATATATAGGGGATTTTTCATAATAATTTTTTTATATTTTTTTTTATCAATATTTTATTTTATTATTTTTTTAAGTATTTAATGTGGCAATTTTATTTATATAGGTAGAGCATGAGATTAACTATGTGGCGTATGCAAAGCATGAGACTGCCTATGTGACAACTATAAAGCGTGAGAGTGCCAATGTGGCGTATGCAAAGCATGAGACTACCTATGTGACAACCATAAAGCGTAAGAGTGCCTACGTAGCGCAAAGCGTAAGACCGCCTACATGATGACCGCAATGGTCACATATTAAGATCAATCATTTTATATGGTGTAAATATTTTTTATTACAACGTGATGATTTTCAAAAGTTTGATAATGATATAAAGATTTTTTAGTGACTAGCAACCACAAGCGAAAAACAATGGTTAAGAATACATGTACGAATCAATTTTCTTTTTTAATTGTTGGATTCAAGTCTTGATCAAAATAGCTTAGAGTCAATATGAATCAGGCAACTCATTTAGTTGAACATTAAGAAGAATTATTCAAAAAGACTTACATAATTTATTTTACTAAATAAACTTCTTTAAATTATTGGACTTGAGGTCAAGGGACTATGAACTGTTCCGAACAAGGTGTGACTCTTGAGTAAACATTCTAAGTATGATGTGGGATCTAGAAGAAGAAATTCTTGAATGTTTTAATTATTATTGTCTAATTATGATGAGTAATTACATTATCATTAATAGTTCGATACGATTCAACCGTTAAAAAATATTCTAATATATTATCATTATAATTGATAAACTAGGAAAGATTTCAGAGAATAATAAGCAATAAAGATAATGTATCCAGATACACATTCAAAAGAATATGTGTACGAAGATATAGAAGAAATATTAAAATAAAAGACACTACAATTTAAGTGGATGTGAAAATCAATGGAGAGTGCACTTTGATATCATTTTCTTCTCTGTATTGCCCGTGCGGTAGATTGTTCTTGTAGTGGAGGAGGATTGGGTGCAAAAATTGAAAGATGCAGGTTTATAGAGTTAGGTAGAGATGAATAGGAAGAAGAAGTTGAGTAAGGGAGATGAATTCTCGGTAATTATAGATGTGTGATAGCAAGGCTTTTACATTATCACTAACCAATATGCAACGATTATTGTATTATTATAGTAATTTTCAATTAATGTGTTGTAATAAGGTATAAAGATGAGATAGTTGTTGGTGAAGCGTGTAAGGAGAAGAGTGAGTTGAATCAAAGTTGGTTGTCCATAAGAGGAGTCAACGAAGGTGAAGGTTGACCGAAATGATTCAACTACGTGTCAATGCAACGAAACTTCTAGCCGCGTCCAGCCAAACACCGCATAAGTGCAGAAACTTCTTGAAAAATCCAAATCAAATTTCCCACGACTCTTCCTTTCCACCTATTCGTCTAATCCAATATAAATACTCACGTATCATCCTTGCATCGTTGCACACACAACAACCTCAGCAAAATAACAGACACCTGTTTTCAAAATCCTCAGAACACAACAACATGTTCATGTCTATGTTCAGCCACTTCGAGATCGCGGAGGGCCACAACTGGAGGTTCGCTTTGGGCCTAGGCCCGGTAAAAGGACCCAACTCCGACGCCACTTCTTCCTCCGCCGACTCTAAAACCGCCGGAAAAGATCCGAACCAATCATCCACCGATGGATCCAAGCAAAACCCGGCCCGTTTGAGGCCCAGGTTTGCTCCCGAGTTCGACGGGTTACACTGCTTCGAATCCATCGTCCCATGTTAGATGGATTCCCTTCGTCTCCAACCATCTCAATTTGTTTGTAATAATTACGTCATATAAAAAAATGCCACAATTCAATTCATTTTTACTGTATAGTTTAACCAATGGTTCAGAAACCTTCTGTGTGTATAGCCCCGAGTTGAATTTTGAAATTGTAGTCTTCTTGTTGTTCATGGCCGTAATTGCAGTTCTACCTTTTTACCAGCAATCTTCATCGATCATCGTGTATATGAACCGTTCTTTCAGTTTAATGTAAAAAAATTATTTAAATTAACTACGATTGAGATAAATTATGACTAAATAAACCATATTTAACCAAATCATAACTAATAGGAATGTTTAAAACTTATGCACTTTATTAAGTTTAAATAACTGGATATATAATAACGTGAAACTGCTTCCATTAAAGGCAATGAAACAGTCTGAAAGTAGTGGCAGCAAGCATCTGATAATGAAGAGAAAACAGTTCTTAATAACTACACTCATCATCCACACAATTCAATCAAGGTAAAGGGATAACTAAAAAGTATTTTGGTCGGTAATTACTTATTCAGTTAGAGGAAAGCAAAATATGAAGCACGTGGAGATTTTGTTTCAACGCATGTGGTGCACGTAATTTCATTGCCACCAAAATTGCGTACTTCTTCTTTTCCCATTCCACTCTGCTTCAACATACTAAAAACCGACCATGACATTAACAGGTGGATAAATCTCCTCCTCCTGTACTTCATTAGAGTCAACAAAAGAAGGAAAAACATGTTTTCTGTAAGAAAGCAGAAAAAAATTGGAAGGGGAAGAACTGAAGGGACGGTGGAGGGTGGAAAAAAGCAGGGGCTAAATGACATGTGCGGTTCTCACACAACAATCACATCCTTTAATCAAATCTACCTCTTTTTATGTTGCGCATACGGACCGTATATAATTTCTGCAGAGATTCATATAATTAGCATTATGAAATGAAGAATAAGAAAAATTGAAATTACTTTCTCCCTCTCAGAATATGGTGTTTGAATCACCTTTACATTTGAGAACTTTCTTGCATTATTGTGTAATCATGTAATCTGATTTTAGTTTACAAATTATCTAGCACGTATATGCTTAAATGGGACTTGAAATTCGGATTTCATCGATGAGTGCGCTAAATTAGCTTTGGGTCAGGTAGTGACTCGCCTTAAGTAAAGAATAAATCAACAATATGCAGATGTTTTCTTAAGAAAAGTTTCACAATGAATAAAAGTTAAGGTTAATAACAATTTATATACACTCTTATCTCTTACTACACTCTTATCTCTTACTGATATTTCTTTTAAAAGATAAAACTATTAAAAGTTCACTTATTTTATTTGTATAAAGTTCAAAATTTGCATTAAATTTTGAAATTTTAATTTTTTTTTTACAGATGCAGTCAATTTTTACAGATACTTTGTGGAATAGGTGACAAACTCTGATGAAATAACAAGGGATGATATAATTTCTTAACGATTAGGGAAAAAAAATAAAGGCTTTTTACAGCAGAAATATAGAATAAGGGAAGTCTTCTGGTGTTAAATATTCCCATGATCCCGCCATTTGAAGTTTACTTTTCACAAAGTTCAAGATAGTGCAAACTTACTCAACTGTCTTTTTATCCTTTTCCTATCTTTATAGATCAGTGTTTGCTTCTCTTCATCACCAAGGCATCTTCTCTGTCTCTTTAGGTCCACCCTTGCCTTATATATGGCTGAAAGACTAGTTGTTCATTCCATTTTCAAGAATTAAGCTTTCAAGGGGAATAATGGCCATGGGAAGTATTTTTGCAGTTGTGCCAGCCGTTGCTGCTGCTGCTGGATTTTATTTCATTGGCAGAAACAATCTCAAGGTAAGAAAGGTTGCATTCTATTGTTTTATTTAGGAACAACATAAGGGCATGTCAAGGTAAGAAAGGCTATATATCCAATGTTTTGTATAGCTAAAGTTCAAGATGTTTTGTCTGTAGGAAATCAAACAAGGGTCATCAGTATCCAGTCAAAAGATGCTAGCAGAAATGAATGAAGGAGCAAAGAGCCTTCAAAAGCCAAAATTGGCACCACAGCTTGATGGTTTAGATTGTTTCGAAACCTTGGTGATGAATTGAATTTGCTTGGGATGGGGACTATTTGTACTCGTACACATATTTGTTATTATGTGATATTTCCTCCCAACAACCTCATTATTTTTTCATATCAATTCCACCTTCACTAGGTTTTGGCAACGTTTTAAACAGAGGAGCGTTGACATGTCATTAGTTCAAATATAATGAAAAATAATATGTGACAAAAGCACCCCACTCTTATGTTTCTGCTTCAAAAAATAATTTGAAACATACTTGTGCACATACATCTTTATTGTCAATTTATATAATTCATAATTACATAATATATAGATCCATCTTTCTGCTCCAAAAAATAATTTAGAACATACCTGCGCACATACATCTTTATTGTCAATTTATATAATTCATAATTATATAATATATATAGATCCGTGTATCCGTATTTTTAAAAATTATACGTATCTTTGTGACCGTATCATATTAGTGTCTATTTTCTTTTCTTCATGATTTGTTAAAGCTTCTTGAATTTTTAAAACTGAGGCAGTTTACATGCATTTATTTAAAATTAAAAATAACGAATCCCACTGTCATTTTTATGTTGGATTTTTTTTTTTGGGGAACGTAGAATTGTAGAAATAGACGTTAAACGCACAAAAAACATAGTCAGATGAAAACATTTCAAAACTAGTATCTCGGTGGTTGGAAGATGATGTCGCCTGACAGAGCGAAATACTCATTAGCTCCAAGCATTGCAAATAGAATCTAAAAATTGTTACCGGTCTTGGAGAATAAAGGAGCCACAAAAAGACTTTTTCTTTGAATTTCCTTTTTAATTGATACTGAGTTTACACCAACTTACACAGGCTTAAAATTCTACAGCCTTGAATCTTGACCAACGAGAACTACTCAGTCCAAGAAAAAAAAATCGCCACCTACTCCCTCCACCCTCTTGGGATTGTCTTGTTTTTTATATATATTATTTTTTAACTATAACTTAATTATTCCACAAAAGAGTCTTTAAATTCTAAACTATCGAGTAATAATAACAAGAGTTATCGTCCAAAAGAATGGCATTCAAGGCATTGATACCTCCTCCATTTTTACTATCTTTTACCTATATTAGCAAATCTTCTTGCAACACCAAATAAAAGATACTTGGTCACTAGACCCCTATCAAGACTACAAGCAAGAGCAACAGCACCACCAATAACTAGCATCTTGGGAATGTTCACGCCCTGTGGTTTCTGATAAGAAGTAACACTTTCTTCCTCCTCTGAATTATCATTGGCCCCAACGGTTTGCAAGTCTTCGGGACTTATTTTTGTGTTGACTTGAGCCATAAAGGCTGAATGAGAAAGTGCAGCACCAGAAGTTCTTGCTTCTTGATAGGCTCTCAAACCAGGTTCAATCTTCTGAACAGTTCCCCACATTCCTTTCCTTACTCCAAGCTTTGCAATTTCCCATGGAATGCCCATTTCTTCATGATGGAAGAGCAAGACTTCACAGGCAGTTAACTGGCCGGTACCTCTCTTTGATTCCACTGTTACAAGAATACCATATCAGTCACAACAAGTCTATCAGTGACGGAACAGCTAGTTTAAGTGGTGGGATAGACAAGAACAAGTAGATACATGAGTAATTCAATTACAAGGGTATCAAATTTCACCTGCTCTAATGCACCAACTAGAGTAGTACACATCAACACGTCTAGGTTTATCTCTTTTAGGGATTGAAGGGCAATCTATTCCCTGAAAGAACAAAACATAAAAAAATAAAAATTAAGCATAACTCTGTAATAACGGTGGAAAATAACCACCATCAGTCAACATCTTCAAAAATTCCAGAACAAAAGAAGGTGAGTTTTATTCTCATACCTTAGTCACACAATAGTAATGTCTTCCAGATTCCCATATTCGCCGACCAATTATGTATTCTCTATCCTTACAGAAAAAGGGAAACTGTTCCACAGATTAATTAGCATCCATTAGCACACTGAGCTAAGAGCACAATTCAATACACTTAAATCAGGAAAAACTGTTATGCACCTTCCGTATCCACTGCACTTTCATGGTACCAGTAGTGGGACACTCTTCAATAATTGAGGAGCTTGCAAGCATGTCGTCCCATCTAGGTCTGAACTCATCATCCCAAAACAAGTCCCTCACCATCTCAGGGGTAGCATCTTCAAAAATGGTGCTGCTTCTATACTGGGGAGGACCATCCTAACAAGCCAACAAAACAAATATTAAAAACAACCAAGTAGGTAATTCAAATACGACCAGAAGATTTTACGAAGGAAATAGCATACCTTTGGCTCTCTATGCCATGCTTTATAACACATAGTAGGGGTAGAACGATCCATCATCTGAATCCAAGGGAGACTTCCATCTTTCTCCTCCACAAGCAACCACAGATGATGTAAATCCCTTGTTGTCACAGCATCAGGAGTTTCTTCGATAGCTTTGGGTGAACTACAAGGTAAAACAAAGTGATAAATAAGACGGCATGCTAACACCACATTCTAATTTGTCAAAAACAAAAGAACAGTCTGGCTAACATGTTACAAATTCATAGCAATATGTCCAAATTTCTTTTGTCTCCATTTTTTTTCTCCCAATTTCATTGTAAGAACAACAAAAAAAATAGATGGATTTAGACCCTGTATTTGTGCAACAACTGTTTATGTTATCAGAATAACATAAGAATAATGGATAAATTAAAAAAATACCTAACGGAACTTGCAAATTTGACGGGAGAGGATGAAGAAGAAGTTTTTTTCTCTGTTCCTTTCTTCAGGGCCAAAGATTCTGGATTTGGTCGTTGCATCTTAATGGAACTAAGGCAAGGAGACGAATAGCAACTCTTAATGGTAGAAACTACAGACTTAGAAGGAGAAGAAGCCGAGGAGGGTGAGGCAAAATCTAAGGATTTGACAAGAGAAGTAGTTAATTTTTCCTTACCCAACCTCGCCCATTTCGGTTTCCACAACCATCCAACAATGACCCCAACGAAAAATGCTGCACAGAGAGGACTCAAAAACATTCCAACAAGTGTACACAACCCCAATGTTGCAGGGTTCTCCAACATATCGTATAAAGATTGTGGCAAAGGCATAACAAGAAGAAGAAAGAAAAAATAAAAAACTAGGAGGGAATGTTATAATAATAATAAGTAGAAAGAACCCCCAAAATCTGTTCAGCTCCTCACAAGAGTTAAAAGGGGGTTTGGGCGAAGGAGGTGCAGAAGAATATTTGAGGCGAAGAAAAATCAAGCAGAGGAAACAAAAAGATAAAAATTTGGCGAAAAATCAGAGGGGGAGAAAGACAAAAAGGATTTGGGGCGATAAGGGTGTGTGGATAAAGACGGGAAGGGTGGAGGAGGAGGAAGAGGAGGAGGAGGGTTTGGCGCAAAACGACGCCGTGGCGTGATTTGGCCAATGGCGGTGAAAGAAGGAAAGGGATAAGTGTTTGGAGGAGCCAAGGGGCGTGAAGGGGAAGGAATCAGAATGACCACATAAAAAAGAACGGTGGCGAAGGAGTGATGCGTGTGAATTATTCGACACTGACGTAGAACCGAAAGAAACCGTGAAGGTGGAAGTCTAACGTTGTTTCTCAATTTGACTGACGGTGTTTGTTGCTTCGTGGGTTGATTTGTAGGCAAATAAATAAATAGTATACGAGAATTCACAACAAGTTAATGGAGACAATCCATTTCAAAGGACCGAGTGAGGTGTGGTTTTTTAAGACCAGACTACCGAGTTTTTCATAGGCCTTGTTTTTCACGTTGCGGGAACTCGTTTTTTTTGCATTTCTTATGACTCTTCCTTTCGGCACACATGTATCTTCTTTTCTTTCTCTTTCACTTTTCCCAATTACCTCTGCCTCTATTCTTTTTTTTTCCATACAAATAGATTTTTTTTTATCAATACAAAAATATACTACATTTTACTACATACTTTAGGTAATACTGAACACACATCCTTTGCGAATCTTTAATTTGCTAAAAATAGTTATAAATATTTTTATATCACAATTTTCTTTCAAAAATCTCCTTCAATCCTCTTATAACGTCTATTACTAATCATTATGTTCACTAAATAAATACAATTTTTTTTTATTTTATTATTGAGATGCCCATAGTTTTGTTTAGAGGTGTTACAAGAGCCGAACTGGGTTCGGGTCCTTACGGCCAAGTATGGCAGCATCCTCCTCGTACACATGGCGGAGCTGCTTGGTAGGCGCTGCCTATTCACTTCACTCGGACAATGCTCTAAACACGAAAGTGTGACGCCCCCGGCCAATTGGAGACCTAAACCCAGAACATTCAAGGTAGTCAAGAACAAGTGTGCTCTTAACCTAATTTGTGATATGTCTATATGAGATGTTTTACCTAGTATATATAGAGTAAGTCTTAACCATTTGTCTGTCGTTATGATTCTCTCTTTACTGTCTGATTAATGCTAATTAATCCAAATTCTCGTACTATTCTATTTCTTTTACATTATTTATTTACATCGGCTTTCTACCTAAATGACCAAAGGTCGACCCAAGACCCATAACCCAACATGTCCCCCAATCTTATGCGCAGGCAAATAAGACTTCTGCTAACTTAAAGTTGTACTTGATCACCAAGTTGAACTACACCTACGATAAATCGACGTACTTACTTAATCACCAAGGATCGCCCAAGATCATAAGCCAACCAGAAGAGGAAATACAACTAATTTGATGATATTTATGCATTCAAAATATTACCGTCCATCTGTCATCAGTTTTTTTCTATTTGGTAGCAGTCATTCATTCAAGAAATCTTATACCTCTTACTCCATCTATACTAAATTTAATCTACGGTTATTTATATTATTATTTTTATTTCGACAAAATATTTTTATGCAAAAAAATGAATATTTTAAAATATCTTATATACTTCTAATTTATATAAATATATTATATTAATAATTTTTTATTGATACGAAGTTGATCGATTTTAATAAATTGTAATTATATTTTTTTATTTCTTAATGGTAAGGTGTCTCGCCTTTAACAGTAATAATTAATCATTATTTTTTATTTATAGAAATTGAACATGTCACCCAACTAAGTGAATTAGACTTGGCAATTATTTATATATTCAGGTAATTATTTTAGATAATGTTTGTTATCATGTAATATTAAAAAAAAAGTCGTGACGTTTTTAAAAGCATTTTCTAGACTTAAAAGAAATTCAATTAGTTTAAATGAACTCTAGCAACTACAGATAACGATTCAAAAATTTAGAGATGTGTCAGTTATGGATTAATTAAGTTGCGTGTGTAAAAATCACTTCTTAAAAGCACATTTAAAATTAATGTTTATAATAATTATATTATTTGGAGCAAAACAATGTTCAATATATTAAAAGGAAGAAAATATTTTTTTGTTATTAGATAACTATGCAAAAAAAGTTTTAATTGCACGTTATATAGTATCTATGATCATAATATGGAAAAAATAAAAATAATTGTATTTAAAATTTATAGCTGGATAGCATAATATTATAAATAAAATACAAATAAATATAAACTTTTTGAGATTTCCAAGGGAGATTGATTAAATGATTCCATACTAATAAGATTAGTCAAACATATATAAAAAAATAGACACAATTTCGAATTTAAAATCTTAAAATAAAAATAAAAATTAATAGAAACATTTTAAAACCACAATCATTTTATTAACAATTTTTACATAATCAGTTTTAATATTATTATTGGATCTTTTTGAAAGAGATTCACTAGAGATATTACACAACAATGATATCCGAATGAAACTCATTTAGAAATTGAAACATCTTTCAATTCAAAAACTTAAGAAAATGAGTTTGTGAATCTTATTTTTTATATTTTATTCAATTTTCTCATTTATAGTCCATAAATATTTTAGACTGACATTTGAATTTCTAACAAAATTGTAGGTGAAGTATTAATATATGAAATCATAATCAATGAAATTTTAAATTGCGTATGTGTATTTCTTTTTTCAGTTCTGTCTTCATCTTGTTTAATTTTTTAAACTGCATCAAATACACATTTTTTACACTTTGACTTCTTTTTTTTAGTGACACTTCACCAAATTTCTGATCACAGACCAAGTACAGTTGCGGCACCGACTTGCTGGGGTTGGTACGTTTATTTCTTTACATTAAATTATTAATTATCTAATCTAATATTTTATAATGCCTAAATTAAAAATTATTTTAAAAATTAAAAAAATTATTAGTTTTTAAATTAATTTTATTATTAATAAATAATGTTTAAATTGGTATGTTATCAAAATTTTAACTATCAATTATTTAAATTCTAATTTTGGTTAAAAAATCATGATAACTAATTAGATATTAATTTAAAAATTATTTATTAATAATAAAAATTAATTTAAAAATTACTTTTTTAATTTTTAAAATACTCTTTAATTAGTTATTATTTTTAAAATTAATTTTTATTTAATTATTTTTTTAGTAAACATTTGTACTAGCACCGTCCTAAAAAAAAGTATTTTTATTATGTCAATCAACTATAAATTACACCATAACAAGGTTTTAATTTTTATTACAATTATGTTATGAATTATATCTAAAATTAATTTTATTCCATAGCAATATAAATATTTTTGCAATAATAACGAATAAAGTGACATAAATTGAAGTATGTAATAGATTGATTTAAGGGAAGATGTGAGTTCATGGTTTGGTTTGAAATGTTTGGTGAACGAAATAATAACACGAGAAAGTCAAAATAAAAGTCAGGTCATGCTATAGCAGCTGTTTATACTATTACTTTTTCAAAGCATAATTGAGTTTTGAATATGCAGTATAAGAAATTCATCTAAAACGATTTTGATGCCCTTTTTAAAGAGTAAAATATGATCCAACATAGACTCGAAAGCGTATAATATATTGGATGTTCTGATTCATCATAGTAATAATACTTGAGGTTCGAATATTATGTTATCTAATATCAAAATTTCTCTTTAAGATGAAATTGGGATTGGGCATTGATATCTAAACTCTAAAGTGGATAATATTTTAGATATGGTGATTGATTATTTCTTGAACTTGAGATAAAAAAATTATGTTATGTAATATTGAAAGTTCTTATTTACATTTACCTATAATTTATAATTGTACTCAATTATGTTTATCACTACAAGAAAATAATAAAAACCAATTTTTAGAGACAAAAAATAATTAGTTGTTATAGTGACTAAAGTAGAAATCATTTTAGAGATTAAAAAAAATTGGTTTCTAAATTAGTTTTTATTATTGTTAAATGGTTTCTAAATTGGTGTCTAATTAGCAATCAAAAATTTTGCTACCAAATTTAAAAACCATTTAATAATAATAAAAATTAATTTAGAAACCAAATTTTTTTTAGTTTCTAAAATGGTCTCTAATTTAGTCACCATAGCAACTAATTATTTTTTTGTCTTTAAAAATTGGTTTCTATTTCATGATTTTCTTGTGGTGTATTAATTAAAAAATAATTATCTGATATTGATAATCATATAAAATTATTTGTATAACACAATCAAAATTTGATGTATATTTTTATTTAAACTTAAATTTTTTAAAGATTACAGATGAAATTATATATTTATGAATTTGATAACGATTCGATAGTGACTTGATAAATCCAATAAATTTGTATATCAAATAAATTTGTTAAAATACATTATACTCTGAAACTAAAAAATAAATTTAAGTCTAATTCAAATTTATAAAATCAATAATTTAAGTCTAATTCAAACTTATAAAATTGATTTATAAAATAATATTCACTTATATTATATTATTATTATTATTATTATTATATATATATATATATTACGAAATGTTGTTAATTTTAGAATATTGTTTAACAAAATTTAAAACATTCAAATCAAGTTAAAAAAACCAACTGGTGGCAAAAATTTCCATTTAATAAATGAATAACGATTTGTTTTTTTTTACAGATAGTTTTATTAACTATTAACGTTTATTGTTTAAGAATTAAAAACTAGAAATATTTAACTTTAGAATACACCATAGTTTTAAACATTTTATTTGTAGATTAATTATCGTCAGTAATTAACAAACTGCTATTATATAAAAATAACTAAATATAAATAAAAAAGTGTAGGAAATAGATTTTGTAAAAGTGAAAGTATTTAAGAGGATTAACTTTACAACAAGATCCAATTAATGTTTAATTAATTCCCTGGTCAATATAGATATGAGAATTGAAGTGGTAAGCAAACAATGGGCGTACATATTTGTATGAAATTGGAGAGTCAAGTCTAATTTATGTTTTCTAAATAGGAGGCATGCTAAAACCATATACCACCAACATATAACTAAAATAATTGTTTCATTTATTGAATGTTTCAAGAGACCAAAATGGATCGTTGACAAAGGAATTAATTATCCTTATAAATGATAGTTGATTTTTGGGATTTCAATGTGAGAAATTTTAACAACACACCCTTATTCTTAATTTTTTTTTTTATCAACAAAGAATAAATAAAATAAAAAGATACATTTTAAGGGATGTTTCAACCCTTATATAAAACCCAAAATACAAGTATTTTAGTACCTTACAAATCCTTGTACAAAATATAAAATCCAATAAATACAGTTACATTCGTAGTATTAAGTTAAAGTATGCAAATTTTAATTAAACAAATAATAAATCAAATTATTCAACAACACCCATCTAAATAAAATTTAAACCCAACACCAACGTGATAATAAAAAATCATATAGTAATATTTTACCATTGTTCGTAATTATTTTACTATAGATGTAGTCAACGTGTTTGTAACTTGTGCTACACAAATTGTGCCATAATAAACTACTTTATAGCTTTGCCTTATGAGTGAAAAGTCATCAAACACGGTTTTGAAACACTTATTTTTTTTTCCTGAAATGGGAACAGGAATTTAGACCCACGATACAGTAATAATAAAGATTGGAGTTTCATAATGATAATGGAGAAAAATATTATCCACCATGTACCATCTCCTCCACATTGTTTTGAATAGAGATTGATGATGAGTGATCATGTAGGTGATAACGGCATTATCTGCACCCAGCAACAATTAATGTGGAAGGTGACACTACTGTAAGTGCAAACATAGAGAATATTAGTAACACTGTTTATGTTTCCATTATCGCCAAATATAACTATAGTGATGATTACAAAGGGTCACATAGATGCACAACCTATTAATCAAATACCATTCGCAAATCACTGAAAATCAATTTCACCCACCATGAACAGTTTCTATTACTCACATGTAAGCAGAAATCCAATATTTTAGATTTCAAAAAGTTGTAATCCAATTTCTTAATTTGATATTTTTCACAATGCTTTGAAAAAATACAAAAAAAACTTAATGGATTATGTTGTAAAAAAATTGATAATTGATTAAGTATAAAACATAATCGATTAGCCTCTATTTTTAGAAAGATAATCGATTATGTGGTATGTTAAAACAGACATAATCGATTATGCTAATTAGATATTCAACTTAATAGATTAAGTTTTTTTTAAGATATCATTAAGCTCCTAAAACAGTTGGTAATCAATTATATATTTTTTAAGGAAAAGTATAATCAGTTTTCTCCATCTCTTTTGTCGGATTTTTCAATTTTTGTTTTTTATGATTTTTTCTTTAATTTTGTAGGTGTTTTTTTTGTGTGTTTGTTCTGATTTAATATTTGTTTTCTTATTAACTAGAATTAATAAAATACATTATTTGAAATTATAGGTTATTATTTTAGTAATTTTATTTATACTAATATTATTCATAACTCAATTATATATTATAATAATTTAGATTTTGATTTATTAATAAGAATAGAAAATTCACTTAAATATTTAAATTCTAAAAATATAAATAATATAATTCAATTATATATTATAATAATCTAAATTTTGATTTATTAATGAGAATACAAAATCCATTTAAATATTTAAATTCTAAAAATACAAATAATACAATTCAATTAATATATTATAGTAATTTTAATTTAATTTATTAATAAGAATACATAATGTATTTAAATATTTAAATTATAAAAATGTAAATAATAAAATCCAATTGATATATTATAATAATCTACATTTTGATTTATTAATGAGAATACAAAATCTATTTGAATATTTAAATTCTAAAATATCAATAATAGAATTAAATTGATATATTATAATAATATAGATTTTTATTTATTAATGAGAATTTAAATATTTAAATTCTATAAATAAAAATAATAATATAATTATTTTATTAATGTAATTATTATTTTTTGTTTTATTAATAATGTCTGTTTTAATATTGAAAATTTAGAATATTTATATTTTTCTTAATATTACACTATTGAATTTAGATACTGATTTAAATTAAAAAAATTATGTAATTAATTTTTATGAATCTTTTATCAATGAGAATCAATTTTATTGATTCAAAATTAAAAATTATAAATATTTATTATCATGAATATTTCATTTTTTTTATACTAGGTATTTTTTTATGTTAAACATTGTTAAAATTGGTATTTAATATTCTGTCACTGTTTATTATATAATATTCCTTTCATATATCATAATATTGTTAAATTTTAAACTTACACAAATTTTTTCTTACCCAAATTTTAAATACTTATTTATTTTTTAAAATATATTAACTTTTTCATAATAATAATAATAATTATGAAAATCATCATTAATATTAATATTAATATTCTTGTATGAATAAAATTATATAATGATATTATGCATACAAGAATATTAATTTTATTCATACAAGAATATTAATATTAATGATAATTTTTATGATTATTATTATTATGAAAAAGTTAATATATTTAAAAAAGTAAATAAGTATTTAAAATTTGGGTAAGAATTGTTTTTCATATGTTTAAAATTTAACATAATATAATACAAATTAAATAATATAATACAAATTATTTTAATTAACTAAAATGTATTTTAAATTAATTAATATTTTATTTTCCTATTTTTTTATATACAAGGGTAAATTTGTAATCTTACAATTTACACCATTAAAAACAATTTAAAATACTTTTATCATCATCACATCACTCACGTATCTCAATAAAATTTTCTCATACCTCCACTTTAACCTACCATAGTCCTCACTCCCCAATCCAAACAAAACATAAAAGGTAACAACATCCACCATGTGTTTTGGTAACCAACTCTAAAGTTGTGTGATTACTCCACAACTTTAAACAAAGTCGTCATGTTCTATTTTTATTATTTTCAATCAAAATTGTGCATATGTGACACGATTTTGATGTTCATCCAATTTATACCAAAACCCTAAAGTCACTTTTATACTCAATGACTTTTTTATTTAAAGTTATTTTTTTTACAAAACTTACACAATCTCATAATTAAATATTATTTTATCATTTATACTAATAAAACCATTTAGATGAAAAAACCTAGTAGGTTGTGGTTCAATATGCAAAAAGTATTTTTGATTTAGTGAAAACAAAAATTCTGAGTGTAACTTTTGTTGTGAAGTCATGAATGATTCTTTCCACTGTCTTTATGTGAGTTAACTATTTGTGGGGGCAACTAATGACATTCATAGATTAATTCGAATGCTAACACTATTAGATAGACAAGGTTTAGAACAGTGCAATTGTCTTTGCCAAACACAAGATATTAAGAAACATTTTGCAAATTTAAAAAGAAGAAGTAGCAAACGACGAAAACAGTCTCCACCATAGCAGGGATAGAAACAAAATGGTGTGCCAAATTGACAAGGACAGAACACAGAAGGTGGCCTTGCACTTTCTACACACTTCTCTCTTGCACAGAAAAAAAAAAGTACAATTCAATTGTAGCCACATGAAAAGAAGGACTTGTACAGACCAAAATGCACACATTTTGACGATATATTGTTAATCATAACAATAACTCATATATTGTTATTAACGAGTTATATTAGTTTTTTTTATAAACAATAAAATAAATAAATAAATAAGAACCACTTTAAAGGTGATCCAATCCTTAAACATAAAGATCTGACAATAATTTTTAATAGAACGCCTGTCTACCAGTTTGTCAAATGGGCTATCAGACCAACACTATTCAACATTACATAATTAATCTTATACAATTCAAATAATTTAAAATCCAACCTATATGAATCCAATAACTTAGCCAGTTATATTAGTGACTGATGTTAATAGTTGATAATTATTCACACTGCATGTAGGAATCAGACAAAAAATGTACTATCCTATGCTTGATGCATCGTTTGCAATCTGTTTAGAAGGAATAGGAGAAAAGTAATTTTTGAATACATTTTTTAGTTCAGAAATGTGATAGGTACTATACTAGTTCGGTGTAAGAAGTTAATTGTCATGTCTTGGATTGCAATTATGTATTCTGTTTTTTTCTCATCTACACAACTTCAATATAAAAATGAATCTGGATCACAAAAATTTCTCTCCTGCACTCTAAAAAAACTAATATCCTCTCTTATTATTCCTAAATTTACTTTTCTATTTTTTTTTACAATTGGTTTCTAGCGTGTTACTTTTATTGGAGAAAGAAAAAAAAAATACACAATAAAATATTGAGGAGTGGTCGGTTTCCGTCCATAATGTATAATGTGTGATGTGTATAACAATGAATTAACGAGTTCCGACTCTATTATAACTATACTCAGTTTTTTATATAATATTATTTACATTTTTATTTTTTATCTATATTCTTTTTTCTTATTTAACACCCTTTTATTTTTATATTTCTATTTAACACCATTTCAAACACCATTTTAAAAGTAAAAAAATTAATAATTTTAATTTTGAATGTATTAAAAAAATAAATACTTTAATGTTTAAAATAGTTATTAATGAATAAAGAAATAAGTTTTTACAAAATAAAAAATAAAAAATTAAAAGTGTTTAGTTTATTTTTTTTTAAAATGAAAAAAATAAAAAAATAAATCCTACAACAACATCAAAGTTAAATCTATAAACATAAATTAGTATTTATTTATATTATTATTGATGTAATTATGTTAATTTCAAGTAAAAAATATATGACATAATTATAAAAAAATCAAAGTTAATTAGTATTAATTAGTAGTAGACACAATGTCTATTCATTTTTAAGCATTAAGTATAACATTTGCATTAGTTTCTTTTTTAGGATTTTGCATTTAGGGTAGACACTTCAATATTATATGTGTGTCCACTACTAATTAATACTAATTAACTTTGTTTTTTTTTATAATTATGTCATGTATTTTTTACTTGAAATTAACATGATTATATCATAAATAATAATAAATAAATACTAATTTTTGTTTATATATTCAACTTATGTTGTTGTAAGGTTTAATTTTTTATTTTCTTCATTCTTAAATAAAATTTAAACTAAACATTTTTAAATTTTTTTATTTTGTAAAAAATATTTCTTTATTCATTAATTATATTCTTAACTATTTTAAACATTGAAAATATTTATTTTTTTAATGTATTCAAAATTAAAATTATCAATTTTTTAAATTTTTACTTTTGAAATGGTGATAGATAGGAAAATAAAAACAAAAGGGTGTTAGATAGGGAAATAAAAACAAAAGAGTGGTAGATAGGGAAATAAAAACAAAATGATGCTAGATGGGAAAATAAAAGTATAAATAGTGTTATATGAGGAATTGAATCTTATAAGTATTAAGTGTGTTTATATTTAAGATTTTTTTTTAAAACTACTATTTATATTAAATTCAAATAATATTATTATTGTATGTTACAAACTTAACATTTAATCTCTTTTTAAGATTTTGTTCCATGAGAATTACACTTCTAACACTACATCCTCCCTTCCCCATTAATTATCCCATAAACAAACACATGTACAACATTTCGTTTGTGATCCATTGTTTTAAAAGGTTATAATCTCTTGTTTACTTTCAAAATGCTTTGACTTTTTGTTTTTCTATCTTTTTAAATTACAAAGACAATAAATAAATAAAAATAAATAAACTACCTGCACAAGAAAAAAAAAATCACAACAACAACATCTTTTGCTCCACTGTGTTGCATCACAACAACACGTTCTCATTTCTGCATTTTGCTTCCTAATTAGTGAAAGAATAAAAAAAAATCACACTAATTATAATGATGGTATCATCTAATATAACGAAATAATTACAAATTTTATAATAAATTATCATAAAATTTTGTTTTTATACTGATATAAAACATGTAGGCCTATACTCCAGTTTCATATATGATAACATGTCACTATAATTAAATTTTTTTAGAGTAAAAAGAAGTATCCACTAACGTAACAAGACCATAACCAAACTTAGCATATAAAACATATAATTGTGTTAGTCTAAATGTCTAATAATGAGATCGTGGAAACTAACGTTAAGGCATCAAGTGAAACCATATCTTCTTGTGTGTTTGTTTCTGCCCTCCAAAACCTACTCCCGTTTCAATCTTATCGTTGAATCCAAACACTTCTGTTTTTAGTGCGTATACTTGATTTTTTATTTGAAATTCATGTTGTAAAACAATTACATTAAAGACAGTATACAAAAAATTGTTTGTTGCATAAGAATGTATATTTCTTCGATGTAATTAATGCGCGTCCCATCATGCATTTATAGTATGTTTTGAATTTAAAAAGTAATAAAAATAATTTTTTCATGATAAAGATTAGAAAATAAATAATTAGTTGCTTGCACGATTCTTCTTATTTCGATTGGCAGCCTTAGATGGAATTCTATCTAAAATAATCTTTTTTGAAAATGCATTTGCCTTTAGTTGAGGAACATCTTTGTTTCAAAGTAAAGGGAAGTTATCTCTTACGGTAAAACACACAAATTTTGGTGTATATGACATCCAAAATACATATAATATACTCTATCTATTTAACATATATATATATATATATAAGTAAACTAATATAACTTAAATATAAACTAGAAAGATCTTTAATATTAATAAAATTAAATAATATATTTTATTTTATAAATCTTAAATTGTTAATAACACAAACACGTATTAATAAATTAGTTTCTTATTTTTCACATTCTCAACTTCACATAATATCTATATGAATTGATAGAAATTAAAGCGACTTACTATTTGACAACTTTTTAAAAGTAAATGATTCGAAAATTTTATAAAAACAAATATTAAACACTTTTATTTAAGACTATCACTTAACTCAAAATTAGAATATATCTATTTATTAATTAATTCACAAAAATAAGGACAATTTTTAATGTTTATTATATCAACAAACATCAATCAATGTAACAATATTCATTGAATATTCTCATCTTTTTATATTTTGATGTAATTAGTGATTTTACTACTCAATCACGTCAAATAGGTAAATTATAACCTAGGTAATCATCATTCTCATTGATAATATTATTGAAGCCGATAATAATTTATTACATAAAAATCTAGTTACACTAACATCTACCTACAAAATCATATCAATCTAGTAAGAAGAGATGAGTTAAAACACTTTAAAATATGAAATGAACCACATGAAAATATTGCTTGACTAGTAACCTTATGGTGAGAAAATATTGATTAAGCGCATCCCTCACTCAAATGTCAAATTTATCGTTTTAATAACAAAACATGTTAGTGAAACATTTATATAATGCTTGAGCGACATTTGGGTCAAATGGAGAGATTATTAATAGTGAATCACCATCTTTCAAATGTGTTAAATTGACGTTGAGTGACCAAACTCCCAAAGCATAAATAATGGTTATTGTTTCTCTCTTAATCAAACTACCATTTAAGCGTTTGAGTATTGTACACTGATACTTAACAATCAATTAGTTGTTTGAGCAATTGACTCCTCTAATAATCATTGCTTCAAATCTTAATAATCATTGCTTCAAATCTTAAAAGAAATGAATATGTCGTTCGGATAATACATGAATATATTACCTAATTTTATTAAACTATATAACATCAAGTATCATAATTTAATAACATATTTATTATCACAATAATTAAAAAAAAAATACAATTCAATTCAACAATCTAAGATATCATATATCAATCAAAATACACTTAACATTAACTATCATAATTCAATGACATATTTATTATCACAACAATTAAAACAAAAAATTCAATTCAGTTGAACAACTTAAAATATCATTATATCAATCTAAATATAATTAACATTAACTATCATAATTCAATAACATATTTATTATCACAACAATTAAAACAAAAAATTCAATTGAGTTGAACAACCTAAAATATCATTATATCAATCTAAATACAATTAACATTAACTATCATAATTCAAAAGATACAATTCACTTCAATAACCTAAAATATCATTATATCTTCATCTAAGCTGTAATTCTCATTTCAGTATAGATCATCATACATATACATATAATTTGAAAAGTTTGCTATTTTCTAAACTCTAACATCTGATTAAGGAAAAAAAAGATAAATAATTTTAAAATATCACATACAAAGTAATTTTTTTTGAAGAAAAGAAATTTAAATTTTGTAAATAAAAATGAATAAATAAAATCCTTATATATATTAAATATAATTTTGAATTTTGTATATCATCTTTACTAAATATAAACAAGCTTGCTATTGTTAATGGAGTATTACTAATTGATATTACTACATAATGTTGAAATTTAGGCCAAATTATTAATATAGTATTTTTTAGATTTTATGTATTATTTGAAAGTTATTTTTTTGAAATGATTAAGATCAAGTTGAATATTTAAATTGTTAATCAGATATTAAATAAATGTGTCCACCAATTCAATAGTCATCTCCTTTTTAAAATTATTGTTATAGAGACCTAGCTAACACTACAAGAAAAGTATTAAACAAAAAATAATTAGTTATTGACTAAATTAGAGACCATTTTGAAAACTAAAAAAATTATTGATTACTAAATTAATTTCTATTATTGATAAATAATTTTTAAATTAGTATCTAACTAGCTATCAAGGTTTAAACTACCAATTATTTAGATTATAAATTTGGTAGTAAAAACATTGGTAGCTAATTAGATACCAATTTAAAAATTATTTATCAATAATAGAAACTAATTTAGAAATCAATTTTTTTAGTCTCTAATTTAGTCAATATAACAACTAATTATTTTTTTCTTTGAAATTGGTTTCTATTTAATAATTTTTTTTAGTATAAAGAATTAGCTAAAAAATATTATAAAATAATATCTATTTAAAAATAGTAGTATTTTTTTACAAAATTAATAGTATCCCTACATATAATTAGGAATGGTTAATGAACAATTCCTTACACTGAAAATAATATTTAAAAATGAAGTATATTTCTTACTAAATATACATTAGTTGAATATTTTTTATGTGTGTGTGGAGTTTTAAAAGAGTATAGTTTGAAGTGGAGGAAGTATTAATATGTTAATTATGTATGCACGTTGAGTACAAGTAATTTGGAATAATATTTGAAGAACGTTTTAAAATACCTCTAAGAAATAAAATATAGTAAATATTTTCATTAGAAAGAGTTGGCAACACAATTCTTCCATAATTTAAAGTAGAAGTTTAGGATAATTTATGAATAAACCAACATATTAGAAGACTTGCAATAAATACCTTACGTTACTCACAGTAACCTAACACTTGTATTTGTTTATTTATTTACGATGCTTTGTTCTGAAGAAGTGGAAAAAAAGTTAAAGTAATGATCTATCATCAGCGGTTTTTGGGGGGGGGGCGTGGTTCACAAGACATCCACGTTGTTTTTACTCTCGCCACTTCCCAAATACATTCATACATAGGAACACTGCCTACTCACGTGGGTAACTGTTTCTTCTTTGCTTTTTATTTTATAGATAATATTCTAGCTGTTATTTTTTAAATATGTTCAGAATTCTACTTTAATACATTATATTCATTAAAATATAAGTATTTATTAGTAATAAATAGGATAAAATGCTAAATGCAAATTGAGGAGAACAGATAATAAATAATAAATGGGTTTTTTTTTCTCCAATTTTAAAACGCAGTATATCACTTTGTCGTCCACGTGGCAGTCACCGACGACTCACGACGCGCATTGCGCACTCCCTCTTCCTCTTTCCCCTTTCCTTTTTTTTTTTTGTTTCGTTTCGTTTCGTTTATCACTCCCACCACTGTCGTCCACATTCACTTAATTTCTCTCTTCAACGACCATGCTCTGCTCGGCCCAGACCGGAAAATCCGGTCTGAATTGGCTCGACCGTCTCCGGTCCAGCAAGGGTATCCCCACCGGCGACGAACCCGACCTCGATTCCTTCCTCCTCACGGCCCATCCCCAGTCCCCCCAGGCCCGCCCCAATGACCCGCCCCGGAAACCTCCCTCCGCAACCCGGGACGAGCCCAAGCCCATGACTGCCCTTCTCGCTGAGCTCTTCTGCATGGGCGCCACCCTCACTAAAACCAACAAAAAATGCCCCAGGAAACAGACCAACCCTAAAATCTTCCTCGCCTCCGCCGCCGCCAATACCGCCGTCGTCGCCGCGGCC
The DNA here is from genome assembly GCF_000499845.2 of Phaseolus vulgaris. NCBI lineage: Eukaryota > Viridiplantae > Streptophyta > Magnoliopsida > Fabales > Fabaceae > Phaseolus > Phaseolus vulgaris. The sequence continues at coordinate 8,992,730 of NC_023751.2, read as the reverse complement.
GCAGCTCCCAGAGTCGACACGGTGGTGCCGGAAGTGGAAGAGGAGGCCACCGCGGATCGCGGGGAGGAGGCGGAGGGTAACGAGTTGAAGGGTTTCACAAAGAGCGAGGTGACCGTGATCGACACGAGTTGCCCCGGGTGGAAGGTGGACAAGTTCGTGTTCAGGAAGAACAACGTTTGGAAAGTCAGAGAGAGGAAACCTAAGAACAAGTTTCTTGCTAAGAGGAAGAGTAACTCCATTCTCGCGCCTCGCGACGTTGATGTCAATGCAATTGACAACTCCAAGTAAGAGCGTACGTAGCTTTTGTTTCTGAATATATATCTTCAACCATTCGAATGCTTTTGCTCAGGTTTGAACTTTGAAATTGAAGTTCTCATACCTTGTGCCTTAGCTGAGGCTTGTGTTTAATTTTTGAACTGTGTTACTCTTTATAACATACGAGGAGTTTGCCACTTGCTTTGTTTTTTGTATTCCTCTATTCCTTGTCGCTGTTATTGGATGTGCTGTGTTGTTTGCATCGTTATCGCATGCTTGGAAAATGATGGTGCCTTTATATTTTATGTTGGTTTCGGCAGATTGATCTATATCCTGTTCAAGATTTGTGTTGGTGGAAGTTTGGAGTGGTAATGGCAGTGTTCTTTTAACTGTACGTACGGAAGGTTTTGCTTAGATTTGACAGCGATTTGATGAAGAATAAAATTGTAACTTCTAGTGCAATTTAAAAAAGTGTTTAGTTCACTTCCTGTTTTTTATGATTTTTATGATTGCATGGGATCTATCTCAATATTTCTTATCACTTTCTGCTGGAGGTTTTGTACTACTTCTATTTTTGGCTCCTTTAATCATTAGATTTCCTGTTCTGACTTATGCTCTTAAACTTGATGATAAGGTTTGCTTTCTGTAGGATAAACCCTTGAAAATGCTCACACTACTGTGTATATACGTGTGTTTATGCATGTATGTATGATAGAAATGTTGGTGTTATTTAATTAAGAACCGATAAAGAATGATAACACTTTTTTCATTACAGTCTACAGATTCTTATCTTATTCCTTCCCCATTTTTTATATGCATTGTATAATCTTTCATTAAGAGTGCTTGTGTGTTCAAGTGTAACTTTAGTATTGTTTAGTTATTGAATGTTTAGATGATTGTGGTGCTGACGTGGCTAAATTATGTTTTCTTTGGTAAAAATTATACTTAATTGGGTGCTCATAAACATGATGGTTTATGTTTTAAGAGGTTTCAGTGTATTGAATAAAAGGTTTATTACCTATTGGGTCAGAGTACTTATTTTAGACAAACCTTTTCAGCATTTCATATTTGCAAATCTCCCTGCTGCTTAATTAGTGGAGCAAGAAAATATATCTAACTGTAAGCGGGTAAATCGTGGTATTACAATGCTGGAAACTAATGTAGTGCTTATGCCCTCATAATTATTTTTATTGAGATGGGCGTGTAGATCTGTTAGTACCACTTGTACTGTCTCCTCTCTCAAATATAAAAAGTATGATGAGGATTTCTTCAACTACATATAATACTGTAATTGGTTGACAACAGCACCTAACATCCAGAAGGAAACGGAAGGATAACATCCTTGGTGATCAACTTTACTGGTAGGAGACTCTGTTATGTACACGTCTCTCACTGTTTTGAAGATTTGAAGATAAAGGATAAAGCCCTCTAATAAAATACTCAGTTTTCTATTTTACTTTTATTTTAAGCTGTTCATAATTATTTTTAGAGTAACAGCACTCAGCAAATGCGTCTTACTATTTTCCTATGAGTCAATATAATTAACTAGTCCTTAAGCAGCTTAAGTTATTCACAACCCAACCATTTTAAGACAATTAATCATCATGTATATATTTTATCCTGTTCCTTGTTATTAAAAAGAATTAATTGTATTAAATTCCAATCATAGTATTATCTTTGAATTTTTTAAGTTTTAACACAGACGATGCAATTCAGCATGAATCCACATGTTTCAATAAATAATTTGCTGTACTTCAGTCTGCATGCCCTTCAATGATTAGTTTTTCTAAATTCTGTTTTTGGTGGTCAATTGGTTTTGTTGTATTACTGTTACTGTTCTACACTTCCCTTTAAGTTTCCCATAAGCTTTTTGAGAAAATTTCCCTAGATACATCTATGTTGTCTTGTTCTAGCAAATTATAAGCGAGGCAGTTTTCTGTCAACAGCTGCTGCTATGAGCTTTGTTTTGTTTGAGAACTAGCTTGATGATAGACATCATAGAATTAGTACAAGTTTGTCCTTAGTATTATTATTTTTTTCTACATTAGTAAAGCTGGTAAAAAGCACTTGTGTTTGTCCTCGTTGTTCTATCGGTCCATATAGTTTATATGCGGATAAATGTATATACACACACATATATTATTATTATTATGCTGAGCCATGTTACTAATAAGCCAATCAGTTTAAAGAAGTGTTCTCTATTTATGGTCATGGTGATAATATTCACATTTTGTCGATATGGTCTTCTTCAAATACATATAATTTTTCAGTCCTAAGAGTTTTTATATTTTTCGTGCTGTCATTCTTCAGGGACATTGTAATCAACGTGAGAGGAGACAAACCTGTAAAGACACACAGGGTGATCTAAAGCCTTATCCCCAAAGGAGGCAGTGAACTTACTGCAAGCTGCTTATGGTTACTGTTTTTTCTTTTAATGCTTTAATCAGTCCATTTTCGTAGGAAGTATGTGAAGAACACGGAATGAAAGGAGATTGATCTTCTTCCATTCACTTCTCTTCAAGTACTTTCTGATTCTACGTTGACTAGAAATATGTCATAAGACCTTGCAGGTTCTCTCTTCTTTTCAGGTCTTCCAAAAATTCAACAAAGGAAAACATACCAGTCATTTATTGTAAAAGAGCAAAGGAAAAAGAACAAAGTTCAACAAACCAAGAGTAAGAAAATAATTCAAGTTTTTACAGGTAATTTAACTTCAAATTTGAAGTTAGCTGCTGCAAGTTATGATGCAGGCTTCGCCCTTTCTTCGATTTGATGGCGGCACTACTGGTCTTCCATTGGGATTTATCAATTAAAAACCATGTCCTCTTGAAAAGGGCTTGTTTCTGTTGTTCTAAACATTAATTGTAGTGCCAAAACATTTTACTTTTGTAAATTTAGGTTCCATTTTTCCCAAATTGAAATATTTTTTCATCAATATATTTGCAGCCATGAGTTGCCTTTCTGAGTTGGTTATTGTTACGATATTTTGCTTCATGTTCCGGGGTGGAAGTGGGTTGCTTCCAACCTTAACACTTAGATTCATCTGTCTGAAACTCAAAACTCTTATCTAATCTAATTTTAATGGGATACACTAAATGAAACTGAACTCAAACACACGTTAACTTGTGATTTTTTAATCTAGTTTATTAAAAAAAACTACAAAATCAAGTTTTCTTTTGTTTTAGATTTTAATAGAATTTTTTTTCCTGATGTAAGATAGATGTGTTTGGTTCCTTTTTAGTGCTAGAGTTATTTTAATTTGAGAGTACATAATTGTATTCAGCACCCTATCATGATTGAACTCGTGCTTTGATTGTTTGAGAAGATATCTGTAGATTCTAAAACTAGAAGAGAAAGTGATATAGATATAGACATTAGTTTTGTTTATATAGCTATACATGTGTTTTACCTATCAAATTATCTTAATCTATACTTCATTATTATACATGTTTACTTCAGAGACATTAAGATTTGAGAAGACGGTAGAACACCAACTCAGTGGAACTGTACTTCAGATTCAGCTTCGTGAAATTTATATATAAATATAACTTTAGGTTACTTAAATTCCTGGCCTCATTTGTCTCATTGTAATTGCAAAGAATATTCAATCTTTTCAATACAATATAATTTGCATTTTAGTTTATTTTAATATGATGTGTTTTTGGTAAAACATCTAATCTCCAAGACGAAATGTTTATAATACATTCAAATCAGCACAATACATTCAAATCGAATACACTGAGCAGTAAATGATCTTAATATCACCAACGGATATATAATGTTAATAATAACTACTTTATTATCTTATCAACGGTATGTTTATAAATACAAAATATTTTTTAGTAAATATTCTTGAATCTTATATACTTATTTATATACTAATATTTCTGGGCATATTATTAATTTGAGCATCAAACAATCTTTCGCCAGATGGATTTCTTTTCTCTTTTCTCTTTGGTTAATAATTAAGGAGCTTGGTTAGTAAGATGATCACTTCCCTATTTAAATAAAATTTAATTTATTTCAATAAATTATTCATATTAGCATTTAAATAAATTTTAATTTATTTCAATAAATTGTTAATATTAGCATATTATCGTCTCAAAATAATTTACCTACAAAAAACTTATATTATTTCTAATGTCCAAATTTAATTTATAATTATGTTTTTTCAATTATTATCTATTACTACAATTTATTGAATTATTAATTTACTTTTATACTGGACTATTGTTGTTGTAGTTATTAAATTATTTATTTTAATGAAATGTTTATTTTTATTGAGAAATAATAAATATTTTAAATTATAATAAAAAGTAAAATCTAAATCCTAAATCTTAAATTTTTACTCAAATATTACTTAAATTTAATTTATATAAACAAGTTAGATTATAAAAAAAATAATAAATTACATAAAATTAATATTTCATTCAGTCATCAATTACTTTCTTATTTATCATTTTAAAATTTTATATTAAGTTTATAAACACTTTTAACTTATCTTATTGGGCTTTCAAGATAACTTTAATCTTTCAACATTGATTTATTTTTTTAATTAATTTTATTAACATGGTGAATGACATACCTTTAGAAACAAAGATTTATGGAATTTCGACGATAACAAGTCACAATAAAGTGAAAAGAGAAAGAAAAAAGAATAATCATAAACGAAAAAAAAACATAGCATTGATTTCATTAGTGTGTTAATAGACGACAACAAGGGTATATTTATACAATAAAAAACGAAACAAACATGAAAGGAAAAACAAACAAAAAGGGAAAAGAAATCAAAACAAATGAAAATATATAAACGTCTTATTAACATACTAGACAGACTAATGTTAAATTCATTGATTAAACGATCTCTGGTATAAAACAAGATTATTTAGTTTGTCAACAAACTAAACGATCAAGCAAATTAAACGGTCTAGTAGAAGACCGTCTACACAAGGTATAAACGATCTAACAAAGAACCGTCTATACAAAGCATGCAAAACAAAGTTTATCAACCCTCCCTCATGCTCATAAATTTATAGGCAAGTGTGATTGGAACAACAAAGATCGAGTGACATTAAGAAGATGTTTATGTTATCTTTCAACAATTTTGTTTTGTTCACGGGTTTCAATACAAGTAGTTTGGTGTATTATTTTTTTAGAAGGAAAGAAATGTTTAATGAGAAATTTATTACCATTGTGACTGTGTATAACCTTAACATTATGTTGAAATCGATTTTCAATTTTGGTAATAAAATCAATGATAATGGTATGATGTTGTTCATTAGGAAAACCCATGTGTATCATGTGTGATCACCAACGATAGTTAGAAAAAATCTATGACGATGAATGGGTGTAACAAAGCAAATACCCTAAATATCTATATGGAGTAAATCAAAAGGACTTGAGGTTTGAGAAGTACTAAGAGGAAATGATAGTCTTTTTATCTTGATAATAAGTATGAAAAATAAATTATTTATCGATAACTCGTGAATAATATGTTTGCGTAGAGTGCAATCTTTAGTTAGAAGAATGCCCATACGAAAGTGCCACAAATCAATGTGTTTAGTGTTACAAATAGGTTCAATGACAACAAAATGAGTAAAAGGTATTTTGGAAGCATGTTCAATAAAGGTGTAAAGAGCATCAATAATATAAATTGTATTAATCCTATTTTTGGTTTGCATGTCCTATTTAATACAACAATAATTAGAAAAACTGACTCACAATTTAGAGAAGTTAACTTTGATATGGAGAAGATATTAAAAGAAAAAATATGAGATATATAGAACATTATTAAGGTAAAAATGGTCTTTGAATTTCATTGTTATAGAGTGTGTGGCTAAGACAATTGTCTTGTGGGAAGCTTAACAAGAATAAAAGCAATCAAACGAAAAGAAATAAAGTTGGTTGAAAAAGCAAAACAAAATCGGTAGTGCTATAATTAATTATTTAAGTGGTTTTGTAAGATTTAAAATTAATATTATTTGTGATATTGCTTTGTTGGATAGAATGTACATACCCAATTTAATTGACTTGAGGTTGGTTCACACTTTTGATGTTATTGACCTATTGAAGAAGGACCATGAGAGTTTGATATTGTTGTGTGGTTATGCTCAATTGTCTTCATTGTCTCGTTCCTTGTTTTAAGAAGTACCATCTTGAACAACATTGTGATTTTGAGCATTCCTATTATAAAAGTTGTGACCTAGTGTTAAACACACAAACTGGGTAGTCTAATGTTAAACACACATACTAGGCAATCTAGTGTTAAACATACAGATTAGACAGTCAAATGTTAAGACTAAGCGATTTGATATAGAAAAAGACTATATAAACATTTTGTCAATGAACTAAATAGTATAATAAGTACAAATGAACTAAACAGTCAAACACACTTAACCATCTAAAAAAAAAAACTATCTACACAAAATTTAAACAGTCTAACAGTGATTTTCTATTAAACAAAACTTATCAAATTTTTCTATAAATGTAAGACTAATTCAAGTTTTTATTATTTTTTAACTGTTAATTAATTTTAATATTTGATATAGCAAAAAGATTGGCATGAAAGTAAATATGTTGACTTGAGTCTCCCTCAATATATACCTATTTTATATTTTACACTCATGTCTACTTTTGATTCACAATAATATATTATAGACACGATTAGATAATACATATTTCTTTTAATATAAGATCTATAAAACTTGATTCAGCATATTTTAGGAAACTAATTAATTTCTTCCACTATACTAAAAACTCTAATTAATTTTCATATTTTTTATTCGTGAAATTTTAGTTCCAATATTTTCAAAGATAAAAAATACGAGGAATATTAATTCTCAATACTACTTGTCCAAAATGAGACATACCAAAATTTGTGACTTTGAATAAATGTTAATCAATGATATTAATATTAATGTTACTCTTTCAAATAATGTGAATTCTTAGGCTTTACCTCATTTGTAGTTTTTTTGTTGTTTTCAATTTTCAATCAACAATATTATTTTTAGTTCTCAGTCATGATAGGTAATAATAACAGGGGAAGACTTAGATATAATATTTTTTTCAAAAATAAATTAAGTTTATTTAATTTTAGAATTTTTTCCATATTAAATATTATAAAATACGAAGGTCAATGAAGATTTTTAGCACGTAAAAATTAAGACTTCAACAGATTCCAAGTAGAATATGATATAAAGCTAAATATGTTGAAAACATAAAAACATTAAATTGACAAGTTAAAAAGTACACATAAAATATACTCATCATTAACAGCGGAAAAAAAAACAAAATTGATTAAAATAAAAATATGTAACTTAAAGTAGATATTCAAAGATAATCCAATTCCTAACTTTAAAACATTATACATAATTTTTATTTATTTTTACTTCTTACTCGAAGTTAAAAGAGTTATAGTATTTGCCATGGCAAGAAATAATTATTCAAAGATTTCTAAATATTAGTTATAAAATATAACAAATATGTTATATGGACATGTAAAGATATATTTAAAGATTTTAAATTGTTTTATATACGAAATTCATAATAATAATAAACAATAATTGAAAAGGAGAAAAATGACAGAAAAGGAAAAAAATAATAACTTAAAAGTTAGAAAAAATCATTTTTTATGCTTGGGTGGTTCCGGTGGCATGTTGTCCGTTTTCACCATTGCCACTTCACTAAACAGAAATTGGTATCCTTGGGCGTAGAAGAGATGGTGTTGCCACTTGCTCTGTTTGGTAACTGTTGGTGTTTGTGTTCTTCTACCGTCTTTCATCCATTCCCACCCTTTCGTTATTCTTCAACCTTTCACCCTAAACTTCACCCTCAACCCCAATGCTCCCTCGCCAAAAGCCACGTCAAACCCCAACCATCAAACCGCCACTCCACTCGCCGCAGTCACTGCACCAATTCCCTTCCCATTGCTGATGCTCAAACCGGTAGGTAAACAGCTATCTCCTCAGAGGCAATTTCTCAAACACCTTCGTTACTAACTCACTTGCTTTCTTCGTGTTTTCAGCGTCGTTGTTTTCTCTGTTTCAAGAAATTGGGATTGGCTTTGAGGAAACTCAAGTGCTCTTCTCCAACAACCCTGACCTTACCTCTGTGTCTCTAGAATCATTGCGCTCTCGCCTTCGTTCTCTACGATCTCTCGACTTCGACCCTCTCGCTCTCGGCAAATTAATCACGAAGCGCCCAACTGTCCTAACAGACAACCAAATTGACCCTTTGTTAACCTTCCTCCGAGACGAATTGCAAGGAAAAATCGAGAAACCGCGGCTGAATCGCCTCCTATCTTCTACGGAACAGAAGTTATTGGTGGGTTTTCCTCAGAAGGTTCGATTCCTCGTTGACCGTGGAATCCCCGTTGACCAGGTTGTGCATGTGCTCAACAAAGTGAGTTTGCCAAAGGTCTTCTGTGGCAGGTCGATTGATGAAATTGATAGAACTTTAGCTTTCTTCGAACCCTTTGGTGGCATTGATTTGATTCTTAAACGCCCTCAAATTTTGAACCATGATTTGGATGCTCAAATTATTCCTAGAGTCAATGTTCTGATGGAGCTTAGTGATGGAGATGTGGATAGTGTTGGGAAACTGCTGGTTAGGTTTCCCATTTTTTTGAGCTATAGTGTGGAACATGTGGAGGGACATGTTGGGTTTTTTAGTTCTTTTGTTGAGCTAGATTACAAGCAGATTTTTAGGATAATGCAAGTGTATCCGGCTATTGTTAGTGCTAGCAGAGAGAGGAAACTGCGTCCTAGAATACAGTTTCTCAAGGAATGTGGGTTAGATTCAGATGACATCTTCAAGTTCTTGATTAAAGCGCCCACGTTTCTCAGCACTTCATTCCATGAGAACATTGCATATAAGCTGGTGTTGCTAGTGAAGATTGGGTATAGGTATAGGACAAAGGACTTCGCAGTGGCAGTTAGGTCTGCTAACAGGACAAACAGTGTGAACATGCAGAAGGTGATTGGTATGTTCTTGAATTATGGATTTTCATGTGAAGATATCGTTGCCATGAGCAAGAAGCATCCACAGATACTGCAGTATAATCACGCTTCTTTGGAGATGAAGATGGAGTACTTGATAGAGGAAATGGGGCGTGACATTGAGGAGTTACTGTTTTTTCCTGCATTCCTTGGATATAAGTTAGATGATAGGATTAAGCATAGGTATGAAGTGAAGAAGAGTGTTAGAGGTGCGGGAATGTCTATCAATAAGCTTTTATCTGTTTCCGAGGAGACATTCACTGGCAAACGAAAAAAGGCTCATGCATAGCCGAGCTTGATTAACATAAAGGTGAATAGTCAAACTATTTTCTTTTTTCTGCTTCAATTTTGATGCCCCTTTTTGTTTCATTCCTTGTGTCTCAAAGCCTTATCAAAGAAACATAGTACGAAGAGTCGTGCTACCACTTCTTCAGCTCTAAGAATTCCCACTGGGCTTTAAAAAGGGGGGAAAATCTTGAAGTGAGACCGCTACAACCATGTATGAAAACACAGGTTCTTCTTCCTGCAATGATGTTTTAAAACACACATTTTTCTAAAGCAAACTTATTTTTCACTGGCATCTGATGTGGATATTATGATACATGGATACGTATCGGATACCATACGGCAATATGCTTATTTTCAAAATAACAGAATATGTAATATTTACTTATTATGTGATATATACTTATTGAAAAGTGTATATTAAAATTTAGAATATAATAAATATATAATTGCAATGGTCAAAATAAAAAATTATAAATTATTGTCGTTATAAAAATATTAGTGCTTTATAGATTAGATATTTTATCAATAAGTATTCTAGAGGATCGGATTGGGATACGTAATACAGATTGAAGTATCTCAGCATCATAGCTAACCACCATTGGTTGATTTTCGTGGGGTGTTCACCTATCGCTTATGAAATTTCAATTCTAAACCCTAAACCAGTTAACCCATTTTTATTGATTTAGTTTGATTCAATTTTTTAAAAAAATAAACACAATCCAGAACGAGTTTGTTTAGTTGAGTCAATCATATTATTTATTAGACGAGTGCAATTTTATTTGAAGAAAAGAAAATATATATTATTTTATCTAGAAAATTAGACATGATCTTTCATTAAAAGATGTAAAGAAAACACAAAATAAATGCACGATTATACTATATCATATCACCTCTCTGTAATTTCTATAATTTAAACAGTTTCTTGTCTTTTCAACTGGAATTTTTCAGTTTTGGCCAACAAATTATTCCACATTTTATATGTCATTTATCTTACTTTTATATTTTTTTTTTATAATAAGCAGCAGGTTCTTATTAAATATGATTTCTCAGAAAAAATGCGACTCAAACTACTCTGTCAATGCAACCTAAAAGTTTGTGGTATAGTATATCTTTGGCTGTCACATTGGTAAAAAGAGGATTGGAATGAAATATTTGAAGTCACTTCTAAGAGGAAATCCATAATATATATACACACATACATATATATATATATATTCTCAATATGATTTTTGCATCTTTATGCCAATAGTGTAGCATAATCATTTTACTTTTCTAGATAAAAAGATGAAACACTTGACAAAATAGATTGTCGCTATATTCAGAAACAATGGCTTTTCGAATATACAGTTGAGACACCTCAAACCTGATACGCTGCGATTAGTAATCATGATATGGTCGTGGTTTGTTGCACGGTTTTCAACCCGAGTTTGGTCTCTTGTGCAAGCAGGGTCAAGGTGAGATTGTACTGAAGAGTGGGTTGACTTTGGATTTTTATGTTTATGCAGCAGGAGTTCATACAAATATTATTTAGCAGGGACTCTTGGCTGAATAGAAGGTAGGAGTTTAGTGTTTGATCTGAGTTGGATTCTCAAAAAACTAAATGAACCATAACTGAAGGTAATGCTGGTTTACATCAGCATATTGAGGGTTTGTCAAGGTGGTTTACCCCAATTCCCCCAGGTACAAGACTGCTAAATCCCTATGTAAACATGCATCGTATTATTCATGAATGATGCTCGTTTATTCATGCCATGCGCTAGTAACTGGGCACTGGATGCGTGATATATATTACGGTAAGGTAATATTTTGTATCATGGGATTTTGCAACATTCAGGCTTGCATATGTAATTCCAACTCAAGCAAATTCTCCTACCACCTCTTCTCCTAATTCCAACTAAAGCAAATTCTCCTTCCACCTCCACCTCCACCTCCATACCTTTTCCCTCCATTTCTATATTTTTTAATTTCAACAATAAATGTTAAATTTCTATATTTTTTAATTTCAACAATAAATGTTAAATGTTGTGTCTTTTTCTTGATTTTCAAAAATTTTATAGTGTTTTTACTGCTGTGTTTTTGTTTTTTTTTTTTTTGAAAGTCATAAAATAAAATTAAAAATCTGAGATGAAAAATAGAATCCAAAACTAAAAAATAAGAATATCTTTCCACTAAGAAATGTTGAATATAACAAATATTTTCTTCGATTCAAAACTGTTCTCTCAAACATTGCACTATAAAGAAAAATGGAAATAATGCGGCTTATTGCGGCTGAAAGGGATTCTCTCAAACATTGCAAATAAAGAAAAATAGAAATATTGCAGCTGAAAGGGATGTATGATGTATGGAGTTGAAACTGAATTTATTTTAAAAAGTGAGTTTAAAAAGATTAAAACCAACTTTTCACCATTAATATGTGACAATTAATATGATCAATAGAGAAGAAAGAGGAAGGACAGGAAGTGGAATTTGACTACTTATAGAGCCTCAAATATTTTTTTAACTGTGATGCAGAATTACTTTATAGTATTCATTCAACATATAATTATTAGCAAGGCATTACTATTATGTAAGTTCAAACTACATTAAACAAACAAATTCATACAATTACAAAATATAAGTTACTGAAATAATAATAATTAAATAGCTAAAATGAATAAAATGTTATTATTCAACCTTCTTCAAGTAGCTGATGTTTCCACAGCCGTAGCTAGAATATTCACAGATATGGGGACAGTGCACTCGAATTATAAAGGTGCTCTAGATCCCTCCTCTCTGGCTTAATTATTTGAAGACCATCATTGCTGCATAACCACATACATTAAAGACAATTCTGGCCGTTTTAGTTTATCACATACCCTAAACAAGAGAACTGGTGTTTGACTGGTGACTCAATCACTTGCATTTTCTTTTCTCAGCCAACATTTACATAATCACCTCTACACAATACGCAATAAATTTACTAGATGAACAATTAAATAAAACAAAAGGAGTGAAAAATGATTGACTTTTAATGGTGTAATCTGGATAAGCACTGGACAAGAAACAGAACAAAACCAGCCATGTAAATTATTGTGTGGAGAAAAGAGGTATTCTGGAAATTATATGAAAATACAGTGTGCACAAAATGGTGTATCTCTTTCATTTTACAGTCGCTGGTCATCCTAGCGTACATCATGCTTGTAAACTTGGTTTGCACCTTAAAATGTCGGAGGCTACACTGAAATTACCTCTGCACTGGCCCCAAGAAACTGCCATTAGTATCCGCTAATCATATACAAGCTCTTGTATTCTTACAAAAAGAGTTTCTTGTGGGTACATATCATTCTTTCAGGGAGGGTTCTACAGCCGGTTCAAGCACAACAGGCTCCAATTTCTCTGCTTCACCGTCACCTTTGGGTATAATGAGTCCATATCCACCTTCTTTTCTTTTATACACAATATTAACTTCCCCTGAAGCAAACGAAAAACATTTTCCCAGGATATCAAAAGATAAATTACTCATAGTTAGGGAAGAGGGGCAAGGAAACGATGGGAGAAGCAAATCAAACAAAAGATAGATAGATATACACAAATTTCTCACCAGTTTCTTCGTTCCGAAAACCATAAAAGTCATGATCAACATTTACAAGTTGCTCTATTGCTTCAGACACAGTCAAGGGTGGCATGTCAAAGTACTTTGTACGAACAACCTGTTAAGACAACTCGCAATTTGGGTAGGAGCAATGTAAGGAAAGAGAAAGAAAAATCATGTCTCATGAATGCATCTACTAGACTACTAACAACAGATAGGAAAGGAATTTGAGTGCAAGGTTTGAATTACTCATTGCAAAACACCATCAAAACTACACTTCCAAACCAGACAAACCAATTTTTCTATTATGCGTATGTAGAACCACTTTCACTTCTATTTCTAGAATATATCACAATCTAGCATCAGTATTTTTTGGGGAAGGAAAGAGGTGTACGGGTGAATATCTCAAACTTCTTTTCTAGAAACAGTAAAAAAACATGTAGGAACCCAATTTAAGATGTGCAAAATCAGAAAGCAAAGCAAAAGCATAACGGAGCAAACGAAGGAAGTAGGCATGATATGAAGCTGAATTTAAGTAGAGATATAATGAAACCAAACAATAAGACCTAATTGTGAAGTACCAACTACCAACCTCTTCAATTGATTCTTCCTCCTCCTCTGGAGATAATATTTCATCCTCTTGGACAGGTAGTTGCTCCACTGGCTCCCTAACCTTCAACCTATTGAAACCCTTCATGTGGCGACCATGATCAGACTCCTTTTCCTTTATTTTCCTCAACTTTCTCTGAATGATTGATGATACCAAATCTATACTTCCATAGGTGCTTTCAGCGTCCTCCTCGGCCCGTAACACTCCGTGCCTCTTAGTGAACAAAGTCACCTAATACAAACCGGAATCAAAGAATTAAACCCACTTGGTAAATGTGTATAAATCCCATCCCATGTTACCAAAATTGGTACTTGAAAATGAAAATAGGCTCACCTCACACCTACGAGTTCTGGGTCCTCGCCCAAATTCACCTCCTCCTCTAATAGAAAGCCTCACATCAACCTCTCTCACTAGGTGAGTATGCTTCTGAACCGCCTTTCCCACCTTATCTTCCACATGCTGCTTCACAGGATCAGTGAGCTAAAACCCAAGAGAGTAGCTGATGAGGTTAATCTCAAGAAAGCTGAATTTGGTGTTTCAAATATAGTTGCTTTTTAGAGAAAAAAATAGGGGTAAAAATGTGGGTAAACCCAAACATACCTCGAGATTTTTACCCTGAATGATCAATTTGACGGAAGAGAGAGGACCGTCCCATGACATGCGAGCAGAGAGAGAACGCGCACGGTTGGTTGTGGAAGTGGCAGCATATTTGAGGAGGCGTTCAGTGTGGCCCAAGAAAGTTGTGGAAGGGGTTTTGGAGAAGAGGGGTGGAGGTAGTAGCAGATTAGGTGAGGAGGGTGATGAGGGGAGATAGCAAGAGGGGCGAAGGGTGGTGTGGAAACTAGAGAGAGTGGCCATTGAAAAGAGAGTGAATGAAGGGAAATGAAATGAAGATGGAGGATTTTTGGTGACTGAAGGGGATGATAGTGCGTGGAGTGAGAGTGAGACTGACAGCATTGGATATCGGGCGTCTCTTTCCTCTGGTCGGATGACGATGAATATTCAAGTGTAACACGTGGACCATTTTATCCATATCAAAACAAATCAATTTCAAATCAATTTTATATAGGGTGTGTTTGGATTAGGAGGAGAAATGAGAGAATTTGATGGAATATACGATGTGTTTGGATTAGGAATAGAAAGGAGAGAATTTGAAAGAGTAGATTTGAAGTGATAAGATAAAAGTGTAAAGTTAAGTTGGATTAATATATATATATAGGAAATTTGTTAAAGTTGATGATTAATGTTATGTATGTAAAAGATATTTTTAATTTTTTAAAATATTAGAATGTAAATTTATAAATTTATCCTAATTTTTAAAAATGAAAAATAACTTTTAGTAATTAAAATTTTGTATACTTATTTTTATTTATTATAAATAAATTTTTTATTATTATTAATTATTAGTATTTATTTTTATTAATAATATTATTAAATATTTTTATTGCTTAAATTTATTTAATATTTAATATTTTTATTTTTATTATAGATACATATAAAAAATATTTTTATAAATAAAAAATAAAACATTATTGTTAATATTATTATTTAATATTTTTTTTAATTACTATTAGATTTGTAATTATATTTATTTTTATTATTATTGTTTATAATTTTTTTTATTTTAAATTTTATTTCAATTACTATTATTATTTATAATTTTATTAATTTTTTATATATATTATTAGTATTTTAAATTTTACATATATTGTATTATTTTATAATTTTTATATTTATATTATTAATTTATTTTCTTTTATTATTATTTATAAATACATTTAAATTATTATATAAATACATTTAAATTATTATATAAATACATTTAAATTATTATATAAATACATTTATATTATTATTATATAAATATATTAATTTATTATTATTATTATATTATATTACCTAACTTCTTCACAATTCATTGTCTTTCTTCTCACTGTTGGGGTAGTTACTTTCCTTTTCTCCCACAAATCAATGTCTTTCGTTCTTCACAATTGAATTGAAACAAACGTGATTTTTTTTTTTACAAATCAGTGTCTTTCAATTCGAGTGAATAGTATACACTTGGATCTAAACTGACCACTAGGATGTATTTGGATTGGGAAGGAATGTGTGAGGATTTGAGAGAGTGCATGTGTGGAGATGTGAAAGGAAAGTGTGAAGAAAGTGAGAGTATTTGGATTGAGGTATGTTAGGATAGATGTGTGGAGAAATTTTATGGGAGTTTGATGTGATGAAATTTTGTTTTTAAATTGTTAAATGTTACTTTACAAATTTATCCTTACATATTAAAAATTTGTAATAATGAAATGAGTTATTTTTGTTTAAAAATAAACAACTTTCACATATTTCGTAGATTTAAAAATAAATATATGTTAAATATAAATAGATATAATTTAAAAATTATAATTAGAAAAAAAGTATTCAACAAATTAAATAAAAATAAAACTTCAAGTAATTTCTAAATATTAAACATGCATTATAAAATTAGAAAATAAATCAAATGTTATATAAATAAAAAATAACATTTTTTATTATTAAAAACCCTATAGTAATGATAAAAAAATACTACAAAAAAATATAACCTAATTAACAATAAAAAGAATTTCATAAAAAATTATTATAAAAAAAATACTAACTCATAAACATAATAATTATAAAAAAATATATTAATATAAACGTAACAACAAAAAAAACTTCAAATAATTTCTTAAAATATTAAAAATATACTATAAAATTAGAAAATAAATCACATCGTATATAAATAAAATAAAAAATATTTTTTAATATTAAAAACCTTGTCGATGAATGATGGTAAATTCGGAAATAACACATGTTTATCTGACTTTTCCTCTACCTCTCTTCGTTTTGATGGGAAATGATATTTATTATTCACAGGTATATCCTCTCCTTCTCTTCCCTGCAAAATCCTGGATTCAAACCACTGATATCCTCTCACTTATTTCCTTGTTAACAGTTCATCCAAAGAAGCAAATATAACCTTAGTGTCTGTTTGGATTGGGGAGTGGATATGTGAAGATTTGAGGGAGTGGATGTATGAGGATGTGAAAAGAAAGTGTGAAAAAAGTGAGGTTGTTTGGATTGAGGTATGCTAGAGAGGATGTGTAAGGAAAATTTATGAAAGTTTAATAAGATGGTTGTGAGGGAGTTTTATTTATTTTTTTAAATTGTTAAATGTTACTTTACAAATTTGTCCTTGCCTATTAAATTTTTTTAATAATGAAATGAGTTATTTTTGTTTAAAAATAAACAACTTTCACATATTTTGTAGATTTAAAAATTAAAATTAAAAATTAAATATATATTAAATATAAATAGATATAATTTAAAAATTATAATTAGAAAAAAATGTATTTTCAACAAATTAAATAAAAATAAAACTTCAAATAATTTCTTAAAATATTAAACATGTATTATATAAAATTAGAAAATAAATCAAATCTTATATAAATAAAAAATAATATTTGTTATTATTAAAAAGCCTATAATAATAAAAAAATACTAAAAAAATAAATAAATAAAAAATAGAAAATAATTTCATAAAAACTATTATCAAATAAATTACAAACTCATAAACATAATAATTATAAAACAAATATATTAATATAAATGCAACAACAAATTAAATAAAAAGATAACTTCAAATAATTTCTTAAAATATTAAATATGTAATATAAAATTATAAAATAAATCACATTATATAAATAAATAAAAAAATACTGTTTTTTAATATTAAAAACTCTCGCATATTAAAAACCCTCGCAGAAAATAGCACATGCTGATGTGACTTTTTCTCTACATCTCTTCATTTGGAGGGGAGAATATATTTACTGTTCACAGGTATATCTTCTTCCCCTCTTCCTACATTGATATTCGTAATTAAAAAAAATTGTTTCAGTTAAGAAAAATAATATTTGTAATTGTGTAAAGGATGTCTGCAAGAAATTTAGAAATATAATAAATTTTAATAAGTTATAGCAAAATTGATTATAATTAATAAAAATGTAAGTATAATTTTATCATTCTCATAAAAATTAATTATAAATTAAATATAAATTATTTGTTTGTGCATACAATCTGTTCAAATTAAAATATAATTTCTAAATAGAGTATTAAAAAAATATAAATTACTTGACATTGTGAATATATAAAATTTATTAGATAAAAATAATAATATTTAAATATTCATTGTTATAAAAAATGTAATTAATTTTTTTATTAATTTTAAATAAGATTTTTATTTTTATATTTTTTTTCTATAAAGAATGTTATTATTATATAAATTTAATTTTATTATAAATAATTTTTTTATTAATAATATTATTCAATATTTTTATTACACAAATTTATATAATATTTTGATTTTGTATTTATTAATATATTTTTTATTATATTATATAATCAATTATATAAGAAGAATAGTTATCTACCGAAAATAAAAATATAATCTATTATGGAATAAATATAATCCAAAAAGTAAAGAAAAATCATTATGTGACGCATTAACTTTCTCGGGATGAATAATAATCATCATGATGCAAAGTTTTTCTTGATGTAAAAAAATAACAATTATAACAATTTTCTGAAGAGTTTTTTAATAATCACCTTTTACTCTTAAGTAAAATTTATTAAAAGTGACATATTTTAATAAATTTTACATTAAATGGTTCTCTATCTTTCTTGTAATTTTGTAATGAATAATAAAAACGTAGGTTAGAGAATTATCTTCTTTCTACACATTTATTAAATATAATTACCCTTCTCAAATATCTTTTTAATCTATTTTATAGTTCTACAGTTTTATTCCAATTTTTTTTTCCTTCAAGTTATTTAATTTCTAACCATTAATATTCCCCCCCCCCCCCTAATTTTCCCACCTTTCATTACAATTTTTTTCTAATTTAAATTTCTTTGAAGTATCTATTTATCTAATTTTTACTAGTCTAAATAATTATATTCTACACATAAATATAATTACCCTTCTCAAATATCTTTTTAATTTATTTTATATTCCTACAGTTTTATTCCAATTTTTTTCCTTCAAGTTATTTAATTTCTAACCATTAATATTTTATTTTTTCCCTAATTTTCCCACCTTTCATTCTTTTTAAAATAAAAAAAATACAAAAAACCAGCTTGTAATTTGGTCTCTTTGGAAACATATTCCAGTTGGTATTCTAGCCAAAAAAAATACCCAATCAAAGGTCAGAATTCTGACGTGCAAAAAAACTGTTGTGATCTTAGTAAATATTTACTACAACATGTCATGGAAAAACAAAAGTCATTATGTTATTTCAGTGAAAATTTCGAGTAAGAGTATTTTTTATAGAAAAGAAAATGAAGAAACAACTAGATGATAGAGATGAAAATCGAAAACAAAATGCATTTACAAGAGTGAAATGAGATGATAGAGATGAAAATCGAAAACAAAATGTATTTACAAGAGTGAAATAAGATATAATGGAATGAGAGTGAGTAAATAATAATGCATGTTTTCTTAATGATTTTATATTCCCTGCAAGAAAATTTAAAATTACCCATATTAATAATATTTGAAATTAGTGGATAAATCGTAGTTATATATAAGTTCAAATAAAGATAAATAAATAAATCTCTCTCATAGGTAATGTCGTCCTATAATTAGTAATATTTGAAATTAGTGGGTAAATTATAGTTACATATAAGTTATCTTCAAACAAAAATAAATAGGTAAGTATTTCATAAGTAACAGTTACAGATTATTAAAATATAGGTAATGCCATACCATAATATTCATAGGTATATGTAATTATGTGCAGAAATAACTCATATCTAATTACTATAGAGTATAATTTGTATGCCTACGGATTTTGTTTGTATATAATTATCTACATATACTGACAAAATTCATACGTAATTACTTATGAATTAGATATATAAGTAATTGTATATGTACCAAATTCATTGACAATTACACTATATCCATAACTAAATCACATAAATTTATGATAGCACCTATTTCAAACAAAGTGAAACAAAATAAATTGTACTAACTTATGACAAATAATAATAAAAGAAATATAATTTGAAGAATTATACTATACTAAACATAACAAAAGAAATTTGAACATATTAAAAAAATCCAACGACAATTTAGCTATCCATGTGTCTTATTTAAATATTTAAGTATTGTGTATTAAATTTTCTTAACAAACTAATGATCAGTGTAATCATGAAGCCAATTATGGTTTTGATTCTAGTTGTTGTTCGTATTGTGGTTGTTCATTATCTTGCTCTTGATTTTCTTGGTGACCACTTGCTGAAAAATATGTTGTCCGCTGGAGGTGGTAGGTGAGTGCATTTACTCCTCATTAGTTTTAAGTTGTAGTTTCAATCGATCCATCTATTGTGAGTTAACTTGTTTCTGTCTGTTGCAAGTAACTTCAACACAATCATCATAAGAATCGACATGTCTGACTCGATTACATCTCTTATATCTTCCTCCTACAGCCTCAAACCAATATTGATTCCTCAGTCTCTCCTCCATAAGGTCTGGGGAGTCCAGTGTGAGACACCCACACTAGAAGTAGACTCAGGTAGTACTTGAGAATATCTGATAGAGTTAGGGTCACTCCATTGGATTCGAGGACAAGGGAAGAAATCCAGAAAACATATAAGAGAGAAGATAAGAACTAATTCTTTTCTTATCCCCATTCCTTTCATCATAGTAGTATTTAAACAAATTATCTAACGCCAATCATTGACAACCCACAATACTAGGAAACAACAAAACAAAATTGGATTGCGTATCTACCCCTAAAACTCAGCAGAAAAACAGAATTGTATATGACTCAACATAATTCTCCTTCATACATAGTCACTTAGGTAAGTGGATTTTCGGGTCATCCTAATGGGTCTGGACGAGTGGGCCTCTGCATTCCTATCAATATCTACTCCTAAAATCGTCCTGATAAGACAAGACATGTTATTATAAAAATAGTTAAAAAATTTAGTATGATTTAGTGAAAGAAACTCACATATGAGTGCCTAGATCTATCAACAAAATCTTCTGTATTCTTTCTTATATGTGTCTGTTGGAAGACTTTGTCTACATGGACCGAACGACCAAACTCCAGTGTCTAAAAACAAAAACTTTACAAAGTAAAGAATTAGTAAATAATTATTGTATCATAATTAATAGCAACAGATATTAAAGAATTCATACCAAATGAAGTGTGCACGCTTATTAATCCTTCTGTGTGCAAACTCACACCTTTATTGGATGCGGGGGTTTTATTTGATATATCACCTTTGTGATCGATATGGAGACATATTCCACTACCACTTTTCTAGAAGGTTGTTTCATATATTATTTTCAATCCATTAAAGCTTCTTACCTTCTTTTCTAGCTTCGTTAAACATCTTTGAAAGTTTGTGGAAAGTCATAGAGTGAAATTTCTTCTTTATTGTGTTCTCATCCTCATCCTCAAGCCTCTATGTGACCTTCCTCTATAAAACATATAGAAACAATACCACTTTCGGTAAGACATAATATTTTATAAGAACATTGAACTCATTTAAAAGTGAAAAAGTGTATTATGTTTTTCACCATTGTGTTAATGAAAGAAATATTCTAGTTCATATTTAATACATTTTCCTACTGCTGTAAAGAATTTCCTAACTGGACTATTACTACACCACTTGGCCTTTGCTCACTCTAGCTTCTTTCCTCAGGATTTTCAAGGCCTAATGGAAACTTTAACATTGAACTTCAGACTACTCTCATTATCCTGTTTCTTATTCGCAGAATTTGCAAGCCCGCACCACAATAATGGCACATAATACACATCCCATCCAGCACATATCCTGGTACAACAAAATGTATGAGTACTAAATGAGATTTGACATTCTTTTTTCTCTTTATTGAACTAATTCATAAAATTTTCAAAGTCAATATGAAAATATTCCTACTCCTATATAAAGCCCAACTAGAATAAATTAAATCATCATAGATGCATAAAATTCAATTTCAGTTCACTTCTCTTTTTTCACAAAAATATAGTTATCAAACATTACACAGACAAATTACAACATGTACATAAACAAAATTGTCACGTGTAATTTAAAGATTGAAAAGAAAGAGGAAAAAACATATATCTCACGATCTTTTGAAATTATAGTAGTCCATCTAAAACACTACAGTATTTTGAATTAGTTTATATCACAATCAATGTCATTCCAAACATGACTAGATTTTGCATAATTTATTACGCACATTTGAGTGTATAAGATTCATGATATTCAAAGATAGGAGCAAACTCATAAGCTACGCTCATGAGAGAAAGGGGACCCAACTCATGAGACATATATGCAACAATCAAAGGGTAAGTAAGGGTAAACAATCTGCAACTGCTACTGCAGAAACAGATAATCATCAAGAAGTTAATGGTCTCCCTGCTAATATTCCAGGAAGCATCTCTAAAACATTTATTGAGAATGAGTTAAAGGCAGTCAATTATATTTCCACCAAGAATAGTGAATTACCTTTATGGAGAGCTTGGAAACCTGCTCTTGGTTTTAAGTTGAAATCTCTCTTAGAAATTCAACTGGAAGAACAAAAATGGGCATAGATAGAAATGCTTGTGTTTGAGGTTGTTACTCCTATCAATTCCATGAATTCAACAACTCCTTGGGTTGGAGTTGTGGCCAATCCAGTGAAGGTATCTAGTGATAGTCACAAAGAAGCAGACAATACTAAATATTTGGCTACATTTGTGTTGAATTTCAATATAGTTAAATCAATAAAAGCCCATTACATTATCTATTGACAGAAGATGTACCAAAATATAGTGAAAGTGATGGCAAGGTTCTAGGCAGCTTGATCACCTCACAAAATATAGTCGTTAATTCTCATTCAGAAGTATGATGTAGCCTATAAAATGACCATTACATGGCTGAACCTTGAAGGCTTAAAACTTTTCTTTTCAAACTAGCAGTATTAACATATGATGGAACTAATGGTGCAAATTATGACTATCTCTCACATGTAAAACTCAAACATTGTTATGCCTCTTCTTTGTTGCCCAATGATACCAAACTTTGTTCATCACCAACAAAAAAGTGTTGTGTAAGCTTTAAAAGGTTTAAGAATATTAAAAACAGATGAGAGAGAACAAAATTACTATAGCCACAAAATTCATGCCTCTCGTTGATATTATAAATTGTAAATTTGAATTGACACCTAAAAATCATTACCATTCCACTCCTGAACAACAAAACATACAATTTATTTTGGTTATTCCGAGAATAAGATATTTTAATATTTTATCTAAATAACTCGTCAACGGATCCTTCTAATCTATTTGTTTCTTAATATATTTGCAAACATGTATTTCCTTGTTAAAGGATATGGAAACGAAAAGAGCAACAAAGCAAAAACAAGAGGTGATAACCTCAATTAATCAAAGAAGTTGCAGAAAAATGTGGAAACTCACAAGGGCATAACTTGCGGGATTTCACATCAAGGTTGGGGATTGGGTATCCTTAAGTCCACTGAAACTAAATCTAGATTGAAGGTACATTGGAGGTGAAGATACAGTAAAGTTAGGGCACAAAACTCAGTGACTCCGAAGGAATGATTGGGGAATGAAAGCAAACATGGATTGAAGTTAGAGCAGGAAGGGTAACGAAATTGGAGGGAGGTTCATCGAAGCCAATGCGAATGAAAAGGAGCGATTGTGAAGGAAAGAGAGAGTACAACAATGGCAACAACAACACATTCTCTAAACATATCTAACTCTTCGATCTGAAAAAGTCTTAATGGGAAGTTGGATTCAACAAATGTCGATTAGCTTCACCAACACCAACAGTGTAAACTGTTCAATTTGCACAATAAGCACACAAAAAACAATAACAATAGTAAAAGAAAGAAACTATGTAGAAGGTTTTACACTAAAAAAAGACACATTTTCACGTATACATAGAACTTTGTATATTTCCTCTGTATATGGAAAAATATGTTAAGAAAGAGTATTGTCTACAAAAATATATTTGTAAATGATAAGAATTCTATGTAAACTTAACATCATTTTACACTATAATAGATTGTCTTTTATGTTCTTTATAAAACCATTATAAATTTAGAGAAAACATGAAAATACATGTAAAAGTAAAAATAAGTAAAAATAAGAAAAAAAAGGAAATAACCAAAAAATATCAAATATAATAGATTTTCTTTTATGTTCTTTATAAAACCATTATAAATTTAGAAAAAACATGAAAATACATGTAAAAGTAAAAATAAGTAAAAATAAGAAAAAAAAGGAAATAACCAAAAAATATCAAAATTGTTTATTGCTCTTTAAAGACTATTTGATGTCTAAAAAGATAGCCAAAACACTCAAACAAAATGAAAAATCTTAATAACTAAATACTTCATGAACAAATTTAAAATAAAAAAATGTCAAATATAAAAATCATATAGTTAAACATAAAATCTTAAGTAAAAACACCTTCATTTATTTATATGGAGAAAATTCTTCCTCCAACTTTATACCTTTCCCCACCTCCATATTAACTATGAAAAATCGATTTTATTTTTTTTAAATAACATTAAATGAAACATAATCTCACCTAATCCTACTTGTACCTTCACACTCTAATATCTCTCTTCCCTCCACATATCTCTCTCCCAGCCGCAACACTTTCATTCTTCTCCCGTCACAATGTTTGAGAGAACAATTCCACAATTTAAGCATGTGTGAGATGATTGACAAGAAAATTTATTGTATTTGACGTTCACAGTGTGAAGATAATTTTTTTTGAGTTTTGTATTCTATTTTTGCATCTCGTTGATTTTTTTTTAGGTTTTGTGGCTTCTAAAGAAATGAAAAAATATAAGTGAACGAAAACGCAACCACTATCAGTGAAAAGACCACAAAACTTACCTCAACCACCAACATTCACCACCAGCCACCACAAGCAACCACCACCACTTGAAAATGAAGAAGAATGCGCTACACTCTCCAACATACTCAAAAAGATATTGTTGGAATTAAAAAAATTGTGGAGGTGCAGGGAGAAGTTAAGGAGGTGCATGAAGAGTTTGCCTCTATCTGGGCTCCACTTAGAAAATCCTGAAGCCCATATGGGATGAAGCCCATATAGGATAAACGAGGAATTAGCAGGCCTTAAACTATTCTTAACTAATATACCTACATGGTTATTTCTTCTTGCACCTGCATACCTTCTTCTGGCACCCCAATAACTTATTTAATTCCATAAATACCTTAATGTGAAACAATTAAATTTTATGAAGTTTTTGTTGTGAAGGTAAGTGGGATAAGTGCGTCAGGAGCTTCGTGAAGGCCACGATGATGGTTACTTTTGTCACGAGTTGCAAGATGGTTTGCGGTGATTTGTGGTTGTTTGTGGTGGATCTATTCGTTTTTGGTGTGATTTTGATTATATTTCGGAATAATTTGAAATTTGTTTATACCTTTCCAGAATGTGTTCCTAGATCTGAAAAAATATTCTGGATTGGCCAATCCATAACATTTATTTGGATCTAGGAACAAGTTTTGTAGTGCCCAATCTAGAAGATATAAACACATTTCAAATCATTATGGATTGTGTAATTCAGAACATGTTTCCACATTACAATGTTCTAGATTGGCCAATCCGGAAGGGGTTCCCAGATCTAGAAATACCTTCTGAATTGGAGTGTCTAACATTTGGCTTCCAAATTGGCCAATCCAGAACGTATTTGCAGATCCATAAACACCTTTTGGATTGGCCAATCCAAAAGTCAAATGCTAGACGCTCTACTATGGGACATTTTTTGTAAGGCATAAAGTTCATTATGTGGATTTTATGGATTGTTCAAATTATAATAAAATATTTATTTATCATTTGTTAGTGTAGATATAGGATAATGATTGTTGAAGTATGGACATGGGATCCAATTTTTTTACCAAAGATCCAATGAAGTAGATAAAATGTTTGTTATGGAAGACTTAGTGAATTATGTTCCCATTGAACATGAATTGGTTGAAGGGGACTGTGGTAGCCATTTTACAATAGATGAGGTGAATTGATAAGTGTCATATTTCAATAATATTTCATATTAATATATAGACACTTATAGGTATTTAAAATAAATATAATTTAACCCCTAATTTATGAATTTAAATCTTTTTACATATTTTGTGATTATAATATGAATAAGAACAATTTATTCCCAAATTTATGTTAATTTCAGGATTTTAGGAGGAAATGGAGATGAAAGGCTAAAGGAGAATATACAAGGTAAAAAGGGAAAGCTAGAACGCTCAAATACTCGGCCAAACTTGCCTAAGCCAAAAGCCTTTTAGAGGAACTCGCCCAAGCGAGCTCAATCTCGCCCAGACGAGATCACTCTAGAGAAGTTGGGTTTTTTATCGTCCAACTCGTCTAGGCGAGCCCAATCACGCATAGACGAGAAGTCACTTAGCCCAAGTTCAACTAAGTTAAATATGAGGCGTGAGACACAACCCTAATCATCATTGGGAGAATAGAAGGTGATAAAAAATCATATGTTCTTGATTGTAATGTGTAATAAAACATCCTGGATCTTCTTTTATTGCTTTCCATGCTTGTAATGGCCAACATGAGTGGTTAATTCTATGATTTGGGATTATGAGTAATTTGTTCAAACTCTTATGTATTGAGGTGATATTTAAATATAATATTTTGTTTTTGATTGATGATTGATATTGTCATTTTATCCGTAATGTTTGTTTTATCATAATTTTGATCCTTAGATTTGACTGAGAAATACTTCTAACTATCTGACCTAAATGATAAGGCTTAACATATTTGAATGTTAGAAATAGATTTGAAATGTTAATTGCTATCAACATTTAATCGTAAGGATAAAGAATTTTTATAAATATGCGAGGAATCGATATTAGGAGACTATCTTAATAATTTTATATGCGAGAAATTGATATGAATGAATTTTATACAGACATCAATATCAATCAAAGGATAAAATATTATTATGTTTTTCAAAATAAAAAAGAGTGAGAATGATGAACCTCGATCCCAATTTTCCCAATTGAATCAACAAATATTTACTTTGCTTTATTTACATTCTTGCAATCATACAAAACAAACATCCTAAATCTTTTATTTATTGTTTTTTATTTAGTGAATCTTATACTTGATATTTCAATTGTTCCTTGTGGATTCGATATCCGTCCTTAAGGACAAATTATTACTTCTGATACGGTACACTTGCCGTAAAATATTCATCATTAATAACATTTCATTGATGTATATTATAACTTTAACAAGTGATGTATGTTGTAATAATAATTTTGTATAGGTTTTTGTTACGGGATAATATTTACTTTAATGAGTGTGTAGGGTTGGTTATGAACTTGGTTTTGTTATTAGGTTTGACACAATAAATGAAAAGCAATTATACAATGCAATATACTCATACATGAGATCAGTTAGAGGACCAAGAATTGAATTACAACAATTAATGATGTTGTTAGACTGTGACAACTATATGCACTGGAGTAGGTGTCATGAGTCTTCGCTTGTTGTTAGTGATGTTTTTTGGACTCATCTTGATGTTGAGAAATTGTTGAATGCATTTAGCTTTATGTTCTTGATGGATACCACTTACAAAAATCAACAAATATATATTGTCTTTGCTTGAGATTGTTGGTGTGACCTCCACAATTTTGACCTTCTTAGTTGGTTTTGTGTTCTAATCAAGGGAGAGAGAAAAGAACTTCATATGGACACTAGAAAAATGAGTCAGTGTTGTTCCTCCCTGAGAGTAATTATTGCACATTTATAGATGGCTGGACAACAACCAGTATGAAACTAATATGTATGTGACACTCTTATAAGCAAATATGGTGCATCCAACCAGATGCAACAAGTATGCTCTCATAGCACACTACCAAGATTGAAGAATGTAACAATCCTGATAAACCTCTCTAAGCCAACTTAGTTGTATGTGGGCACCGTGACATTGCCTCATCTCATCCTTACCATGACCTTCGTCCACCCCTAACAACTCCATAAACACATTTACAACTCCACTGTATTCTAGGGGGACATATGTAGGGAATTGACCCAAAATGGGCAGATGTGAAAGAGACGACATATCATCAAGTGTTATTGTCTTCTCACCATGGAAGGTGTTGGTCTCCTCGTGCCACCTCTCCACAAAGGATGAAGTCAACCTCTTGTCCCACACCTCATAACTAATGTTGCGCAAAGGCAAAAATCCAGAATTAAGGACAAGAGGCTCAATTCAGCATGAGGGCATCCCAAATTTTCCTAACTTTCTACCATGGGAGACCAATTTTACATCTCCCCAATCTTGACAAAAATATTTATATTTATTCAATATGATTCAACATAAATATCTAAATCTCAACAATTTAGTTTAAGGGTTTTTCATTATTACCTCACCCTACAACACCCTGACAACCACATGATCAACAAAATTAACAAGCAAAGAGAGGTCAGATGGTCATCTAGCTTCCTCATGTTGTAGTTGCTCTTATGAGCATCAACACCATTCATTTCCCCTGATTCAGCCCAATCTCCATTAGGGGCTGATGATGTAGGTCTTTTTGGACCATCACCTTGGGATCCACTACCTCTAGTTTTAGCCATAAGTTTGTCAACAACATCATGCTTAACTTAATCAACGCCAAACTCAAATTTTAAGTACTAGACAACCTTTGGATCCATAAAAATCAATATATTTGTTAAAAAAATACATTTTGTATTAGAGTATTCAGAAGCTATTCTTGGATTTGGAAACGACTTCCAAAATCTGCAATCCATTATGTATTTTGTTAAAAAAAGCATTTTGAATTACAAAATCTGAAAGCCTTTTTTTGAATATGAGAATATCTTTCAAATTCTCCAGTCTAAAATCTATTTATTAAAAAATATATTTTGGATTCTAAAATCTAGAAGTTCTTTCAAAATCCGAGAATAACTTTTAGATTCTATAATCGAGAATGTGTTTATAAAAAAACCTATGAAAGATTCAAATTTGTGAAAAAAACCCAATCAAATATAAGTGAAAAACCAACATTTTCCACCACAAAACCAACACAAATCTCTACTGCAGGATGACTATACCACAAACAACTTGTGAAAGACTCTCAAATAGTGTAAAGAACCACCGAAAAGCTTGAACGAACACAAATGAGTTGTTGGGGGTGTCGCGGGGGTGAAAGCTGGGTTAGGTGAAGTGTATGGAAATTTAGGATTTATTTACTTAAAGCCAAAAACGTCTTTTAACATAACTTATGGGGGTGTCAGAAGAAAGGTATAAAGGTGTAGTAAAAATTAATCTACCTACATTCCTTTGAGAATTTGGGATGAAAAAAGAAGGCAAATTCTCCTTGCACCTCAATGGGTTCTTCCCATTGGCAATATATGTTAGGGTTTGGTTGAGTGAATGAGTTGTTCTTCAATTTGGATTCATTGTGGTGGGTGGTTGTGGCTCGAGGTGCCTGTGGCTGGAGGTGGCTGTTGAAGGCCGTGAAGGTTAGTTGGTGATGAGAGTTCTGCGTTTTTTTTTTTTCATGATTTTTCGTTTTTTTTTTTCTTTTTCTTCTTGCATATCGGGTTGCAAAAGTCAGAACCCTTTTATTGTTGAAGTACATATGAGATTGGTCAATTTTAAAAGCTATATGTTTTAAATTTATATACCAAATTGTGTAATTCAGTACACTACACGATGCCAAATCCAATTTGTGCTTTGGAATTGACCAATCAGATATATAAAAAACAGATAAAGAATGAACTTATCTTCACTGCCTTGCTTCCTTTAACCTGCGCAAGCCTCATCTTCTCTCAAACTGAAAAATGAAAGCTTGGACAACAATAGAGAAGGGCAGGTGCCACGACTCTGGAGTCATAATAAGGGTGCGCAGTTCACAACAATAACAAATAAAATGATGAAGTGTGAAATTAAGAGAAAAATAAGATTTTTTAAATTTTAAATAAGAATAAAATTGGAATTCACATAGGCAGGGGTGAACTTGTCAATTTATTTTTTTTGTCATAGGCCCATCCATGGCTAAGCTATGCAAGTTATTTAATCAGGAATGCATCGTGTTCTGTTGCTTTCATTGTAGCTTGCAAAAAGGAAAATGAGACCAAGTTTAAATAGTTCATCGCCCTTTGCACATGATACATTCACCTGCTTTTCCTCATGTTTTTCCTCATGCATATCACAATAACTACCCTTTCTTTTTCTCCCTTCCCTTCTCTTAAGCCACTTATCCATACTTCACCACATGCTTACTGATACATTAACATCATCTAAGTATAAAAAAATACCTAATAAATTAATATATATATATATTTTATTTTATTTTTAATTTAAAATATTATTATATTATTATATGGAGTTGTGAAGTGTATATTTTTTACTATTTGGGGACGTGAAAGAAAAGTTTTCCTATCACTTTAAATTTAGCTGGCATATAATTTTGTGAATAATTTTCATTTCTCTTAAAAACAAAATATCTTCTCCCCTGTAATATCTAGGGCTGTTAATGTTCGTAGATATTTTATATCCAAAGAGACACATCTTCTTCACATGTACAGGAGCCTGGAACAGTTTTCAATCAAACAAGACTTCAAACCAATCGCATGTCATTAAAACATGTGCACATTTATAGGAGTGAGATTGTAAATTTAAACATTCTTAAAATCCATGTCTCTTAAGTTATACTATTTCTAATTAGTTATTTAGAATTTTAAACAATTATAGCATAGGAAGCTTGAACACTCTCTTAAATGGTGTATTGGTGTCTGGTACTCGTATCGGACACCGACACTCGTATGAGACCTGTAAGACATATATCCGTGAAGTGTCCAATTCAAAATGTATTTGTTAGATTTTTGACAATTCTAGTACAGTTCTAACACAGTTTTAAAAAGGAAAAAAACATTAATTTTCTAAAAATTCAAACTTCATTGTATAAATTATTATTATGATTATAAAAATAAGAAACAAATATTTGTGAACCAGTCATGAAAAAAATCTTTCCGTTCCAAAAAATAATTTGAAACATAATAAATCTTTATTGTCAATTTATATAATTCATAATTATATAATTTATAGATCCATATTTCCGTATCCTAGATTTTAGAAATTTTATGTATGTTGTTAGTGCTAATTGTCCGTGCTACATAGACTATAGCTGCACTCAACACTCACTAACAATAGCAAGCACTTATAAATCAATACTAACTAATTGCTCACGTGTTTTAAAAAAATAATACAGATGTGGAAAAATAGCAGTTTTAGTAACACAAAATGGATTACTAAATGAAAGTTTTCTCGTTTAGAACTAATAATTAGGAAATAAACTAATGTGGAAAAGAATAAACAGAAAAAAATGGAATAATTTGTTTGGTTTCAAATCCAAGTTTAGTCCTTGTACTGTACAGCTTCACTCATAAAAGAACTTCATGCCAACTAAATTAGTCTCAGCTAAATTTGATCATAAGTAGGTTATGATAGAAATTGCATAAAGTATTAATTTTATTTTTTAAAATTGAAAAGTCCATTTTTTTAATTATGAGACTGTTATTGAATTATTGCATAATATAGCCATCACAATATCTGATTGATTAGTGGTTGGGAAGAAATAAAGTTATGGAGTGTTGAGGGTTATAGTTTGCAAAAGAAAAGGAAGGGATGAGGATTAAGAAGGAGAAAAAGAAAGAAAGAGAGAAATGAGGAAAAATAAAATAGTGGTAGAGATTGGAATTAGTGGGAAAGCATTATGGTGGTTAAGGAAAAAAGGAGTAATTAGAGAGTTGATTATGAGATAAAAAGAAGAAGGGTTTGTGGGAGCAAATAGGATATCGAAAAGTGTCCTAGGTTGGTTTGAGCGTCACCCCTGAACCACACCTACACTCATAAAAACAAAGTCAAAGAAGAAGGGGGACCCACGCCATGGGATATTCTAGCATCCAACGGAAGAGCGTGTTTGGAACACGGAAGAGGTGTGGCGCGTGAGGCTTTGGGGGTGTGGTATACAGCGTTTGACAACTTCAAAGCCACAAAACAAGACTATCCCCTAGAACAGAGCCACGTGTCTCGGTGTCGACCATGGATAGATGCACTCAAAAATATCTGAGAGAGAGAGTGGGTTTAATTTTAATATCTTTGTGGCGGCGGGGCCCACACCAAAATATCCAAATGCCCGCAGAGAGATAATAAATTGTGATATTTTGGATTTGGATGGAAACGGAAGGAGCGAAATAATAAGAGCCAAAAGAAAAAAAAAAAAAAAAAGAGGATGAAAAAATATCCACCACCAGCACCAACCACGAGAACCCAATGGCTTTTTTGCTTTAGATCTTTGGTCGAAAATCAGATCTGATTGATGACGTGGAGCATGTGGGCCACCGCCTCCAAGTGTCTAGATATTTTCGTAAACAAGGATATTTTCGCTGGCCGTTCGATCATAGGGCGGTTAATGTTTCTCTCTTGTCCCACGCCGTTCGATCAACTCGCTGTTAAACTTAACGGTGTCTCTCCGTCCACCATTGCTTCCACATATCGCCTTTTTCTTTGTTGCTTTTTTATGTATTTACCCACCAGAATTGGATACAAGATATGAGATTGTTGTTCTCTCTGTGTGCTTGGTGAAAGAGGTTTTGGTTCCGCCAAGATTCTGAATTCTGATGCTGTAGTGCCATTCCGGTACCTGGGTTCATTCGGTTGGAATATGGGGGAGACGGTGATGAGCGGAGAGAAGTCAGTGAGAGTGGAGAAGGAAGAGAGTGCGAGTGCTAGCAAGGGTGAATTGAAGGGCTTGATGAGATGGGAGAAGTTTCTGCCTAGGATGATTTTGAGGGTGTTGTTGGTTGAAGCCGATGACTCCACAAGGCAGATTATAGCTGCGCTTCTCAGAAAATGCAGCTACAAAGGTTAGAAAACCTTCTTCTATCGCTTCTGTCTTTAATTTCACGAGGCTGATTTTCTTTTGGTTCTTCTTTTTCTCTCTTTTGTGAATTTGGGTTTGTGTTTGTTTTTTTTTAATATTTTTTCTTCTGCGGTTGTCTCGACCTGGATATGGGAACTTGCTTGCTTCTTTATGGTCAATATTATAATTTGCAATTTTTTTAAGTTTTACTGTTTGTTTTTCCTTTTGCATTTGGTTAGGTTCTGTTCTATCTCCTTTTCTGTGGCTTGCATGTTCAATGGTTTGCTGTGAAATAAGCATGTGAATTGGTTTGTTCTGCTTTCCCTCCCTGTCTCTGTTCTGTTTTTCAGGGATGAAACCGTAAATTTGATTGGTTGTAAACCTTGGGGGGTGGGGGTGCGGGCAGGAAGAAGAAGAGGGTATAGGAAATCGAAATCTTTGGAGTCTCAATATTAGAAAGGATTGACATATGATTTTTGGTAATATAAAGTTGGCAGCAGTCGGAAAGCTTATAAGGATTTAATACAGAAAAATAAGTTAGGGAGAGAAATGAAAATCTGTGTACACAAAAATGGGCCTTTTATTTCTTTTGCAACGTTTTAATATTTTTTTTCCTTTTTAAAAGAAATTATCTATTTTCTGACAGGTTATGTGATGGGGATCTGGGTTCAATGAAAGTCTAAGGAACTAATGGCTCCTTTCAACTTGCTTTAAGAGTCTTGGCAGTTTGGAAACTACAGGCTTACGTTATTCAATTATTTTCTTGCATGATATAATTATTTTAGTTGTCAATTTGCTTAAAGAATTTCTATTATGGACCTTCTCTTCTTGTTTAATGCTTTAATGTGAGAAAATTAAGTATTTGAAACTAATTACACACTCTTAGAACTTCAAAATAACTTTGTCCATCTGTTCTGAGCAGTGGCTGCAGTTTCTGATGGCTTGAAGGCGTGGGAATTACTCAAGGGAAGACCGGGGAGTGTTGATCTTATACTGACCGAAGTGGATTTGCCATCCATATCTGGCTATGCTCTTCTTACGTTGATTATGGAGCATGATATTTGCAAAAACATCCCTGTCATAAGTATGATATCACTGCTAAATATTTTAGCTGTTACTGAATTTTCTAACTTTGTTAACACCTGAAGTATTGATCTGAATTTCTTGATGTTTTTCCAGTGATGTCTTCCAAAGATTCAATTAGCACAGTATACAAATGCATGCTGAGAGGTGCTGCCGATTATCTTGTTAAGCCAATAAGGAAAAATGAACTGAGAAATTTGTGGCAACATGTTTGGAGAAGACAATCAGTAGGACTCCTATTCACTCATTTCAGTTCCTTTTTCCTTAAAAATGTCACATGTTATTGATAACTTATTGAAATTTTAATTTATTATATTTTCCCTGTCAGTCAGCCACTGGCACAAATGGTCCCCAAGATGAGAGTGTTGCACAGCAGAAGATTGAAGCCACTGCTGAAAATAATGCTGCTAGCAATCGTTCAAGTGGTGATGCTGCCTGCATTCAGATAAATATGGAATTAATTGAGAAAGGAAGTGATGCACAGGTTAGTTTTCCAAACCTAGAAGTTATTATTATTGCATTTATTTGAAGACATTTGTGCGAGGACGAAGAACAACACAATTACATACATTGGGTATGTCACCATACTCCAGGGGATGCAGATAGAACCATCTAATTATCAATATAACTTTTTTTGCTGCTTAATTCATTGCGAACGAGAATGTTTCTTAATAGGATGCTAGGATAATGTAATACTACACTCATTACAGTCTCCACCGTTGTCTCTTTTGCATTCCAAATGCTAATCAGCTTGGAAATTCAATCATATCTGTCTGAAATTTCCCAACAGTTATTTCTTAAGTAAATTGTCTTTTTAACTTCTTTGGAACACTACCAAAGCATATCACCTTTTGGTATGGCAACAGTCCTCCAAAATTTACATTTCCTTGGTGTACTTCAAATGCATTATATTTTCAACTAGATGTTTGTGTATTTCTATAAACCTCTTATAGTTTAAAGAAAAGATTGCTTTCAGTTTAGGTTGTCTGAATGAAGTTTTCATATAGGTTCTGTATGTTTGCTTTCTGTTGCAGAGCTCTTGTACTAAGCCTGACTTGGAAGCTGAGAGTGGCCCTGTGGATAACACGCTAGAATTTTCTCCAGCGAAATGTGGGGAAGAATATCCAAATGGAGCAGAGACACAAGAGGTTGAAACATGCATTCGTTTAGGACGGACATTGATGATGAATGACAGTCATGCTGGAGGTAAGTTTCTACCACTTTATTGCAAATCTTCTGTTATTTAGTTACTTGAAAGGGAAGAATGTCTAAAATTGAACCGAACTTGTATTTTTTTAGGATTAACTATGCAGAGAAATGGTGAGGCAAGCACAACTAATGACAAGGATGCTGATCCAGAGCATTTGGGGAATGCTAGCATCAGTGGTGAGGCTCATGACAATCACTATGTTCAAATTAACTCTTCCAGGGAAGCTATTGACTTGATAGGAGCATTTCATACTCATCCCAACTGCATGGTAAAGAGTCCCACAGTTGATTGCACGGGCAAAGTTGACCTTTCTCCTCAATTAGATCTTTCTCTGAGAAGATCTCGTCCCAGCAGCTTTGAGAATGAACTCACTGAAGAAAGGCACACCCTGATGCATTCTAATGCTTCAGCCTTCAAGCGGTAACTGCTATAATCTCTTGTTATCCTCATTTTAAATTGTGTTGAAGTTCCTTCTAGTTCTCTTTAACTGGTAGAAATCAGTTGGTTGCTATATGTCTGCACATCTTCCTTAATTAATTTAATATAAAGGAGTTCCAGGGATGAAAGGCCTTAAACAAACTAAAAGGTTGAGTTCAGTTTTATTAAAATTACCTGCTGAAATATATTAAAGGATGGTAATTATTGACTGATAATTTTGAGAAACTTATTTTAAAAAAGGGCTTAATTCTTGGAACTTCAGACCATTTTTGATAACTAAATTTTACATAGTTCGGGTTGTGTCTTCTTTAGGAGGGGGGAAGAAGTTAGTAAGTCTATGGATTTTGTCAATTGGCCTCGTAAAAATACGCTGCCCTGTTGAATTTCTATATGCTTACCATTGAAATTGATGCAGGTATACTAACAGGCAATTGCAAGTATTGACGCCTGCAGCGTTAATTAACTTCTCTGATCAACAAAGAGATCAGAGAGCAAATGGTAAGGAAAGCATCTCACACGTTGTTACTGGCTGCAACTCCGATAGTTCAACACCAGGTATGCAAAGATATATGGTGTCTCCAACTACAGTCCAATCAAAAGAGTCTGAACTTGCAACCTCACACTCTCAACAAGTGCATTCTCTCCCAATTCCAGTAAAGGGTGTAAGGTTCAATGATCTATGGACAGCCTATGGTTCTGTACATCCTTCAATGTTTCGTACACAGTCAGGTCCACCAACAATGCCAAGTCCAAGTTCAGTTGTGCTTCTTGAACCAAACTTTCAAAATGCTTTTCATCAGTCAAACATGAAAGAGAGTAGTTCGGAGCAGCTTTATGAATCTCTTGGTCCAAATGGAAACAGTTCCCAGAACCACATTGTGTACACACAGGAGCACAAAACAGAACATGCAGAGGTTCGAGGGCATATCTCTCCTACAACTGATCAAAGTGTGTCGAGTAGTTTCTGTAATGGAAACGCAAGCCATCTTAACAGCATCGGTTATGGAAGCAACTGTGGAAGTATAAGCAACGTTGATCAAGTTACCACTGTCAGGGTAGCTTCAGAGAGCAAGAATGAGGACCTCACAAACAATGCAAACTCCCATCGATCAATCCAAAGAGAAGCAGCACTAAACAAATTCCGGTTGAAAAGAAAAGAGAGATGCTATGAGAAAAAGGTTCACCACTACTATCTGTGTAACATTATTATAGGAAGACTACCATTGTTTAAGAAAGATGCTAACTTTCTCTTATACTTTTAAACAGGTTCGATATGAGAGCAGAAAGAAACTAGCAGAGCAGCGTCCCAGAGTGAAAGGACAGTTTGTTCGTCAAGTTCTTCCTGATGGTCTTGTTGCAGAACAAGATGGTAAAG
The DNA here is from genome assembly GCF_000499845.2 of Phaseolus vulgaris. NCBI lineage: Eukaryota > Viridiplantae > Streptophyta > Magnoliopsida > Fabales > Fabaceae > Phaseolus > Phaseolus vulgaris. The sequence goes on along the minus strand of NC_023751.2, from coordinate 8,955,933 downwards.
AATATGATCATTCACAGATTTCTGACTTGCTGGAGAGGAGAGCATGAGTTCATAGTATATAGTTGCTTCAAAATTTTGTTTTCCTGAATCCTTAAATACCAGATTTCTGTACATGCTTTCTAAAACCATTTTTCTCATTTTCCTTCGTTGTAGATCGTGAATAATATACCCAATGTATTATTATATCATTGTAATTTTATAAAGTTTTATAGAGATATTTGTGCCACATTATTTATTTACTTTTAAGAAGTTGTTTCTTACAAGGACTCGCTACTGATTGATAACGTAAAGAATTCTTATATATTGTCATAACTTAATGATTTTTTTTTAATAATAACTACCCACCTCTTTTCTCGTAAAAATTTGGTTTACCTAAGGTGGTTGCAGGTTTAGCAAGCAAACTTTTCTAAAAGAGTGCATATGAAAGAGTTTGGAAAGTGATTCCCGTCCCACCACCACTACCCATATTCCATCCCCACAAAAGGAGAATTGAAAAATAGAAAAAGAAGTAAGATTGATTTCCATTGGAAGCTGCATGATATCAGGACGCCATCTACCTTTTTAATGGCTTTGCCATGTTATTTCGTAGTTTGTGACCAACTTTTCATTGTAGTTCAAAATAATGATTTACTTACATTTTAATAACATTTTCTTTCTTTTGCAACTGTTTATGTTATTGACTTATTTTGTCCACTAATATTAATTTTGTTTTTAAAAGAGATAAAATCAAATATTAAACTTTCTTATTAGTTTTGAATCTTTGTTTACAATTTTTATTTATTTTTCGAAGTCTCCAAATTGATAATAAAGGTTTAAAATTAGTTGCACAGGAGTTTATGTATAATGCATATTCATTCACGAGAAAGAAAAGTGTAACTTCTATAATTAGAGGGAAAGCGTAATTCAATCATATATTATTTTAAAGTAGGCATTTTTTAAGAAAAAATAAATTTAACAAAAAACCTGTTCGAAGAATTTTAAGACGAGTTCTTTTTTTAAAAGAACAAAACGTTTGATACTATTTTTTTTTTCTCAAATCCTTTATAATTTTCTTAAATAAATGTTACATCGTGATTTTTCTTTTCAAAAATTTTGTCCACACACTTTCAATGTATACAAAGAAGCAAAACAAAAAGCAGAGGTTAAAACAATTCCTCTTCACGTGCTAATATCAGAGTTGGGATCCTTATCACCTGAATTTTTGAATTGTGAAATTGAAAATTATAGAGTCGTGTTTGCGTTCAAGAATTGCAGGTAGCAATAGAGCATTTGTATTCTTGATTAAGTTTGTGGATAAAATTTAAGAAAAAAATGTATGCAGACAGAAACAGAATACATAGTTTAGAAATGGACAAATGGTAGTAGCCAAACATCAGGTGACCCTTTTGCATTCTGGAAATAATAATGCCAAAGGTTGTCTAAAGTTTAAACAACTCACTCCCCCACCATACCCTTTCCTTGCTTCTACTTCCCAACAACCAAATTTGAAGATGATTCTTTTTTTATTTCAACCGAATATTCAGCTATTCAAATAACCAACATAATCACTATTCTAAGTTAGCAATTTATTTAGTTTCATATAGGCTTAAGGTCTTTAGTTTATGTTTTGAATTAAAAAAAAGTTATGGGGAATTCTTCTAAATATAGAAAATGAAAAAAAAGAAAAGGAAAGAAACCAATATAACTAGAAGTGTGGAACTTTTATTTTATCTCTGAAAACTAAGCAAAAAGTTTCCCTTAAATAATCTGCACATGAGAGTCTTTAAGATCCATGAGCAAAGATATAAACAAAAAAAATTGAGAAGCAAAGCTGAAAACAGGAGAAACACTTGATCATGGGGTCATCAACTTCTCTTGATTGAAGGATCAATACTCAATGATAACAGAAAAAGGAACTTTTAATAATGTCAATAAATCTAAGTAAAATACTGTGTGACAAATAATATGAACATAATGGAATCTTTATGTTCCGGATTATTCAAGGGTTATTAATACAAAATTAAGTAACAAAGGTGATAAGAGGAGAAATCACTAGGTTATGGGAGCATCATCTTCTCTTGATTGAAGGATCAATATTCAATAAAAACCGAAAAAAAAGTTACTTTTAATGTCAAACGTCTCTGCTATGGCCTATCTAAACTTCTAACTAGGGTCATATGTGGGCAAATGACCCAAAATTAAAGAAATGAAATGGTCCCCCATTACCATGTGTTGATATGCATGATGGAACTTCACTTGGTAATCCTTTACTTAACTACTATTATGATTATTATTTATTCGGTTAATCAACTGCTTAAAAGTTCATCAAGACTATTCATGCCAATCTAACCATGAAACTGAGGGTTAGAAAATCATCAGAAGCACAAGTCTGAGCAATTTTCTGAATAACACATCACACTGTTTCCAATAGGCAGAAGCGAGAGGGCACGCCACTAGGCCATTTGTGCCATATCTCCAATCATGAAAAAAGGGCATTTAGTCTATTTCCTCTACGTCTCTTTTTACAAAAGAAGCTTTGCTTCTGCCTTTCTTTTATAATCACCCCATTATTGCTTAAAGAGCTATCACCTATAACCGTATCCTCTTCCCTTCAATCATCGTGCCACTATCATATTGTTTATACTATATATACTATCGTTTTAATTTGCAATTCCCAAAAATTATCTTTATCTGAGTTATCTTAAGGCAATAGGGCTTCCAATATATTTGCAGGAGGAACTCGGGCCCACTGAATTATGGTGTACCCTCTTCTTTGATTGCAGGTGGTAATAACCACTAGTGACGTGCACTTCATAGGGGCTACTTGGCTTGTGCTCTTTACCATGATATTGTTGCTTGTTCCTTAGTCTTCAAACTACATACATAACTTTTCAATGTCTAAGAAATGAAGCAGTATACAAAGAACACATTAAAGATATTTCCTTTACTTGGAAGTTTTGATTGGTAATGTTCCCTAGAGAATTAGAACACTTTAAGTAAGGCCATTTTATCGAATGCTTGAGAGTTTTAAATATCAAAGTTCTTATGAATTACAGGAGGTTGGGTGTTCAATTCAGCTTGCACTTTTTCTCTGTGTTGCTTAAATTGCTCAAACAAAGTTTTGTCTGAAATAAGATCTTTTGAAAAAGCAAGCTACTGCAGACCCAATTGCGCCAAAAAGAACAGGTTGGATAGGGGACAGTTATTGCCACATATTTGGTTCTTAGCGTTGTGTGGCAGTCACAATCATCTCATTACAGAAAAGGGTGAAAACGACCATAGCGGTTTACGGCCTAAAGAAAAGAAGTAGAGGTACCATGAAAATAACCGTAAATACCTATTGCATTAACACAACTGGGTTACATTCTAGGCTTTCTACAGTGTATCTGTGTCAACTTTATGGTGCTCTTAACATTGGAACCATGAAAGTGCAAATTTTGTTTTCAGGGGAAAAGGCTAAAGCTCCCCCTGTACCTCTGAAACTTCGCTAGTATTTCTTTGCAAAAGATTTTGAAAAAATATGTAGTTTGGTAAGAAAAAGTGATGGAAATGATGCAGAGACATTCGGCTGAACCAAACTACACGTTCTAATAGTTCATTCTACGTGTCCCAACCAAGTGCATACATACCCAAGGACCCTTTTCCTCATCTTTCATGGGTTACAAAGTCTCTCTCAAATATTATAGTTTTAAAGGTGAAAGGATAACTTTAGAACACCAGACAAATTTGTTGTTTTTAATTGTTTTTTTAAGTGTATAAATTGCTTAAAAATCTTGTGAATAGGGTTGAAGAAAGTATGTACTTCTTTTAATGGTAATTATATTGGAGAAGGCAAAGTGAAAAAGTATGTTAGAATATGTGTTTTTTACTTTTTCCTAGTCTTACTTCCAAAGTAAATAGTAATCTATTCTGTGAATTGATGAACTGAAAGTAATCATACTTAAATAACATTGTTATTCTTTTAAAAAGAAGGTGAACAAGGGTATGTATACATGATTCAGAAGCCTAGAAAAGTTATGTAAATTTTCAGCAAACATAACAGCTGAATTTACCCATGCTAGTTAGAAGCGTATGCGTCTATGCCATGCCAGAATTTCCTTACAGTATAAATTTTCCAGAAGCTTTAAGGCTTTAATATCTGATAATAATAATAATAATAATTATTAAAGACTAATCACCACAAGGGAAATCCTAGTGCTACCAGTCAAAAGCATGCTAGCAGATAATAATTGTGGCTTTCTGCTCTCTTTATAAACCACAAGCCCCCCTCTTCCTTAACGTTGTAAGCATCCCTTCTTTCATCTTTCTCTCTCTCTCTCTCTCTCTCTCTCCCTCTTTCTCTCACAAATGTCTAAAATCACAATACCCTCTCCAAAACACTGTGCTGCCAAAGAAGGATTGAAAATTAAGAGCAACTACAAGAAGCTCTACTTCAGTTTATCAGCCTGTTTTACCTCAATCCTACTACTAATACTTCTTATTTGGCTCGTCCTCCACCCTGCCAAGCCTCAATTCTCCCTCAAAGAAGTTGACATCTACCAGCTCAGTCTCTCAGGCCCCAACCTCAACTCCTCCATCCAACTCACCCTTCTCTCCAAGAACCCGAACCAGAAAGTTGGCATTTACTACGATGAGATTCAAGTCTATGCAACCTACAAGGCGCAGCAAATTACCGGTGACACCCCTGTGCCACCCTTCTACCAGGGCCAAGAGGAGAGTAATCTCATAACAGCCTCTCTGGTGGGAAACATTTTACCTGTGGCTCCCTCTCTTGGCTATGAACTGGGTCGTGATCAAATTGTTGGAAGACTAGTTTTGAATCTGAAAGCCAATGGAAAGCTTCGTTGGAAGGTGGGAACATGGGTCTCTGGACGTTACAGGTTCAATGTTAATTGTGTTGCTATGAATGCCTTTGGACCCTCTACTCCTGCTGGTCCTCTCACTTCCAAGCAAGGGACGCAGTGCTCTACCACAATTTAAATTTAGCACCATCTTGCTAACTTCAACATATAAATGATAATGATATAATCCAGTACTCATATCGAGGCGAGTTTTCAAGCTTTCTTGTTTGCAGATTTTGGTTGGCTTTGTATTGAAACGTGTTTTGCAGCCACTAAGTGATTTGTAAATAAAATATATGTTAATGATAGGACAAAAGGTTACACTTTGTGAGTGAAAATGAAAAGATATTATAGATGGTTCATCTTATCTCTTTAATTTGCCTTTTATTTTCATCTCTTTCTCTTTCTCTTTCTCTCTTTTTTCCTCGCACTATCTATTTAAATTTGTTTTGCTCTGCTCGTGATGGTAAAAATAGAAGTGAAAATCAGTTGATCGTTGGATTTCATGGTATCTCACTAGTGGCTTTTGGAAGTGGATCCATGAGTAGATGCTGGGTCACCTTTGTTTCTTTGGTTTATTTTGTGGATGCGAAGGAGAAAAACTTTGATTGAAGAATCTGTAGATGTGATTCGGAGAAGAGAGAGTGAAAGAAAAGAGATAAAAATTGGTAGCTTTCGTTGGAGAATCACATAAGTGTCAATTCCTTGCCTTTAAGAATCATGTATGCTTTACTTTAATCAAACTTTTGGTAACTATGAATCAGCTTACATTTTTCTCTCTTTTTTGAACAAGAAGAGATGATACTGGCCATGCATGTCTCAGATGAATATACCAGGGAATGGTAACTCTGGGATTCATAGTTAAAAACTTAATTACTTTTTTACTTACTGCTTTTTTCTCACGCATTCATTGTCAAGAGCTACTCCTTCATCAATGCAACCACAACCATGGCAGCATTCTCGGAATTCTTAATTACATGCATATGCTGAAGCTGCCAGTTGAAAAACTTTTACTTATGATATATTTATTTAACTAAGTCAAAAGCTCTGAATGGTTGTTGTTAGGCATTTTATAAATATTTTAAAAAATTCACATGAAGAATCCACGTTTGATTAAAGTAATTTATATTTCTGCTGATTTTGTGTTCATCTTCTATAGGCTGTAGTATTTTGAGATACTTTTACAATCTGAAAAAAAATAGTATTATGAAATATGAAGGGAAGAATTCTTTGAACAATACGTTTTGCTATTGGAAGCTAATGGCTCACCAAACAGATGTGTAAAACGTAAACCTACAAAAGTTAAAGCAGCAAGTTTGGTAATTAGTTTAAGCTCACATGAGATTATCATAATACTTATAAAATCATAGTGGCTCAAATAATGTAAAGTCAGATAACTTTTTCAGGATTATAAAAGCCAAAAAGCTCTACCTACCGGTCCCTACAAATTGGAACTGATATTAACGTGAAAATGGCAAGAAAAAACAAAGGAACTTGACAATAGCAAACACTTCCACACCATTAACAAATTCCAGAGTCCAAAAGATGTATGCATATAAAGTAATTTCAACTGGTCTAACAAGGTTGATACAAAATATAGATGCCAGTCTTCAAAACGAGAACCCTCTTCCACATTGAGTAGAATTGTAGAAAGAAGCATTATGGCAAATACTTGTCCCACTTAGGATTTTGATAAACAAAGTCAGCCAACAAGGATACCAACCCCAACAGAAATTCTTTACAAAAAGTAACTTTAAAGCCCTCTACTTTCAGAAATTACAATGTCTTCAAGTAACATGGCTTAGACCATGAATATAACACAACTCATTACTCTGCTATTTGTTTGAGTGGAAAAAAGAAAGAAAATATATAATCATTCATACCTTTTCTCTTTTGTTTTTTCTTTTCTTTTCATCTAAATAGACCATTAGTGAATCAATGTTTTAAAGTTTTAGTTGTGTATAAAAGGATTAAATGAACATTATTTTTGAAAAATCTCAGAGGAATATATAAGAACTTGCGTTTTTTTTAGGAAATACGAAAGTTGTTTAGTATCGATAAAATAACTTTGATTTAAATGTTAATTACAAATGAGAGTAAAGTCCTATAGAAATTGACCTAAAAAAAGTGTACCTTGACGTTGAGGCAAAAGGTGACCCAATAATTGTCTGTTGATTTCTTTGTTGAGAACCAGAACTTTCGAAGTGCAGCTAGGCTCATTAGTTTGATACTTTACGTTTGAAAAAATTGATGTGCAGTGGCTTTTATGGACATGAAAGTCGCTTCCAAATAGGCAACGCGTTGGTAAGTGAAAACCCCGAGAATCAACTTAGTTTGCTTCAACAACGTGTAACTTTTTGAAGGTATGTTAACACATTTGTCAAAAAAGTTTTGTTGAGTACATATTATTAGTCCGTTACATACATACGTATAGATTGCTTCTACCCTACTCATCCATTATTAGTATATAAGCAAATGAGTAAGGTACTCATCTACCACACTTTTTTTTATCTGTCAATTTTATCTGTGAATTTTGGAAGCAGACTTAGTGATTAAGCATAGGACGCCACCTCTATTAAAATAACTGTTAATCTGGAAATGGTGCTAGTTTTAATCTGTGATGCGATTTTACTAAAAGAATAAAAACTGGGACCACGCGATGCTGGAGGAATTTTGAACAGTGAAAACACACCTAATTAGCAAAATTAATGAATGATAATTTGTTTCATGTGATGTGATGAAACAACTTTTAAAAAAAATAGAGAAAGTCTTGGACGTTTTGGGTCGGATTAATCTAGGTTGAGACAAGTGAACTTATTAATAGGGCAAAACTCTCCTCACTTTTTCTGTGTGTTTAATTTAAAGGAAAACAAATTCCTTAAACTTGGACCACTATGCGTTATTAACTGAGCTTTTTTTGTTCTCTTTTATAAACTTTTACGCCCACGGTATTAAATATTTGTCTTTATTAATCATTTACGTATTCCCAACTGCAGATTATTTTGGGTGCAGAAGATTCTCAACTCAATGATAGTATTCCAAAATCACAATGCAAATTTAGATAGAAAATGTGACGGGTTCACTAACTGGTTTGGCCACGCCAGTTTCTGGCGTGGCTTACAGGAACACTATTGTCACTAATCACAATTGGATATTATATCCAGTTCTTCATATGGAGTTACCATCACTAGTTTCGAGCCAAGATGTTACATATTAGTGTGCTTGATTCGTGTTTTATGTATGGCGGCAAATGACCAACTTATGAACTACACTCGAACTACATTTTTGTTTAAAACATATTGATTCTCAAAAGAAATTTGTACGTACATGCATCTATTTCATTATGATACTTGTAATTAGAACGATCAAGATTGAATTTAATTGAAATAGCAACACAAACTGAAAGCATTAGCAACAACTATTATCTGAATACCACTGCTGTTTCCAAATTCATTTTAACAAATGGAGTGAGTAGTTGGCATTCAAGAAAGAAACTTGGCAATTCATATGAAATGAAACCTAAGAGATAGTTTAAATGGGATCAGTAGGAGAACTGAGAAGCAAAAGACAGAATGCAGATCAGTGAAGTTATAAAAGAGAATAAAGAAAAGGCAGAATAACAGCAAATTTTATGGCCGTGGTTTATTGACATGATGTACAAGTAGCAGCTTCACTCTCATAATTTGCCCCAACCTTATTATCTCAAAAACTATATTACAAGTAAAAAACCGATGCTATCAATATTTCATATGATATCCATAAAAAGTTGCAACAGAAAGAGAGAAAAAATTGTCAGCTTAAACTCAACTATAAAAATAGAAAAGGAGGTATATATGAATCAAGTGTGGATGGAATCAGCACTAACCCAAGTCCAATAATGCTTCTTCACAGAGACAGCTCTGTCCGCAAGATTCTTCTCATCTAAAACCCCTTCGTACTCATCAACCTCGTACGTGCAAAAATCACCATCGGGCAAACCCTCAACTGTGGCGCTGACCGTGTGCAAAACGTAGCAACCCGGCAAACCCGGGTAGGAACCCGAGTCGCGCTCCTCGACCCGCATCTCGTACGAATTGGGATCGATGGTGACAATGTCAGCGAATTCGGGATTGGGTCCGGCACCAACAATCGCAGAGCCAAGCTCTTCGAAAATGCCTCTGACGGCGGCGGACTCGGGGTCCTCGTTGGGCTTCATCTTCTCTGATAAGGGCCTGCCGCGCTTCCGTACGTTTCCATCGGACAACTCCTGGTGCGACTCGACGAGGAGCTTGCCGTCTTTGGCGGTGACGCGGACGAGGACGACGTGGACGGTCCGAATCGGAGGGGTGGAGTCGGCGAGGGACGTTTCGCCCTGGGAGACTTCGAGCCAGAGGTTGTGCACGTTTTTGGTGCCGGGCTTGACGCCCCACGAGGCGAAAGAGTCTGAGGGGAGGCGGGGCTTGAGCCAGTCGGAGAGGGATTGCGGGGACGCGAAGCTGTGACGGCGCGGGGGGAGGGTGTTGAGGGCGGTGGCTGTGGAGGTGTTTTTGGAGGGTGTTGCGGTGAGGGACATGGCGGGGAATTTGAGGAAGCGGCGTGGGAAGGGGCAGCGGGTGGAGGCGATGTTTGGCTTGGAGGAGGAGACAAGGAAGCAGACGGAGAGGGCCGTGAGGATGAGATCCGGCAGGGAAGGGAGTGTCGTCAGTGGCTGCGGCGGCGGGAACATCTCAAGAGCAGCGGTGGGTGGCGGGGCGTTGCGCCGTGTGGGGGTTGAGGTCCATGGTGGGAATGGGGTTGGGTTTCTGTTAGTCAATTTTATTTATTAAGTTGTTTTGTGGAAAGAAAAAAAGAAAAAAAGAAATATGAGGTGAGGGATGGGTTTGTAAATTGTGTTTTGGGATTAGATATTCATTCTTCTCATTCTCTTTTATATTCTCTTTTCTTTTTGTTTTTATTTCCTCTGCTACCCTCTGTGGTTTGGGGCCTTTGGGCTTTCTTCCCATTACGTGGCTTCTCTATGCTTCATTCACTACGCACCGTCTTTGCGGTTATCATTTCTCATGGTCCCACTTTTTTTTAAGTTTAATTATCCTTTTGTTCCTATACCTATAGTATTTTTCTATTCAATTTTTTATATGATTTAAAAAAAATTAATTTAGTCTCAAGTGTAAAATGTGTAATTTGGTTTTTTATGTCAAGTTTCCAACAACGGTTATTATTTATAAGGTGACATTAGTTTGCACATGAAGATTAGATTGTGTAGTTTGGACACACATAACACTATCATTAGAGTTTATGATTTGGCCCATCTTTGTGAATCTTCTACCTCATTTTGTTTCCATTAGTTCCAATTGAGAGTCTTTTGCTATTTATTTCTTTTTTGCTTACCCGAGAAGAAGGAAGAAGAGGGGATTATCACTGAAAAGAAACTTGAAGAAAGATTTGAGATTGAGGCCAACACATTTGTGATGGAAATGTCAAAGTTATCGATGATGGCTTGCGTCTCTTCTTCAATAGTCTTCTCTTGCTTTTGCACTTCAACAAGAAATCTTTGTCATGATCTCATTTTCAGAATAATCTTCTAAGAGGTTATGATCTCTCCAACGGTGCCTTCGTTAAGATCAGCTTGAACCATCGACACCAACAGAAGCACACAAAAAACCATAAACCCACAAAACAACCAAACCAAGGATTCGCTCAATGCACACAGTAAAAATCAATAACAACTAACCTTACAAACACAATAGGTAACCACAAACTACATTGCAAACGCCAAAACCCCAATGAAAAACACCAGAAGCGAGCTCAGTAGAAATAGTCCGAGCGATACTCTCAATTCAACCCTTAATCTCCTTTCACCCAATTTCATTATGCGTAAAACCTAAAATATAAAAACAAATTTTTCATGTCATAATATCAAGTGTCCAAACTTCACATTTCATGTATGCAAAAAATGTCATTATGTGCATCATGTCATCAACACTTAAAGTTGTTGATGAAAACTTAACAAAAGGGACTAAGTTGCATCTTTTTAAAAAACCTTGAGACCAATTAGTTTTTAAAAAAAAATACTATAATAGATTAATATATAAGGACAAAAAAGTAATTTTTTACTTTCATTCCAGTGCTACCTAGTGTGCCTGCATCTTCACATCAATTTCCTTCTTTTGTTTTTTTTTACTATTACTTCCCGCTTCAGCCATGCGACAAATATTTCTCAATTAAAATTTCAATTGTCCATAGATAATTACTGTTATTATGAATAACCAGAAAGTATATATTATAAGAAAAGAAAACCAAAGTGATTTCATTTACTTTATTCATCATTTTTTTTGTGTAGTTGCCACTGAATACTCTGTCGCGTGAAGGCAGCAGAAGAAAAGACTGACACAGAAAACATTAATGGACACCATATTAGATCCTTAGTATAATCTGAGTTGAGCTAAGCGAATATATTATTAACCCATTTACATGAATTGGATGAAGAAAGGGATGAGAATACAATATAGTAGTCCACTTCGAGTAACAAACAGTACCTAAGTGTAGCAAGTCGTGTTTCTTTCTATTTTGCTCCTGTGCACTAAGCAGCTTATTTATGCTAAACACAACAAGTATGGCGCAATTCTGTATCTTTCCTTTGATGGAAGAATATTTACTTTGAACGTGTTTTATCTGTTTATCTGAAATATCAGAGTTCTTTATCTCTTCTACACAAAGATTGCACGGAATTTGCATTCCCTGAATTCGAATCAACGGCATTGTTAGAAGAATACATGTGGAGCATCCATGATTGTGAATCTAAACACAACACTAAATCACACCAGGTTCTATTATGCGCATTGAACGAGAATCCTACCACCATTGAGTGGAGAAACTATTACACTTTGACCAGATTGATTGGTTTCAAACAATAAATATAGGTCCATCTATGACACCATTCGAGTGCAATATGCAATTATGAAGTATTTCATATAATAAATGCAACAATCTCATCAAATCATAAATCCGAGATTCGTTGTCACCTTCTATTGATCAAAGTATTTCATATAATACATGCTATTGGTGTCTAGAATGATTTAAAAGAGATAACTCACAAGGAGATATCTCATTTGAATTGCTGAGTTACAAGAATTACATGGTTTAAGGTGACTGACATTAAGTAGTTCGGACCAATTTTGTGAGATGAAAAGATTATGGGAGGAACTGGAAACAGTAAAAGTCAATGCCTCATTGCACATGCCCAATAATACCAGCTTGGTGAAATGCTAAGATCCATTGCCAACAAGACTATATTATCCGTTTTCTGATGGGACCGGATGATTCATTTGCTAGGTTGCTAGAGAGAGATATCTCGTTATCTATAGGTTTTTTTAATGATACTCCACTAGAGACAGATTCAACATGAAGTAGTATCTAATTCGTAAACATTTGCTAATGCATTCAAGACCAAGAAACCGACAGGTACAGTATGTACATTTGGCGAGAAATCTAACAATACAATGATTACCTGCTCAAAAAGGTATGGTTATCAAACAAGTGATAACAACAAAAGCTCACGTGTGAACAATTCCAATTTGAAAGAGGGTGAAGTCCCAGCAGACAACGAAAAAGTTAAGGATAATAATGACTCAGAATCTACGATGTTTTACTAAAGAACAATATCAAGCACTGTTGGCTAATGGAACAAGTGCGCTATTTCATACTATTTTTAGAGGCTAATGGGAAAACATTGTTCATAGATCTCATGTAAGGTGTGTTTGGATGCTTCATCGATTAACATAAAAGCTACTCTCAATTGTGTTAAAGTAAATATACGCCAAATCTTAATTGGCACAACATGTGGGGAATTTACTACAACAGACAAAAGAAGGCGCCTAGAGGGACGAAGTTATAAGTGCAAGAAACTTTAAACTAAAGTGCGTGTCTTCAATAGAAAAAGCCATGGTCCACTAAAAAACCCTTAAGTTAGAGACATGTGGGGTCAACACTTGATTCTTTTTGAAAATGTATTCATCTACCCTGTACGTTAACCTCAAACAAATTTGTTGTAAAATAAATAAACACTACAAGGAAATAGACACAAATTCAATGGATCATCTACCACTCACAAACATTAGATGATAACAAAAGAAACCGCAAGAAAAGATAAAAAGTAAATGAAGAACCACACACACAGAAATTTATGTGGTTCGACTGAAACCCAATTTATATTCCCGGTCAGAAATTCACTATGAAAGAATCTAAAGATTACAACACAAAGTCAATAGTAAATTCTCAACTCTAAGTTAAAGATAATTGTTCATTACAATGTCATATTTATACAGTTAAAACTAACTAACTTTCAAAAGAACGAACCAAATAGTTGCAAAGTCATGTGTACAGTGATTGAGTTAGGAGTTGGAAACACCAATTGATGTTGGAAGTCAAATTGATTCAACAGACGCTCTAGCCAGAAGCTCTGATCAAGACAAGTGGTCTACTACTGGTAAACCGTCTAAGAACCTTTGCACATAACCAAATCTCCATCTTGGTTCAACACAAATCTTCTGAGTGATAAAAAAATATTGCCTCTAAGCCCATTACAGGATAAATCCCCTATCAGCTAGATTAGATTCAGGCAATGAAATAACTTACTGCCAGACAAAACTTTTGTGATCATATAAGAGAGATTATGATCCAATGAGACCTTTGCCACCTTCACAGGTCATCTGACAATCTCCTCTCTCACGAAATGCAGTTTCACATCAATATGCTTTGTTCTCTCATGATAGACTTGGTTCTTCGAAAGTTGTATAGTACTATTGTTGTCACAGTAGACTATGACAACCTGGTCCTGCACCTTCAGCACGTAGGCTAGACCCTTAAGCCACAAAGCTTCTTTCACAACTTCTATCATGACAATATACTCTGCCTCAGTGGTTGACAAAGCCAGCCACTACATTCTGTAGACTGGCCTTCCAGCTAATAACAGTACCATGGGCATTAAACACATAGTCAGTGAGAGATTTTCTGGTGTTCAAACACCAAACAAAGTCTGAGTCAACAAACTCTTCTATTGGAACTTCTCCCATAAACTGTCTGGCTCCACAATAAACCAAGATTCTTCCAAGTGACCCCTTCAAATAATGTAGAAGTCTCTTAAGAGCTTGCCAATGTGCTCGTTTATGGTTAGACATAAATCTGCTTACAACACTCGCAACATAAGCTATGTCAACACGTGCACATAGCATACATAACAGAACCGAGATTAGCATATGGAAGACCATCCATATAGCGTTGTTCCTCCACCGTCTTAGGAGACTGTTCATCACTCAGCTTGTAGTGAGGAGAAGCAATAGGTGTGGAAACCGGTTTTAAGTTTGTCATGCCAAACTTATCAAGGATTTTTCTAAAATAGGTCTTCTGAGACAAGTACAAACGCTTCAAATCACGTCATCTGGTGATCTCAATCCCCAATATCTTCCTAGCAGCTCCCAGGTCTTTATTTCAAACTCGTTATTCAACTCAGTTTTAACCTTTTGTACCACAGGCTTACTATTGCTTTATTAGAATATAGTCTACATACAACAACAATATAATGAACAAACCTTTTGTTATAAACTTGAAGTAAATACAGTATCATACTTGCTACGTTCAAAACCAATTCTAGCAATAAATCATCAAATTGTCCATTCCATTGCCTTGGGGATTATTTCAGACCATGCAAAGATCTATTTAGTTTACAAGCATAATCTTCTTGGCCCCCTACCGCAAATCCTTTGGTTGATTCATGTAAATGGTTTCATCTAAGTCTCCATAAAGAAATGTAGTCTTAACATCCATTTGTTCCAGCCCAAGGTTAAACACAACAACCATGGCTAACAACATCCTTACGGATCTATGTTTCACAACAGGGGAGAAGACATTATTATAATGAATTTCTTCCCTTTGTGTAAAAACTCTAGCCACTAGTCTTCCCCTTAATCTTTGTTGATCAGTTCTTGAAGCACCATATTTTCTTTTGAAAATCCATTTGCAACTAACCAACCTAGAACCCTAAGGTCTACAAACCAGAGTCCAGGTATTATGCAGATGATGCGACTTCATCTCCTCATTCATGACGTTTAGCCATTGAGTCTTCTCCTTACTTGCTAAGGTAGACGATACACTAGAAGGTTCATCTTCTATCACCTCACTAGCAGCCACCAAGTAGTACGCAATTAGCTTTGCATAATCATACCTATCCAGAGCTCTGATCGTTCTCCTGGTTCTAGCTTTGGCTAATTTGTAGTCAACAACACGTTGATCTTCATCAGACGTAATAGAACGTACATCGTCTTTAGACCCATCAGCCAAACATCTATCATCTTCAAATGGTCTAACGGCTTCAGACTCGTCTCATCTACTAGACTCCAACCTTATTAGCATTACTGTTATCAACAAACTTACAACCAGAAACTTTTGGCTTGTAGGTCATTTCAGTTTCACTGAAGACAACGTATGTGCTGATGATAAACTTCTTGAATCCTATCTTTAGACACCATAAAGTGTATCCCTTCACTCCTTCTGGATACCCTAGAAACACTTTTAACCGTACGAGCATCCAATTTTCTTTACCTAATATGAGCATAGACAACATAGCCAAAGATTCTCAAATGATCAAGATTGGGGGATGTCCTGACTACACTTCCTTAGGAGTCTTCATGTTCAGTACAGTTGATTGACATTTCTTTCTCAGATAAGCAACAATAACCATAAATTCAGCACAAACATTCTTTGAAAATTCCAACACTCAATATCATGCAACTCACTCGTTCCAAAATAGTCTTATTGAATCTTTTTGCTTAGCCATTTTGTTGAGGAATCCTTGCAAATTTTTTGGTGCTTCGCTATGCCATGCTCTCTGCAAAAGGGGTTAAACAATTCATAACAAAACTCAAGACCATTATCGGCTTTGCACCGCTTTACCATCTTATTGGTTTGGTTCTCCTCCAGACGCTTCTAGCTTTTGAAGTTCTCAAAAGCTTCGTCTTTGGTCTTCTGAGGGTAGACCCATAACTTCCTCGACAAGAAATATCTAGCATTAGAGTGTGATGGAATAGGAGATGGACCCCATAGATCAGCATGAACGTTCAAGGATCCCCTTTGTCCTTTGCTGACCCATGTTGAAACGGATTTTACAGGTTTTCCCCTGGACGCGGTGTTCATAGAATGCCAATTGGTCAATTATGTCACACCTAAACAAGCTTTGTTGGTCCAACTCCACTAAGCCTTTCTCGCTTATAACCTTCTGTGTCATAACACTGTCTTAGAGTATATAGTTTTTTCAGCACTAGGATCAAAACAATTGCTCTATGATCTATCTCCAACAACACAATCTTTTCCTTCTCAACCATGGTTATGTCAAGCTTGGATTCACCTTCCAAAGCTTCAAGAAGGCTTTGTTGAACCAAAAGAGCATGCATCTTCAACCGTCATAACCCAAAATCATTTGAGCCAATAAATTTCTCAACCTCATACATTGTGAAAGTCATGATGATTGAGTTTCCTTCACTCCACGTTCACCGCACCGGTTTGTAAGGAAAGAGACACAAATTCATTGAACCATCTACCACTCACATACACTAGACGATAACAAAGGAAATCGCAAGAATGGACAGAAGGTAAACAAGAAAAGTAAACAAAGAATCACACATGAGAAATTTACATGGTTTGACTATGTCCATAGTCAGAAATTCCCTAAGAAAGAATTTGATATTACAGCACAAAGTCTATCTCACTAGTGAACTATCAACTCTAAGTTAAAGATAATTGTTCATAGCAAGGCCTATTTATACAGTTAAAATTGTCTAACTAACTTCCAAAAGGATGTGCCAAACAGTTGCAAAATCACATATACAATGATTCAGTTAGGAGGTTGAAACGCCAACTGACGATGGAAGTCAAACTGATGCAGCATACAATCTAGCCTAAAGCTCTAGTCAAGACAGATGGTCTTGTACCACCAGACACTTTAACCCCTCTAGGAACCTTTGAACATAGATTTTGACTAAACCAAATCTTCACAAACACCTTAGACAAATTTATTATTGTCCCGACTCCGAGAAACTATATTAGAACTAGAAAATTAGGAAGACAATAAAGTTCCTTTGCCCTAAACTAGAACTTCAATAGCAGTAATTTAATATTCCAAAATATTACCAACAAGTAATTCAGTTGATTTTACCTTTGACGTTCAGAAATCAACAGCAGTTCTTAATATTGCAAACATCCTAAAAAAAATAGTAGGACATGCAAAGGCGTTCACAAATGTTTATAAGTTTGCTTCTGAATCAAAAGATATTGGATATGAGTATAAATCACACACATCCAATCCTAAAATTGATCATACAAAACTTCAAGAACTAATTATGAGCTTCACCAATAAGCGATCCCATCATTTACAAGTAGCAGAATCATCAGCCAAAAGGACACAACATGTACTAGAAATGTACTTTATCAATGCACACAGTATATCCAGTCACTTCAAAATGCCACAAGTAACATCAGACAGTCATAAGAATTGGAAAGAAGAGAATGACATAAAATGGTCATCAGAATTATGTTATTATTAACAGCATTATCAACTATGTCAAAATAGCTTAACAAAAAATATATTCCTACACACAGCTTTGACATTAATATTACAACCCAATTTGAAAGGGTGTGTTAAACTGCAGGCATAAAGCTAGTTAAAGTAACAAGAATTGTCTTTAAAACCTTGGTGATGGGAGCTTAACTATTTGAAGGGATGATCAAAACATAAATGTTGAAGATCACGAGTGATGCACAAAGAAGCAACAGATTCAAGAGGCTGATAATTTTTTTAAAAAATAAAAAACAGGAATTTGTCATTGAAATTGCTCCAGACAAATGCCTGAATTTAACACCAAACCACCAGCAATACAAGAAGGACCTCAGTAAGTATCATATCCCTAATGATCAAAGAGTTGTAGGCTGGGCTCCAAATGAACATGCAATTGCCAAAGCCAATCTTTAAGTTGCAGTTAGTTCAAAAAAACGATAATCTTATAGTGGTCTACGAATATCATATTATTCAGAGGTCTTAGAACTGAGATTATGGTTAGACGAATAAATGCTTAGCAAGGACACTTTAAGTGATAACAAACAAAAGCATCAGAAAAGCAAAGTGATGGAGGCGTGAAAGCAGATGCTCAAAATCACAGATCCATTCGTAGCAGGAGCAAGGTGTTTAAATTTTGTAACGATCAAATGGGAATACCTACACTGAACATTTTACAACTATGATTTCCATCTTTTCAACAAAATAACAAGTGAAACATCGATTTTTCCCCAAGAGAGAGGAAGGCAAACTAGTTTGCGCTAACTGGTATACACTAACTCACTCATACTGTAATCCACATGCTAAAAAACCCAAAGAAAACAAGTGAGAACTGACAAGTTGCAGCAGCATCCGGCAAAATAGTCCTATCTATCACAGAATCAAGTTAACTATGTTTGTTTCTGACCTCACCTCAAACCTTCAAAAGCTGCACCTTGTTGGCAAAAGCAATAGCAATCCAATCAGGCTGAGCCGCGGACCACTGCAGCTGGTTGATTTCACAGCCAGCAGAATACATGCACATAGGATCAATCCCAGAGGGAGCAGCCAGCGTGGGCAATTCCCAGATAAGAGCCTGAGTATCATCCCCAGCAGAACAAATATGCGTAGAGCTATGAGGAGCCCAAGCAATGGCATTTACACTCCCACGATGCCTCTCTAACTCCGCCACAGGGGTAGTGGGGGACCTAATATCCAAGATCACAACTTTATTACTGTCCATCAAGATGGTAGCCATATACCTGAGGTCTTGCTTGTTCCAAGCCAAACGCAGCAAAGGGGTGTCGGGGTGGGGGCTTTCATAGATGATGGTGGAGTGCTCTTTGTCACGCAAATCGAAGATTCGAACGGAGCCGTCGGCTGAGACGGAGGCGAAGACTCTTGCCTCACCCCAGGCGATGTCGTAGACCTCCTTGTCGTGGGCGATGAGCTGCGTCTCGACGACGGTGCGTTCGATGTCCCAGATGGTGCAGGTGGTGTCGATGCTGGAGGTGCCGATGCGATTGTGGTCGATGTCGTTCCAGTCGAAGGAGGTGAGGGGCGCGCAAAACTCGCTGGTCTTGCTGTTGTTGAAGAGGGAGAGGGGCTCGACGGAGTTTTCGCGGACGTCCCAGAGGCGGAGGTAGTCGCCGGAGGTTGCTAGGAGGTCGGAGGAGGAGGAGGGGGATGGTTTGCGAGGGTGGAACATGAGCTTGGTTGGAGGGTAAGGGTGGTCGAAGGAGAGGGAGGGGTGTGGGGTGAGGGAAAGGGTGTCGGGGTGAAAGGAGAGGATGTGGATGCGGTTGGTGTATTTTTCGATGAAACTTCCGAGGGCGAGACGGTGAGGGTGGGAGGGTGAGAAGGCCATGGCGTAGATTGGGTAGGGCGATTCATGGGTCACCGAGTTCTCCGATCGAAGGTGGGAGTCTTGGGTGGAATTATCCATTTTGTTTGGAAGGGAATTGGTGGTGATTGTGTTTGAGGTTTGAGGTTTGATGTTTGAGGATGGTGGTTAACTGAAATGTTAGGTGAGAGTGGGAGTTGAGAAACCATACCAATCCTTGTAACTTGTCTGTCACTCCAAAAGTCTCACGTGAGGGGCGTGATATGGGTTACCACATTTGACCAGACAGGTCAAATCCTCAAATCCACTCCTTACACCTTACTTTTCTTACTTTCATTTATTTCTATCACCATCCTTTTCTCCAAGTACCAATTCTTATTTACCCTTCCATCTTCCTTTTTTTTCTTTCCTCTCTTTATATATTTGTTTCTTCTTTACTCAATAATGCGTAAAAAACAATAAGTCGAGGAATAACTCAATGGAAACATATGTACTTAAGTCGAGGAATTGTACTCTTTAGGGTGTGTTTGTTTATAGAAGAAGAAATGTAAAAAATAGGAATGAATAAGAGTATTGAAGAGAAAGTTGGAAAAACAATAAAAAAAGTATAGGAAATTACGAAAAATTATGTATTTTTATGCTTTAAAAAAAATTATGTGAAGAGATTTGTGAAGAAAGTTGTTTTTTTAAAATTAATTATATATAAATTGATTATATATAAAAGTTATGTTTTAATATAAATATAAGTATAATATTTAATATATATTTTTATTATAACAAAATGAATAATTAAAATAATAAATAAAAATTAATTTAAAATTTAACTATTAATATGATTTTATTATTATTTATTAATTTTTAATTTATTTTAATTTTAATTTTTAAAGTTTTTATATTAAATTATTTATAATTATTTTAAATTTATTATATTTATCAAGTCACTCACAAACTTTCACACAATCATCACATCACTCCCAAATTTCAATAAACTTTCTTCATAGATCTATACTAATATACCATAATTCAAACAATTTCTTTTTCCTCTTAAATCACTCACAAATCTCCCCCCAAATCCAAACACACCATTAAAGAATGTGTCTTTTCTCAAGTGAAGACATCATCTAATGTCTCTATTTTTTTTATTTTTTTTATATATAAACTATGTATATGTATGATATGTGTAGAAATTGTTAAATGATTTAGTGCTTTAATTAAAGTGAAATTATGTGTGTGGTGGAGATATGAATGATATGTTTATGTATGAGATGTGCTATGAAGTCATAAATTTGGGAAGTTTGTGGATTGTAATATGATATGGTGTATTAAGTATTGAAATCTATAAAAAAAATATCTTTAGTTTCATTGATGACCTGAATCACATAGATTAAGACATTAGGTGGTAAAAAGTTGAAAGGGTGTTTATTACACATCTAACACATTATGAGATTTGGAATTTGGATGCCTTAAACTTACCTTTAACTCATAGAGCTCAAGTATGTTTAACTGGTAAATGTGTTAATCTTTTATAAGACTTGCTTAATATATGTTTTCCAAAAAGTATCAAAAGATATTCCCTAGAAAATATCTTTAATATGTGTATCCACGTGTTATTTGTATGTATGTGTGTGCGCACATAATATATGTGTCTAGTGACATGATGATGAATCAAGACGAATATTATGGATTGTACTTGTTTAAATGAATTATCATAAATTTGTGGTGTTATGATAATTTCTTTTAGTGTCTTACCTTTTTACCTTTTTGTTTTTTGCTTATATGGTGACCAAACACGAGTGTAAATTATAGTGTATGTTGTGTCCGAAAGGAATTAGAGACTTGTTTAGATATGTTATTGTTATGCATATAACAATATCTTATGATAGAAGTAAAAATTTCAAACGATAAAACTTAAAACATTTCATAATTCAATCTATACAAGCAATTTAATTAAAATAATCCAACAAATTCATTAAAATTATACTATATTATTTTTTCCAAAATTACATTTTTATAAATAAAGTTTTGATATTTATAGAATTTTTTATATTCAATTTATTCCTTTAGTTTTGTTCACTTGTTTCCTTAACTAATTCATCTAGTAATATTTTTACATTCAAAAAAGAATATAACAACTTCTTCTAAGTCATTTGACCAAATATTGATGCGGTAGAAGTTATGATTAACGTGTTATGCAAAGCTTCCCAAAATTATAATCTCACGTGAAATATTTTATAAAGAAATTGAGATTAATAGAGTTTAGAGAGAAAAAATTCTTATTAACAAACTAAAAATAATTTTTACAAGATTTTTTTAATAGGTTGCAAAACAATATTAACAATTAACTATTTTTGTTTATATTATGTTAATTGAATTAAACACCTTCTAACAAAAACTTTAAACTTACATAGTCTCGATACATAATTAATAACTTTTCAATCTAACTTGATTCTATGATCTAAAAAACTAATTTTTTTTAACAATATATCAAGTTAGACTCAAATAATATATGGATTAATATCAATGAAGTTTACACTTTTGTAAATCTTTTTAGAATTATTGTTGAAGATCCTAGATGAACTAGAGATAAGGATCTTTCGTAATATATAAGTGCATGTAAATCTACCTTATAAGTCGATTTTATAAGGTTAAGCTAAGCTTAAAGTTCACTTCTTAATATGATATTAAAGTTAGGTTGTGTTTGGCCTATCATGTTACCCACTAAGAAGAGTAGATAACTTGTTTCCCTTATCTTTATTTCTATTGTATTCTATATCATTGTATCCCATTTTGTTATGTGATATTTTAGAATCACCGTCAATACCTTAGTGTAGGTCTGGGATACTCATTTGTTTTACAATCCGGGGCTATTTAAACCAACCAGTGAAGAATTATTACATATACTGGTACTAGTAGTAGCAAATGCATCTTTTATGCATTCATCAATTTTCCCAAGAAGCTATTAGATTACCCATAAATATATAGTCTCACGCACAAGTTGGTTGATCTTGACGTGAGGGAGTGTGTTGGAGATTTCACATCGATTAGAGATAAGGATATTTCATAGTATATAAGTGGGTGCAAACCTCACTTTATAAACCGATTTTATAAAATTAAGTTAAATTTAAAGTTTATTTTTTAATAATTATCCCTCTCTTTACGAAATTAAGTTTGACATTTATGTACAAATTTTACTTCAACTCCCACCAATAAATGTCAAACTCACCCCTTTTACATTCGAACATACTTTCATTTCATTCATCCATACACCTTCCTTAACTACCCTGAGTACAACAATTAATTAGGGTTCAATATTTGATCAAGAAACCACTTGACAAAGCTTGCATTTCCAATTAACAATATTAACACAAAACTTAAAACACATACATATGAATGACATCATCAACACTATCCTCATGCTTAATATAAAAAAAACAAATTTCATGTCACTTTCAATTACTTGAAAATTTATTTCATGGATCCCAATACTTATTTTTTATGATTACTTATTTATCCACTAATCATACTCATGACATATGCTAAATTTATCCTAGGACAAATTATTGTATGCAACATTTATTTATGTCACATTTTTCATATTATAAACTTCAGTTATGTTCTTTGATAAATTTTAACGAGTGACCTTGAAATGTGAGAAAACAAAGTGAATATCATGCTAGAGTGAAATAATTACAATTTTAGCTTTGGTTTACTTTGTCCAAGTTACACTATAAAGTTGAATGGTTTATTTCTCAAAAAAACTACCTCACTTATGTAGCATAATTCATTATCCTCACATCCTTAGCCTATTATGGTATTATGTGTATATTTCTTCTTCCTCCATTAAGCTTAATTTATCATTTAAAATCTTAAATATGCGATGAATCACATGTGTGTCTACCTGTTAAAAGAATATAATGTTTAAGATGCATCTAGTGTATATTATAAATTCCAGATGCATGAACTATCAACTAGGTGTTATGTGTTATGTGGTAGAGATATTATGTTATATTATATAACATTTATATAATATAATAAAATAAAATAAAATAAGTACTATATAATAAAAAAAATAATGACAAAATTATATAATAATAACAATAATTATTAAATAATAAAATATTACATTAGAAATAATAAAAAATAATAAAGTAATTTTATATCATAATAATGTTAATAAAATAATAATAATAATATATAAATAACTATAATAATATATAAATAGTAATAATAATAAATTCATATAATAAAAATTAAATTAAAATTTGAATTTAATATTTAATATTTAATTCAAATAATTTATAATACTAAGGTGATGTGAGTTGATTTTAGATTGACACATTTTAGAGGTTTCACTATTGATTAAGTTTTTTGAGATTAACAATTGTGGTGAGAACCCAAAGAAGATCCATACTAGACACAAACTTAACCAAGTGATTAAGTAAATATGAATGTTCACTTCTAGAGGACAAAGGAAAAACACATTTATATGGTGAAAATGATGATGAGGTGCGAAATTAAGACAATAAACAAGATAAAGAAAAACAATCTAAAGGCCAAAATTAAAGAGTATAAAAAGATATAAAATGGAATGGAAAGTGGCGTAAATAAGAATGAAAAAGGAGGAAGGGATGAAGAAAGCTTATGGATAAATGCAATGAATCACGCCATTCCAAGATGAGTGGTGAAGAGTCGCCACTTGAAATGCACAAACACTCAAAATAAGACCAAAAAAGGAGAGCACTTAAGTCTCACTAAACACTCTTGCAGAGTTTCTTTTCTATTTCAAGATTCAATATCTGATTTACAAGAGGGGAGACACCCTATTTATAGATATTAGAGAGGAATAGAGGAAGGTTAGACAATCGCAGGATGAATTGGAGGTCTGTGTCTATGCAAAAATTTGAATACTCATGAGTTTTTGTATTCAAGCAACGCTGCAATTTGAGATATTTTGCTTCTCTTCCTTCCTCCTCTTTTGCCTCCACTTGTTGTACGAAAATGATAAACAGAGCAAAAGAAAAAAATGAGGAGCACTAACAATTAAAGAATCAGAACTTGGAAACAACCTGCATTGATTGATTAGAACAAAATAAACGACAATGACATTGGTTCAATAAGAAATACATTTAGATTGACAAGAATGAAGAATCAAACTGAGTTTTTGTGGGTTTACAATGTTTTATTTACATATTTTTTTCTCTCATCAACTTATTTTTCTTTTTGTTCCTTTTTTTTTGTTTTAGTCTCTCTTTTTCTCACACTTCTCTCACAATTTTTTTTGTATTGTGTCTTTGTCCGTTCAGGGGAGTTAAAGTAACGGCACATCAAACCATACCATGTTTCAATCCAAAGTTCAATTTAACCCTTTCTTTTCAATTTTTTTTCAAATTTAATATTGATTTAATTTTTTTCAATTTTCAATTTAAATAATTATAAAATGAGAAAATAACCAAAATAAAATATTAATATAAAGATAAAATAAAATAAAAACCATAAAAAAAAAGTTAACAATATAATGTTATATACATAGATATAGATACATAAATATTGTACTCATTCCTTCTAAACCTCACACACAAAAAAAATATACAGTTTTTTTTTGTATCCACGGGTATCCATAAACACAAACGTTTTCTAAAAAAGTCAAATAAAATTATTATTTTTTAAAATATAAACTCAAATAAAATTTTGATCTTAAAAGATAATTCAAATAAAATAGTATAAAAATATTAGTATGAACAAATTTAGTCTTTTTAAAAAAAACTGAAATAAGTTGCACCACAAAATATAAATTAAGAAAAAATATATATATTTTAAATAATTTCATAATTCTAAATAAAAAAAATATAAAAATTAAATTTTAAATAATTATTTATAATGTTTCACACTCATAACTTTTATTTTGGCCGTTTAAAT
The DNA here is from genome assembly GCF_000499845.2 of Phaseolus vulgaris. NCBI lineage: Eukaryota > Viridiplantae > Streptophyta > Magnoliopsida > Fabales > Fabaceae > Phaseolus > Phaseolus vulgaris. Next base: position 8,930,795 of record NC_023751.2, on the reverse strand, counting down.
GTTTAAGAAAAGATCCAAATAAATATCACTAACAATTAGTATTGTATATCCATACGTTGTAAACTATAGTACTAATATTTGTCCAGTTAACAAATCAATAATTAAAATTTGTTTCAATTATCCACAATTATCCATGATAAATATTTCATATTTATTATAGATTTTACTAATAAATATTTGTAGGACGGATTTTTTTCTATCCCTAATTAAGTCATGTAAATTTTCTCTCATTCAATCCTCTATAATAAGGAAGTGGTGGACATCAAGTTACTCCAGTTTCATGTTTTTTGTAGAACTAAAATTATGACCATTATGATCAATGAGTGTTTCCATCCAAGAGAGAACACTTCAATAAATAATTAGATTAAGTGCATCATAATAAACCAACTCTTTTATTCAAAAGCATGACGATTTTATTTTAAATTCCCCCACTTAATCTTCATTAGAGAATAATTTATAAATACAGTATATCTAAAAAACATTCAAATTCTCAACAATATACAAGAGTATTAAAAAAAAAACACTATCAAATTCACTTTGTAATATTTGAGAAACATCAACATTAACATTGATTTCAATATTTTTCATATCAAGAGTAATCTCTCAGTTATTTTCCTAACATCATCGTGAAAGTATATAGATTTTGTTTACAGGATACCTATTGGTCAAGATATTGTGTTGTACATGTTCTCCAAATTTTAACCAAATTGAAGCTAACATAAAAGTAATATTGACCTTTCAATCTTCAATTTCTCTTAGGATCAATTAATAACTTTACCAACCTTTTAATAAAATATCTACTTTAACAATGTTGGTTTTAATTATAAGATATCTATTTTAACAATGTTGGTTTTAATTAAAGATATGCTAAAGTTATCAAAATATCTAATTTATATTAACTTTCTTTTAATAAAAATAGAAATAAATAAAAAAGAGACTAAAACTCAAAATATTTCAATTAAAGTTTCTTATAAAAAAGAAGAAGTTAGTAAAATATTATGTTTAAAGTGATTATTTTTATTTTAAAAAATATATTTGATATTGGTTAATTTTAAATATTAAAAAAATTACATAAAAGTATTAAGTTATTTTAACTAATTTGTGTCATAAAATATATGATCATATTGATTAAATTATTTCTCTTAAAATAATAAACAAACTTAATCAAATAAGATAAAAAAAATTGAAAAATATGTTTATTTTGATTATTAATATTTTATTTTTTAAAATTTGTAGTCATTCTTCCTGATCTTATTTGACAATTTTTTTTTTTACTTTTGAGAAAAATATTAAGATAAAAACATTTAATGTATCTTCATTATTTTTCCTAACCGTATTTTCTGTTTTCAGAGAAAAAGAAGTTACAGTATTTTACTTTCATTAAAAGAAAACTAATTTTTGGATCGGAATGCTCTAATTTTCGGATGATGAAAAGAATTATGTTTCTTCCACTTTCATTTTCAACCACCTATAAAATATTTTTTTTATCCTTTTTTGTTTCATCTCATATTGATTACGGAATGATATTTAAGATTTGGAATAATGATATTTCAGATTATATAATTTGAAAATCTGAATTTCACAGTAACTTCTAGATTATGTAATCTGGATACGTATTTGAAAAAAGACAAAAAAAATTACATAATCTGAAAGTTAATCGCATATTAGAAAAAATTTATGCATTATGTAATTCGAAAACTAATAATGTATATGAAAAAATACTTTCAGATTATGTAATCTGAAAACTAATTATAAATTTGAAAAATGACTTTCGAATTGCGTTTTTGAATTGCGTAATCTGAAATATTATATAAGAACATTTTTTGAAAATACAAATATTTACGAAGGTGAGAAAAGAAGAATGCAGGAAGAAATAGTCTGATGAAAAATGTAAACGAGCCCCAAAACAATGTTAGCCCAAATACTTCCACAGAATGCCCAAATCCAACTAGAGGACAATAAAGAACCACCGTGAAGGCAAATGCTTCCTACACCCAATCATTTTTAACCTGCATCTAACATATTTTTTTAATTTCCAAAAATACCTTTAATTCCGAAAATAAAAATCTGGAATTAAAAATAATATATTCTGGAAAAATAAATCCATAAGTGATTATTGAGTTTTGAAAATAAAAATCTGGAAACTACAAAAATTAAAATTCTATTTCGGACAAAAAAAATTGGAAATTAAAATAATACATTCCAGAAAAAAAATTATTGTGTTTCGGAAATAAAAATCCAGAAATAAAAATGAAAAATCCATTCATCCGTAATATAAAATTTCGTTCCGGAAAAAAAATCCAGAACACATATTTCGAAATTTTTTTTTAAGGACAGTTTCATCTTTTCTGCTGGAATCGGGTGTAGTGATATGGTGCAGGAAGCAATTGCCCACCGTGAATTACAATATTCGTTTTTTTTATTTCTGAACTGGACTGGGCTCCGCTGGCTCAAAGGATAAAAAATGCTGGGCTATTCTGATTTTATCTTTATCATATAATACAAATTTAATAAATAAAATACTTTAAAAAAATTGACTTAGATACATTATTAAAACTACTAAATGTACACATAAATTTGAGATTATTAAGTGCGGTATTTTGTGACTAATTATAAAAGTTAGGTGAGAAATACGTTTTCTGAGAGCAAAAGAAAGTGTAAGAACGAGAATTAATAATGTAAAAAAGAACGAGTCACTCAATTAGCAAATTGTGTATTCAAATTTGCAATAAAAAAATAACTAGATTATTATAATAAAATGAATACAAATACTTTTTTTATGGATCGAAGCTTATTAAAAATTACATTTACTAATACAGTCTTTCTAAAAGTGAGTTGACTCACGAATTAAATATTATTAAATTGGTTAGCGAAGAAGATAGAAGTGATAATTAAAGGGCATGATATTTAAATGAAAATAAAAAAAAATTGAATACTCAATAAAGCAAAAAAAAATAGTACAATTCAATTAAAAATAAATTTTATAAAACTTCGGGTAGTGTAAATAATGAAAAAGGGAGTGGAAATAGAAAGGGCCGTGCCATTCTTTATGTTGAATAAACTCAAATATACTACTGAAAGCCCAATAAATAATCTCCAAATATAGTACACGAAACAATTAAGCAATTGATGGAGAGATGATAAAATTATCTTCTCTAAAGAAAATCACTTTTTTCAGCCTGTAAACGTGCTTTTTAGTAGACTGAAAGACTCAACCATTTTATCCCTCCTCTTTGAAGAGGGTATTGTATAAAGTCGCATGTGGTCCCCTTCACATAACTATTACTCATGTGACATGTTTAGCATAATGTGTCCCATTATAATTGGTAAAGTTGTATTGTTATATTACAAATATAAGTAGTTATTTTAAGTGATTAATATTTCGTTGTTAAATTTTGAGATATTTCATCATTACAGATTTTGTGTTCTTTTTATTTGTATCCATGAGATTAATCTAATAAATTTTTAAACAAACAAAAGGAGAACATTACCGAAGAAGAATACAAATTATATAAAATAGTTTTATATGAACATGTAATCATAAATATTTCTTGTGATAATTTGTTGACAACTATAACCAAAATTTAACGTAAAGTGCCTCAAGAAGTGTTACATATTCAACAAAAAAAGTGGTTAGATAAGAGGTATATATATATATATATATCAAAGCTTCATGTTAAGTAAAAAGGTAAATATATTAAAGAAGTGGTTTATTAACAATATTTATTTTTTATCCTAACGTGTCAAGTTTTCAAACAAATGTTATAGATTAGACTCTTATTTTTCAAAAGAGTGTGATTACGTAAATAGACAAATTTGATTGACTTGGTCTAACTTTCCTAAAATGTGATAATGAGATTTTTAACTGTAATTTTAAAAAAAATCTTTATCATTGTTATTATATCATCTTCATCCAATATTTATTTTAATTTTATTATAACAATAAATAGTTTGTATTTTTTAACATATTTAAGATATTGTCTGTTTTGAAACTCAAAGTTTCGTCATGAAAAAAATAGTTTGTGTCTCTTTCTATCTCTCTCTATATATAATTAGTATATAAAGGGATAATAATTTGTAATACAATATTGTGAATATGTAAATTATATGTATATACTTATATATTAAATAGCATGATGTGAATTACTAAAGTAATGTAAATTATATATTAAATAGCATGATGTGAATTACTAAAGTAATGTAAATGAGGATATTGCAATTATAAATTTGGATACATTTGAAGATGACTATATGTCTTCATCTTTGTCTTCCTACTCTTCCTATTTTCAATTACTAAAATATCCTTAGTTTGATGGTAACTCAACAAATTTATTTTTTATTATTCTCTTTTATTATTGGTTTCATTTCAACTTAAGAATCACTCTTTCACTATATACTTCATCATTCTTTCTCAATTTTTCAACTCATTTGATATTTATCAAGTTTCATATCCACCAAAGTATTTTTTCTCTCATCACAATCTTAATTACACATTTTTTGTGCAGTTCATTCAAATAATATATTGCATTTCAAGAAACATAAACCTTAATTTCATTACATTAAATCCTTTATAGAATACACATTCGATCATTTCTATTACTTTTCTTTATTATTTATTTCTTATTACATGAGAATGTTTTACTCTTAATTCTTTGAGTATAAAATTATGCGAACCTTTAGTTTATTAGGTGACCTAAAACTTATGTTACTTTTTCTTTGATTGTTAGTTTCATTTCACTATAAAAATCCTTATTTTAATGCACAAATTTTGTATTCTCTCTTTCAATGGTGTGAATCCTCTTATATCCACCAAAATTCATCCTGGTGTATATGTATTTTCATTCTAAAATTTGAAAAAATAATAGAATTTGTAGGTATGATAAAATTTTAATTGTGTGTAACTGCTTAATTCTTTCCATAATTACTTAACATTTGTATCATTTTTTATCTAATACTCAATTTTAATATTTCTCTAACTTTTTCCTTAATATTTAACACTTATAGAGAAAAAGGTGTTATTTTGACAATAAATTTTTGTGATATGTTTCCTTCATTGAAATTGTTGTTTTGTTATAAGAAAAAAATATTAAATTAATATTTGAGATAAGATGAACCATAGACACAAATATACATGCTATCCAATATAGATAGAGATAGAGATAAGATGAAAATTTTAATCCCAATAAAATAAGGATATGGTCAAATTTACATCCACCATTTTCTCCTGTAATTTTGTTTGTTATTAGGGTAAAAAGATTTAAAATAAATAATGGTTCAACTCATAAAATATTAACATATTTTGTTTTTAATATAAAAAGGAATAATTTTAGTATAAAATTTTAGTTTTATTATTTTTGTTTGAATTTCATTAATGATTAAGATGATTAAGTATGTGTTTTGTTTTTAATAATTATCATGTACATGTGCAAAAACAAAAATTAAAATTAATATACAATTAATTTTATAACTATCCAAATTTTAATTACGTATATTCTAAATTTACAATTTTAAGTACATAATAATATTAACAGAAGTTAGTTGAATCAAGTAATAATTTGTTAGAATTAATCAAAACTCTTGTACTATACTTTATATTAATAAATAAAAAATAAATAAAAGTAGTTGGCCACTTTACAACTTGATAGTACATTAATGTCTTACAGGTGGGATGTAAAAAGTGCTTATTGCATTTAATGCTTCGTATATATCCACCTTTTTAGTTGTACTATCCACCGCAAATTGAAAACTAGTTTTTTTTTAAGATGTTAAAATTTATTAATAAAAAAAAATTAATAATTTTTTTATATATTTTAATACGAGTTAAGCTTTTAAACGCTTGCTTATCTTATATCAATCCCGATAATTTAAAGTGGACTCTTCTATTTCTTTTAAACTTGACCAAAAGTTATGATTTTTTATTTTTTAATATTGATTATTTTTCAACTATTTCCACACTCTTTATTTTGTGAAATTTAATTTTATTGAAACAAGAATATATACTCTCAAACATTTTTGGACAAAATTAATTCCAGCTATAATTAATTATTAAAATAAATTATTTTGTATTACTACCTTCTTTATTCCACCCTTCCTTTTTTCACTCATCTTCTCAACCAACTTAAATCTCAAAAATAAAAATAAAAATATGTGTTTGGTTGTCCCAAATCAACTTTTAAATATATTTAACATGTTTTTGAGTTTATTTTATTAGTAAATTTCATCTGAAATTTGAGTTGATTTTAAAGGTAAAAATATATATATTTTTTTAAATGTTAATTAAGTTGAACTCATCTTAAAATTCGAATATAATGAAGAGGTCAAAAATAATAAAATAAATGAGATGTAGCTTACTAGGGGAAAGACAGTGACTTGTTTGGTGACTTTTGTGAGTTTATTAGGTAAGAACATTAGGTCCCAATGGACTTGGTCCTACAATCGTATATGTCATACTATTGTCACCGGATGACCTATATTCCATGACGTAAGAGAAGTTTCACGTGAATCTGTTTAGACATGTTTCCTACAAACAGCCAAATATTAAATTATTTGGATATACTATTTTTCAGTTACCAGTGTAAATACACTTGTTTAAAAATTCTTTTCTATCTTGTCAGTATATTTTAACAATTTTTAATAATATTCTAACATTAAATTTAAGACTTCTTCTACTGTTAACTAGGTTGGAGATAGTATAATATAATGACTTAAGAGAGTGAAGTGAATGGAATTATTACTGGCATCACATTATAATTTTTAATATTATTATTTTAATATTTTTTATTATATATATATTTATCTTAAAATTCTTCATTAAAGAGTTGTATACCACTCCATTTAAAGTATATTTTCCTTTTGTATTATATAATCTATGTTAGGACTGTATCCATGTCTGAGAGCCACACAAGATACAAAAGTGATGCCTCGAGCTCCAACCCTACACCTTATAAAGGTACTTTTTACAGCTTTTATAGGCTTTAACAGGTACATTCATAATTGGCATCGTACACTCAATATTTAAAACTAAAAATAATTTTTAATAACTTTAAACTTTTCTTTTTAAAACTTCTATGTAAGATGACAAACATACATTAATGATTTGTTTTTATTATGAAGTAAATTTTGAACTATGAGATGATTTAAAGAAAAAATTTTAAAAAAATTAGTCGTTTCAAATTATGGTAAATAAAACAAAAAATGAAAGAAACAAATTTGTCAATGATTATGATTGAAATTATAATTTTTAATAGATAAAAATGAATGATTATAAATTTGTCTTTATATAAAAAAATAATATGATTTAATTTGTTTTAAGTTTTAGTTTTTTTATCGATAAAATAATAAAATAAATAAAAATAATATTTTAGGAGTATTTCAATCCGTAGATAAAGGAGATCATAATTATAAAAGTATAAGAACTAATTGAAGGAAATAATAAAAGACAAAATGTTGTAGAAACTAATTGAACGTAATTGCACAAGATTGCAAAATTGTTGAACTAATCTTATATACCATTAATGCAATAATAACGGTAAAATAGTTTAAAGGTAATAAAATCTGAATTAATAACCAACAAAAAAGTTCTAGTCTTCTTCACCTAAACACCATCCACCTAAACAACAACACAATTAATTCTTAAATGTAACTTGTTACAAACATTAACTTGACAAGGTAAATAACTTCGTGAGTCACTTGTGGGGGCAAAAAAATCTTTTCATGTGCATTGTCCTATCTTTTGGTTTGTTACATAACCTTCTCATTCACAACTACCGGACAAAGATGAAAGGCAAAGACAAGTTTCAGTCAAGCAATATAAGGTGAATAACTAAATGGCTTATAACTAGTCCTTGCAACTAGATCGTAATAATAACGGTAACCCCACAATCCAAGGTTGTGAAAATTGTCATCTTTTTTTTATAAGGTAATTAGAATAATCTTCTCCACCTTGACTCTTATATGGTCCCAAATATTCCAAATTATTGCTATCCATAAACCCTTCCACACCTTGTTTTTCTTTGTAATATGGAATAAGTAGAATTGTTGGAAATGGAATTTGGGACTATTATGTTATGTCAATTGGACTCCCGCCCAATTACAACAACTATTCCAGACAACAGAGACAATATTACACTAAATAAAAGGTGTTGGACAATTTCCTCACTAGTATTGCATAGAGGATAGATTGTGGTATTAAGGTTGACACCTCTCCTAGCTAAATTTGATCTTGTTGGTACTTTCCCCACCATAACCCTGCAAGTAAAGGTTTGACCATTAGGGAGTGTTCTAATATTCCAAAACAGATTAAAGAAAGTACCGGATTCGTTGAGAAAAATATTTTCTAAAGTAGCATATGTTGACTTAACATAATACTTTCCATCCTCCTCCCCTAACCATTACCATCTATTTTGGTTGTCTCTTTGTAAAAGTACTATATTAATTTCTCCCATTAATATTGTTTTTTGTGCTCTCTCCTATTCAAACCTCTCCTTCTCCATTCTAAGTTCCATTCCCAATCATTTTTTGACCAACATCCTAATTCTCCTATTGTTTTCCCTTTATAGTTAGAAATAGAGAAAAGCCTAGGAAATATTTGTTTAAGGTTGTCCTCACCTAGCCCTTTGTCCTCTCATAATTGAATAATGTTCCGTGACCCAATCTTTCATATTTTGTGTTTATCAAACCAACTTACATTATCCCCTTTCGCGCACACCTTGCACAAATCCCTCCACTACCAAAATTGGGACTTCAGTGCAAATTGTTGATTTTGGAAAGTTAAGTTGCCATATTTAGACAAGATAATCTCTCTCCATATTGTAATTAGAGTTTTTTTTCTTTCAAACCTGTGTAAGAACAATTTTTTTTAAAAATATGATTATTAACATTATCGAAAAGATAATAATGATTATGAATAAAATAATTTCTTTTGATTGAAAAAAAATAATAATTGTGTAATTGGGGTTAAGGTTAGGGTTAGATTTAAGGTTAAATTCATATGATTGTGTTAAGACTAGGGTTGAAGTTAGGGTTATGGTTGGGGTTATGTTTAGTGTTAGGGTTAGGATTTATGATTACCCATTTAAAATACGCACATAATTGATTGGATGTACATAATCGATTACCTCCTAAAAAGCTACTCATAATCTATTATGGAAACGTGGTAATCAATTATCCTTGGTAAAATAGTTCATAATCCATTATGCCAACATGATAATCGATTATCCTTGAAAAAATAGTTCATAATCAATTATGACAACATAGTAATCGATTATCCTTGGAAAAATAGTTCATAATCGATTATGGCTCTTTTATAAATATGTGATAATCAATTAGGAATGTAATTATTCTCATTAAATCGGTTTTCAACAATTCTTAATCGATTTTCATTCATCAAATCTTAATTGATTTCCATTGTTGCTATGCATTAATCTCTACTATTAATACTTTGTTTAAAAAAAAAATCTATGTAAATAAGCACGAGAAAAAATAAAAAGAAAATGTAATTGATGTTTTCATAAGTTAAAACTATTTTATATATCTGATGCAAATTTAAAATATATATATATATATATATAAACTTGAATTAGTATATATAAAATCAAATTTAGTTGGTATAAAACTTAGCTTATATAAATAATATCCAAGCATATGGTTAAATACTATTTATCCAAATACTCTTTATTCATTAGTTGCCTAGAAAATGTTTGAAGATGAATAGAAAACTAGGAATGGTTAATGTTGAATGATAAACTTTGAATTTCCCTCAACTTGGAATTTGTTTAGAATTGAACAATTCATTTTTTTTTTCAAATTTGATTGGATTGGTAAGAATGTGCTATAATGCTATATAAGTGTTTAAAGTTAAACATTTGAAACTTATTCGAAATATATTTTGGATAAAAGAAAGACTTTGTTGAAGTTTGAAGTTGATTTTTGAAAAATTTGCAAACTAAAAAATTATTTATAAATCTATTGAGTGAATTTCATGTATAGAGCCAACACTAATTTTAGACTTAAATTTGTTTCACAATTTTTTTCAAATTTACCCAATTATTTAAAATTGATTCGACTATTCACTCCATAAATTTGTAAACCTTCAACAACTAAATGCTTTTCAATTTTAGCTTTGTAGTCTTCATAAAAGTTGTAGTCTTGAATATTAGCTTCAAAGTATATTTGGAATCAATTAAGAATAAATTAAAAAGGTGTGAAACTCCAATTATTACCATTTTGGCATGCAAATGTCAAACTATCAATTTTAGTTAAAGTTATTTTGATTTTTGAACTTTTAAGTTAAGTAAATAATTATTTTGAAACTACATATCTTTGTAAGAATTGTAGCTTAGCCTCTTATCATTTTATGTTATATTTAAGTATGATTAGAGGAGTGAAATTCGATATGACTTATTATCTCTAATACTTGTCAAATTTTTACTTGAGTTGTGATGGTAAGAGAGCATGGTATATGATCAGACGAATGTGTTGAATATTTTATTTAAATAATTTTGATATTCATGAATTTAATTTATTTTAATGAAATTATGTGTATTTTTTGCATATTTTCTTTAATGCTTAAAATATGATAATTTATGAGAATTGATTAATGTTTGTGAATAAGTATTGGTGATGATTTATAAACTATGGTTGAATGTATGTATCAAATAGATAATTACATTGTAATAAAAATCCTTACCTTTTTAATAGTCTAAATCACATGTATACTAAGACATCAACTAATAAAAGAGTTAGAAAAAAGATTTACTATATCATTTAAATACATCTTGTGGTCAAAGGTGAGTCAAAATACATTTTAAAGTTTGAATATGAATATATTTTTTAAATTAACTGAATCTATATAATCAAAATTTGTCTAACAAAGTATTAAAATGAACATATATAATAAAAAATACTTAATATGAGTGTTAAAAGATATAACTATATATTTTTTAGTGAATATTTTTTATTGTATAACTTTATGTATAATTTATGAATGTGTATATTTTTTTCATAAATTATTGATAAAATGACATTATTTTGGATTTGTTCCTATGATGAATTTTGATAATATATATATATATATAAATAAAATTTCTTATATTCACCAAGTAATGTTTTAAGATAAGAGTGAAAGAAACATCATGAATATTATGCACATTCTCAGTTTAGTATTTTCTTTTACTTTAAAGCACTTTTTAAATATGTTTTAATTTGTTATGCTTTCTTGATGCGACACGTGACAATCGTCACCTATTCGTACGGACATTACGCAAACTAATATATTCTATCACCGAGGAGTGGAAAATAAATAAAAGAAAGAGAAAAAAAATTGGAATTGAGATTATTAAGAAGTAAGTAGAAATAGAAAGAAAATATATGATTTTTTAATAAATTTTATTAATGTGATAAAAAATAATTAAATAATTTATGAATTGTGAATTATCAAAATATTTATATTTATATTTTAATAAGTAAATGTAAATTAAAATTAAAAGATGATTAATTATGAATTTATTAATTTTAAATTTTGAGAATTAATTTATATTTATTATTACAATTTTTTTTATTAATTATGAATTTATAAATTTTTAGAATTATATTAAAAAAATTAAATCTGAAGTTTAATATATTTAAATAATTAATTCTAATTTATGTAAACTTTTTCCACATACCAAATGAAGAAAGAATTAAAGCTGGATGAGTTGTCTTAAATGAAATATATATATATATATATATATATATATATATATATATATTATGTTTGACACGTTTTTAATTTTGTTTAATTTATTTTACTAGTAGTATTTATTAAAGAATTTTTTTATAGCTGGTATCATTTAAAAAGATGCTGACTTTAACATTTTTATATTTATTCCTCGCTTTGTTTTAAAAATATTAATCAAGCGTAATTTTTGTTATTTTTACATAAGATATTTATTATTATTACTACTACTATTATATTATTATTATTATTGGTCTTTAGTTACTCATATAGAATTCAATATTGACTTGCATACCTTCAAGTCAATAATAAAAGTGGACATCAATAGTAAGATAAAGAAGCATTGTTCATATATTGGTGTATAATTAATTATGTTTTTAAGGTATGAATGATTATAATTCATGGTAAAGTAAGTTGTGTTGTAATACCAATAATTAGATTAAAGGTTTATTATTTGGTTAAAATCTATAACCATTACAAGAAAATCATCTAATAGAAACCAATTTTTATTTTTTATACTAAAATAATTAGTTGCAATGATAACTAAATTAGAGATTATTTTAGAAATTAAATTACTTTCTATTATTGTTAAATAGTTTCTAAATTATTATCTAATTAGTATCAAAGTATTAACTATCAATTATTTAGTTTCTAAAATTGGTAGCAAAAAAATCTTGGTTGCTAATTATATACCAATTTAGAAACCATTTAACAATAATAAAAATTAATTTAGAAACCAAAAATTTATTTAGTCCCTAAAATGGTCTCTAATTTAGTCACTATAACAACTAATTATTTATTATCTCTAGAATTGGTTTCTATTTCATGATTTTTTTTAGTTGTAGTGAATTTTTATCTAATAATAAACTTTCATCTAACAAAATTTGTGTTTCAACTAGTTCATTATAAAATATATCATAAATATTGTAACATCCCATAAAAATAAATTAACAAAAGCATTTAATTTTCAATTCTTAATATGTATTTCAAAATATACTAACTTACATATATACATAAATGCATTTTCAAGTCAAATTAATTTTTTTTATAATAAATTAACTGTATTTACCTTTAATTAGTTAACATTACCTTAAATATCGTTTTAAATTTGTTATTATAAAAATAATTTTATTACATGGTTATTTATAATTAAATAAATATTTATTTTTACACTATTTTATATTCTAATTAAATTCAATTTAAATATTGGTGCTAAGATATAATTTTGTGTCCCTGTTCTTTTTTTTTTTCAGTGCACAATTTTAGTCTCTTTATAAAACAAAGACATTTAATTTTTTTAATTTTTAAAGGCACTGATTTTATATAAGATATTAATGTTATCTCACATGTGACACCTATAAGACCAAAATTGTGAATTAAATAAGAGAGAAAAACTTGGATACAGCTTTATAGATGCTAATGTTATTTTTTAATCTAAATTGAGTTTGATGCAATTCTTTCTCATGTATGCATACTGTGAAAGTAAAATTTTGAATCTTGTTGAAAAGTAGGAGAAGTAATATGTATAATTAAAAATAATTATTGCCCAAAAAAATCAGAGAAATGTGAATTGAAAGATAGAGAAAAATGGGAATGGAGTTAGAAGTGCGAAGAGACTGGTTCAAGTTGGAGAGCACTGTGGATGCATTGTGGATAGCGTATGCTTGGGTTTGAAGACTCAGTCATAGGAATAATAATAGCATTCATATCCTTAATACAATTTTATCTCATGGTTGAGAGAAATATATAATTTTAAAATAATAAAATATCTTTTATCTATAATTTAGAAAATTTAATTTAAAGATGTTTATTTTACTTTTTAAAATTATATTAATATAATGATAGATACTTTTGTAGTAAAACGAGACAATTATTATCGATATTAGGTTGATTTTGACCAAAATTTAAAGATAAAAAGAAGTTATGTCACTCTTAACATGATCTCTACATATTATATTAAACTTATGTATATATGAATTTTTTATATTTATTTTTTCATATATAAAATTAGTTTACATTGATTGGACGGCTGTGTTACGGGACATCCCATTACATAGGTTTAATTTTCATGAAAGTGTCATGTGACTTTGATTTTTCTTTTCTTTCCCACCTCACAACACAGAACACTAGACTTGGTCTTGATAACGTTTGTAGTAATGAGTCTCCAGGAGATTTGGACACCAGCACCTCTGTCACAACAGTGAAAGAACATAACCCCTTCTTTGGGTGAAAATGAATAGACACCAATCACACAAATATGTAATACTCACTCTTGCCATACACAATAAATTCAAATTATCAAATTATCCTATTTTGGAATTAATTAACATGGTTAAAATTAAGAGTAGAATAATACATTTATGCCGTACACAAGATTCGATTCATACAATTCAAATTCAGAAGAATACAATTATATAATTGTGATGTTTGAGCAACTAAAATTTTAAATGAGGCAAAAATAAATTAAAATATCATATTTAAAACTAATATAACTTTGTGTGTGTAATTTATGTTTTTTTTTTCTCTCTATTCATACAGGTAAGTAAAGAAAATTTCTCTACATTTTTCCTCCCCTAAAAATGGTCATATTTTTATCTTTGTTTCTTTCATTTTGTTTTCTACTTTAGTCCAAACTCAAACAAAACATTAAGAATAAACTGATAAAAATAGTCTTAATTTAAAGATTACTAATTACTAATTCCATATAAACAATATTAATTTATTAAAAATAAATATATTTTAAAATTTTAACTAATTTTACTTTTTTTTATAAATAAGATTTCATATGTTCCTTAACTAATGCAATTTCTTTTTCTCCTTTGGTGTGTACTTTCTTATCATGATTTTAAAATTTTATTCGGTTAAAATTAAATTTCTTTTAACTTTAAAATTTTATATTATAATTGAGTAAATTAATTAGAGGTTAAAGAATCTCAATAGGGGTGAGCAATTTTTTTTTTGTAATAAAAATGTCTTAAATCACTTTACAAAAAAATTAGAAACAATTTGATAGTTTTTTAAATGCCAATAATAAAAAAGAACAATAAAATATAGATAAAAGAAAAAAATATTGAGTACAATAAATTTTATATTAATTCATTTTTTTCAAATTTATATTTAATATCAATTTAATTAACCTTTAAGGGATTGTTTCACTACTATTAATATTATTAGAAAACAATAAAGTTACGCAGTTCTACTTGAAAAACATAACTAAGATTGTTTTTGAATTAGGAAAAGAATGTGGGAGGATTTGAGAGGAAAGTGTGAAGAAAGTTAGTGTGTTTGGATTGATGTATGTTTTTAGAAAGTTTATTAGAGTTTGTGAGTGATGTGATGACTGTGAGATTTTTTATTTTTTATTTTAAATGTAAAATGTAAGTTTACAAATTTATCCTTGTATTTAAAAATATTTAAATAATGAAATATGATGTATTTTTGTGTAGATTTGAGTTAATTGAAATATTTTAAATTATTTTTGGTACAATTGAATTATTTATTTTGATACCGTTAAATAATTACTTTCGAAAAAAAATACGAGTTATTTAATATTATCGAAACATGAAAAGAATCATAAAAAAAATATTATATAAGCATTTAAAAATTTATTGTTATATTTATTTATATATTTTTAAAGTTTTTAAATTAATTGATTTTGATAGATAACCATAGAAATATTTTAGAGGATATTTTATAATAAAAAAATATTATATATAGAGTGAATTGTACAATATTTTTTTTTATAAAAAGGTAAAATATATAGAATAAAGTATGAAATATCATAATATGATAATTATGATGGAAAATAATAAAAATAAAAGGTATTATTATATATATATATATTATTGCATGAATGATAAAGCAAAAAAGAATGCCAAAAAGGCAAAACACCACCATCCTAGGTGGCTTTCCCTAAGATATTTACATATGACTATGAGAAGGATGAGAGAAATCACTTTTCGTGCATATTCACTCTCCCACTTCCCTGCATATCCCTTGATCAAAATCATGGATATCCATTCACATCCTTATCTTGAACCGTACAACATTTGAAACAAACAGAACCTAAATCTGAAGCATGAACACCATCTAATTCTAAAAGAGTAAAAACAAAAAGAAAACTGTGTTTTAAAGATCAAAGAAGTGTCTTGGTTCAAGAAAATTTATTCATTGATTTAATTAAAAAATGTTTTTGAAGAAGACAAAATCTTATAAATCTTGAAAACTTTTTCATAAAGAATATAATATTTAATATATCTATCTTTTTATTTGAAAAGAATTTTTATAAAATACAACTAGTTGACAACGATGAATTATAATGGATATATTAATATGAAAGTAAAGAAGATAATGTCAATCCATTATTTTAAGTATTAATTAATTAGTTATGCAATCAATATTTGAAAATAATTATATTGATTGTACTCTTGATTAGTATTTTATTAGAAGAGAATGTAACTTATTTAAAATTGGTTATATGATTTATTAATCATTAAGATATTAGATTCAACAAAACTATTCAAACTTTTAGTAAAAAATAAATGAATATATACTCGTAAATTTGAAATTAGTTGAGGAAGATACAAACTTTAAAGATTATATAATATTAGTTAAAGTTTAAAGGATAATAGTCAACTAACTATGACTTATAAAATATATCTCTTACGATGAACAACATCTCTCACAATAAAAAGGGACTCAACTGAATGCTATGATTTGAAGTCATTTAAACTTTGAACCAAAACATTAATCAATTATAATTAATGTCTCAATATAATTAATTATATTGTTCCTTAATCAATTAAAATATTTTTGTTGAGCTTTAAAGAAATATTTTCAAAAGATACAAGTATTCATGAATCAAGTAAATATCTCATACTCATGTAATCTACTAAAGATGCCTAAGGCACGTATGAAAAACAATCAAGTTTGAAAAGAATAACACTTATTAGTACATTTACATAATTAAAAATATATACAAACTCTCCATGATCAACAATCTTCTTCATTATAAAGAATAAAACACTACAATAAATTGTCCATTTAAATACTGATTATTACATACGAATCAGAATCCGTATATAAAGTGAACATAACATATGAATATTTACATAAAGATTTAATTCAGTATGTAAATAAACATTAAAATCTGTATGTAAGAATAAAAGTGATTACATACGGATTTAATTTGTATGTAATTTTGATGCCATGAAGCGGGAGTAATTACATACGATTTGTATCCGTATATAAAATATTACATACAAAATATTTTAATAATTGTAATAATAATAATATTGATATTAATGATAATATTGATATTAATATTTTTATTAATATTAATAATAACAATAATAATAAGTGTAATAAAAATAATAATATAACAAAAGAACTTGTCTAGTGTAGTGGTTAAAACTTCTTTGGTTGCTCAAAGGAATTGGATTTGATTCTTGCCTATTGCAGTTTGTTACGGAATTGGATTGTATGTAATTCCAGATTCTAGATTTTCATCCTTTAAACCATTTTGCTCAACAAAGCCTGCATACTTATTTATCTTATTTAAGCTAAAAAATTATAGTGAAAACTATATCATAAAGTCAATCTTATAATGTTCAAGCACATTTATGATAAAAAAAACACAATAGGGGATAAAATGTTGTTAGCAATGTTAGTTCCCTTTAATGTTTAATTAAAAAATGTGCATCATGGTCATTTATTCATGATCTTTTGAATGTGATTGCTTTCCAATGAACACAATTTTAAGCAATGATAAATCTTAATAACCTTTATCCTTTAGTTTTCATCAACATTGTGTATGCATCCTTCATTGTGTATGCATCCTTCAACATAATGGTTGAACTTGCAACTTTTTTATTTCCCTTAGACTTCTTCATTACAACTCTTTTCACTCTATCAAAATTGGAATAAGACATTTTGTGTGATGAAGTGATTCCAAAAATAGAGTTAGATAATAAAAGCAAAAAAATTCTTGAGGTTGTAAAAAAAACAAAGTATGGTGAATGTTATATAAAGGTGAAAGAAGATTATGAATCATTAAAAATTAAATCAATGTGATTATCGGTAATTATACTTAAAAAAAAAAACCATTAGATAAACATTATAAAGGAGATAAACATTATAGAGGAGTGAGAAGTCACATAATAGTCAAAATAATGAATTAGGAGTTTAAAATAATTGATTATTTTAAACAATAAAAAAGGGAAATGTAAACTTTTATCCA
The DNA here is from genome assembly GCF_000499845.2 of Phaseolus vulgaris. Classification (NCBI taxonomy): domain Eukaryota; kingdom Viridiplantae; phylum Streptophyta; class Magnoliopsida; order Fabales; family Fabaceae; genus Phaseolus; species Phaseolus vulgaris. Next base: position 8,912,844 of record NC_023751.2, on the reverse strand, counting down.
TTTAATCAAATATGAGTTATAATAATTGATTATCTATGTATTGGTAGTTCAACCAATAATCAGATAATTGATCATTTACATAAAATAATTGATTATTTCAAATTGATAACTTAAAAACTAATAGATTTGTCATGTGTTAATAGATTAAAGGTAACTCAGCTAACGAAAAATGAAGACAAAGCATATAAAACTTATAAAATAACACACATAATCACACATATAAATAAAAAAATGTGTAAATTTTAAGATTGATACTAAAAAGAAATTGTTGAAACAAATGTTTTGTCGAATATGCCTACTCATTTCTAATGGTATAAAATCTATATCTCTAAGCAATGGTTTGGTTGAGATGTTACTTAGTTACCCATCTATCTATGTACTTTATATCACAATCACACTTAGACACGTAATCTCCAATCAAACTATATATTATATTTATATGCTTAGTTCTAGAGTATATTATTGAATTCCTAGTACGATTAATGACATTAGTGTTATCACACTTTAAAGGAATAAGAGAGATTCAACATTCCTTTAGTTGCTACTTCATCCAAAGGATTTGAGCACAAAAACTTCAAGTGACACATTCTGCCTCCATTATAAAAAGATTCACACCAACATCTTTGTGAAGCATTTTGTGGGCATAGAAAATTGATCAGAGTTTTTACACTCTAAAATATGGCATTTATGTGTTTTCTTCTTGTTGAATGACTTTATCTAGACTTTCAAGAAAGTAGTCGTTGCAAATTTGTTTATGGTTGTCGAACAACTTCAACTCTTTTGAACGTTTTTATTTATTTTTTCTTTCATCTATCGAACTTTGATTGTGAAGGATGCATTGAATTCACTCCACGCCGTATTAAATACTATTTTATTATTTTACTTACAATCCCAATAGCTGAGTGTATTTTTTTCTTCTTGAACAATTCGCCTTTACTTGAATTTGTCTAAAATGCATAACCATACAAAATAAATAGTCTTTATAGAGTTGACAATGCTAGTATTAGGGAGTTGTTGAAGAAAAATAATTTTAAGTTTTCATCCAAGAGATTATTTAACGTGACTTGTTTTTGCAAGCAAATCTTTTTTTGCTGATGGAAGTAATGAACATTCTCTACAACATATAATAAGCATATGTATATTTTCGTGTAGTACGAGGATAGCGTAATTCTATGCGCATATTGTCTGAGTATATTTATATTTTATCATACATAAAATAAGACTGCAAAGTGTCCTATCATATGTCAGACAAAACATTTGTGTCTTATATAATCTGTTGTTGAATTAAACTCTTGTCTTATAGACAAAAAATTACCATGTTTTATAGTTAGTTGATTTTAACACTTTATCAAAATCATGGATGTTGGAATTTTTCTAAACAAACTTTTTAAATTAGTTATTTTAGATACTTTACATCGATTGCACATTCCATATAGATGGCACCGATGTATGAAGTTAGAAACTTTCTACATTGGATTTTAATCAATATAGAAAGTGGGGCATAATACATTGGTTAGATGTGACAACCATAGTAATATGTTTCAATAATATAACCAAAACAACACACTTTGTACCGGAAAAGACCCTTCTACATTTATTATGGCTTGAACATATAAAAAAAGAATATATACCTCATTTCTAGTAAAGATAGCTTTTTTTTTTTTTGTGTTGTTTTCATCACAATGATCATTCTTTATTTTGTATTGTGATAGCTTGTACCTTGGACACTTATGTAATGTTTGAAACTCCCTTCTATACAAGATGTAATCATTGTGAAAAATATGTATTTTCATATATTTCATACACATTAAATATAATAACTTTTTTGCCTCATAATGACAAGTGAACAATTACCTTTTAGAAGTATTTCATTTAACAATTCTAACAGTTATTTTGTTGGGAAAAATGGGTAATTTTCCCACTAAAACAGAACCTTAACAGAGCTACCCGACAAATAATATTGAATAAATAAAGCGGAATAATAAAAGAGATAAAGAGGAAAAAAACACACCAGAAAATTGTTAACGGAGTTCGACCAATTTAGCCTAATCTCCGAGCACAGCAAAAACAGCTCACTTTTATTATTATGGGAGAAGATATTACAAATTGGGACATTTAATAGTGAAGGAGGAGCGTTTAATTTATAACCCTCAAACCTCCTTCCCAAACAATGAACCCACCGATGTGGGACTTGGGATTAAGTCAAAATAAAAAAATCTCCACCTTGGCTTAATTTCAAGTCCCACCTAAAACAAATCTTCTCAAAACATAACATAAACAAACTTTGCAGTGCTTCAAATTTGCGCCTCCGGGCGTCAACTTCAAATGTGCAAGATATTAACCAAGTCTAAACAATGTTCAAACTTGGTCCTTGTAACCACCTTGGTGAGCATATATGCAGGATTCTCCGTAGTGTGAATCTTCTGGAGAACAATCTCCTCTTCTTCGAGAATCTCACGCACAAAGTGATAACGAACATCAATGTGCTTCGTCCGTGCATGAAAGACTTGATTCTTTGCTAAATGAATAGCACTATGACTGTCAGAATATAACTCAAGTTGTTTCTGACCAACTCCCAAGTCTTTAAGCAACCCATGAAGCCAAATTGCTTCCTTCACAGCCTCTGTAATCGCCATATACTCTGCCTCTGTCGTAGACAAAGCCACCGTAGACTGCAAGGTAGACTTCCAACTAACTGGCGCTTTTGCTAAAGTGAACAAATAGCCAGTTGTAGACCGTCGCTTATCCAAATCACCTGCATAATCAGAATCACAATATCCAACTATGCATTGACCAAGTGATTCATCTTGCTCAAATGTTAATCCAACATCTAAGGTATTTTGGAGGTACCGTAGAATCCATCTCACAACTTGCCAATGTCCCTTGCCCGGATCATGCATGTACCTGCTAACAACCCTCACAGCCTGTGAAATATCTGGTCTTGTACACACCATTGCATACATCAAGCTTCCAACTGCATTTGCATATGGGACTTTCGCCATGTATTCTCGTTCTTCATCAGTCGTCGGAGATAAACGGCTACTCAATTTCAAAATGAGAAGCAAGTGGGGTACTTACAGGTTTTGTATCTTCGTGTATATCAAAACGTTGTAGTACCTTCTGCAAATACTGCTTCTGTGACAACCAAAGTTTTCCCCTCTCCCTGTCCCTGTTTATCTCCATGCCGAGAATCTTCTTGGCTTCCCCCAAATCCTTCATCTCGAACTCTTTACTCAACTGAGCCTTTAACCTGTCAATCTCAACTCGGCTCTTTGCTGCAATCAGCATATCATCAACATATAAGAGTAAGTAAATGTAGGAACCATCTTCAAGTCTGCGCAAATACACACAGTGATCATATTTGCTTCTCTTGTACTTCTGATCCTTCATGAACTTATCAAATCGTTTGTACCACTGTCTTGGGGATTGTTTCAGTCCGTACAACAATTTGCTAAGTTTACAAACCCAATCTTCTTTACCATCAACCTTGTATCCTTCTGGTTGAGTCATATAGATTTCCTCCTTCAAATCACCGTGTAGGAACGCAGTCTTTACATCAAGTTGAGCAAGCTCCAAATTCAACTGTGCTACCAAGGCCAACAAAATTCGAATGGAGGAATGTTTAACAACTGGAGAAAATACCTCATTATAATCAATTCCCTCCCTCTGAGCAAAGCCTTTAGCAACCAACCTTGCCTTGTAGCGAACATCTTCTTTATTAGGAAATCCTTCTTTCTTTGCAAATACCCATTTGCACCCAATTGCCTTCTTACCTTTTGGTAATTGTGTCAACTTCCACGTCTTGTTCTTCTTCAAAGACTACATCTCCTCTTCCATCGCACCTGCCCAATTACCACTCTCTGAACTCAGAATGGCTTCTGGGTAAGTGGATGGAATGTCATCAACAACTGGAAGTGCATAGGCAACCATATCCATGAAACGAGCAGGCTTCTGAATATCCTGTCTCTGTCTTCTAACTGCAATTGGCACTGATTGCTGTTGAGATTCTTGGGTAGGAACCTCTTCCTCATCTGACTCTTCTTCTGCCATAGGAGAGTCATTTGTAGTATCTCGTGTTGGGATCACCACTGTCTGCTCAAACTCCACCTACTTCCGTACACACTCCACCTGTTGCAGAGTACTATCAGCTCCTTCTGGATTTACCTTCTTTAACATGGAAAATTCATCAAAGGTAACATCCTTGCTGATAATCGTCTTCTTTGCCTCTAGACACCACAAACGGTATCCCTTCACTCCAGGACTAAAGCCCATGAAAAGAGCTTTCTTTGTCCGTGGATCCAACTTTGATTCAATCACATGATAATATGCAATAGAACCAAAAACATGCAAAGAATCATAATCAGTTGCAGGTTTTCCAGACCATACCTCTAACGGGGTTTTGCCATCTATAGCAAATGATGGCAAACGATTAACAAGATGTTGAGCGTATGTCACAGCCTCAGCCCAAAACTCTCTGCCTAACTCAACATTAGACAACATACAACGAACTTTCTCCACAAGTGTCTTGTTCATACGCTCCGACACCCCATTCTGCTGTGGTGTTTTTCTAACAGTGAAGTGTCGAACTATGCCACAGTCTTGGCATACCTTCAGGAACGAATCACTCTTGTATTCTCCTCCATTGTCTGTTCGGAGAACCTTAATCTTCCTTCCTATCTGGTTTTCAACTTGAGCTTTCCACTTAAGAAAAATTTCAAGCACATCATTTTTGTTCTTCATAGTAAACACCCAAACTCTCCTGGAAAAATCATCCACAAAAGTGACAAAATAATGCCTACCTCCTATAGACGGAGTCTTGGCAGGTCCCCACACATCTGAATGCACATAATCCAGAATACCCTTGGTATTGTGAATTGCAGTGCCAAACTTCACTCTTCGTTGTTTTCCCATAACACAATGCTCACAAAATTTAAGTTTGCAAGCCTTCGTACCTTTCAATAGTCCCTGCTTGGTAAGAATTTGCAAGAATTTTTCTCCAGCATGTCCCAACCTCATATGCCACAACTTCGTTGCCTCGACATCCTTCTTAGTGCTAGAAGTTGCTACTGCTATTGTCCCCACCACTGTACTACCTTGATAGTAATATAGATTGTTCTTCCTCACGCCTTTCAACATCACCAGTGCTCCTGAAGTTGCTTTAAGAATTCCATCTCGCATCGTCACAACTAGGCCTTTAGATTCTAAAGCCCCCAATGAGATGAGATTCTTCTTCAACTTTGGTACGTACTGTACATCCCGCAAAATTCTGGTGGATCCATCATGATTCCGCAGCTTGATTGAACCTATCCAAGTTGTCTTACATGGATTATCATTACCCATGTAAACAACCCCGCCATCGAGTTCTTGAAATTCAAAGAACCATTCCCGAATGGGACACATATGATAGGTACAACCTGAATCCAATATCCATTCATCTGGATACGATGATGCTGAAAGCGAGACAATTAAAGAGATATCTGATTTCACATCATTTTTGCATTCTGCAACATTTGCTCTTGCGGAGCCTTCCCTTTCTTCTGCAGTTTTGGACAGTCTTTCTTCCCGTGTCCTTTCTCATGATAGAAAGCACACTCATCTTTGGCAACGACTCGACCTTTAGACTTAGACCTCCCTCTTCTCCCCTTTGTCTGACTTTGCTGACGACCTCTTGTCATCACAAACTCAAAATATTGTATTCAATATTACAAACAATTTCAAACAACCCAAGGGCGAACCTTCGGCTCTTGATACCACTTGTTGGGAAAAACGGGTAATTTTCCCACTAAAACAAAACCCTAACAGAGCTACCCGAAAAATAATATTGAATAAATAAAGCGGAATAATAAAAGAGATAAAGAGGAAAAAAACACACCAGAAAATTGTTAACGGAGTTCGGCCAATTTAGCCTAATCTCCGAACACAGCAAAAACAACTCACTTTTATTATTATGGGAGAAGATATTACAAATTGGGACATTTAATAGTGAAGGAGGAGCATTTAATTTATAATCCTCAAACCTCCTTCCCAAACAATAAACCCACTGATGTGGGACTTGGGATTAAACCAAAATCAACCTATTTTATTAGTCCACCAATTTTTTTTCCCTTAATATTGTTGACAAACATGCAAAAATTGTACAACTCAAATATAAAAGTTTCTTTAAATCATTTGTTGAAAACATTCTTTTCTAATTTCAAGAATTATGTCCTCTAATTATTCATCCATGATCAAATCAAAATATGAGATAAAACCCTTTAGTTTTGAACATGCCAAGTCTTATGTTATATATCTATTTAAAAAATTATCACAAAGAAAATATTTATGTATAAAGCGATTAACCCACTATAATCTATTTTATTATATATATATATATATATATATATATATATAATTTATTGTAATACCATTTTGTTGATCTTATTATATTATTCGTTATTAGATCTCATTTTTTACATTAGAGATGTCTGCTCAAATATAATATATATAAATAAGTGCGAGTTGAGTATTATATATTATAAACATAAAAAAGAATGTATGTTTGTTTAGAAAGTCCTTTTGTTAAAAAATATAAATTGTAAATATATCAACGTGTATTTTAAAACTAAAAGGATAATGAAAATTATTTAGTATGTCTTTCGTGGAGGTAAGTGTAATTTTTTTATATTTTTAGGAAAATGATTACTTCTTGAAGTTCTTAGGTAAATTATAAAAAAATTTACCTTTTCAAAAGGAAATGGATTTAATGTGCATAAAATTTATAATGTGTTTTACATGTTTGATAAATGTGAGATCAAAATAATAATTAAAGTGTTAAAGGTGGGCCATTACATATACCATTAATTATAGTGGCAAATGAATTTCAGAAAACATACAAATAACATTGAATTATTGAAGTTTTGGCATTTTTTGAAGCCCTTTGTTTACTCCAAGAGCAAAGTCTTCTGATGAATTATCATATGGGACGGTGCAAATGATAAGAGTGGAATTAATTTATCCAATGCATGTGAACTCATTTCCTGTGATTGACAAATTTATTTTCCGAATGAAATTAAGATGGGTCACTTTTTCACAAGTCCACTCAAACCATACTATTTAACTTAAAAAAAAACTTATATTTATATTTTTTTAACAAAAATAAACTTCAATGAGATTTTCTTAGAATAAATAACAATTTATTACAATTATTATAGTTTTATTTAAAATATATCTCAAATTAATTTCCGAATGGAATTAATTCAGTTATTAAATTAACGTGATCAATTTTGTTGACAACTTTCTAGTTAATAATAAAATAAAAAATATTTAATTACTCTTGCCATTTTTTCTTTTTAAACCTTTACTAACTCTGCAATTTTTCAATAATTTAAACTTATCAATCTATTTAGGATTGTCTAATCTATCATAAATCAATAACACTCATATGTCATATAAAAGTATATATATATATATATATATATACACTTTATAAAAGATGAGTTATTTTGGTAAATATCACTTTATGTAATTGAAATTGAAATTGAAATTGAAATTGAAATTGAAATTGAAATTGAAATTGAAATAAATTAATTGAAATTTTAAAAATATAAATTAAAGAATTTGGTGAAAGAACATTATTATATAGGCGTAATGGGTGGGTATGGGTTGTAATGGAGGTAACTGTAGGAATCCAGATTTTGTGTTTTGGTACACTAACCCCATAACCGACGTCGGCAGAAAAGTATTGCTAAACTACCAGAATCAATCAACTTCATAATTTCTCCTTATAGTCACATGTTCATTAATCTTACAATTATAAAATAAAGGAAAAACTATCTAAATTTAAAATTAGATTATGTAAATATCTAACACCTATGTTTAATCAATCTTATCATACACTCTAATATATCAATACAAACCATCAAATTGAGTCAGGCGGCTTTACTTGAGGCGAAGATGGTTTTGGGAGAGAAGGATAGGTGGGTGTGGAAGGGAGGGAGGGGTGATCAATTATTTTCAGTTAACTCTGCTTATTCTTTGGTAAGGAGGGATTGTGAGGCAGATCATTCTCCGATTTTTAGGAAGTTATGGAGTTGTAAAGCCGTACCTAGCTTTATTTACGACTTGGAGGGTGATGGAGAATAAGATTGCCACTAGGGTCAATTTGGAAAGACGAGGGGTGATGTTAGAAAGTTCTTTGTGTTGTTTGTGTGGGAAGGAGGAAGAGTCCTATCGTCACTTGTTTTTCGACTGTTTTTTGCTTGGCGGGTCTGGTGTTTCTATTTCAAGTGGCTCAGAGTGTCGTTCGTTTCTCACAATGATCCTAAGTCAAACTTTGCTCAATTTAGGATGAATACGTCCTCTGATTTGATTAATGAAGTGTGGAATACAATTTGGGTGGGGGTTGTGGGGGAAATTTGGAATCACAGAAATTCTGTTATTTTCAACAGGGGTGTTGTTAATATATTTAATTTTCTATTTTAAATTATTGGGCTTTGTTTGTTTGGCCCAACTTTCCTTTTCTGTTTCAGTTAGGTCTTAATGTTTTTCTTATATATACACCATGTACTTTTTTACTCTCTAATATACAAGTGAATAAAAGTTTTTTTTATATTTATTTTTCTCTACAATTAGGTTTCATCAAAACCTCTCTTTCTTCATTACGATTACGTGCGATTACGTACGCTACATTAAAGCATCACATCAGACAAGGAATATTCATCTCCATTTACTATGATATGGTATCAAAGCTCTTCGAATGAAGAGTTCTGTTGCGCTTCTCTCTGATTTTTATTTTCCTCTTTGCTGTTCTTGGTTATTTTTTTCTGTTCTCTTTCAAAAAATCTTGATTGGTTTTAAAAATCTTTTAGGCAATGTTTAATGAAAACCCTAGTCTTCATAGTCTTAATAGTAGTCACACTATTACATGCAATTTTTGTGGTAAATATGGTCATACTAAGGCTGTTTGTTTTCGCAAAGTGGGTTTTCCTTCTGATAATGTTAAAACATCAAAGTTTTCTTTTACTAGAAAAGTCTGCACTTTTTGTAATTGTTTTGGCCACACTGTCGACACCTGTTATAAAAAGCATGAGTTCCCTCCTGGCTACAAATTCACCAATTGGACATCCCAAGCCAATAATATGATTACTACTGACACTTTTTATGAGCTTTTTCCTAAAGAACAAGATGTAAAGGGGATTCAACTTACATCACAACAATGCCAATTCCTTACCAACATTTTATGTCAGCAAAACCTTGAGGATCCTACCCCTCACACTCAAATTAATCAAGTCGGCACCATCTCTACGGATGAAATCCCCAATACTGAGCATTCTTCAACAGGTAAGTTTCTCTCTTCACTATCTTATATAAAAGAATCTTGGATTATTGATTCTGGTGCCACTGATCATGTTTGTCACAATTTGAATGTTTTTACTACTTATACTAAAATTAAACCTGTCTTAATTAGCCTTCCAAATGGCCAAACTGTTTATGCCACATATTCTGGTTTAGTACGTTTTTCTGATAAGTTTTATTTGTTTGATGTGTTATACGTGCCTCATTTTCAAATTAAACTTAATATCTGTTTCTAAACTCACACACCAACTTAAATGCACTTTAACTTTCACTTCAACCCACTGCATTATACAAGACAATCTCACCCAAGAGAAGATTGGTACAGTTAAAGTCACCGCTGGCTTGTACCTTGTCACTACCTTGCCTGCTTCTAGTCGTTCTAAACCACATTGTTTTGCTCCTTTTATTAATTGTAATATCACAGACAAAACACTATGGCATTATAGACTAGGACACCCTTCACATGAAAGATTACATGTCTTAAGCAAACAATACTCTTTTATTACTGTTGATACTCATCATGTATGTGACACTTGTAGTCGTGCAAAACAGAAAAAACTTCCTTTCACTTTAAGTAATACTGTTACCTCTGCTATTTTTGATCTTGTACACTTTGATATTTGGGGACCATGTTCCATAATTTCTATGCAAGGTTTTCGTTATTTCTTGACTATTGTTGATGATTACTCGCGTTATACTTGGGTTATTCTGGTGCATAACAAATTTGAAGTGCGTCAGCACATCATTAACTTCACTGTTTTCGTTCAAAATCATTTCAAAACTAATATCAAAACGATTTGTAATGACAATGGTGTTGAGTTTGCTATGTCAAATTTTTATGCTTCAAAGGGAATTATATATCAAAAATCTTGTGTTGAAACACCACAACAAAATGGCATTGTAGAACGTAAACATCAACACATACTAAATGTAACCCGGGCTTTACTTTTTCAAGCAAATCTTCCTCCTATTTTTTGGGAATCTGTTGTAAATCATGTTGTTTTCTTAATAAATGCTATTCCTACTCCATTACTTAATAACATCACTCCTCATGAAAAGTTGTTTGGAAACCCATATGATATTTCCTTTCTAAAAGTGTTTGGTTGTCTCTGTTATGCTAGTACCATTACTACACATAGGAAAAAAATTAGATGATAGATCTATCAAAGGTATTTTTCTTGGCTTCCCGCAAAATACAAAAGGTTATATTATCTTAAATTTAAAGTTTCATAGCATAGAGATATCAAGACATGTAATCTTTCATGAAAACCACTTTCCATATAAATTGGACAGTGGCTTGCCTAAGGACCCTAACACTTTATCTCTCCCTATTTCTAATGCATATAATTCTGCTTTTGATTTTTTTTCTCATACTGCACCTCCTGTCGAGCCATGTGGCTATACTCCTGCACCCAATACTGTCCCTCCACCAGCCTCATTATCCTATGATCTTCCAACACATAGTGTCTCTGCTCCTGCATCCAACATTGCACCTCCATCAGAATTATCACCGCCTGCATCTCCAGGAAGCATCTCACCCCAATTTCCAAGAAGATCAGCTCGTCCTCACCGACAACCTGCTTATCTTGCAGATTTCCACACTGCAACCAACACTGTAAGTAGTAGATATCCTATTCATAATTACTTGTCTTACAATTCCTTATCTTCCAATTTTAGAAATGTTATTTCCTCTATCAATTCTCATCCTGAACCTCAAACATATAACGAAGGCTCCAAACATACTTCTTGGCAATCTGCCATGCAAGATGAGCTTCAAGCTCTTGCTGCTAACAATACTTGGCAACTTACCCCTCTCCCTCTAGGAAAGAAAACTATTGGTTGTAAATGGGTATATAAAATCAAATACCATTCTGATGGCACTGTTGAGCGCCACAAAGCTAAAGTTGTTGCCAAAGGGTTCACCCAACTTGAAGGACTTGATTTCTTAGACACTTTTGCACCTGTTGCTAAACTCACTACCCTCCGCCTTCTCCTTGCTATTGCCACTACCAAAAATTGGATTTTAAAACAACTTGATGTCAATAATGCATTTCTTCATGGTGATCTCCATGAAGAGGTATACATGACCCCCCCACCTGTCCTCTCTCTTCCTTCTCCCCAGCATGATTGCAAGCTTCAACGGTCTTTGTATGGCCTTCGTCAAGCTGGTCGTCAATGGTACGCCAAACTTTCTACTTTTTTTTATCAAATAATTACTCTATTTCTGTTGCTGATCACTCTCTTTTTCTTAAATATAATAATAATAAACTCACTGTTATTCTTGTTTATGTTGATGACTTGGTCTTAACTAGTGATGACACGGAGGAAATCAATACAATTACTGCTTCCCTTCACCATCACTTCAAGATAAAAAATTTAGGTAATCTCACTTACTTTTTGGGACTGGAAATTGCTCGCAACAGTACTGGTCTTCATTTAAGTCAACACAAGTATACTCTTGATCTCCTTCAAGAAACTGGCATGCTTGACTCTGCACTTGTGGCCACTCCTATGACTCACACCTCCCGTCTCTCTCCCGACCAAGGCTCACCTCTCGATGCTGATGCCACTTCCCAATACAAAAGATTCCTTGGACGTCTAATTTACTTAACCAACACGCGACCAGACATCGCCTTCGCTGTGCACAATTTAAGCCAAATCATATATGCACCCACAACTCATCATCAACAAGCTGTCTCACGTCTTTTGCGTTATCTCAAGGGCACCCCTGGTGAAGGACTATATTTTTCTCACACTAGTTCACTTCACCTCTGTGGTTTTAGTGACTCTGACTAGACAACATGTCCTACCACACGCAAATTTGTCACTGGATATTTCATCTACTTAGGAGACTCCCTAATATCATGGAAATCAAAGAAGCAGCCAACTATCTCCCGCAACTCCTCTGAAGCCGAGTATAGAGCCTTTGCCACCACCACATGTAAGTTACAATGGTTGTCTTACCTCCTTCAGGATTTACATCTTCCTCTCTCCCAGCCTGCAACCCTGTATTGTGACAACAAATCTGCCCTTCAAATAGCTTCCAATCAAGTTTTTCATGAACGAACCAAGCACATCGAAATTGATTGCCACCTAGTTGGTGAAAAACTTAACTCTGGTCTCCTCAAACTACTGCCCATTACTTCTGTGATGCAAGTTGCTGACATATTCACCAAGCCCCTTGCTTCCGCACAATTCTCTACTCTCAAATCCAAGCTGGGACTGACAAATATCTACTTCCCAGCTTGAGGGGGTGTTAATATATTTAATTTTCTATTTTAAATTATTGGGCTTTGTTTGTTTGGCCCAACTTTCCTTTTCTGTTTCAGTTAGGTCTTAATGTTTTTCTTATATATACACCATGTATTTTACTCTCTAATATACAAGTGAATAAAAGTTTCTTTTATATTTATTTTTCTCTACAATTAGGGTTCATCAAAACCTCTCTTCATTACGATTACGTGCGATAACGTACGCTACATTAAAGCATCACATCAGACAAGGAATATTCATCTTCATTTACTGTAATAGGTGTAACTAACGCGTCTGAAGTTTGTACCCTGATGCAAGCAAAGGTTTGGTCTTGGATTTCTACAAAATCTAGCACTACTTCAGTTTCCTTTTCCAGTTGGTGTTTGGAACCTTTGGAATGTATGCGTTTGGTTATTTGATGCTTTTAGGTTTTTAGGTTTTTAGAGCGGACTATGCTTTTGCCTCTTAGGTTTAGAAGGTACTGTTAGACGTTGGATTATGTATTTATTGTATAAGGGTTGATCCACCCCTGAAGTGGCTCACATTTATATATCTGTTATTATTGATAAAAAAAATAAAAAATACAAACCATGTACATAATATATATATATATATATAGAGTATAAAATATAAGAGAATTTTTATTAATACAAAATACAAAATTATATATTTATATGTATCGTAAAATTATTTTTTCTTTTAGTCTTTCTCTACAATTCAGAAACATCCCTCTCATTTACTAAATTTGATCATGTGAAACATAATACGATAACATGTCAAATAATCAATCAATATAAGGTAAATTAATAATTCAAAAATAACAATTTAGGAGTAATATCATCATGTACTCACATTATTTTAATGCATATCACATGATGTATAATAAATAACATGCAATCAGAACATCTTCTGAAAGACGCATATAACTACTTGAACTCAAAGTCTAACACTTGTGACTCGCGTTATAGTGGACAATTCTACCAGTACCCTTAATCAATCTGACTACCCTACCACTGAATCTATTCAATCTTTCATAACTTACCTCAAAGTATAAACATATAACTATCCAATAATATTTCAATTTTACCTTGATAGAAGTCAAAAAACACCGAAAAATTCTGTATGATTTTCGCTTGATTCTCTTTCTAACAGGCTATTTCTCCTTGGGATAAAGTTTTATGCTTGAATGAAAATGAAATTTTTGAATAAGCCAAGTGTTTTTTTTTCTAAAAAAGTTCGATTTAGTGAAAATTACACCACTTTAAGGCATCTCAACATCGCCAAACTTTTGCTAGAGCGACAAAAGCCTTCACTCGAGCTAAAAAGGCTTCATTTAAGCAAAAATAAGTTTGAGGCAAACCTTCTCGTGGAGGAAACCGTCATTTTTATCCTAATAAGCAATATTTGCACCTTCATATCATGAACAACACAACCAAATAATGACTTAATCTCTAAAATAGAATAGAAAACAAGGTTTCAAGCAAATATAACATATTACAATCATTTAATAATTGCATATTATATGTTCAAGTTATTATCTTTGAATGTTAACTTTCCTAGTTTATTTTTTTTTAGTTCTTTTTCTTAAACATTAATGTTTTAACCCAAACCTTAGCTCCCTTTTATTTCAAAATTCTAGACAACATTACCTCATAAACAAAATTCAATTAGAAAAATATTTAAAAAATAAAAACTCTTTTGAGAGAAACTCCTAAGAATGAATAGAGTTAGAATTATCTACTCATAAATCTGATCAACATAGTTCATCATTCCTTTATCATTTTCCTGCTAATTTATCTAAATCTAAAAATCGACAAAATTTTAGTATATTTATCTTAGAGAGAAAAAAAATTTATTTAATTTACTATTTAAATAAAAATCTGAAATATATAAAATTTCTACAAAATCTAAAATAAATACAAATTCTAAATTATTTACTGTCTTATTTAAATAAAAATATGAAATATATAAAATTTCTAAAATATTTAAAATCCTAAATAAATACAAATCCTAAACTATTTAATATCCTATTTAAATAAAAATCTGAAATATTTAAATAAAAATATGAAATATATAAATGAAGGGAACATCGATCATCAATACAAAATGAAGGAAACATTGATTATCGTATGGGAACATCGATTGTCATTACAAAATTAAGGAAACATCTATTATGCATTTGGAAACATCGATTATCATTACAAAATGAAGAGAACGTCAATTATGCGCATGGAAACATCAATTATCTTTGAAAAAATAGTTCATAATCAGTTGTGACTCCTTTGTAAACTTGTTGTCACAAAATTAGTTTCCAACTCATGAAATTGGAGTAAATTACTTTGTATTCAACAAATCTTACCTCAATACAAATACTCACGCAAATTGGTTACAAATTGAAGATTAAGAACATAAAAATGACAGTCTACCCATGACTTTCTTCACATTTCTCTTTCCATACGCGAGGATTATTTTTCACACTTTTCTCACTTTTACACACTTGCATTTTTGCTTGAAAGAGTGGATCAAACAACCATCGTGAACTTAAATCCATGGGATCCTTGGAAACAAATAAAGTGTAAAGGTTATTTTTTTATTAACCTAAAGTTACTTTTAAATAAAAAGATGTTTGATAGAAAATTTGAAAGTTCCTTGTGAAGTAAAAATTATATTTGTAAAAATATTGTATAAAATTATTTTAATGATAAAACCAAAAAATAATTGAAATATATATTTTTGAAACTTCAATTTTAAAATATTAAAAAGTACTTTAACTAATGTCATGATTATTTGCATATAATTCATATAATGTTAATCAAAGTTGTTTTAATATTAAATACATGTGTTAAAATGATTATGTATTCTATAATGTTGTTTAATTGTACATAACAACTGCTTAGTTAGACAGAATTGAATGATATCAAGCTATATTATATTTAGAGAATAACATAAAACTATATTCATTAACGTGTAATAAGTAGTTCACAGCTAATACATAAATTATGTATAATATATTGTTATTTGATTTCGATCTAAATTAATATAACTACCATTAATTATTCTTCTAGATTTCATGAATTTGTTTTCATTCTTAGTATTCCTTTATTCTCCACACTCAATGGTATATTTTAGAATATCATTGTATTTATGAAATGTTTCACATTCAACACGACATACATGAAGTTATATAATATCGTGTGTCATTTTCTTTCAAAGACATTTTTAGTGAAAAATATGAATTAAATGTGTTGTAAACCTTTTGCTTGATAGTCATATTTAAAATTGTAAATGTTATGTTCTCTCATATGTTAGATACTAATCTTCTAAAATATTAACAAGCAGTATTTGTTATTTCCTAAAGTATTACTTACTTTGGATTTAATGGTCATGTAACAGTTTAAGAACGATGTCAAGTAAATATTAAATATTAACTAAATTTAAAAATAAAAAATAATTAGTCATTATATTAATTAACTTAAATATTATTTTAAAAACTAAAAAATTATTAATATTTAAAATGTTTTTTATTATTAATAAAAAATATTTTTTTTAAAAAATTGGTATCTAAATTAGTTATAAGAATTTTAACTACTAATATTTTATACTCTAAATTAGTCTCTAAAAGACTTATAAAGATTAATTTATAATTTAAAATATGTTCTCGCCAGTTGACCGGACTAGATGGTGAGCTCCACTTGATTTGTCTTCAATGGATGCTTTGATATGTTGTTCCTTTGTGACAGAAGATGACTCTATCTATTGATTACACTCCGACGATCAAGTCAGTCAGAACATTGAAATTATAAAATTTGTTTCAGTCTAAAGTTGTGAGAAATAGCGTACCTTTACCCGAGGTCTTAAACTCATTTTATAGACATTCCTTCAACATTTTCATTAACCAGTTTCAACAACAAGAATATAATCTCAACAAGAATATAATTTCAACAATAAAACATTAGGTCAAAATGCACCTTTATTTTTGGGTGCTATGCCACATCATTCCTAACAACTTTTATTTGTATTTAAAAGATATATACATTTTAACTAATTCAGCTATTGCTTATGTTATTTTTACTTTAATTATCTTTTTCGTACAAGTTACCAAACATTTGGGCCGTCCTTGTAACGTGCCATTGAGCCCATACATGCCCCAGGCTGAGTTGGGTATAACTTTATCTAACCGAGCTTACTACGCTTAAGCGCTTAGGCTGAGGATCCGAACACATCTGACCAATACAAAATATAAAGTAATTAGTAATTAAAACCTTAGTAGCTAATGGGTAGATACCAATTTAAAAATTACTTTAAACATTTTTATTAATAAAAAATATTTTATATACTAATATTTTTTTTAATTTATAAAATAATATATAATTTAGTTAATATAATAACTATTTATTTTTTATTTAAAATTATTTTTTATTTAATGATTTTTCTAGTTAGTATATGAATAGCCTGCTTTATTTTTAAATTATATGAGACTTTTTTAATGCACCTAAACTTAAGTCTCCAAGTTTGAAAACAAAATGTTTAACAACAAAATAAAAAAAAATATATAACATAATTGGTAATGTTATTATAATGATAATGGATGTTATAATCAAGATTTTCTCTTATTTAATATAACACAAGTTTGTATCTTAAACATGTCATTACTTTGATGTTGATTTCAATCATTAAAAATAGATAAATCTATTATAAATGCTTCATTCATATGATATTCACACGCAAATGTCGCTTTACAATATATTTTATAAAATATTACACCTATTTTCTTTTTAACTTCTCTAGATTATTCATTGATTCAAATAGACGTGATTTTAAAGAAAAAAAATGGTTTTTGTATGCTATAACTCCCCCCATTTGTGAATTATTGTCTATTGAGTATTCAACACAGCTTAGTGTTACAGAATAAAGAAATATACAAATTTTGGAGTCCACGTTCTCTCCTTAGACTCTAATACGATCACGTGGGAGTACAAATAACACTTGGATTTGGATTTGAATTTTAATATTTTTTTTCTTTCAAAGAATTACACTTTGTTTTATTAAATCTTACAGTATTGTATCAAATATAATGCTAAAATTTCAAAAATTATTTCTGTTAAAGTAAAATGTTTAAAAGTTTAATTATTTCCATTGTTCTTTGTTTCTCTATTTTAAAATTTTGATTGGAAGTACCCTCAATCACTCTCTGATATATATATATATATATATATATATATATATATATATATATAAATATGTAAACTAGGTACCTAATTGTAAGAAGACCTTTATTATTTATTCAAGGTGCATATATATTTCTAATAGATTTCTAAGTTTAGGGGGTGGGGAGTGTACTTTAACTAAATTATGAACAATTTTTAGAATTATAGTTGGGTCAAAATTTTCCTTTTAAGATATTGCAAACCTAGAAAAAAAAATTGTTTCCTTTAAAAAATTCAAACAAAGGAAGTGAGTCTAATGAACTATAAAATAGTTTTAGAGTAGAAATTATATAAATAAAATGAAACTTGAATATTTTATTATTAAAATGAAAAGTGTATATAAATAAATAAAATTAATTATTCAAGTTTCATTTTAATATAAGTATTATCTTTGTACAAACTTTTCTCATTTTCTCCTCTGTATTCTCTCTAAATTTTTAACTTCATCCTTCGTCAGATTAACAATCGGAAGTTACTTTTGGACTCTTGAGAGTGAGTATAATAGAATTACCCAATCAAAATTTTGATTAAAGAAAGTTCATTTGTACTCCTTTCTCCTTTGAGTTGTATTGTTTGCTTGTATAGATGTGTTTGCATTTGGTATTTGAGACTTTAGGATGAGTCTCTATTAGTTCAAAGTCCTAGTGATATATGTTTGAATCATTCATCATGACTTTGAATCATTGATCATGAATCTGTGATGCATGTTAGGTTATCCATGTTTTTTTTAGGAGTTGAAGCTCTTTTTGAGTAGCCTACTTTTAATCAGGTAAGAAAAACTAGTTTTACTTTTCAATAAAATCATAGGTTAGAAGATATGGATGTGAAGGTGACGTTCAAACTTTGATGTAAGTTTGTTGTTAAGTAAATTAAAGTGTTTTGATTGAGATTGAATATGAAAGTATAAAAATGATAGATGTTATTAATTTGGTAAATTACATGTTAATTGTGATGTGAAGGAATTCTTGAATGTATTTGAATTGTAGTATGAATAATTTTGAAGTGTAAACATTGATGAATGTTGGTTGTCTTGAATTTGAATTTGAATTTGAATGAATCTGGTTTAGAAAACATGAATGTATAAATATTTAGGTTGACATATGAGTTCAATGATAATACCTTTCCAACTCTGGGCAAGGTGATATCATTTTGGTCTTATATGTTTTGTAAAATACAAGTTTAAGTATTAATTTTGGGTGAAATCTTGAAGAGTGTCAGCTTTATTAAATTTTTTTTTTCCAAATATTTTTGTTCAAGTGAAAGATCCTGGCTCAAGCTAAAATATGACAGAAAATGACCTTGCTTTCAGGTCCATTTTCGCTTAAGCGAAAGGATTCTCGCTCAAATGAAAATGGAGAGAAAATTTAGGCCACTCTTGAGTCTATTTTCACTCAAGCAATGAGATTCTCGCTCAAGCGAAAATAGTACTGGAACGAACTTGCTCTCGGCCTCATTTTCACTCAATCGACGAAATTTTCACTCAAACAAGGTCAATTTTCGCTGAAGCTAAAGAAAACCTAAACTTTGAAATTTGCTTTTGAAATACTATTTTATAATTTTTTATTGTTTAAATTAATTTTTTTTGTAATTATATATATATATATATATATGTGTGTGTAGCTGAAAACAATTAGTTTGTGTTTATGTGATTTTTTTCATATTTTTGGATTGTTTAACAATCTAAACTTTTGTGCGATTCAATGATGTACTTATGTGTGATATGAAATATGAATTATGTGAAAATATGATCGAGACATAATATTTTCAAGAAAAGAAATATCGTGTTGAGATTGTTAGAATGTTTATTGGTTAGGGTTTTGCCTAAAAGAAGGTATCCTGACTCTATTGGTATATTGAAATCATATAGATAAAAATTATCAAGTGTGAAACCCGAAAGAGCTTCATATGATTAAGTCTACTATTTGTAAGATAATTTAGTCTCATTTTTCATATGAATTAACTATGTTATATGAGATTATTAGGTACTGAGATTATTATGCCCATGATTGTGTCGACTTGTTGATGTTATTCATGTTAGACTCTTTCTACACCATTGTATTTATTGTAATGGATGTAGTCTTTATTATAATGGATGTTGCCGAGGTAATATATTTAATTAAGTCTTGGTCGATGAGTTGCTGAATCGTCTATTTTATATGATATTAGATCATCTAATTTGTTTAAAAATATAAAATTAATAATAAAATAAATTCTATTTAAAATAATAAATTATTTATAATTATAATAAAAAATTATAATTTTTTTTTTAAATGTGAATAAAATTATGCTCGATAAAAACAAGCATGTTTGAATTAAAGCATTAAACAATTCTTTTTGTATTCCAAAAAATTTTAGTGTCCATAATATTCCAAAAATTTTAGTGTCCACACATATGTATTGAGAAGTCTATTTACTAAATTTACACTAATTCATTATATATGTTAACGAACCTCCAACCGAGTCTAACCACTCCCCTTGAATGTTTGTTGATTTTTTGAACAAATAACACCGTCATGGTATAGTTGGAATTATAGTTGGAATTATGTCTGAAAGACAAATAGATACTCAGTGTCAGAAAAAGTAAACAAAGGCCAAATGCTGCACTGTTTATTGTAAAAGTATAAAACTGATGCATGAGAAACAAGCCAAAACAATGCAATAGAACTCCACCACTATAGTGGCTCTAAAAAATATGGCAAATGCAAAATTGTGAGAGAATGATGAACAAATGAACGCTGGTTTTTTTTTCTCAAAACTGAAACATAGGGTCTCTTAAACGGGAATATTAATCCTTAATAATGATGATGTTAACCTTCAGCTTTGGAATTGGACATGAAACATGGTTGGCCGGTGGACAGAGTCACTACGTGGATTTCCGTTGGCCACTTAACACTTCTGTTAACCATGTTTGTTTGTTCCAAAATGTGTTAAAACAAACACAACACTAATAACAAGAGCGACCAATGCGTAAGCACCAGAGACTATTACACATAGTACAGAGGGCTAATTATTATTATAACCTTTAAAATAAGAAAAGAAACATAAAGATTTGGACATGGTCCTAACACGACAAAAATAAAGATAAATAAAAAATTTTCTCTTGTTCGTATTCGCCTGCATTCTATAAATGCTTATATGCTAGGCCTTAAGTTTATCATTCACGAAACTCTCACCGGTTACTTCCCTCTTCCCACTCCCCATACTGTTATTTCATCCTCTTATGAACTTTGTTCTTGGTATTTAAGTAGGATAATAAAAAATGGACAGAAAGGTGCTTTCTTCCGGAATCCGGTACTCGAATCTTCCGGAGAGTTACATCCGACCGGAATCGGAGAGACCTCGTCTCTCCGAAGTGTTGGAGTGCGAGGATGTTCCAATAGTCGATTTGGGCTGTGAAAACAGAGCCCAGATTGTGCACCAAATCGGTGAAGCGTGCAGGCTCTATGGGTTTTTCCAGGTGCAGGAGGGGTGTGTGATGAAGATTTTTGTGAATTATATTTTTGATTTAAGAAATAAAGTTTAAAAATTTAGAATATAAAAATTGAAGCAGGTGATGAATCACGGGGTGGATGTAGAAGCTGTGAGGGAAATGACAGAGGTGGCACATGGGTTCTTCAAGTTGCCTCTGGAGGAGAAACTGAAGTTGTACTCTGAAGACCCCTCAAAGACAACCAGACTCTCCACTAGTTTCAATGTCAACAAAGAAACTGTTCATAATTGGAGGGATTATCTTAGACTTCATTGCTACCCATTGGACAAGTATGTGCCTGAGTGGCCTTCTAATCCTCCCTCTTTCAAGTAAGTCTTCTTTCACTCTTTCTCCTTATCTCTCAACCATTCATCATTTGCTGACCAGGTATTACACTATGATATCTTCACACTAATTTCATTTATTTATTTCATAAGCCGACATAATCAATAACCATCTTCCTTTGTGACATTATGACGCACACAAACAACAATACCTTTTCATCACTTTATCATGTTTCAAAACACATCCTTTTATCCGCAAATATTCTTCATCAAAAATCACCAATCAAATGCTCTTGTTTCTTTCTTCTATTTTCTTCTCTCCATTCTCTCCTTTCCCACACTACACATGTTTTTTCTCATCACTCAAATAATTCAATATAAAACTCATGCTTTCTAGTTTTGGATGGATTACGAAAACAATGGATTCTTTATCATAGACCAAATCATAGATGTATATACATTTCTGCCTTTCCTCCTACTACCAAACCAAATCTGAGATGTATACTTTTTTATTTATATCACTTTTTCCTACCCTCTCAAATCAACAAATTTATCATACCTAATATTATAATTAAATTTCAGTATAGAAATAAATACTTACAATATTTTTCATTTTAGTAAACTTATTTTTTTTATTCTCTCTTAATTGGGGAGTTAATAGAGAGAGAAATATTTTTGAAAAGTACAAAGATAAACTTTTAAGTAATGCACGTGCCTATTTATTATATCCTGTGAAATTTATTGGCACAAATTTCGTAATAAAGTACTGTGGTCCTGTCAGGGATCATTTCCCTATTTAATAAATAAATAAATAAAAGAGAGTCCTTTGAAAAAAAAGAGAAAACTAGAAAGACTGGACTCGATTGAGTGATTTTAAATCTGAGTTCCTGCTCTGACTGCGTTGTACTATCGATAATATAGAGTTGAAAAAAACACACACGAAAGAGAGAAAGCACCTATATAAAGTTATAATTAATTGTACCCACATAAGAAAGAAACTTCATGTTTTATAAATAAAGTAAGAGGGGAGAATGAATAAGTAACATATCATAAGATATTTTTATTTAAAAAATTATTATAGAATTATATTTTAATATAAAGATAAATATATTTGAAAATATATTATATTTTTTCACCCATTTATCTACCTAAGCAAGCACATAATTTTTTTAATTCAAAGTTATTTATATAGCTTTTCATTTCAATTCAAATATCCCTACGTATATGAAATATAGATAAGTTGTTAAATTTAAAGATAAAATAAATATATTTGATTAAATAAATAACATAAATATAAAAAACATGTTCAAAATTAATTCGAAAACTCAACAAATTTTATCATTTGCATATGATTGATAAAAAGTATAAATTTTGAAAGCATGTTGGATGAGTCCGATTATAACCTCTCAGCTTAAAATACACTATATCTATACCTATATATAAAGGGATTCCCTTCTTAACTGTCCTTAATTTTTTTTTTCTATTTTATTCTTATATTAATATTTAATTTTATTATTGTATTATGGTCATTGTGTCAATATTTAATATTTAATTTATTGTATTAATTTATTTTAGTTATTTGGACATTTTATAATTTCAAAAATTAATAAAATAATTTTTTAATTTTAAAATTTATTTTATTTGTTATTATTTAACTGGAGAGGGGAAAGAGGGAGAGAGTGGAGAGATTGATTAGTTACTTTTCTGTTTTAAATATCTTCTTCTCTATTAAATAAAAAAATTAAAGATATTTGTAATATTTTGTGAACCACTTTTATGGACCACTTTAACAGGAGTGTGGAGATTTGGTACGTTTTCTGATTTAAACTGATATTCTTTTTTTATTAAAATTGTAGAATTTTAAAATTGATTTAAGAAACAAATTTTATGATTCTCCACTACACATACACATAACCCACTTATCCTACTTTCCACTTTCTCTCTCCTATATAGATACCTACTTTCCACTTTTTCTCTCCACTACACATAACACATTCTTTTTTTACCATACTTCTCACTTTCTTTTCTCTTTAATTGTATACTCTTTAACTTCTAATTTTAATGTTATTAAGAGAAATTGTTTTTGAAAAATAAAAAAATTATTAAAAAAACAGAATTAAAAAATGCCGATAGTTTTATTAAAAAAAATTAAGCTAATTAATTTAAACTTTGGGTCGAGTCGGATTAATGAACCAGATAAAAAAAATAAAAGTATAGTAATTTTCGTTATATAATTTATTTTCTTATTTTTGAGTAACCCAAAAAGAAAATAATGTTTGTTAATCTATTTTCAACCATTTTTTGGACCTGGTCATGTGGCTACGTGCAATGTTTCTTCAGAATACACATTAAAAAAATAAGAGAAATATTTGAAATTATAAGTATTCAAAATAAATAGAAATAATATTTTTTCTATAAAACTATGAATATAATGTTTTGAAAATTTGTAAATGCGGATGGAGACATATGGCGTTCTAAGTATGGGCAAAAAATGTCATTATCTAGATAGGATAATTGCTATTTTTTTAAAGAAATTTCTATTAAAGTATAATGATAGGATAGGAAGAGACTTCTAGACTTCAAACATGTTTTTTTTTTAATTTTAGGTTCTAAAGTAAAAAAATATATTTAAATTATAAAATTAAATTAATTCTTTATGTTTTAAAAAATTGAAATATAACCAAAAAAAATTGAAAATTGTAGCTGCTATAAAACTTTATTATTGAAGCAAAACTAGTAAAAAAATATAAAAAGTAAAATAATGTAACCTAATACTGATCGCTTGAATTAAAACAAAATCTAATAAGAAGATTTTATAAATAGTTACATTGATATTCCAGCATAGTTTACTAGGTGACATACAAATTGGATTAATTTCTTAAATATTATTATTCTAAATAATGTTTTATACATCTCATTCCATAAGATGTTGGGATGTATTAATCTTAAATAATAATAACAGTTTTCGAATAGTTTTTACTGTTCAACAGTATTTTTTCTTTTACTTAACGACATAAGAATATACGGTCCATATGCTTAAAATCAAATTCGTTAAATTAATTAATATAAATAAAGAAATTTATTTATGATGTGTGTATGATATGAAGAAGAAATTTATTAATAAAAAAAGAAAAATAACACTTTTATTTGGTAGTTTGGAGTATTTAGAAAAGTGAAAGAATAGAAACAAATGATGAGATCCACACAGAAGCTATCAGGTTTTGAGGAAAAGATAAGGTGAGTTATGTAATGAAAATGTAAATGAGTTTATTTTATTTTTGTTTTACGGTGACGTGGCGTTGAATGAGCAGTGACGTGGCATTGAATAAGCAGTGACGTGAGTAGATATTTGCGTGTTGACGTAAGCTCCTTTAATTGATTAACGTTCAGATCTGATGCTTTTCTCCGCACTTTTTACAGTCAAACAAACAGAAGGGACATGTTTGTTGTTGTAGAATAATCTGAATTGAAAATTGGAAAATGGAAATTGAAATTGAAATTTTGAGTGCAATATGATTGGCAGGGAAAGGGTGAAAAAATACTGCGAAGAGGTTAGGGAATTAGGGTTGAGAATAGAGGAATACATAGGAGAGAGTTTGGGGTTGGAGAAAGATTACATAAAGAATGTGTTGGGTGAACAAGGGCAACACATGGCAGTGAACTACTATCCACCATGCCCACAACCACAACTCACTTATGGCTTACCAGGCCACACTGACCCCAATGCACTCACAATTCTCCTCCAAGATCTCAACGTTTCTGGTCTTCAAGTTCTCAAAGACGGAAACTGGCTCGCCGTTAAGCCTCAACCTAATGCCTTCGTCATCAATATAGGCGATCAACTCCAGGTCCATGCTACAAATTTTATTAATATTTTTCAATAATTTAATATTCTTTTCTGGGCTTCTCAGTTTAGCCCGCATAAAAAAAAGCCTGTGGGGATAATAACGGTTTTCGTATTGGACTTGAGTGGTTTGCAGGCTTTGAGCAATGGGCTTTATAAGAGTGTATGGCACCGCGCTGTTGTCAATGTTGATAAGCCCAGGCTTTCTGTGGCTTCATTTCTCTGTCCGAACGATCAGGCATTAATAAGCCCTGCAACACGACTCACTGAAGATGGATCTGAAGCCATGTACAGAGGATATACATATGCTGAATATTATAAGAAGTTTTGGAGCAGGAACTTAGACCAAGAACACTGTTTGGAACTTTTCAAGAACAAGTAACCTTGTTATTGGCAAGAACAAAAAGGAGGCAACAAAAATATTATCATGTTTTTTTTGTCTTAGCAATCCCATCCTTACTCCCTGAAGCTCAGTACTGTTGTCACTTCTTCATTTCTTTTTCTTATTACGAATTGTATTTTATGTCAGAGGCTCATGATTTCTGGTGTGTCCATATGGCTGCATGACTCAACTGCTTATTCTTTTCATTCACGTGGAGGAACGTATTTTCCTACAAGCCATTATGCTCTAGTAGATTTATGGTAACAAGACCAATATGTTACGTAATATTCATATGAGCCTTTGTTATCTAGGGTATTATTTTACTCTATATAAACCCCTTCTGTGCTATACGTGTGTAACCCAATGAATAATGTTCATCTTTCTGAAATTCTCTCTCTTTACTCTCTTCTTTTACTCCTCTCTTTTTCCCTCTCTCACCTCCTCACATGATGTATGTAGAGCCACCACGTCTATCACTTCCAAAACAACAAAATCATTTTTCTGTTGACCAATTTAACATCAGAAATCTTTCCTCTTCTTCTTACTCTTCGCCAATATCCTCCCTCGTCTTTAATGTCAAATATGAGCTAAGAATGAACATTATGCTGCAGACTATTGGCATATGTATGATCAATCTCAATCTATTATTTGTGCTAATTCATCTTATTTTGTTTTCTCTACGATGATGAGTCCTCTTCTCTTCATTACCGAGTGTGGTATCAGGAATCCAATCTCTCTTCAAAAGCTTCTTACGCAGAATTTGAAATAGTAAAACTAGGTAGTGGTTATGGTTTACCAATCTCTCATATACAATATTGTGAAACTCGTAACTCAAAAATCGTAACTCGATTCAAAAACATTCATAATAATCACATAATAATTATCTTCCTCCTCCAAATGATCTTCATTTTCATTAATATCATATCCACCATGTCCTTATCATTATCAGCAATTGGAGAAACCTCCAAATCATTCATGGATGCAACAACACCACCACCTCTACTAGCATCATCTTCTCCAACTTCAACTAATATGTCTTCATCTAAACCTTATAATGTTTCATTTTGCTCCAAAGTCCATTCATCAAGAAAGATCATCAAAGTCTTTTGTTTTCCTAATATCTTTTTTCTTCATCAATATAGAATTAGTCATGATAAACACCGGATCATTCATGGTCCTTTGAAGTAAATGATTTCTTTTCTTAGTGTAAACCTAAATAATTATAATTAAAATTAATTAACACAACATATTACCATATAAAAAATAATTATAAAATCAATTTCAATAATTTAAATTCTTACATTTTCAAAAGAACTCCAATTAAACTCACAACCAGATGAACTACAAGTCAAAATCAATACTCTACTTGTATATCTTTGTAGTTCTGGATGTTCATCACCATATGATTCCCACCATTGTGATGAGTTTTGGTTTTGAGTGCATTGAGCTACCAAAAAATTAAGACTTGCTCTTGAAACTCTCAATTTGAACATCAATCTTACTCATCTCATCAATGTCTCCCACAAATCTCTTCAAAGAGTCATACATTCCACATTTCACCTCATAAAACTTTAAACTCAAGATGACATATAGTGCAACATGTTTAAGGTAATAGTCTGCAACATGCAATGACTATGCAATTTGGTGTCTCATCTTTGATCAATGATTTTTCAAAGAGGAATGTAGCTAAATAAGATAAAAATAAATAAATTAATCTCTAAAATAAGTCTATTTTTTTTTTATCAAAAAATTAGAAATCAAATATAAGTGAAAGGAAATTAGTATTACCTTTAACTAATTTAATTGAAGAGACTTTATATCTTTTCTTCACAATATTCTTCTCTTCATAAATAAATTTTTGGTTTTTCGTCTGAATCCACCCTGCACAACACTTTAATTAGAAAAAGACACCCCTTAAACAATTTAAAAAGGTTTTTCTAAAATTCTTTGTCCAATATCAAAATTTTCACCAACCCTCAATCTCTAGCTTTTACAAAGAATTTTTATTTTGAAAACTGAAATATAACTTGATATGAATCCACGCTAAAAAAAACTTGAACTCTTTTGAGAAATATCGTGGTGTAGGTATTAAAAGCATAACACATGACTAGGAAACCTTGAAAGTGAATTTAGAAAAAGAGCCAACATGACCACATCAAAGTGAATCACACACACACCTTTTATGGGCAGGCTTGAGTGTGGAGGCAATGGAAGAATATATTCTGCCATAATCACCTTCCCGTTGTTTGGTAGTGCCTCGTATCAATTCTCATCACACACGATGCTCCATCACCGGTTATTGTGTCTTTCATGGCTCTTCTCTTCTAAACTAGAAATCGAAGAAACAAACCATCGTTGCTCATTCATCTTCAGGCTGAGTATCGTGTTTTAGCTGCTACCACATGTAATATTCAATGGATAATTTATAATTTATCTTTTAAAAGACCATAGAGCGCATCCTATCATTCCAACAGTGAAAACATATTAAAACTCTTATGTTTTTTTTTATCAGCACCCTAAACTCTTATGTTGTTTGTGGAAACTTCAAGCCAACTTGTTTCATCTTCTTCCCTTTTCATCTAATCAACAACTTGTGAATGTCTTTACCAAATCTCTTTAGTCCCTTTTACAAATACATACATATTATATTAGCTTCATGTACACGCTTAGCATAAGATAGGTTAACCCTACTATGTTGCCAAAAGGTTATTGGTCAAATTGACGTAAGTAATTTTTGGAAAAGTTGGCACATGTAATTAGCCATATAATTTTATAAAAGTTCATAAAAATATAACTAATAGTGCAGACATACGTGTAGAAAACACGATTGGTTTTATCAGCAAGAATGACTAGGTCTTGAAAAATAATTAGTTGGGTGATTATGGTGAAAGCCTTAAAGAAAATTATTTCACTCTCCACACACGATTGGTGATTGATTGGTGATTTGGTGGTTGGTGAAATGGTGACCTCTGATAGTGGAGGAGGGTTGGTTTAGGGTAGAAAGTTAGTGGACAATCGTCGTCAATATATGAAAATGGCTTAACTTGTCAATTATAATTTAATTAACAATTAACACATCTTTATTTCAATGAAAACGTTGTTAATCGATAATAAGTTTATTAATACCTAACTGCGTCCAAGGTTTAAAAATTTCATGTGCTCAAGAAACATATTCCCTCTATTATTTTATAACAATATGATGTTTTGTTTTATTTGAGATTTTTCAAAATTAAGATAAATATTAATTAACATAATTTTATTAGATAAAACACCACACGTTTAAAAAATGATTTTAGGTTCAGGATTATTCTGAATTGAAACAATTATAACCTGGTTGTTAAGTGAATTGATAACACTGATTTTATATTAAAACTTTTTGTTCTAAATTTTCTATCAAATAACTTCTACAATACATAAAACAATTTTTTTTTTCAGCAATGAATTAATGAATAAAAAGAGGCACTTTAGGGGTATCTCAACCCTTATACAACTCTCAGTTACACATATATAAACCATAGAAATAAAAGTACAGGGAAGCTTTCATTTGCTCAAACATAAACATAATAATTGTTCATAAACCAAAAACAAAAAACTGCAAGACTAATTCTTCCACCAGTGAATCATTCCTTTGCTTCAACTTAAAGGAAGATTTCCTATTCTTGAAAAGTCAGCTGCAGAATTTTCCAGTGGTACTCTTTTCCAAATCCAGTTCGTTATAGGTGAAGCACCTCCCTATGACAGCACTGTAGCCTTGAACCACCCTTAACCATTAAATCCTAACTATTATAGAAACCTGCATCACGATTTTACTAAGTATTATTAAAACAACACCCATCCGTTAACCAATTCCTAGGCACCATTCCACAGTATCTTTGGATCCATAAAGATATTCCATCAAACCAAAAAACGTGGATCCACAATACAAATACTCATCAATACAGATTCTCTTCTTTCAAATCTTGCACCAGTGGTCATATGCCCTCTGTACGCATTGAACATCTTCTACATGCTCCCCACCACTATCCTCTAGAGATATTAACTCCTTCATCAAACATCAGCATCTTCGGATCACCATCTTTTCACACTTCCATCCTCTATTATAACATTCATATTCTGCTCCCCTTGGACTAAACCTGCATCATCAACACAACCTTTCCCACCTCTCAAACTGACTTAAACAAGCAAAACAAAACCAAAACCTTGCTCTTGAAAGAATTATAACATATTATAACATATTTATTACCTCACCCAAACCAGACATTCAGGATATAAATAGGGTTAAAGATAGCTTCTGTAAAATACATGCATATGAAAAAATAGAAACACTTTTAAACCCTTACCTAGTTACCATGTTAACACAGGTTAATGGTGATAAGATCCAATCAGAGAATGAAAATATAACTTTCTTTTCTTTGTGTTTCAACCAAGCCCAAGATTGTACTTGCGCCATAGTGAAAATCTCTTCTGCGTCTACCTTTGCTTGTTTAAAGATAACCCTGTTTCTATGCTTCCAAATGCTCCATACTATGGAGACCCAAAGACTTTTCCATAACTTATTGCCCTCTTTGTTAGAGCACATACAAGAGAATTGTTTAAAATGAAAAATCAATTCTTTTTTATTC
This sequence comes from Phaseolus vulgaris, assembly GCF_000499845.2. Lineage (NCBI taxonomy): Eukaryota > Viridiplantae > Streptophyta > Magnoliopsida > Fabales > Fabaceae > Phaseolus > Phaseolus vulgaris. The sequence continues at coordinate 8,882,451 of NC_023751.2, read as the reverse complement.
GCAGAACTAATTCCCAACCAGCTAAAGCACATGTTCCAAACCTTACTTGATTCCTTACATGAAAGAAGGATGTTTGCAGTAGACTCCTCTTCGGTTCCACATAATGCACATAAAGTATCTCCTAATATCACACCCCTTTTGTGCAAATTCTGTTTTGTTGCTAACCTATTCGAGAAAGCCCTCCACACAAAAAACATGGCCGATGGCATAACCTTTAAATTCCAAAGAGAACCAAACACAGAAATCCCCCCACACCCGTGATTAGCAAGCTTATTATAAGCGGATTTTACCGAAAAGGTGTAAGATGGAGGATCATTCCATAACCTTGAGTCCTCTTTATCTGGTTGTAGTAACACCTGTGATATTATTGACATGAACTCCTCTACCATAGTTTTTTCCCATTCAAACCAATCTCTTCTCCAACTAAATTTCCACTCCCACCCAACTGCATTCCAAATGCCAAAATTATCTATAGTCTTGTCTTTAAGCTCATAGTTATTGTATATTCTTTCATATCTTACTCTGAGTTGACCATTGGTTAGCCATTCATCTTCCCAGAAATTGATCTTCGCCCCTGATCCAACTTTTCAGACCATATTCTGATTGAACCAATTAATTCCTTGGTCTGAAATACTGGCTTTGAATAAAACTACCCACCATCTAGACGTAAATCTATTTTGTTTCGGAACATATGAATTTGACAACCACCTCAAACCATACTTAGATTCTAAGACCTCCTTCCAAAGACCATATTCTGTAGAACCCAGTCTCCATATCCATTTGGCCAGAAGTGCCTTATTGAAGTGCTCAATACGCCTAATACCAAGACCTCCTACCTCTTTCTCTTTACAAATATTATCCCAACTAATCCAAGCAATTTTCCTCCCTTCCGTACCCCATCCCCACAAAAACTTCCTCTGTATATTTGTAATCTCTTTGCACACTCCAATTGGTGCTTTAAAAAAGGATAGGTAGAATAGTGGTATAGCATTGATAACTGATTTTATAAGGCACACTCTTCCCGCAAAAAACAGACTCCTCCCTTCCATACCGAAAGTTTCTTCCTTATCTTTGATACCACAGGCTCCCAAAAAGAACACCTAGATGGGTTACCTCCTATAGTTAAACCTAAGTATGAGAAAGGTATCTCCATTATGCTGCAATGGAGTATTTCTGAATATCATTTCACCTCGTAACTATCTACTCCAATTGCGCCTAACTTACTCTTAAAGAAGTTTACCCTGAGGCCCGAGCTTAATTCAAAACATCTTAAAATAGCCTTAATACACATAATATTTTACACGTTAGGTTCACATAAGAAGAGGGTATCGTCTGCAAATTGGAGTAGATCCACCTCCACGTTTTTATCCCCTATTTTAATTCCTGATAACAAGTTTTTTCTTGTCGCTTGTTTTACAAGCTGATAAGTGTCTAATTTCAGTAAAATTTCATATTAAAATATAGGCACTTATGAGGATTTATTGCTAATTTACATATAAAATAATCCCTAATTTATGAATTTATACCTTTTTACATTTTTTATGATCTTTATTTGAATAAGAGTATTTTATTCTCAAATTTGGTGTTAATTGCAGATTTCTAAGGAAGATTGGAGATTTGGATTAAAGATGAATGATTTGAGCTAAAAAGATAAAGATAGAAGGTCCCAGAATGGAAAAAGATGCAAAGAAAGATTGAGCCTTTTTTATGTTTTATCATTTAGCCCATTAGCGCGACATAGGAAACAACCTAACCCTAGAAAACTAGGATAAATAGAGGGCTAGAGGCTCAACCTTAGTGTGCCAGATTGAGAGGAAAACACCATAGAGTGAATTGTAACCAATTGGGAGAATGGAAGGTGCTAGAAGTATGCGTGGCTAATTCTACCCTTTGGGATTGGGAGTAATCTGCTCAAACTCTTATGTATTGAGGTGATATTTTATATATTAATATTCAGTTCTTGATTGATTATTGGTATTGTTGTTTTACTTTTAATTTTCCGTGACAAATTGAGAATCTTAAATCTGACCGGGAGGTATTTTTAGGGTTCGGACCTAAACAACAATACTTAACATATTTGAGTGCTAGGAATAGACTTGAAATGTTAATTGCTATTAAACGTTTGAGCTTCGTTCTAAGTTGTTCTTATAATTATGCGAGGGATCGATAGTTAGGGGACATTCTTAAGGATTTTATATGCGAGGAATCGATATAAATGATTTTTATACGGGCATCAATTTCAATCAAAGAACTTAATATTGACATGCTAATCAAAATACTTGAGAGTGAGAGAGATGAAACTAATCCTTATTTTTCCAATTGAAACAACTAATTCTTTGTTTGTTTTCTTATTCATCAGTGCCAACACAATTAATTCAAAACTCTTTTAATTGTTCTGTTTTTATATTTAGCGATTATTGTACTCGATAATTCACGGTTCCTTGTGGGATCGATATCCGTCCTTAGGGACAATTATTACTTTTGACAAACGCGGTGCACTTGCCGTAAAAAGTCATCAAGTTTTTGACGCCGTTGCCGGGGACCATATTTGATTTGTTGAGTATAATTTCCTAAATATTGTAAATATTTTATTTTTTTATTTGTTTTGATTTTGTTTATTTTATTAAAATTAGATTTGATTTGATTTTAGTATAGATTTGCTCTTTAAAAAAAAAAAGTTGTTGATTTTATATTATTTTCTTTTCTTTTCTTTACGTTATTTAATTTAGTTTATTTTTATTTTATTTTGTTTTGATTTTGATTTTGTTTTATTATATTTTATTTTAGTTTTTTTAGGATTAGTTTAGGTAGTTTTATTTATGTTTACGTAACTGTTATTTATTTATTTTAATTATATTTTATTATTAGTTTTAGTTTTTATTTCTACGTAAGCTAGTTAGTTAGAATATTAGTTGTTTACAATTATAGTTTTCAATTTTTTTTTAACTTTATTTTATTTTATTTTATTTCTAGTATTTATTTTATTTTTTATTTTTTTAGTACGTTATTTTTTGTTTTTAGAATTTTCTTTTGTTCTGTTTTTAGTTTTTATTTTATTCTTTTTAAAGAAAAAAAAAAGTTCTCTGTTTTTTCTCTCCACTAATACATTTTAGGAAGAAAGCAACATGACAGAACAGCAAGCACCACCTACTAAGAAGACACTTGGAGATTATGTCATGTACCAAGGACCAAGACATTTTTCTAGTATTGCAATACCTGCTACTACCAAGGCCTTGCAAATAAATCCCGATTTTCTCACTCTCATCCGTGCCTATTAATTTACAGTAATAGAACATGAGGATCCATATTCACATTTGGATACATTTTATGAATTGGTAGGAACAATGGGTTTTCAATCAGGTGATCTTGAAAATGTTTATATGCGCTTGTTTTCTTTTTCATTGGCAGGAAAGGCTAAGGAATGACTCAAATCACTTCCAAATCAGAGCCTCACTAGCTGGAAGGATGTAGAAGAAAAAATTTTGCAAAGATTTTTTCCAATTTCTCGCTACATCAAAGCAAAGTCTGAAATCTCTATGTTCAGACAAGGAGCAAATGAAGTCTTTTGTGATACATGGGAAAGATTTAAGATGATATTGAGAAAATGCCCAAATCATGGGTTTGAAGATATTTCTCAACTGAGCATATTCCTGAATGGTCTCAGATCTGACATAAAGATGCTCCTAGATGCTGCAGCTGGTGGCACAATGATGGCCCTTGATGTAGAACAAGCGACAATAATTATTGATGCATTGGCATCAACTGATTATAAAGCCCAACATGATGGACAAGATCTTCAGAATAAAGGGTTGTTAGAAAATGCACTCTTGGCTAAAAATAAGATTCTGACACAGCAGATTGAGCAACTAACTGCACAAATGGCTAAATTGCCCCAACAATTATATGTTGTTCATTCATCTCAAAGCCAAAGTCAGTCAATCAGGTGTGATTTTTGTGGAGGTGTTCATCCTAATGGTCACTGTTTTTATCAGAACAATTCACCTGAAGTTGAGGATCCATCCATGCTTGAAAGAATGAATAAAGTTGAAGACGCTCTGACAAAGATTGTGAGCGCGCAGGACAATATTGTGAGAGCGCAGGACAATAGCATGGCCATGATTAGGAGTATAGAGATCCAGATGAGACAGCTGACCAAACAAATTTCACAAATTGTGGAGGAACAAAGTGGCCAGTTTTCAGTCAATAGGCAAACCAATTCAAAAGAGCATTGCGATAATGTAGTGGCTGAAAAAGAAGAAAAATATGAGATAGAGGGGAAGACAGATGAGAAAGAGAGAAGTGAGGAGAAAAAAATAAAGAAGAAAAGTGAAAATAAGGAGAGAGGAGTTTTTGAAAAAGATTTATCATATCTTCATTCTCCTTCAAAAAGCGAGAAGGAAAGAAAATTCTTTGATAAATTGCTCCCTAATTTGAAGCAAGATTCAACATTTGAAAGATTTCGAAAGAATAGGAGCTATATTGAAGAAGAAAATATAGAGCTGGAGGATAGATACAGTGTCATTATTCAAAAAGGCTTGCCTAAAAAATTCAAGGACCCAAGGAGTTTTAACCTTCCCGTGTCTATAGGTGCTTTATTAGTAGCCAATGCTTTATTGGATTTGGGAGCAAGCGTAAATATAATTCCTTTGGCAATGCTGAAGAAAATAGGTGATTTGGAGATTAAACCCACCAAGATGACTTTAAAGTTAGCTGATCAAGTAACCAAGTATCCATATGGTGTGGTTGAAGATGTTCTCGTCAAGGTGGATAAATTCATATTTCCTGTGGATTTTGTTGTGATGGACATGAAAGAAGATGAGGAGGTTCCCTTGATACTTGGAAGACCCTTTATGAAGACTGCTAGAATCATAGTTGATGTCGACAAAGGAGAACTTCAAGTTAGAACTCAAGATGAGGAGGTAACTTTAAATCTTTTTAATGGTCTTAAAAATTTTAATGCAGGGGAAGAATGTGTACAGAAGGATGGATCACAGAGATATTCCACCTTGAAATAAACAGGCGTCAAGCTAGATGACGTTAAACGAGCGCTTACTGGGAGGCAACCCAGTCCACATTTTAGTTTTATGTTGTTTTATTACCTTTGCTGATTTTATTTAAAATAAAAAATAAAAAAGAAAAGTAAATAAGAATAATAAAAAAAAAATCCTATATGCCTCCTAATCATTTTGCAGGTTATGTATTTTTGACCTGGGGACAGGTTCTATTATTCAGGGGGGCGGATCCAGCAAATGAAGCAAGACTGTAGATAAAAATTTTAACAAAATGTTGGATGACTTCTTAAGAATAGAGGATTGAACAAAAATATGGTTTTATCTCTCTAATTCTCTTTTCTTTTCAGTTATTTGGATTTTTTTCTTATTTTATTTTTCGGTTATTTTGTTTTCTGTTTATTTGCTTATTTGTTTGGTTTGTTTTTATTGCTTATTTTGAATAAATTTCCTGTTTTATTAGTTTGGTAATTTTAAGTCTTGAATTATCTTTCTTGACTAAATTTCAGTTTTAATTTGTTTGTTTTCTAGTTTATTTTTTTTTTAAATTAAAAAGAACTAGAATATTAATTTTGAATTGTGGAAAAAAGAATTTGTGTTTAAATATTAAATAGTGAGATGAATTAGACACTGGTTAGAAAAGAAAATATGATTGAATCCCTATTCAAATGTAGTTAAAATTATGATACATGAAAATTTAAGAGGATGATTGATTAGGACAGATAATGACAAGACAAAAAGGAATTAGACCAATTAAACCAAGTGAGTGTGTGAACCTTAAACAGTTTTGAGAGTTTTACTGATGAATTGACAGTTGTGGTTGCTTAATTTTTATTTATTTTTGTTGCATCATAAAAGAGCATGAAGATGATTGAGGCATTTGTTTGTGTTAATTAGGAGCCAGGGCCAAAAAGCCAACCTTTATATTAGAATTCCATTTTTTTTATCCCCTTTGGGCCAAGAATTTTTTTGTTAATATTGCACCTTAACCTTTATTGATATAATTTCCTACCCTTTAGCATGTTTAAGGAAGGAGAACATAGATGCAATACATATAGAAAAGGGAATGGTTGGTTCTGATTGTGAAAGTCAAAAGTTGAAAATAGGAAGAATCTTTTCCTATTATTGAAAAGAAAAAAAAAGGAACAGAAGAATAAAAATAAATAGAAAAGAAAGATAGAAAAATTTCATGAAAATCATGAAAAGTCAGAAAGAAAATGAGGGAAAATGTGACATCGAAAGAAAGTGGTAATTAGATAACATATATGTTCTCTATAATTGAATTGTAGATATGTTCTTCTTCTTTAAGATGTGCATTTTGTTATCTAAGAAAAACCAATATTTTTTGGAAGCCCAGCCTCATTACAACCCTGTAAAAGACCTCAAGATTCATGTTTCTAATATGTTTGTGATTTGAAGATGAAATGAAAAGCAACTGTGATTTGTTATGATTCAGTGAAAATAGAGAGAAACACTTACCCGTGAGCATATGAGGTGATATTTTATATATTAATATTCAGTTCTTGATTGATTATTGGTATTGTTGTTTTACTTTTAATTTTCCGTGACAAATTGAGAATCTTAAATCTGACCGGGAGGTATTTTTAGGGTTCGGACCTAAACAACAATACTTAACATATTTGAGTGCTAGGAATAGACTTGAAATGTTAATTGCTATTAAACGTCTGAGCTTCGTTCTAAGTTGTTCTTATAATTATGCGAGGGATCGATAGTTAGGGGACATTCTTAAGGATTTTATATGCGAGGAATCGATATAAATGATTTTTATACGGGCATCAATTTCAATCAAAGAACTTAATATTGACATGCTAATCAAAATACTTGAGAGTGAGAGAGATGAAACTAATCCTTATTTTTCCAATTGAAACAACTAATTCTTTGTTTGTTTTCTTATTCATCAGTGCCAGCACAATTAATTCAAAACTCTTTTAATTGTTCTGTTTTTATATTTAGCGATTATTGTACTCGATAATTCACGGTTCCTTGTGGGATCGATATCCGTCCTTAGGGACAATTATTACTTTTGACAAAACGCGGTGCACTTGCCGTAAAAAGTCATCACAAGCCCAGATAAACCTTGTGCTACTATCAGAAACAAAAACGGTGCCATCGGATCCCCTTGTCTAAGACCTCTAGTTGGTTTAAATTCTTTTGTCGGACTACCATTTACCAAAACGAGACTGTAGCCGATTCAAGGCAAGCTCTAATCCACTGCACCCATTTTCCACAAAACCCAAGTCTTCCCATCATATAAAATAAGAACTCCCAACTTACCAAATCATATGCCTTCTCAAAATCAAGTTTCACAATCACCCCCCTTTTCTTTCTTCTTTTCAAGTCATCAACAACTTCATTCACAACAAGAACAGTATCTATCAAACTTCTATTGGACAAAAAAGCTGACTTTGAACCATCAATTACCTTCTCAATTACTTTTTTAATCCTATTAGACAACACCTTTGTCAAAATCTTATACAGACAACCGACAAGTGAAATAGGTCTATATTCTTCAAGGGATTGAGGGTTCTCAGACTGGGGATCAACGTTAAGAATGAGGCATTACAACCTTTCGGAATCTTCCCCTCATTGTGAAAGAATTTTACTGCTCCCAACACATCCTTTTCTAGTAGACACCAGTACTTTTTAATAAAACTAAAAGTTACTCCGTCAGGTCCAGGGCTTTTATGACTATCACAATTCCAAATGGCTTCCTTTATTTCCTTTTCTTCGAACGGTTCTATCAAAAGTCTATTATCAGATTCAGAAATCTCCTTAAATTCCACATTGTCCAACCTAACTCCAATATCTTCAATGGCCGACATCTTATTCTTATAAAACTCTTTGACCACCTCCTTTACCTTATTTGGTTCTTCCACCCAAATGCCAGAAAGATTACAGTGTGCTCCTTTTATCTCATTTCTCATCCTCCTCCATTTGATGGAAGCATGGAAAAATTTTGAGTTGGAATCCCCCTTTTTAATCCATAGTGCTCTTGACTTTTGTTGTAATAAGGATTCGTTCCTCTCATTTATGTCCTGTAGTTGACAAATTCGTTTCTCTGATCTTATTTTCGTCCAAGCCTTCTACATCATCTCTCATATCTAACTCTTGTATGTTCCTCAAGATTTCAAGTTTGATTTTGTCAACGTGCCCGAATACATCTTTATTCCAACCTTTCAGATCACTCTTTAACATCTTCAGTTTCTCTTTTAACACTAAGATTTCATTGCCCTGGACCATATAATTTTCCCATTTACTTTTAATAAAATTTTCAAACTCCTTATCTTCCTGCCATATGTCAAGAAACCTAAAAGGTTTTGGACCCCAATCCACCACATTTGATTTTAGTATTAAAGAACAGTGGTCAGATATTTGTCTATCTAAAACATATTGCTTACTTCCTGGCCAGTGTTGTAACCATTCAAAGGAAATTAAAAATCTATCAAGCCTGCTCTTAGCTTTACCATTAGGTCTATACCAAGTATATTTTCTTCCAATACAGGGTATATCTACCAGCTCCATATTATCAATGAAATTATTAAACTCTTGTAATTCTTTCTTATAACCATTACCATTGGAACTATTTATCCCCCTACGTTCCCTTTCATTCCTTATAGAGTTGAAATCCCCCAAAATGCACCAAGATTTACACGGATCCCTTTGTCTAATCTCTAATAAATCGGCCCACATTTGCCTTTTCTCTTGCAAATTGCAAGAAGAATATACGTTTACAATAACAACATGAATATTTTTCTCCTTAAAGAACCCCGAGAACACTGTGAACCTCCTGTTGATGATTTGATTGGAACATTGAAAAAACTTTTTATGCCAAATCATTAGAATACCCCCTGACCCGTTAGTTGGATTGCTATAAAGATAATCAATGTCATTATCACCCCATAACTGACAACAATTATTTATACTAAAAAATGACAATCTTACTTCTTGCAAGCACAACATTCTAACATCCTCCTTTCTGATCAAATCCTTGATATACCTCCATTTCACAGGACTCCCAAACCCTCTCACATTTAACGTAAGGATTCTCATTGATAACCCGTAACCTCCCTCACATCCCTTTGAATTTTCATACTCCTGTCCCTTTTTTCTAATTCTTCTAGGCTAACTATGACATTTCCTTCAACCCCACATGTAGCCCCTATCTGTTTACCCAATTCCCATACACGAATCGTTTCTAGACTTCTATGTTTTAACCAAAACAAACGATTAAAGTTATTTATTGCCATATCATAAACAAAATTACTAATATGAGATAGGGCTGACCTTACATTCTTGCGTTCTTCCCTCTTACTGATTTTGCTTGACTCCCCCATCCAGAAAATTCCTCTATCCGCAGTTGAGGATGAATTAATTATGACTGGTTCAAAGCCTTGTTTTGTTTGATGGGCCATAGCATCTGCGGCCAATTGATCGTTGTTATTTGTTGATTTATCGAATGGAGCATAAGTATCCCTTATTCTGCTTAAACACGATCCAGGCTGAACGTTAGAGTTCGTATTTATGTGCTTAGTTTCCTTTGAATTTTGTTTGAGAGAGGAATGGTATGCTTCCCCTGTTTGTGACCCACATAGCGAGTCCTCCACCCTCGAGATTGACTTCGGAGAACCTTGCATCCCCCCCTTCACCGCCACCGTCGGCGCACTAGGTCTTGTTGTTCCGTGCGTAACCTCGAGCAAAATATTGGGACGCGCGTTGATCTTTCCATTGCAGGTAACCTCCCGATGTGCGGCGTCAATGGCAGCCCCTGTTTGTTCATTCTGTTCAGAAAAGTGAAGGTTGAAAAAAGTTTCTGAATTAACTGGGCTTCCACGCAACCCGTTCCATAGCGGCGGCACCCTATTGGCATCTGGGCCATGTTTCGATAAAACCTCCATTTGTTTTTTATTACTACACCTCCCATCCTCCTTTTCACAAGTTTCCTTGTTCACCACACACTGGGCCGTTTCTGAAGGCCCACATAAAATTCCCACGTCAGCCCTAGTAAGAGCCGTTGGGGCTTCAGACCCTAGGTTTTCACTACCTATGATTGATCTGAGAATAGGCTTAGAGACAGGGCCTACAGGTCTAGCCAGGATGGGTTTGCAGCATGTTACCGGAGCACTAGGTCCCAAATTCCGACAGCCTTGTGCCGTCGGAGGCAATGCCTTACTCGTATCCACCATCGAAGTCTCCTCAACGACCTTTCTTACCTCTTCGAAATCCCTGCTCCTCGATCGCACTGAATCATTAGACGCTAATGAGTCAACCTCTGTTTCGATATCTTCAGATTCTTCGCTCCAATGGCACTGACAAAGTTTATAATCTGGAACTGTATATTCTTCCTCCACCGAAACCTGATACAAAACATCATTGATGTTCATATAGCTAGTAATCTTTGCCTCGCACCCCACTGATATTCTAATTCTGAACCTTGCGTAGTCCATGTCTTCCAATGCTAGAGTTGCTTCATCAATCTCAACGAGGGTTCCCAATAACGCAGTTATGTGCTTGAAACAATCATAATTCCATAGTTTCAAAGGTAAACGTCTGCATCTCACCCATACCAGTTTGTGTACCGCTACGAATTGCTCATTCCAAGGGATAATTGTGCCAAATATTTCTTCGAACCATTCTTTGTTCTCCTCTGTGGCGTCTTTGATCGTCATTTCATTTTCTCCCTTCAGTAACACATGGAACCCCCCCAGAAATTTAACCTTTATAAAGCCAAGACCGCCCAGAATAAAACTTTCGTTCAAGCTTGAAATTTTGCTCAAATCCGATACTCTTCCAATATGACAGGTATTTAACCATTCTCTGGGAGTTTCTTCTGCTTTAAAGTGAATAGCATGTAAACTTCCCCTGTTCTGCGATGGTGCTTTGTTCCCATTACCATTCTTAACAGTGTTTACATACGAAGTTGTTCCCTTTGCCCGCCACACTTTTTTAATTTCTTTCTCTGGTTCTAATGCCTTCTCTTTTAGTTTTGCATTCCACTCCTTCCTTGTTTCTGCTGCTCTGATGTATTTAGGTCTATTAGCATTCAATTTCCAGCTCCCAATCCATATTATATTCAGATGATATTCCAGCTCCCTAACATTCTATACTCCCAGAAATCTAACAAATCCAAACCTTTGCTTCTTTATATTTAATCTTCTAGATATGAAAACATCACTCACCCTTCCCCATCTTCGGAAAATTTTCCACAAATCAGACTCTTTAAGATCAAAGGGGAAATTGGAGAAGAAGAAAGGTGTTCCTCTTTCGTTCATTGTGAGCGCTTATGTACGTAAAATTACAATACACAAAACAATAAGTTTAATTACCGTTTGTCTTATTATTTACTTATTCATTTAATTTAATTTAATCCTTTATAAATAAGAGGTTCAAATCTTTCAATTTTAAAAATATAATAATGTGATATTTTTAAATTTTAATTAAATTTTTTCATTTTTAAAATATAACATTGTAATTTTTTTTCCTTCAAAATACAGATGTTATTATAAATTTTATTAGGCACAAATTAAAACTTAAAATATTTGTTTATTATATAAATGGTCATGTTTTTAAAAATTAAGATGTTTAATTAATTTTTTTATATTAATAATACAATTAAATTTACCAACACAATTAAATAATGAAAATAAAAGGGTGTTTTAAAAAATATAAATCATATAATTGGGATTGACAAAAAGGACTAACTTAATCTATTTTGGCTGAAGTCATCATTAACTCATAAAATATGAGACAAGACATAATAATATTATCACTTTTTATATTTATATATATATATATAATACATTTAATCATAAAAAAAATTTTAAGTGGTTAATTAATTAATATTTTCAATAAGATAAATTAAAATGATTATTATTTAATATTAAATTATTTTTATAATTAATAATTAAAATTTAGTTTATGAATATTAATAATATAAGTTATAATAATATTATATTTTAAAATAATAAATAAATAATAATAATCTTTTAAATTATTTTAAATTTTAGTTTAAAAAGAAGATTTGGTATACTATGTGGACTGAGACATTTAACACCTACGTATCACATGGACATTAATTTAAACTAATGTTAAACCACACTCATCCAAAGAAAAAGTAGCATTTGAGGTTGGCAAAATTTAGAATAGAGTTAATGTTGAGTAGGAGAATAGAGAAGGAAGCGTAGATGGATTGAGAGTGAGAAAAAGTGAGATGAATAGATAGATACCAGCTTTCCATGGGAGGACAGAGCCACATGGCTTGGAGAGTTATCTTAGTCTCACCTTTTGAACCCATGTTTGATACTTTTAATTCACCTCAGATTCTAGATTGAAGATTGGAGCAAGTGCTTTTGCTGTGAGCCTGTGACCTCAAGGGTGCCTGCTGAAGTAGCTATATAGTCATAAAGATATTTAGAAATGATGTTAATGGATCCCCACCTAAATTTGTTCCTTTTCCAACTACCACACTCACTCACTATTTAAGATATTGATTAAAGATAAAAACATTTTACGGTATTGTTCCGGTCGGTTGACCGGGATCGTCTACGTACGTGGCTTGTCCTCGCGGGCTAGGGCACCTTCGTTCGGCTCTATCTGTGGGTACCTGAAAAGAAGTGAACAAATGGGCGCCCTCGCGACCGTTTGCACTCCGACGATCAAGTCAGCTAGCGAGAAACATCAAAAACTGCACTGAATGACTGAAACTGTGTAACTAGAACTGTGTTGCCCTAGTTGCCTCGTGTTCACTGTGAGTGTGCCGCAAAGACAACTAGGGTTTCTCTCTGTGTATACTGTGTGAATTAGGTTAAAAACTCCTCCTCTTTCAAACGCTCAAGGTCCCTTTTTATACATCTCTCATGTTTAAAACGCGTTAAAGCGCATTGAAAGCGTATAAAAATATTCCTTGAAACGTTCGAATCTTAACTGAATTAACGCGTACCTTGGCAAACTTTCACTGAAACATTTAATGAGCACGTGCGTATTGCAACGTGCTCTTCTGACTTGATCGTTATTCTGCGCAGAGGGTCCCACAGCGCCGCAACCCAACTTAGGGTTATTCCATTGTGTGAGCCCTCTTAATGCTTCTGGCACGTGGGTTGACTTTCTGGGTGGCAACTCATGCGTCCCAATCACTAGTCATTCGCCCTGGGGGTGTATCTACCTTTCTCTCGTACCAGGCACGTGGTTCTCCCCTGATCATGGCCCTCTAATGGGTCGTATCTGTCCCAGGGTTTCCCAGCAGTGGCGTGGGTACTTCACAAGTCAGGATACCCCTACTGGTGCTAGAACTTATGGCCTTGAAGCCACCTTTCTTTGTTACTGTTCTGAACTGTCGAGGCCCGAAGCCTCCTTGTGACGCCCTTTCTTGGGCGATGCCTTTCTTGGGCGACGCCTTTCTTGGGCGATGCCTCAGCCTGGCGATGACTCAAGCGGTCAATCTGTTGACTTTCTTCCCTGGGTCCCTCGAGGGGTCCCACCATGTGTTGACTCTGACCTTTGGTCAACGCCCGGGGACGGGACGGTGCAGGTATATAAATAAATGCAAATTTCACCATATAAATTAGATTTATAAGGTTGAGTTAGACTTAAAGTTTCTTTCTTAATATAGTATTATAGTGAGTTAGAATGAGTTAGAACCTATTATAACGAGAATTTATTGAACTTATCAGACCAACCACTATTAGATCACCTATAAATATATAATCACATGTATGAGTTAGAGGATCTCAACCTGAATGAATGTGTTGGAGATTCTATATAACTAAATATAAAAATATTTTATATTTATTCAACATGGCAAGAAGCAAAAACAAATTAATTTTTTTTTATCTTACATCAATAATTTATTTTTTATTTTGCTTCAAGACATTTCACACTTTTTTTTTGTTTCAAAGCAATCTAGAATGCTACAAAGAAGGATTTGGAGATATTTTATTAGTAGAAAAAGTCATAAAATTTAACTTCAATAAACTATCACAAATATAGTATTTACCAACAGAAATATAATGTCTTGTAATAACAACTCTATTAGATTAAAAAACAATTCTGTAACATCTTTATACTAACAAAGAAGTACTTATTAACTATTTCCTAATTTCATAAACATGGAAAAAAATTTTAAAACAAGTAAGTTTCTAGATGACAACTCTAACTTCATTTGTCCCTCTCCTACAACTTGTGTCATACTCTTAATATAAAGAAAACATTTTTTATGGGCACACACTTGAAAATTAGCCCTAGAGTCTATAAACCAATCATTTAACTTAAAAAACATAATTTAACCCAGGTTTAGGGTAAATGCTAGCTGATGGTAACATTGAAAAAAATTATTGGATAGATGATTAGTAAGCTAAAATGTCCATTCTCCATATTTTTATTCTTAGGTTAATTGTTGTTATAAGACACATTGTTAATAATTTAGAAAAGAAAGATTTTTTACCAAACTTATTTTTTAAAAATAACGTGGTTTTTAAAGAAACAATGATAAAGTGAATGTTATGCTTAATGACATAAGAAAATAATAAAGAGAAAAACTTTTAGGTCTATCTTCAAACTTGAAACACATGATGTGAAGTAAAATGAGAACGTGTAGGCAGAGGCAGAGCTAGTGTCTAGCCTTGGGCACTCTAAGCCTAATTTAGTTCAAGTCCTTACCAATCTGTTAGTAGCTGTAGAGGGTGTAAAAAGTATTCAGCCCATTTTGGGCTGGGTCCATTCATGCTCTAAGTCAGCCCAGTCTTGTTCTGTTAAGGGTGGTATTGCTGTTGAGGAGAACGAAAACGCCATTTTGAGGGTTGGAAAAATAGAAGATAAGCGCTTGTCTCTGGAGGGCGACTACGAGGGTGCAAGTGCGGGATTGGCAAAGCACTTGGAGTATCGGAGGAACTCGGTATCAGCTTCCAGCTATGGCTCTTACGGTGTTGTGAAACAGAATGAGATAGCTTTGTTCGAAGGCCCACAAACAAGTGTAATCAATCATGGAGAAAGCGTAATCGGAGACCCTGAAACGGTGCTGTTATCTCGGTTCTCTGGAGGACGAATTGGAGTGTGGAGGCAATTTTTTTTACTCCATCACATGGGTGGAGGCAGCGAGGGCTGTGTGAGATTGGGGAGCCAAAGGAGACCTTCAACATGACAACATCTGCAATTCCAGGTTGGTTCTCAACTCCCTTAGTAGGTCCATCTCTGATGGTGGCATTGCATTGTTAACTGCAATAAACGGTTCTGGGATTCTGTTAATATAGCGGAACCATTTAAATTACGTTTTATCTTGTGAACAAATAGGTATATCTTGTGAAGGGGATGAGGTGGAAGTAATTAACGAGATGGAACGGTTGGAAGAGAGAGACTCTGAGGATAAGAAAAGATGTGAGGAAGGGTACAAATCGGTTTGATTATGATTATCATAAGCTTAAATATTAGAGGATTAGGAGGGTTACCAAGTTGAGATATGTGAGGAAACTAATTTCTCTTGAAGGTGCAGAAGTTGTTTGTTTTCAGGAAATAAAATCTACATCTGTATCTGAAATAAGATCAGTATTCACAGCTATTCCCCTCTTTTATCTATCCGTCTTCAAAGCCCCTGATTCGGTTTATAAAAATTTTATTAGCATCCAAAGAAGATTTCTTTGGGGTTGGGGGAGGGACAGGAGAGCAATCTCATGGGTTAGCTAGGAAAATCTGTGCAGAGCTAGGGAGGAGGGAGGGCTAGGGATTAAGGATGTACGTTGTTTCAACTATGCGCTGCTCGCCAAGTGGAAATAGTGGCTGTAAGGTGATGAAAGAGGGAAATGGAAAGATATAATAAATTCTAAATACGGAAGTGTGTTAGGGCAGCCTCCTACTCCTATAAAATATCAATCGTGGTGGTGGAGAGACCTTATCAAGGTGTGTGGTGAGGAAGGTATGACAGGATGGTTCAATAAAGCAGTTGGGTGGAAGATTGGAGCGGGGACAAAGTGAGATTTTGGGAGGACTCTTGGGCTAATAATACCAACTTAAAGTCAATATACCCTAGGTTATATTCTCAGTCACTAGACCAAGGGTTAAAGGTGGAAGAGGTTGGTATCTGGGTTGACTCGGTGTGGGTGTGGAAATTAAGGTGGAGGCGTCCTGGCTTCGAATGTGAATCTACTTTACAGGAAGAATTGTTAAGATCCCTGTCCGGTGTTAATTTGAATAGGGAGATGAAGGATTGTATGACATGGAAGGGTGAAGATTTTTCAGTCAAGTCTGCATATGATTGTGTTGCAAAGAGTGACATCTGTAATGAGACTGTAACTTTTAAACACCTTTGGATGTCTAGAGCGTTTCCAAATGTCTTAACCACTGGTTGGAGGGTCCTTCTGGATAGGATACCGACAAGGGTAAACCTATCAAGGAGAGGTGTTGTGGTCGACACAACTATTTGTGCCCTTTGTCAGAAGTGGCCAGAATCCTCTCAGCATATGTTCTTGGAGTGTGAGTATTCACAACAGGTCTGGACCAGGTGCTATAGATGCATTGGAATTCTTTATGTACAGCACAAGACTCTTAGAGACCACTTTGAGAATTTTCTCTTGGTTCATGTAAATTTTAAACATAATCTTGTGTGGAAAGATGTGTGGGCAGCTATAATATGGAGTATCTGGGATCAAAGGAACAGAATAGCCTTTAAGCTAGGCAGAGTTGATACGGAGGAAATATTCCATATGGCATAGCTTAAAACATGGTTATGGCTGAGGTATAGGATGAAGTCCTTTAATCATTCTTTTTCTGATTGGCCTCTGAATCCTGTCTTGTTCATTAAAAGCTGTTATTAGATGGGAAGGCGTGAGGGGCAGTTGCTAGGAATAGAGATGAAAGGTAGGTTAGAGAAGTTTGGTAGGGTCCTATGGAGTATTCATTTGGGAGGGGTTGTGTGTGGTATAGAACCAGTGTTTTCACTGTAATAGGAAGATCTGGGTTCTGTGGTGGTTGTGGAAATGCAGGCTTTTGAATGTATATGTAATGGGTTGGGTAAAGCACTCATTTTACGGAGGGATGGGCTCGACAAGCAAGATGGAAGGAGCAATAAAAAGAAGTAGCAGAAACAAGGATCAGATTTAAAAGTAGGAAAATGCACTCGGTTAGGCAAAGCACTCATTTTACGGAGGGACCGCAACTGTAGTTCTTGAGGTAGGAATTATGTTAAGAAGAGTGCCAAAGGGGTTTAGTGTTATAGAGAATTTAGATAGATTTATTTAAAAAGTTTTTATACGTTGGGGTAGCAAGCCAATTTGGCTATGTATTAGGTGGAAGCTTGCAATGCTATTAGATGCTACGATTGTTGCTATGATTTGTGAAATATTTATTTAATTTAATTTATTCTTCGCCGATACAAAAAAAAGTACTCAAAGCTTTATCTTTGGAAAGAAAACGTTTTCACTGTAAATGTATAAAATAATTATACACCATCCAACTGAAACACAACAACCAGACAAATCAAACAAAGTGTAACAAAAGATCTTCAAACCTCATGAATTCTAATCACATTAAAACATGATGTGAAACATCTTATTTTAAATTACCTTTCTAAAATGATAGTTAGACTGACATTAATTTTATGAGAATGAATGAAGCAACTTAACTTTTTTCATAATTGAGGAAGTGGTTTTAGACTCTTAAAAAGAGTAAATTGCATTTGATATTTTTGTGACCAACCCAAGTTGGTAATAATTCTATACACTTATCCTGCAAACCATAGCAATAATACATACCATTCTGCACACTTTGCAGTGCCATTAAATTGTTGTTGTGGGAACCATCTGTTAGTCATTTATTTACAGTCTTATTATTTAAATGTTGGTCAAAACCAGCCTTATTATCTGTCTACTTGAATTTTCTTTGCCAATGAATACAATAATTTTCATTTTGTATTGTTTTGATCATTAACAGTTTACAAAACTTTGAGAATTGTCTTCTAAAATGTAACTCTGACAAAAAAAAGTTTCTACATTATTACCAAAATGGGAAACACTCAATTGTGAGTGGCTTTAGCTCTCCAATAAAAAACTTCACAATTTTCTATCTAGACTTTAACCCTCCAATAAACATTTCGACCTCACAATTTCTATCTAGACACTTAATATGCACAATCTAGAGTATCAGCGACCAAGGCAAAATTAAGTAGCTTTTTGAAAGCAGCGTTCATCCAGTCAAGAAAAGTTCAGCAAAGCTTTTAGGTCTGTGACAGCTTCATCAATGGCATAAACTATCATCTTCTTTATCTGTTCAACATGACCATATAAATCTGCTATTAATTTTGATGCATACATCATAAAGAGGAGAAGGAAATATAATTTAGAAGCAAATTACCTCAAGCTTATCTTCTCTAGCCTTGTGGTTCTTGGGAAGCTGGCGGAACTCATTAGTTAAACGCAGACACTCATGGATATTTTCTGGAGACACAAAGTCTACCGCAACTTTTGTGCATGACTGCAAGGTTTGGCATGTGGTGCTTAGAGCAACAGAAACAACTAAGTTATTTAGGAAAATTAGTCGAACATGTGTCTAGATATTTTACCTTGAGATTCCTGACTTGATGTGGGCATCCAGCAGGAATAAATACCGCCTCCCCAAGTTTTTGCTCAAGTCCACGGTTCTACATCTAAAAAATCAAAATTCCTGTTAGTAACAAATTACAGGCACTGAGCAAAAATTGTATGCAATTTCTTTGTACTAACCGAACTCCTCCTTCAGCTTCTTCTTGTGCTCCGATGTCAAATAAAAACATTGGTCATGAATTGGATGTGCAACCTAGTTAATAAATAACTTGATTTGAGCATCGGGGATAAAAGAATAAGGTTTGAGCATCAGAAATGTAAAGTGTTACAATTGTAATACCTGTTCAACGGGAGAACAATAAGTATGTCTAAATTCTCTTGAGTGCTTTCTAAGATATGTTTCTAACTTCTCAGAATCTTCTCTCCGAAAGATATCCCATAGAGCACTGCCTGTTTTCATTGATTCATTCTCTGTAGCAGACGTGACCCCTTCATGTACATCATTTGGAAAGATCCTTCCATTAATTTCAATAGGGCGCTTCTCTATGTCTTTGGATTCTAAAACTACCTTATTTTCTCTCCATACTCTGTTGTGTTTGAAAGGTCGGCCATTCAGGCTGTTGGAAACCCTTTCTTGAGCACACTGCTCTCTCTCACCTTGTACCTTGTGTGCTTCTTTCAACTTTGAAATAATTAAGTGCTGCTCATCAGTTAATATCACCTCTGCTGTATGGGTCAAAATATTGACCTATGACAATTACCAAAAAAGAAATTAGACCAAGAAAGAAGCCAATATGCTTCCATTTCAAACACGAGACATAAAAGTTTCTAAACCAAAATGCACATATACACCTCAACTCAAATGCACATCACGTGCACACTTATTTATTCTTTGTAATAAAGAACTATATTTTTCACATCCAGACCATCTAATTCAAATAAAGTAAAAGAAAGGCAATCGCCAATTCTTTTAACTCCTAAGTACCAAATTTTTATATTGTACCACCTTACAATATAGTTACACATTAAGAAACTAACTTCGAACCATATGAAGATATCCCTTTAGACTAGTAGGAAGAAAATAATATTAACTCATCCTCTACAAACAAACAATGAGAATTATTATTCAAACTTAGTTTCCAATCCAATATGCAAACAAAAATGTGATGTGAGCAAATGTGTGTGAGCGTAGAAAATTCAAATGAAATTGGCCAACTACTGCTTAAGCAACCAAATTACAGACTAGCGAAACTTGATGCATACCGCATCTGACATATCACAGTGAAGCTTTGTTACAGAGTCTCCTCTACCAAGCTCTTCTTTAATCCCATAGGCAATATATGTTTTCGGACCCATGTCAGGTTTTAGGACATGTGCTGGCAACTTCGCAGCAAGATTGAGAATTCCGCTCCGAGGATCGCTGTACTCTTGGAATGGCAAGGAGCGAATAAACTCATCACAATGGCGGGGCAAAAGATCTTCAAATTTATCAGATGGGGGCCAGTCTTTTAGCTTGAGCATCTCTGGCCAGAGATTTCTGTATGTTCTTCCCTCTATATAACCTTTAAAAAATGTGTGATTATCGATTTCGACCTGCATAAATTTAGAAGGGTAAATACTTAATAATATAGTATGTTGCACGAGAAACAAGCTAAAAATATTACACTTGAAATTTAGAAGATGAAATACTAAGATGGCAGTTGAAGCTCTCCACAATATGAGGAATCTAAAGCTAAAAGGGTATGCCTTATACATATTGAACTAAAAGTTAGTTATCTTATATAATGATAATAATACTTAGGGGTATAAAAGCATTCTTAAAAAATTATAAATTCGCAGCCAATCCACACAATGAGAGATTTGGTAAAAGAAAAACACGACAACTTTAGACATGCATGCTATAATATGACCAAAGTATCGATCAAAATGGACAAGGCCAAACCTCACAATTAGCCAGGCAATCAATGGCTTTCACTTCTGACATTTTTGAACCGACCTCTGAAACCCTATTTTCGCATAATGCTCGCCACATTACCATCGGCTTCCAGCTCAGACCGGTGCCCAGTTTAAGGGCATCAGGAACTATAATTGGTTCGCCATTAGCCCAATGCTTTTGGAAAAGTAACAATCCTCCCTTTTGAATGTTACTTGACTCTGAACAGGACATATTATCATCCTTTCTCAAAGAGGTGTATCTTGATACTGCTTTTTTTTGCTGAAGAGTAGTGTTTACATTTTCCCAAATTTTCAGCATACTGCGAGTTCTGATTTCCAATTCAGATATCCACCCACTTGGTAGGACACGTCTGAGCTCCAATGCAGCACTACCACAACCGCCGAACTCCTTTGGTGCACATCGGATGCTTCCATCACTCTTAGCATTCCACACATTAGATAGCTTGGTATGACATTCTGATGTTCCGAAATCATTAGACACAGGTAGAGGGTCTCCACCATGCATATATTCATAGCCCCTATTCACATATGAGAACTTCTGCTCGACCCGGGGTGTAATGCTTCCATCTCTTATTTCTTGGCAACAACTAAGGCAGAGTTCATAGGAACAACTGGGGCAGCTTCTATGAAGGTCAATAATTGAAGTAGCACAGTGATCACTGTTGTATGAAAAAAAGTAAATAAAACAGCTATTATAAAACATGTAAAGATCAGACTAGTATCTTTACAAGAAGGGCACTTACCAATAGATACGTTCATCGTTGCCACAAAGACTTGGAGGTATTTCCTTCTCAAAAGAATTCTTTCCTGACAAGATTTAATGTTGGTGATCTTTTCAATGCAATAACGCAAAACTTAAAAGGTGAAGATTAAAACCTAGTATTTTAGCTTCAATCTGCTCCTCTTGATTTTGTTCTTGACAAATTTGTTTCAAAAACGGTAGGAGTAAGTTAATCATATAATGCAGATACTGAGCCTTTTCATAATCGGTTATGTCCCTGTTAGATGTCTGAAAGTAGATATAAAAAGAAATTCAAAAGTTAGCAGTGCAGATACAATCATAATATATGAAAGTTTGTTTCATTATACAAATTAATCTAGGGTAGACATCAGAACAAATCAAACCTTAATCACTCCTCTTGAGCACAAGCAAACATTGCAATTGCAGTTTTTCCGGCAAAACGGACAACTTACAGCAATTTCTTCTATTTTCATATCAGGGTACCTGTGTGTAAAAGTCACAAACAGCACGGTTAACAAGCACATAATCATTCAGCATCATAGATTGATTAAATGTAAAGTGCCATACCATTTATCAATACACTGCATACAGTACATGTTCGGGCATTTAGGACAACGCACAAAAAGTCTTCTGCCCTTTTTCATGCATTGATGACAATTTCGGGGCTTTTGTTCAACATTCTGATCAAGAAGACAATCGGTTAGCATTATTGAAATATGATGTATTATACCATCTATTTAAGGTGCTGAGAAAGATGTTCACCTTCACATTATTCATTCTTCTTGATCTTCTCCTGGTCTTTGCCCCTAAGAGAATAAGCATTTCTTCATCTTCTAAATCATCATTCAAGAGATCATCTTTATATTTCCTTTTCTTGTTTGAGACAGGAAGCTTTTCCTTCAGTGAACACAAATCTTCTCTGTAAACTTTTGAGAATCTGGACAACATCTTATCCTCAGTTTGCGGAGTTTTTTACTGTTCTTTACTTTGGACAGCAACCTTCTTTGTTACTGCAAAATGAAAATTGGAAATGCAACTAAGTATTGTCAATAATTCACAAGCACACTCATTTTATAGGATTAGGAGTGGGCCATGCGGCCCGGCCCACGATTCACTACCTAAAAGTAAGGGGGTGGGCTTATTAATCTAGCCTGCTGATCCTGTTTGGCCCGTCCGCATAACCCATAGTCCGCGCGGGCCAACAGTGGGACAGGATGGGTTGACCCGCTGGCCCGTATAAATAATTTTTTTTTTAAAAATGAAAATAAAAAACATCTCATTTATTGTAGTGTAACATTTCTTTTATTTTATTTTAAAAAAATTGAATTTAATGTACTAAAAGGAATATTTTATTTTTATCATCTAAAGGATTTAGTATTAAGAGTGAAAGTGAATTTAATTTTAAGTAAAGTCTTATATTTAAAATTTGTTAGTAAAAAAATAGTATACAAAAAGATTTTAATAGGATAGTTAAAAAATTAGTCATCTTCATTAAAATATTTTGTAGCAAAACTTTAATAAGATCCACTTATACATTTAGGTACATATATAGGAAAAAAATAGATGCAAAACAAAACTTTATTATTTTTATCTTAATTAAATGAATTGAAACACGAATAAAATTTTATTTTTTTCAGTAATAAAAATAATTCTTTTTATAATTAATGAAATTTTAATTTTTTAAACAAAATCTTATGAGGGCTGCCCGTTGGCCCGCATGTTACTTCATATGTTGGACGGGCCAGTGAAATGACCCCGCACTCCTATCACGGAGCAGGCCATCCCGCATTGCCACCCCTGTTTAGGGTTTAGGGTACATGGTTCATGATTTATGGTTTATAGATTAGGGTTTATGATTTATGATTTAATATTTAGGGTTTGACGTTTAGGATTTAGGATTTATTACTTAATGTTTAGGGTTTGGGATTTAGGGTAAGGGGTGGCAATGCGGGCTGACCCGTCTCGCATAGACCCACCCCACACTATGCAAGTTCATTTCAGTGGCCCGCCTCGCATTAGAAGTAACATGTGGGTCAGCCCGCATAAGATTTAAAAAAAATCATTAATTATAAAAAAAACTTATTCTTATTACTGAAAAATTAAAATTTTAATCATGTTTCAATTCATTTAATTAAGATAAAAAATATAAATTCAACTAACAGGGTTATTAGAAGGCTTGATTAAAAATAATAAAGTTTTGTTTTGCATATATTTTTTCCTATTTATGTATGTAAATGTATAAGAAAGTTTTGTTACAAAATATTTTAATGAAGATGACTAATTTTTTAACTATCCTATTGAAATCTCTTCTTTATATTATTTTTTTATCAACAAATTTTAAATATAAGATTTTACTTAAAACTAAATCTACTTTCACTTTTAATACTAACTCCTTTAGATGATTAAAATAAAACATTCCTTTTTTTGAGTACATTGAATTCAATTTTTTTAAAATAAAATAAAAGAAATGTCACCCTGTAATAATGAATGAATGAGATTTTTTTAAATTAAATAATTTTTATTTATTTATGCGGGTAAGCGGGTCAACCTGTTTTGTCTCGCTGTTGGCCGCGTGAGCTGCGGGTTTACAGGATGGGGCAAAGAAACCCAGCAAGCTAGATTAATGAGTCCGTCGTGCACTTTTAGGTAGCGACCTGCATTGTCACCCCTATATAGAATTTAGAGCTTATATTTTAGGCAGAGCGAAGCTTCAAAGAAACACATTCTCACCCTAAATAATCACCTACAATAAAAAAAAATTACATACAGTAAAAACATTATTTATTTTTATAATTACTTTTATTAAAAATATTTTTATATTTTAATAATATTTTTATTTTCAATAGTTATTATTATTATTCATCTTTTAATAAAAAATAATTTATTTATTTATTTAATAAAATAATAATTGAATAATTTATTTTTATTTCAAAATAATTAAATAATTAATCTTTTTAAAAAATAACAGTTATATATAATAGTTTAATTTTTTAATATATATATATATATATATATAATTTATCATCTAAACAAAGAATATACTCAATTGTTATTATAATTTAATAAATAAATTCATTAAAAAAAATTACTTCTTACAAAGAATATACTTAATTATTTTTATAATTTAATAAATAAATTCACTTATAAATTGTAAGTAAATTCAAATAGACTTTTAAACACTAATTTTATTTGTTCTCCTATTTAAGAAAAAAATATAGTGTTACATAATTATAAGAAAAAATATATTTATAAATTTATGTCATATATTAATTTAATGAAATTATAATTATTAGAAATTTATAATATATTATTTATAATAAAAAGAATAAAATAAAATTTTTAATATTTTTGAAAAATACGGACATGATTCATGTGTTTCTACTAGTATTTATATAAAAATAATAATAACAAATAATAAAATGAATAATTTTTATCAATAAAGAAAGTTAAGAAAAAGATGAAAAAGAAATTATAATTATTATAATTCAAATGTGCACAAATGTTCCTCCATGCACAGGATCTGTTCTTAGACCCTTCAGTTAAAGTACAGACGGTCATTGAAAGGTTAAGTCTCAAAATACCAAATGCCACAAAGAAAATAAACTCACTCAAAATGTTCCGTCAACTTTTGAGCATCTGGACAACTTCGGTCACTGCAAAATGAAAATTAGCCAAATGCAAGAAGTATTGTCAGAATATAACTCCAACTCCTAAACATATACATGTAGAATAATTCACAAACACGCTCTTTTTATAAGTTTAAGGGTTAAAATTATGGTTTAGGCTTGGATAAGGGTTAAGGGTTTAAGATTTTGGATTTTGGGTTTTGTGTTTTGAGGTTTTGGTTTATGATTTAGGATTTAGAGTGCAATGCAGGTTTCTCCCTCCCGCATAGGTCTGTCCCGCGTTATGAATGTGGGCTGATTTTACTGGCTCGACCCGTATAAGAAGTAACCCGCAGACTAACCCGTATAAGATTTTTTTTAGAAAAAAATTAAAAATTTTAAAAAACTTATTTATATTACTGAAAAATTAAAATTTTATCATGTGTTTCAATTCATTTAATTACGATAAAAATATAAATTCAAAAACCAAGATTATTAGAATGTTTGATTAAAAATAATAAAGTTTTATTTTGCATCTATTTTTTTCTATTGAAATCTCTTCTATAAATTACTTTTTTATTAACAAATTTTAAATATAAGACTTTACTTAAAATTAAATCCACTTTTACTCTTAATACTAACTCTTTAGATGATTAAAATAAAACATTTATTTTTTAGTATATTAAATTCAATTTTTTTAAAAATAAAATAAAATATGTTTTTTTTTAAATAATAATTATTTTTTCTTTACACAA
Organism: Phaseolus vulgaris; assembly: GCF_000499845.2. Classification (NCBI taxonomy): domain Eukaryota; kingdom Viridiplantae; phylum Streptophyta; class Magnoliopsida; order Fabales; family Fabaceae; genus Phaseolus; species Phaseolus vulgaris. Next base: position 8,856,843 of record NC_023751.2, on the reverse strand, counting down.
ATTTGGGTCAACCCGTCCTGTCTCACTGTAAGCTCGTGCAGACGGGCTAAACGAGGTCAGCAGACTAGACTACCTACCCCGTACTTTTAGTAGACAGGCCGTGGGCCAGCCCGCATGGCACACTCCTAACCCTCAACCCTATAAAATGATCGTGCTGGTGAATTATTCACAATACTTGTTGCATTTCTAATTTTCATTTTGCAGTGAAGGTTGTTGTCCCAAGTAAAGAACAACCAAAAATTTCGCAAACTCCAGATAAGCCGATGTTGTCCATATCCTCAAAAGTTTACATAACTTCGAAGAGAAAAGCTGAATAAATCCCTGAGCATGGTCATTACAAGAATTGTGCAGTAAGAGTGACGGAAGAGAAGCGAGAGATTCGAGAAATCAATAAGTCTGATAATACAAAACCAAAGTTAGAAGGGAGAGAAGATTTGTGTTCACTGAAAAAAACAAAACTACCATGCTGGAGAAGAGATGAGAAAGAAAAGTTTACTCTCTCAAATAAAAAGGAAATATAAATATGATTTTTTATTAAGCATGGATAAATGAGATATGATTTTTTTTAAAACTAATAATTTTGTTTATTTATCTGGATCAGTGGTCAATCCGTCCTACTCTGTTATTGGTTCGCGTAGGCCGTAGGTTATGCGAGATGAGTTAAAACGGGTCAACATGCTAGATTAATGAGCTCGTCCACACTTTTAGATAGCGGAGCACAAGTCCGTCTGTATATTCCGTCCTGCATTACCATTCCTATTTAGAATTTAGAGTTTCACGTTTAGGGTGTGTTTGGATTAAGGAGGGGATTTGAGAGAATGAATTTAAAGTGATTTGAGAGGAAAGTGAGGTTGTTTGGATTGTAGGTATATTAGAGTAGATTTGTGAGGAAAGTTTATTGAATTTTGTGAATGATGTGATAGTTGTATGAAAATTTTGACATTTTAATAGTATTATGTAAATTTTTAATAATTATAAAATATATATTATAAATTAATTTTAATTTTATTATTATTTATTTTTATCAATATTAATTATTATTTATAATTTATAATTATAATTGTTATTTCATAAATTTATTATTAATATTTTTATTTTAATTATCATTTTATATATTTATTAATATTTTAATAATTATTATTATTATTTATGTTGATAATATATATATATATATATTAATCAAAATCTTCGCATTTCTTCGGAATTTTTCGTAAATATGCCAAAAAAGAAAGCTGAAAATATTTTGCCTTGTTTTCTACATTCTATTGTTATTTTATTTCTTGATTTATGAACTTTTAACGCATTTTTTACCTTATAACTTTCTGTTAGTTGGATCCAAACGTAGCATTAGAAATTAGAAATTAAAAATTAAAAATTAGAAATTAAAAATTAGAAATTAAAAATTAGAATTTAAAGTTTAGAATTTGAGATTTAAAGTAAAAGCATCAAAGAAACACATTCTCACCATAAATTCAACAAATTATTTTACTATAAAATCATAATATAAAATTACATAAGAAATCAACAAGATTGCAGTTTGTTTAAATATATTAGAATTCATAAAAGTCAAGAAAAGAAGAAATAAAAAGTACAACTAACTCTCCAGTCAACTTTTAAAATCAAATCCAATGGAGTTGATCCGAATCAACCCAAGAACATTGATTGCTCCCAACACATCATCAAACAAACCAGAGCACTTGGCCGAGGAATGACACAGGAATAAAAAAAAAAAAATTCAAAATTCACTCATAAAACATAAATACTCAATTCAATGAAACCGAAGTCTGAGAGAAAATAAAAAATCAAAAGATAGATTTTGATGTTGATGGCGATGACAAGAAGCCCGTGGATCAGTAACCTTTCATATCCTTCCTCTTTTAACTTTGCCCTTCACAAAGTTTATTGCTACCCTTTGGGAAAGGGGAAGTGGCCTTAATATGTGAAAAATAATTATAGAATCTTAAAATACATAGATTTTTCTTTTCCAATTAAGAATCTGGAATGATTTAGAATTGATGGATGGGATGGGTTGTGAAATTCTGCCCTCAATCACATGATTGCTTCTGTCACTACTGTTTTAGATTTTTTTTTAATATTTTATAGATATCAACCATTTGTTGGATTTATTTATGAAATGTATTTGATTTTAAATTTTTTCAATCAAGGTATACTCATATTTTAAATCTATACCTTTGAAGATATGCTATTGTTTACAATACATCCTTTTATTTTATTTTATGTATTATTTAAATTTATTTTATTGAATAAACAAATATTTAAATAAAATAGTTTTGAAGATTTTAATTTTACCCATTTTTTAAATTTCACTTGAAATATAAATGGGTAGAGTAATAGAAATTAGAAAATACAAAAAGAATATACTTAATAAAAAATAATTGATATAATGTTGAACTTTATCAAAGTAGGAATGAAACACTTTCCAAAAATAGGTTGAAAGGAAAAAATTTAGTTTATAAAAAATATTAGATAAACTATTTAATATTGATTATTTAAAGAATGATATACATTTTTTAGTTAAGTTTCTCACCCTAATTTTTTTTATGAGTGGTGAAAATATAAGTTTCTTAAGTTAAAATGTTTTTTATTAAAATCACACTATACTACTCTTATCAACTAATTTAATCTAATAGCAAATTAAAACATTAGTGAAAATAATATACTTTTATTTAATATTTATATAATTTTTCTCAAAAATATTTTTACCAATTACATGTACTTTAGTTCTTTTTTAGAAATCATAATTAACAAAATTCATTATTTTCATAAATTAAGATTCCCTGTATATTCAAACATTTTTCCAGATCCTAATTTCGCACTTATCAAATATAATCCAAATATAATGTTAGTCAATGTTACTCTCTCTATTTATGTTATTAAATTTAGAAAAAATATAAAATATAATTAATATTGGAAAATAAATATTTATATATTCTGTTCACATTTATCTTCAACTGATAAATAATATATTGAGGTTTAACGACCACTAGGGATATGACTGGTTTGACAATTGATGTTGCAAGCAGATTATCTCGGAAAGGAAAAAGAATGAACAGCAGGACAACAAGGTGGAGCATATAAGAGAAACTGAAATTGTTGACCTTGTTCGCCTATTTCAGAAAAGGGCATTCACATAGATTAATATGTATGTTGAATTATTTAATATTTTTACTCTTTTAACTTGTTTTCAAATAGTTTTCGTTATGTAATATAATTTATTTTTAATTTAACTTTTTCTTAAATTATGTATTTGAAGTTATTTTTATTTATCTTTATTGAATTTTGAATATCTATAAACAATTTTGAATTTTTTTATTATAAAATAGTCAAAATACCATTTTAAATAGGTATTAATAATACATATAAAAATAGTCACCGAAATTGATTTGGTGGCTATATCTACAATGTTGATGTTTAGTGACAGAAACAAAATCGGTCGCTGTAATTAAAAAAATATTTAGCCTATGAAATCAATTTTTTCACTATAAGGGTCTCCATTTAACCACCAAATTAGTTACCACAAGTTTTTTTTTAATTAATTACTTTAATCCATTAGCCATCGCAAATGGTGGTCGTTATCACCTTTTATTTCGACCATCGACTTAGTTACCAATTTTTTATAAAAATTTGGTCGCTTATTTGGTTCCTAATTCTAGTGACCAAATTTTTCACCGATTTAGCCACCAATTTTTTGTAAAAATTTGGTCGCTAATTTGGTTCCTGAAGTCTGGTGACCTGCTTTTCTGTAACCGATTTAGCCATCGAAATTTCAGTCGTAAATTTACGATTAATTTATAATTTAGTCGCTAAATGTTTTGCGATTAAGGTTTTCGCTTCCATTTTTATTTGGTGACTATTTCGGTCATGAATATGTTTAGTGACCGGTTATAGTACTTTTAGTGACCGAGGTGATTGCTAAAAGTGATTTTTTTTGTAGTAACTTTTTCACAAAAAAATGATAATTATTGTCATTGATGCTTTCTTTTAGATTTTCACAGCTGCTTGATTAATCTTTAAGAACAAGTTTCCCTTGTCATGTTTCTTCAGAAATTTCTTCCTAGGTTATTGATTTCTTTAATAACTTACATAATAGATTGAGTTACTTCCTTCATTGTTAAGTTTTGTTTCTTTCTGAAGCAACGTATTTTGCAATTGATGTACAATTCATTTATCATTCATGGCACTATAGATCATTTGAATAGGCTACTCAAATAATAATGAGTTCAAAATAAATTGTACAAGAAAATTTCATTCACAGTTATTTCGAAGGTTTTTGGTCTTACTGCAACAATGTTTATCATTTCAATAACATGCTCATGCATCTCATTAAACTTCATGGTAGTCAATGTACTCATTAATGTCCTAACAAAACATTTATCAGTAGTTTGGGAGCGTTCTCCCATAAACCTCAAACTCTTTAGCACTTCCATTTTTGCGAAATATTGTTTAAAACAATCATTCTCATAAACATTAAAGTGAATATGTTTGATTTTTTTTCAAGCTTTATAATGATTTTTATGTTCATTGTTGCTACAACCAATAATATTGACCAAGATTCATAACACTGAGGCAAAATAAGACTTGCTCAATCTAATTAGAGAAATTAAATTCATCACCCACTCACCCATCTCTCCTCATTGCATATACACAGGGTAAAGGTTGACACAAACAAAACTCACCCATCTCTCCTCATTGCATATACACAGGGTAAAGGTTGACACAAACAAAAGTGAATTCATCAAATTGGGGAACCAAGCTATATAATGAAATTTTACGTGTTAGAATCATAAAACACATGTCATACACATGGTTCTCACATAATGCAAGTGTCGAAAGTATTGGAAGGAGGCGGAAAGATAAACTTTCTCATCCTCTCAAATATGGACAAGATGATAACTTTTGGGATGTATTTATTACCTATAAGCTATCACTTCATGTAATGAACTATGGTTTAAGTTTAAAGTATATAATTTTATGATATAAATATAATATTATATATAATTGTAAGTAGGTTCTTATTGTAATAAAAATTAAATGAGAACACGAACAAGATTATCTTTAAAGACTTGGACGAACACTACTATTAAGGACTTTTTTGCGGTATGTTATCCAAACCCCCACAGTACAACAAGAATTTATCGAGTAGTATGCCGAGGATCACATTACTAGCAAGCTCTTAAGAGCAAAGAACCCAATATAAGAAAAAAGAAGAGAATGAGTAAAAGTGTGATTTCTGGAAAGGAGTGTAGACATCTACTTATAGGGAGCGGAAACTTGAGTTACACAGTTACATGCTTCCATGATCTTGGTAAGTTACTAAAGAGAAAGATGAACGTTTTGAAAAAGGGAAGACAATAAGAATGAACTTTGTGAAAAAGGGAGACAATGTTCATGTAACGTGAAAGACAAAGATATTGTAAATCAAGGTTCCAACGTTTACAAGATAAAAAAAATTAAGTAAAATCTAGATAAAGTTTCAAGCAATTAAACCAAGTGGTATGAAACAACTTAGACTTCCCTATCACACAAAATGGTATGAAACAACTTAGACACATGCAAGAGAGGAATGGTGCACAAAAAATACAAATTAGATCTACAATTTCATGCATGTAAAATTTAGCTTCTTTATTGTCCACGTTAAAGAAATAAGGAGAGTTGCTGATAAAAAAAAAAAAAAGATATAAGGAGAGTTATTGTATATAAACATTTTGAAAGTGTAAAAAGTAAGTAATGTGACCCTTTTATAATACTAATAATGTATAACACTTCTTTATAGTAATTAACAATAAAAAAATTAAAATTATTAGAATAACATGGTAAGTAAAAGTGATGTTTATTGAAGAATGACCGTAAGAGAGACACCAAAATATGTGTGATCAACTCGTATATAAGTCACATAAGTAACTTGTTATTATTTTATAAAGGGAGTACACATTTAAATTTATTCATTATTATTTTCCTAATGTATGAAGAGAAATTTACATTTTTCCGTGAAAGCTTCGTAAGTAACACCACAAGCATATCCTCAGTCAAAATCCAAATCCAAGTCGATCTGAATACACGCCAAATAACTTAAACCTTCTTGAGAAACTCCATGATGTAGGAATTGAAAGCAGAGCACAAGACTCGGAAACCTTGGAATCCAGATCCTTTGGCCAGAGCCTCAAACTCTTTCTCTGTTCTCTCTTTCCCACCTGGATTATGAGCCAACATTATCACATCGATGTGAACCACACCCTTTGTGGCCAAGCTAGAATCTGGAGCCACTGGAAGAATGCATTCTGCCACAATCACCTTCCCGTTTTCTGGTAATGCATCGTAGCAGTTCTTCAGAAACTTCAAACAGTGTTCATCACTCCAATCGTGGCAAATCCACTGGAGGTATAAATGAAATTAAAATCATTAGCATAAACAAGTAAGAAGAAATCCTTTAAACTAGGTAAGAAAAAGGGATTCAAGTTTTAACATTCACCTTCATAAAAACAGCGTCAGCTTTTGGAACACTCACAAACATGTCTCCACCTACATGCTCCACTCCTGCACCAAAACAGCAATGTCAAAATTTTCCATGAACGGGTGACAATGCTTGGAAAAAAATAATATAAGCAACAGCTCTAATATGATCGCAACCTCCTGAACTTAAAAACACCTACCTGGATAAGATGGGGCGTCTTCGATGACATGGGGTAAATCAAAATTAATACCCTTAATATTTGGATACTTTGAGACTATCATGTTTATTATAGCTCCAGTTCCACCACCAACATCTACCAGAGATTTAAGACCCTCAAAGCCTGTGTAGGTCTCAAGAATTTTCTTCATTGTGATGGTAGAGTGATCAGCCATACCCTTGTTGAAAACCTTGTTAAACCTTGGATCTGTTCCATGGTACTCAAAGGCTGTCATTCCATATGCCTTGTTAAATGGAATGCCCCCATCAAGAACTGCATCTTTCAAGTAGTACCTACAATAACACAGTCATGTCAACTTTAATTTAACTGCTAAAGGGAAATAGTTTTAATTCAATTATATCCTACTACGGATACCAGCTTTCCATGAGGACTTTGTCCTGGTTCATGAGGTTGAGAGCAGCAATGGAGACGCCATCCTCGTTCTTGACCAAGTACTTGGCAACAGGAGCAAGACCATAGAGCCTCTCAACCTTGCCATCAGGGAGAGTGCGGAGAGTGAAAGAGAGGATATTGTAGGAAGCCAGTAGGCGCAAGATGCGGTCCAACATGACGGGTGCCTCAGGGTTGCGTGTTGGGAGCTGAGAAGCAATCTGGGAGGGAGAAAGATGAACTCCAGGGCCACCCTTGGCTATGATTTCCAACAGATCAAGCTCAATCGCTGATTTCAGAACCATTGGGAGGACAGAGGCACTCGCCAGTTGCATGGCAAACAGGTTTGCCTCTTCATCAGACACATGGCTTGGAGTGATCTGAGTCTCACCTGTTGAACCCATTCTTGATACTTTCAATTTACCTCAGATTCTTTATTCGAGATTGGAGCAAGTGCTTTTGCTATGAGCCTGTGACCTCAATGCTTCCATCTGAAGTGCTTTTATATTCATAAAGATATAAAGATATTTAGAAATGATGTTAATGGCTCCCCTACTTGCACCTGTCACCGTCCCAACAACCACACCCAGGTCCCACAAAGACCATGTGTGAATACGCAAACCAAAATTATATTCATGCTCCTCTTTTACAAAATTTTGTACAGTAAAGTGGCAAAAAGTAGTCTGGTATGGTATGAATATGATCCATGTGGAATGTGGTGGCGAGTGAAATTAAAAAAGAATAATGTAATAAATAAGTTCACAAAGAAATGGACTAAACAAAGATGTGATGTAAAAACCAGTGAATAAGTGCTCATTAATTGAAGCAGAGTGTTCTCTGTTTGAAAAATGAAAAGCGAAAAAATCAGTTCGTAAATTAGTAAATTTATAAAAGTTGGTGAAATTGTAGAGCAAATGCAAGAAGGAAAAGAAGCCTCTGACCAGAAGTGCACTTGTACAAGTTTGTCAATATATATAACGACAGAGAAATAAAATTTCAATGAGAGGACTTTTTGATAGAGGGTTACCTAATACGTCACTATTAGAAGGAACTTTGAACTAATTTACGTAAGAGTCAGCATTTGTAGCTGCTCCAAAGTCTAAGCTGTTACACATACGTACCCAACTGGTACGCAAATTCAAATACCCATAAAATGTATTCATATTTTATTAATATTCAAGACCACCGAAAGAGAGAGTGGAGTAAGTATGGTTCAATTTTCTTTGTCAAATAGAGACAATATGGCTCATTTCTATATTTCTTCTTCCCCTTCCCAAGAAGTTCTTGATTCAGACTCATTTCCAACTCCACTGTTTTAGAATTTTCACATCAAATGACAAAAATAGATAGAGAAGTCACTTAACTTCTAGATAGATATGCAAATCCATTATTCAAAAACAGTGTGAATGTATATACTATAACTTGCATTACTTTAATTTTGAATAACAATTATAGTTGTAACTTTTGTACTGTTTTCTTGTGATTCAATTAACTTACCTTGTATGGTGAGTGAGCTAATTGATTGCTTGCAAGTTTGGGCCATGCCATGGTTTCTTAAGGACGAGAAAAGGATTGATAAAGACTTCACCGTCTCATAAGCAAGAAAAACTATTACCACATGGCTACCAAAAAGGGTTATTTCCTCAACTACAAATTATTCCCAATTCTGTTTAAAAATTTGTTCGTCAATTAAAAGAGAGACAGTGACAGTTGGAACAAATTTGAGGTATTAAATATTTACTCCATTTTCCCTTTTCAACAAAAATACCATTACATCTTAAATTAGCACTAATGTATTACAAAGTTAATATTATGGTCGAAATTTTGTAGCGGTTGAAATCGTTTTGTAAAACTTTGACCATATTTTTTGGTAATTCATTTTTTATATAGATATCTTAATATCGAAGTTATATTTATATAAACCAGTTAATATATTACTATTATCATGATTGTATGGTGTTACATTATTTTTATCTTGACGTGATGTTTAATTTTTTCTATTCTAACTTTGGAATAAAGAGGTATTTTTATTTAAGGTGAAAATATATACGAATTAGATGGGATATAAGATTATTTTATTTTAATAATAATTTTAAATTAAATTTCAAAATATATAGTTATCTTAAATACTAAAAGAATCAATATTCTTGTTGGAAATCACACATCGACTAGAGATTAGAGTCTTTCATAATATATAAGTGGGGGTGCAAATCTCACATCATTGAGCCGGTTTTATGAGGTTGAGTTAGGCTTAAAGTTCACTTCTTAACATGGTATCAGCGTCTATCCTAACGAGTATTTGTTGGGTTTATCAGGTCACCCGCCATCGGGCCGTTATCGGACCACCCATAACATATAACTTCACGCACGAGTTGGTAGTATTTAGTATGAACGACATTAAATTAAATTTATCTCGGATTAAATAAAATCCTAAATTCTAGCATATCCACACGCAACATCCGATGACATAACTAAAATGTGATGGTAGTTTTTTTAAAAATGGCACTTGGGGTTTAATACGGAATACGACATCCTAATAGTTCGTGGTAGCATTTCCACGTCTCTTACCCAAATTTTAAAATAAATTATGGTGTGAAGAAAATGATTATGTGAAGTATAAATAAAGGAAATAACAGAATGTGGAAGCCGCTAATGTTTCTTTTTTTCCCCTTTGTTTTGGTGCTTGAAATTCTTTAGTTCTTTTGACAACCAAAAGAAATTCCACAAACATATTTAACTTAATGCCAACCTCCCACCAACCTCCAACAAACTTTCTTTTCTGACTCCGCTCACTTATGAGGAACTGCTTCAAACTAATTTGGTGAACAAATCCTTAATCAAGATGCACATTTTACAAAACTAGTATATGTGGACAACTGTTGTCTACTTTTGAAAACAGGTTAAGGTTTTCAATAAACAATAACAACACACAATTTAAGAATTAATTAAGATTTTTCCTTCCCAATGATTAAAACACACAATATTTATTAACTTATTACATAGTCCCAACTTTAACATGTCATTCCTATAGATACAAGACACTTAATCTCAATTTAATTCTAATTTAATCTTTTTTTACCTATTTGTTTTATCAACTAAATGTTATTTATTTATCCTAACAAAATAATCAACATTTAAAAAGTCACTTTTTTTTTGACAAAAACAATGATAATTATTACGAGTAAGACCAGTTGCATCTTGTCGTGACCCCTCCACCTATGCAACCCCGTCACTCTCCTACCGCTTCTTTCACTGTTGAAAGTTGACCTTTGTGCATTCCAGATTCAGGTTAGTGTTTTTAATTTTTATTATATTTAATTAGTATTTATATATTCTTAAATTATATACCATTTATTTTTGTTGAATTTGTTAGTATTGATCCCACAAATATTGTTATATTTGTAGAAGTTTGTATTTTATGTGTTATGTTGTTAAATTTTTGTTAGACTTATTTATTAAGATTTATTTTTTTAAAAATTAATATATTAACTTGTGTAATAATTTTTTCGTCATAGTAAGTTTTATATTAAAAAGTAGTAGAGGTTGTTATTGAATCTTTAATTGTTTAATTCTCTGGTAATAACTTTCTATTAATTTATTAGTATATAATTTATAATTTATATTTTATATATTTTACTTAATTTTAGTTTATTGTATTTTGTGTTGATTTTCAAGTACATATTTGATTGTGGAGATTCTATGTCACCTGAAAACCAATATGAAATGCAACTGAAAGTTTATGATATATAAGGGATGGTGATTAAAGTTTATGTACTATTGAATTATAATAAAAATGAATCTTTTTCAATATATAAGACAGGATCAGACCTTTGATTAAAAAAGTGAGATTTACATGCATCGTAGAAAACACAACTCTAATAATGTACGCATATAACGTAGATATAGATTGGTATGGATTAATTCACCACGTATAAGTGATGCTTATGAGAGAGAGAGGTGGAAGAATTTATACATTTTGCACAACGTAATGCCAATAGTAGTCACAGTGGAGGAAGGATGAGGTATCCTTGTGTGAATTGTTTGAATGGGAGGACATTGCATGATTTGGAAATTAGAGAACATCTTTTGTGCGATAGATTTTTTTAAAAATTATACATGGATGTGGCATAGTGAGTTGTTATACTTACCAAGTGTGTGACAAACTTTATTGATTTGACAGTGGATGACATACTAGGGAACATGATCCATGATGTTGGAGTAGAGTCATTTGTTGAAGCACTTGTGTATTACAATATGTCCATTGATGCAAAAAATTTATTATATCGCGATCCAACTAACTCCACACGATTATCAGTAGTGTTAAGGTTGATGAATTCGAAGGCAGTGAATGGATGGATCAATAAAAGTTTCACATGATCGCTTTAATTGTTGAAGAAAATGCTTCCAAAAGGGAATACATTACCTAATCAAAATTATGAGGCAAAGAATATACCTTTTTTGACGAGTATGAAATATAAAAATATACATTCATGTCCTAATGATTTATTTTATATAGAAAAGAGTTTCAAGACTTTATGTCTCAAGTGTGTATTATCACATTATAGGGTTAAAAATGGTCAACGAGAGAATAATGATGAGGTCAGAAAGGACGGTCCTCCAATGAAGGTGTTTTTGGTATCTTGCAATAATTCCAAGGGTTAAGCATATGTTTGTGAATCCAAATGACGTTAAGAACCTTAGATGACATGGAGATGATAGGAAATGCGATAGACTGCTTCTTCATCAAGATGATTCTTTGCAATGGAAGAACATTGATAAAGAATTTCCTAAATTTAGAAATGAATCAAGGAATTTAAGACTTGGATTGGCTATTGATGGAATGAATACTTTTGAAAATTTAAGTAGCAATCATATTTCATGTCATGTTTTCCAAGTGATTTATAACTTACCTCTAGGTTTGTGTATGAAGTGTAAATACATGATGTCATCTACGATGATCTCTAGTCCAAAACAACCAGGAAATGACATAAATGTTTATCTTAGTCCATTGATTGAAGATTTGAAGTTATTGTGGGATCATGAGATTGAAGTGTTTGATGGGTTTGTCAATGAATCTTTCTAGATGCATGCAATGTTATTTTGTACTATTGATGACTTTTATGAATATGAAAACTTGTCAGATTATAATGTGAAGGGTCATAGAACATGTCTAGTTTGTGAAGAAAACACATCATGTGAACAATTGAAACATGGAAGGAAAACTATGTACCTTTGGCATCATAGATTTCTAAATCAATGTCACATGTATCATGGATTGAGACAAACTTTTAATGGACACCAAGAATGCGAGAGATGTCTCATTCCATTAACTAGTGTTCAAATTTATGAAATGGTAAAAAAAAAAATATGGTTTTTAGAAAAATGAAGAAGTCAACTATGACTATGACTGGAATATGAAAAAGTAGGTCAATTTTTGTTATCTTCCATATTGGTGTAAGTTAGATGTGAGACACTGTATAAATGTAATGCATGTAGAAAAAAATGTGTGTGATAGCTTAATTGGAAAATTTCTAAACATTGAAGGCAAGATGAAAGATGGTGTGAATGCTCATTTGGATTTGATTGAGAAGATTATACGACAAAAATTGGACGTGAGAAGTTGGTAAACATACATATTTACCTGCATCATGTTACACTCTGTCCAAAAAGGAGAGAACGAGTTTTTGTGAATGTTTTAAAGGTATTAAGGTACCACACGAGTACTCTTCAAATGTTAAGAGTATTGTAGTTATGCATGGCTTGAAACTAATTTGATTAAATTTTCACGATAGTCATGTTTTAATGCAATTAGTGCCTGTGGCTTTTCGTGGAATCTTGCCAAAAACATGTTAGGCATACTATAACTCGATTGTGTTCATTTTTCAATTCCATGTGCGGTAAAGTTATTGACCCTCAAAAGTTTGATGAACTTGAAAAATAGATCTTGTGTTAACTAGAGATGTTTTTTCCTTCATTAATTTTTGATATCATGATGCATTTGGTTGTTCATCTTGTAAGAGAAATTAATTTTTTTGAACCAGTTTATCTACGATGGATGTACTAGTTGAGCGATACATGAAGATTTTGAAAGGATATGTGAAGAATCAATATCGTTTGAAAGTTTCTATTACTGGAAGATACATTTTAAAGGAAACTATCTAGTTTTGTTCCAAGTACATGTTAAAAGTAAATTCTATAAGAGTTTTTAACAAATGTAACACTTTTGTAGATTAATAAGTAAGTCTTCAAAATATGATAAGCAAATATAGAAAAGATGTTCTACCAGCACATTTGTATAGCATAGAGGAGGTCTTACTATATTTAGTTACACACAAAGACATTGTTAAAGAGAACATGAGTGTTGATGGACCATGACAAATAAGAAATCATCAATGATTCATCAACATGTGAAATATTAACATGGTGCAAATGAATTAAAGTTTGATGTTTTAAGATATTTTGGCTATGAAACAAATGGTTATTTGTTTTATACAAAATATAGTAATGAAAACAGTACACTGTGAAATAGTAAACTCACTTTAGAAATAGATTTCATGCATTTTCCTACTTCAGTGAGAGACAATTATAAATAAATACAACATTTTTCTTAAAAAAAAAACTTGGATAATCGTTTTTTTATGAATTTTTTTAATACAAAACTTAATTTTAAAATTATTCTAAAAAATTATATTCTTGGAAATTTGTTTTAAAAGTTATATGTAAAAATTTAATATTCTTATTGGAAGACTTTAAGAAAAATCTAATTTTAGACCCCTCAATATAATTATGGCTTAGTGTTGTTTTTTATTTTCGTACAAACTATACATGTTTTTTTTTTTAAGTTAAGGCTTTAGGAGACTTTAAAAATACTAATAAAAATATTCAGGTTTTGAAAAAGTATTGACTATATAAAGAAATTAAATTTTCATTGTTATATATTATTGATGAAATTTGACTTGTCAATCGAATCTAATTGAGATACTATTATCATAGTGGCATAAACATGTCAAACATTTTATTAAAAAAAAATGAGTTTTAAAGAACGGTTTTATTTCTAGAGAGTTTTTCTTTAAAAAAATATGGGTCTTTTTTAAAACATAACTTCTATAGTTTTTTAAAAATAAAATAATAAGTAAAGTTATGTTTTAAGGTGCAAATAATTGTGTTACATGTCATGTTCTAAATTAAATAAAAAAATACATTTTTTTTTAATTTTATAAATTAAATATTAAAATTAAAATTAAATCAATAATATAAAAATACGAAACTTTTAGTAAAGATCATTAGAGTACAAGAATTTTATTTTTTTAATCATTCATATTTGTGGTGTTTTGATTGTGTTAGATATTATTAGATATAATTAGATATTATTTGATATTATGAGATATTATAGATATTGTTAGATATCTCATATTTATGTAATGGGCTTAGTCCATATGTTTCTTTTCCTATATAAACATAATCCTATGTTTCAATATACATAAGGGATTTATCCTATTCTTTCTTTTTCCTTAATATGGTATCAGAGTCATTTCGAGCCTATCTTAGTGAGTGTTTGTATTGGGCCTATCGTACCACCCGCTATCGGGCCGCTATCGGACCACCTATAATATATAGTCTCACGCACGAGTTGGCAGTCTCGGCGTGAGGGGGTGTGTTGGAGATCCCACATTGACTAGATATTAGAGTCTTTCATTGTATATAAGTGGGTGCAAACCTCAACCTCATGAGCCGGTTTTATGGGGTTGAGTTAGGCTTAAAGTCCATTTCGTAACATGGTATCAGAGCAAAGGGCGTCACAAGTGTGACCATTGTGGAAAACTTGGCCACAAAATTGACAGATGTTATGCCTTACATGGTCGTCCTCCTAGATCTGTTGCGGTTGCTCAAATTTCCCCTGTGCAACCTTCTACCATGGACCATACTTCAATTGATACCTCAGGCCAGCCTGCTATTTTCAATGAATTTCTTAAATGGTATAAGGATCGTCAGAACCCTAGTTCCACGACGTCTGTTGCACATTCATGTACATCTTTTGTTGGCCTCACTCACTCCACTTCCCATGGCCCTTGGGTTCTAGATTCAGGTGCCACTGATCACATTACTGGTAATAAATCCTTTTTCTCTTCCCTATCTACTACGGGTTATTTACCTTCGGTTACCATGGCCAATGGATAGGGTACCATCACATGGTGTTGGTACTATTAATCTTTTTTCTTCTTTATCTATTGATAATGTTCTTTATGTCCCTGGGTCTCCATTTAACTTATTATCCATTAGTCGTCTCACCCATTCCCTTGATTGTGTTATTTCTTTTACCAAAGATTTTGTTACTTTACAGGACCGGAGTTCGGGACAGATGATTGGCACCGAATGTGAGTCTCATGGACTTTATCAACTACAACTCTCTGCACATGTTGGCGCAATTATGGATTCTCCATCTCTCATTCATGCTCAGTTGGGTCATCCTAGTCTTGCCAAGATGCAGCAGCTTGTTCCAAGTTTGTCTAATGTGTCTACTTTATCGTGTGAGTCATGTCAGTTAGGGAAGCACATTCGTAGTTCTTTTCCTAGTAGTGTCTCACAACGTGCTTCATCTCCTTTTGCCTTAGTTCACTCTGACATTTGGGGACCAAGTCGTATTAAGTCTAATTTAAGATTTCAGTATTTTGTTACTTTTATTGATGATTATTCAAGATGTACTTGGGTATTTTTAATGAAAAACTGTTCTGAGTTTTTTTTTTCTATATTTCAAATATTTTACAATGAAATTAAAAATCAATTTGGAATTTCCATCCGAATTTTTCGCAGTGATAACGGACGTGAGTATCTTTCTCATTTTTTAAAAAATTTTATGGCTTCTCATGGTATTCTTCATCAAACTTCATGTGCTTATACACCTCAACAAAATGGGGTAGCTGAGCGCAAGAATAAACATCTTGTTGAAACAACTCGTACTATTTTAATCCATGGTGATGTTCCTTAGCGTTTTTGGGGTGATGTTGTTCTTAGTGCATGTTATCTCATTAATCGCATGCCATCTTCAGTTTTAGATAACAAAATTCCTCATTCTATTTTATTTCCACATGACCCTCTCCACTCTTTACCTCCCAAAGTTTTTGGGTCCACATGTTTTGTTCATAATTTTAGTCATGGTCTTGATAAATTATCTCCTAAGTCACACAAATGTGTCCTTTTAGGGTTCACTAGATCACAAAAAGGATATAAATTTTTCTCACCGTCTTTAAACCGTTATTTTATTTCAGCAGATGTCACCTTCAGTGAATCTTCCCTTTACTTTAAGTCTTGTCCTTCTCCTTCAATTTCTTCATCTAATCAAGTTAATATTCCCCTTGTTGTGCCTAGTGCACCTAACAATTCACCACCGCCACCAACTCTTCAAGTGTATAGTCATCGTCAAACGTCTCATCGTCCATCAGCAGACTCTATTCCGGTGCCAACACCTCATCCCCCTCCGGCTCCTACAGTTGAACCTCCGACTGTTGAACCTGATCTTCCTATTGCTATTCGTAAAGGTATACGTTTTACTCGTAATCTCTCTCCACATTATACTGCTTTGAGTTACCATAGACTATCTCAACCCTTTTATACTTGTCTTTCGTCTATTTCTTCTGTATCCATTCCAAAATTTGTAGGTGATGCCTTAGCTCATCCTGGTTGGCGTCAGGCCATGCTTGATGAAATGAATGCGCTTCAGAATAATGGAACTTGGGAACTTGTTCCTTTACCATCTAGGAAATCTGTTGTTGGTTGCAGGTGGATTTTTGCTATCAAAGTTGGTCCTGATGGTACTATTGATCGTCTCAAAGCTCGTCTTGTGGCTAAGGGTTATACCCAAATTTTTGGTTTAGAGTATGGTGATACTTTTTCTCCAGTAGCAAAGATGGCCTTTGTTCGCTTATTCATAGCTATGGCTCTTCTTCAACAATGGCCTCTTTATCAACTGGATGTTAAAAATGTTTTTCTTAATGGGGATTTGCAGGTAGAAATTTATATGGAGCAACTTCCCAGTTTTGTTGCTCAGGGGGAGTCTTCTGGATTGGTATGTCGTCTTCGCAAATCCTTATATGGCCTCAAGCAGTCTCCTAGGGCTTGGTTTGGAAAATTTAGCAATGTTGTTCAACAATTTGGTATGACACGCAGTGAAGGAGATCATTCAGTTTTTTATCGTCACTCGAGTGCTGGGGGTATCTATCTTGTAGTATATGTTGATGACATTGTTCTTACAGGCAATGATCACCATGGCATCTCACAAGTAAAACAACACCTTTGTCAACACTTTCAGACCAAAGATCTTGGCAAACTCAGATATTTCTTGGGGATTGAGGTAGCACAATCCAATACTGGTATTGTTATCTCTCAAAGAAAATACGCATTAGATATTTTGGAGGAAATTGGGTTGATGAATTCGAAATCTGTTGATACTCCCATGGATCCCAATGTCAAGCTTCTACCCAATCAGGGGGAGCCTTTTTCAGATCCTGAGAAGTACAGAAGATTAGTTGGAAAATTGAACTATCTCACTGTTACTCGTCCTGATATTTCCTTTGCAGTCAGTGTGGTGAGTCATTTTCTTAATTCTCCATGTGAAGATCTTTGGAATGCAGTCATTCGTATAGTGAAGTACATTAAAGGCTCTCCTGGAAAAGGTTTGTTATATGGTCATAATAACCATACTTATTCGGATGTTGATTGGGCAAGATCTCCATCTGATATAAGATCAACTTCTGGTTATTGTGTCTCCATTGGTGATAACTTGATCTCTTGGAAGAGTAAGAAACAAAGTGTTGTGGCAAGATCTAGTGCAGAAGCAGAATATAGAGCTATGGCCTCAGCTACTTGTGAGCTTATTTGGCTTAAACAATTACTTAAAGAATTGCAATTTGGAGAGGTTACTCAAATGACACTTATATGTGATAATCAGGTTGCTCTTCATATTAGCTCAAATCCAGTTTTTCATGAAAGGACAAAACATATTGAGATTAATTGTCATTTCATTCGAGGAAAGGTTATATCGGGAGATATCAAGACTGAGTTTGTTAATTCAAATAATCAATTAGCAGATATTTTTACTAAACCCTTACGAGGGCCTATGATTGATTACATTTGTAACAAGCTGGGTACATATGATCTATATGCACCAACTTGAGGGGAGTGTTAGATATTATTAGATATAATTAAATATTATTTGATATTATGAGATATTATAGATATAGTTAGAAATCTCATATTTATGTAATGGGCTTAGCCCATATGTTTCTTTTCCTATATAAACATAACCCTATGTGTTCAATATACACAATGGATTTACCCTATTCTTTCTTTTCCTTTAATAGCTTGAAAATGTAAGATCAAATGTGTTAGAAGAATAGGATGAGTTTGGAAGCGGGACAAATGGAACTTTGAAAACTTTTTAAAAACTTGACAAGAATTAGAATGAATCATTTATTGAACTAATTAATTAAAGGAAACCTAATACATAAATTAACATATTGAAAACTTAATTATAGAAGAACAATTGATATTCAAACTTAGAAATAGATTGCATAGTAATTTTTATACTGGTTTATATTTACTCTTAAATAAATACTAATCACTCGGGTAAACAAGTCAAGTTAAACACTATAACAAATGTTTACAAGAACAAGATACATCAAGAACACATTTATTGAATCCTAAAAGAGTATCCTTTAACCCTTTAACATCATGTTATAGAACCATAAAGAAAAACAAAACAAAGGAACAATATCACCTGATTACAACAAGATCAAAATTAATCTGAAAAACTCAGGTTAAGAACCTCTTAATAAAAAAGATTGATCTCAAGAATGTCAAAATAAAGCTTCAAGAAAATACCTTTTTATATCTAGAAGAGTAACTCTATCAAATGTAATATATTTTTCAAAACTGATACTTCAAAAACATACTTAGAAAAAAATTATAGAAGAGAATTATATAAAATTTATCTTGACAAATTTAATGGATTGAAAACACATTTTAATTTATTGATTTCACTTAATAATGAAAATAATGGATTAAATAAATATTTCAATAAGTTAAAATAGACTGATGAATACCCTTATAAAAATACTGAAAATATCAATTTATTAAAAAAAATTTTTAACATATTAAAATATTCTCCCAAAATTACTTACCATTTTGAGTAATAACAATCGATTAGAATATCCAGTGCAATTTTTTACAACTTTACATAAGACTATTTGAATTGGTTAAAAGATATTTTAATAAGCTTTTTTTATGATATTGTTCCACTGTGTTCAATTTTAATAGCTTAAATTGTCTTTTAACCAATTAAAATTATTCTCTAATCACAAAAAGTTCTAACATTAGAAAATACACCATCTTTCTTAAGTATTTGTGAATATCAACCTAATTACCAAGAGGAAAAACATATAAATCATAAAAAAAACACTCACACTATACAAAATTAAGTCTTCAACATTCAAAGCTTCCTTAGAAGTGAATTCATCAAATATAGTTAATAACATCACTAGCTTCAACAAAATGGTCATGTCAACAATGACTAATTCGAAAAAATATAAAGATTTTGAACAATCAATAAAACAAAAAAAATTAATAGGAACTCAATCGAAAATATTTAAATTTGAGAGACTTAAAACTTGATTAAATTGATTTTTACTTTTCATGTAAAGACCCTAAGTAATGACAATGCATAGTAACAACTACATTACTTTAGTTCACTACAAGAAAAAATGATTTTAATGAAGGTTTATTTTTACATTATCCAAGGTTAAAACTTCTATTAAGTCATTTACTCATGTTGAAGTTTCCCTCGCTAAAGGGGTTTTTTTAAATCTCAGGAAAAGTCTATTAGAACCCGTGTTAAATACCATGAGTTTAAGAACCTTCGTAAAATACCATGGGTTTCAAAACCTCTATTAAATACCATGGGTTTAAAAACCATCGTAAAATACTATGGGTATAAGAACCTCCGTAAAATACCATGAGTTTCAAAATTTCTGTAAAATGACTTGCCATTTGAAATAACCTTCAACCCCATTTTCCATCATCTCTAACGATCTTACTGACTTCTCTCATCCACCGTAAACACACTACTCTCTGGCACATACTTAATGGCCATCGACGACAATCCTAGCAAGGAATCACAATTCATCCACACTTATGTCTATTATATCTAAGGAGAAGAAACACTAAATAAGACATTATCTTTTTCTTGCTCCAATATTGCTTCTTCCATCACCTTACTTCTCCAACTTGAATCACAAGCCACTGTTATCTAGCTCGACAACAACTAGTGTTTATCACTGCTTTCTCTATCCTAAATAATTGCATTATCAATCAGATATGGCCTTCAAAACCATGTGTGTTCTTGGCAGATTGTAAGGACATATTCCAAGGAGAAACTAACTTTATTACTTCTCACTTTCATAGTTAATTAATAATTAAATGCATTTTAAAATAAAGGCCTCAATTTTAAATATTTCAGAACTATGAGAATTGAATATTAACAATTATAATTAAAACTAAAATTCCACATAAAATATACGTATATCAAAAGTTAAAACAAAATAAGTTAGGTATTTTGAAGTATAAGCTCGTGACAAAAAAAACTAGAAATTATATACTATCAATCATAAAAAAAAATGCAAATACGGTTGAAATACTAAGTATACAAGATTAATTATTGAAATACTTATTATCCAAGATTATTTTGCTGAGTTTTTAAAATAAATTTTTGAAACTTTAGAAAACTTATTTGTAATGTAAAGTTACACTTTCAAAATTTTAGATAATTTAGTTATAAAATATATTAAAACTATATATTTTTTAATTATTTATTTATAAATAGATTTAATTATATTTATTTATTGAAGTTTGAAAAATCTGGAGTGTTTTATTAAGGTTCTACAATAAATTTTTGGAATTTAATGAAGGTTAAAAAAACCTCCATTATTTTGTTGAGATTTTAGAATAAACCTTTGAAAGTTAACAAAGGTTAAAAATACTTCCTTTAATTTGCTGAGGTTGTAGAATAAACCTTTGGAACTTACTGAAAGTTAAAAAAAAACCTTCATTATTTTGCTGAGGTTTTAGAATAAACCTTTGGAATTTAACGAAGGTTAAAAACATCTATGTTATTTTGTTAAGGTTTTAGAATAAACCTTTGAAATTTAACGAAAGTTAAAAAAACATCTATTATTTGTTTGAGGTTTTAAAATAAACCTTTAAAATTTAACTAAGGTTAAAAAAATCTCTGTTATTTTGTTGAGATTTTAAAATAACCTTAGAAATTAAAAAAATCTTTGTTAATTAAATCAATTTCTATAATTATATTAACCTATTCTAAATAACCTTCTTTAAAATCTTTTTTTTTTCTTATAGTGGTTGATGACAAAATTAAATAGTAAATATTCATTTGTATAAACATTTTAAGTACTCAATAAAAAATTATAATAAAATTATAATAGAAACTCAATTGAAAATACTCTACTTCATAATAAACTTAAAATTTAATTAAGCATATATAATTATAATTATATAAAGAAGGATTTTCAAATATTAGAATATTGTATATATAGAAATAACACTTTCATATAGGATGAAATTAAAAAAAAATATACTAAATTATACCGCGAACTTCCAATTTCGTCTAAATAAAACTGGTTTTCAAAGAAAATAAAAAATAATAATAATAATAAGTTTTAAATATATATATATATATAAATATTTAAAATTATTTTCTTTCTACTATAAAATTTTAAAATGTGAAATTTTTATTTTTAGATTTTTATCATTAATTTTCATTTTCGTTTTAAGAGATATATCAAAAAACTTTGGGCCTCTTTTAAAAATGTTTTCTTCCTGCACCTCCATAATTTATTGAAACTTATAGCTTAAGAAAAAAACCATTTAACTCTTAAAATTATGGATTGTAGAATAAAAAATACCATATAGAATCTGCAATCCAAAAGTGTGTTTTTTCTTCTTCTTAATAAAAATTGCCAATACAATGGGGTTAGTGGGTACATTTTGGTTGAGCAGATCGGGAGAATATCCATATATTTTAATAATATATTATGAATAGGTTTTTGGTGTTTTTTATTTTCATATGATTTCATATTAATTATGAGGATTTTGGAGTTTTTTTTATTTTCATATTATATGATTTTATTATCATATTATATTATGAAGAGAATTTTGGAGTTTTTTTTTTCTGATTTACAATATACCAAATGGTTAATCAATATTTGGCACCCAATTTAATTGGGGAAATGGGTTTCATAAAATTTGTAGTAAAGTGAATTTAAAAAAAAATATATACATATATTCTGATTATAGAATCCGAAATTATTATATATTCGGAATAGAATTTGTTAAAAAAATACATGAAAGATTCTACAATTTTAAATATTTTTTTTTTCAAAACATATTCCAAAGTTACTAAATCTAGAAAATATTTTCAAAATGAAAAAAATTAATAAAATAGAAGATAATTTTAGTATTTTAAGAAGTATAAAAGTGATAAAAAGTGGAAGAAGAAAACGCCCTAGAATAAATAGAAAACATGAAAAAAAAATTGGACCTACTCTATTTTCATTTTTAAGAAAATAATAAATAAATAAACGGTTTTCATTCTATCATAACCTCTCCTCTCATGTTCATTCTCCACACCACTTCTTCTCCTCCTTCCCGCACCAAAAAACTGCAGCTACAAACACCCACAAAAGCCGACAGCACACACACACATATTTTCTCTGCATAGACTCTCTCGCTGCACCTTTACAACATTGCACTAGAGCACACCATCGGAGAACCAAGATCGGAGACAATAGTGAGAAGGAGAGTAGAAAAGCACAGGGAAAGAGAGAGGACAGTATAAAGAAAACGAAAGAAGAAAGAAAGAAAGGGAGCGGGGAGAGGAAATATAAGTCAGCATTGGGAGGAGGTAAAGATGTTTAAACCTTTGCTTTCTTTTCACCATTTTATTATCTTTAATAAATGTTGTTCAAAATCTTTAACATTCAAACAAGAACAAAATAAGAACCCATAAGAGTGGTGAGGGAGAAAACTGAGAAAGTCTCTTCAGTTTTTATTTTATTAAAATTCAAACTAAAGAAACCTTAGTGTCTTTAAAGAACAGTTATAATTATCAATTCAGAATTTGATATTTATTACTTAAACTAGCTGTGGTATTTGTAGAGTCCGCATTCTCATTACTTTGAAACCAAAAAGGGTCAGAAAGGAAGCAAGAAGAAATGGAAGAGATAACGGTGAATGGGAAAGGTTCAGTCATTCTATGGCCAAAGAAAGAGAGAATCCTAGTCTGTTTGGGTAAAGAGGACATGAAACGTTTAGAGAAAACTGAGGATTGTTTCATCTTAGATTTCGACCCATATGACTCGTTCGACTTCTCCATGTTTTCCTCGGACGATAAAAACCAGGGTGATGTCTCTGAAGATGTCTGCATTATTGGTGAAAACAGTCAGGTAAAATACCCTACAAAACCTGCCACACATGTTAAAATCTTACTTCAATATAATATTATTTGCTTAACCCTCCTACAATTGCTGTCGATGCATGGCTTATGTTTTGGTTTGGAGGGAAAGTAAAATGTGGAAAAAAGTTTTCATTTCTGAATCAAACTTTTGAGAATATTATTTTCGAAAAGGAAACGTTTGAGAATATTCTCTACTTGAGTGAAGATGTTTGTTGTCGAGTTTATTATTCAAAAGTGATTTGTTTTCTTACAAATTTTTATAGGTAGCTTGCAGGGATTACCCGCATCCAAGACATATGTGTCTTAAATTTCCGTTTACTACAACACCTCACGAGAGCTATTGTGAAATGGTAATTATAACTATCTGATTGGAATTGCTGTTTTTAACTATTTTTTCCTTGTTCGTGTCTGCCTTACCTCTCCGTCACCACCAACGTGTTCTGAAATATCCCTGTGATCAAATGTGCAGTGTTACTGTTGTGTTTGTGACATGCGTGCTCCTTGTAAGCATTGGACCCGATTTACGTCCCCACACTGTGATGAAGCTTATATATAACAAATATGCAAAGATTCTGAGGAACATGAAGAAATCTGTCGAGTATAAACTGAATTTTTGTTTTCAAGTTGTATGATGACGTGCCTTGACTGTATATGCTGGGGAATGAGATACTAATCAACTTCAAATTTTGCTTTTCTGGTGTAGTCCAGAATCACGTTATGTAATTCTGCAGATCTCACATCCCTTCAACTTCATGTTTTTATGCTAAAATAGCTATTAAAAGAATGTTTAAAAATGAGAAACCCTTGGATTGTCATCTCACAGTACTTACATTTAAGATTATATATGATACCTGAGAGAATGATTCACATATAAAAAGATCAGTATTTTATTATAATATAATATTTTATTTTAAGAAATGGTTAGTGTTATAAAAACTTTATTAATGCAGAAATCGTTGCATCTTTTACCGACATGTGAGCTGATGATCTGGAGAAATTTTGAAACATTCTAAATTTGAAAATGGTATGGTAACATGTTGTGGACTAGATTGACGACTTGACGTTACACGTGACATTGGGACGCGACATTGTCGGTGAATTTTTTGTAATTGCGATGGGAGTGAGTGTAAGAGTTTAACGTTTGAGTGTGGGTGCGGAAGAGGGAGAGTTTTGAACGAAAGGGAAGGTCGAACGGAATGGAGAAAGAAGCAACGACTTCGACGAAGGGAGGAGAGAAAGAAGCAGCAGGAAACATGAACAAGCAGTAGAACAAGCGAAGCACAAACCATAAACGTTTTCTTGTGCAGTCGTCGCTGCTTCTTTGTTTGTTGTTTAAGTATTGAGCATCATTGGCTTCACTCATCAATTAAAATTGACCCTATATTACATTGGTTACTCGAACCAACCACTGTAATATGAGCCATATATTACACCCATGGTAGAACTGGACACTCACTCTACCAGAACTGGTTACCCAGTCACAGGTTCATCCACATATACTGACACGTAAAATTGGGTACTTGTATGCCTGTAAGTGGTCACTTTTGTGACGTTTATGGCCACCAACTCTTCATGAAAAAAAAATAAAGTTTTTGAATATGTGCCATATACTACACTGGTTAGAACTGGTTACCCAGCCACTTCTCCACATGTATTAACATACGCAAAACTAGTTACCCATGTGCCTGTAAGTGGTCACTTTTGTGACGTTTATGACCACCCACTCTTCATGAAAAAAAATCAATTTTTTTTTTAATGTGGATCATATACTACACCGGTTAGATGACTTATATATTACACTCATGGCAGAACTGGACACCCACTCTATCAGAACTGGTTACCCAACCACAGGTTCCTCCACATGTACTAGCACACACAAAACTGATTACCCATGTGCTTGTAAGTGGCCACTTCTGTTTCGTTTATGGTCACCCACTCTTCATGAAGAAAAATTCAAAAAGTTTTTTAATATGAGTCATATATTACACCGGTTAGATTAAATGGCTTAACCAATGTAATATGGACCATTCCGAGTAAACAAAATAATATATGAACAATGATATATGGACAACTTGCTCCACTATACAACTCTTCATTAATGATATAAAAAAATGGTATTTTTGTCATTTCATACAAAAGTTGAAATTTTAGATAAAGAAAGAGAGTTGTATACTGGAGCAAGGTTGTCATTGTATCATTTTCCATAATATATTACACCCATTGCTATTTGACCCTATTTTGAAGCTCGCATCTCACTGCTCATTCGCGCTACTACCTTGTCACATCACCAAACGCAATCTCACTCTGCCACATCATTGTCAAACCTCCAATGTCAAATCTGTACGACTTGTCAGACAATGTCAATATATCGGGACTCTTCTAAATTATAAATTAGTGTTTTTATCGATACAATTTTTAAAATAACATTTTTTCTTAAGATCATGAACACTTTATTTTTTACTACTTTCCACTTTATAACTTTATTTATTTTAAAATAAAATAATAATATATTTAGTTATCAAATGAAAAGTGAAAAAAAATATTGATATAAATATTGTTAGAACTTGCGTCTCTCGATCTAAACTCAGACCATTGAAAGCACCAAATACAATACTCTAGTTTTCAATAAAGGGTATATTAAAGTAGAGCAATGATATTTATTATTATTTCATAACAATCAAATATATTATTATTTTATTTTTAAATTTTATTTATATTAAATGTTGTTAAAAAAATATAATATTTATTATTAAAAGGATTGTAAAGTGGAAGTGATCGGGTGGAGAACCTACTGTGAAATAAAAAAAAATTCATCAAGGTAACCAATAATCACATTCCAACTTCACAATCGTAAATGTTAAAATAAGAAAAATACCATTTGACACTTTAAAATAAATATATTGAGTATTAAGCCGATATTTTTTTTTATCGTTGAGGTGTTAAAAGTATCACCTCCCTTAAGATAATTCAAAACCATAGAAGTTTTTTCTTCTTCATTATATATATATATATATATATATATATATACTAATTTTCTACTTGAATATTATATTTTAGTTGGTTATTAAAATGGAATGTTTAAAACAATAATATATTTAAAATAAAATGTTTAAAGGAGAAATACACCCTTATCTCTTGAATTAGATTCTGAAGTTGAATTCAGTTTAAACCAAAGTTTTAAGATATACAAAAAGGTATTTTCTATTTTGTACTCCATTCGTTACATCCATTTTTGCACATTCTTTTTTTACTTTCGAATTATAAAATGCATAACATATTATTAGATTCAAAATTACCTTAAGAATTGTATAATCTAATAGCCTTTTAAAAAATGTGTTTTCTGGATTGTACAATCTGATAAGTATTTCTAGATCTGGTGATATTTTATACAATTTGGAAAACACATTTTTTCAAAAGGCTTTTGTTCCTGCTAGGGAGATGAGACCTAGAGAACTATTGAAGTCTTCTTCTCCTTCCTTCGGTCGGGCAGGTGACTGGGTGATGAGCTGTGATTCTTCTCGTCTTCCGGCTTATCCTTCGGTACTCGGCGCTCGGTCGTCGAGCGAATCACCGGATGGTGGGGGTACCTGCGAAGGCACTCCGACGCTCAAGTCAGTAAAGCGGGTGGTCAGCTCTCAAGTAGGTGAACAGTAATAAATGACATACATTACTCCTTGGAATGCGTGCTATTTATATTATTCTAATGGGCCTACTTTGTTAGGCCCGTTTATCGAGGTGGATACCGCTTAGGGTTGCATTACCTAATTCTTGATGATGGATTAGCTTCTCTGATCTCGGTTTGAGCGTTAATTGTAATGGGGTTCGGCCATCGGCCAAATTCTCATGGTGAGGGTCGGCCATCGGCCAAATACCTGTGGTCTTCGGCCGTCTCAGTTAAGTCTTCTAAGGTCTCGGTCTCTCGGCCAAGTCTCCAAAGGTCTTGGCCTCTCGGTCTCTCAGCCAAGTCTCCAAAGGTCTCGACCTCTCGATCAAGTCTCCAAAGGTCTTGGCCTCTCGGTCTCTCGGCCAAGTCTCCAAAGGTCTCGGCCTCTCGGTCGCTCGGCCAAGTCTCCAAAGGTCTCGACCTCTCGGTCGCTCGGCCAAGTCTCCAAAGATCTTGACCTCTCGGTCTCTCGGTCAGGTTGACTAGGCATCGGGCAGCCAGGTGGGTCCCAGCCTCGCCCAGTACCGGTACAACTTTTGAATTGTACAATCCAGAATTTTTCGGTGTGCTAACACCTCACCTTCCAGATTGTATCATCCAAAAGTCATTTTTTTTTCAAAAACTTGTTTGTAACTTATATTATATATTTGTTTAGAATTTTGTAGATAATTTGTAAG
This sequence comes from Phaseolus vulgaris, assembly GCF_000499845.2. NCBI lineage: Eukaryota > Viridiplantae > Streptophyta > Magnoliopsida > Fabales > Fabaceae > Phaseolus > Phaseolus vulgaris. The sequence continues at coordinate 8,828,901 of NC_023751.2, read as the reverse complement.
CATAATTGAAATATTTTATATTGCTTATGGATTTTACATAAACATATGGCTAGGACTAGAGGTGGTAGATCATAACCTGATAGTAGGCAGAGACCTATGACATCAACTCGTAGAGAAGATTATTGTGGTCAAGCTATAGATCACACTGGTCCTCATATGAATGATGCATAACAACTACATGATCAACGTGAAAGATTTTCTGGAGGACCTTCATATCTGTCTCTCCTAGTTAGTTTCAATGTGAGACTGTAGGAGGGTGAGGTAAGTCTGAAAATGTTTAGTTCAATTTTTAAATTTTTATCTATTGTAATTTGTATGTATTACATTTTTGTAATTCTTAGGATCGAGAAGAACTTAAGTTGGTCTCCCATGGTCGTAAATTAAGTAAATTTGGGGTGACATCCTCATGTTCACCCATATGTTGTTAATTCTAGATTGTTGCCTTTGTGTAACATTAGTTATGAGATGGCCGATAAAGGCTTGATTTTAGCCTTTGTCAAGAGGTGACAACATAGAAACATTTTCCACCTTTCCATTGGTGAGATGACGATCATATTGGATGATGTGTCGTCATTGCTACATATCCCCATTGTGGGACAATTTTTGACCTGTTCAGTTGGATTCGCTACACCTTTAACTCTTTTGGTGGAGTAGTTTGGAGTCACGATGGACATTAGTACATTTGAGATGAGACAGTGTCGAGATGCACACGTGCGACTTAGCTGGCTCAGAAAAGTTTACGAGGACTACTGCATACAACAAAGTTGAGATTGTGCAAGTAGCGCATATTTGTTGCATTTTGTGAGATGCACAATATTGTCGATAAAAGTGCGACCTTCGTCTCTGTCTCGTGCTTGGAGTTATTCAACAATTTACACAGGTGAGGCACACTATCAAATGTGTATGACCATGTTGGTGATGCTTGCTTTGTGCAAATAGAGCAATTAGGCGGCTATACGTCTTTTATTCATGTATGATACAAATAACATGTTAATTTTATTCAGTTAATTATCTTATAGGTGTGTAGATAACATTTGCGACATTTACACAAGCGTGGACACATGAACATTTCCCTCGCATGGGAAGGAGGGATATAAATCCCATAAGTCATCTATGGGAGCAGTTAGATATGTTAATGGATGACACATTTGTAGTGTTTGGATGCTGTTGTATGATACCCTTGATGGGTGACTTGGACCCCATTCTGAATTTAGAATTACCTTCTAAATTGTACAATCTATAATACATATTACAATATGTAGGTGTTATGGATTGTACAATTCAATATACATTAAAAAAAAAAAAAAAAACGAACGAAAAATAAAATGGACAAACACCACAATACTTACCTCAATCATCAACGTTTAACAATCAACAACCACAATAATTCTTTATACAACAACCACAATAAGTCATTATACGCAACCAATGAAGAAAAATTTACCCAATTAATAAAATGTATGAAGGTGCAGGAAAAATGTATCCCTCTAATATGTATTCTATCAAGTCTAATATGTGCTACCCCTCTAACCTTTTAGCCCAAGTCCAATCCATTAAGAATTTAGTAACCCAAACCAGGGACAGTGACGAACATAAAATTGAATATTATTATATAAATAACAAAAAAAAATTAGAAGCAAAAATTTGGAAGAAAACTCCAATAGCACCACATGTAAAAAAATTTCTTAGGACTGACTTCGAGTTGTATATCATATAGATAGTGGTAATAATAAAAAATAAATAATAATATTAACAGACATTAAAAAATCTTTAATAAAATCACTATTTTTATTTGTTTCTCTTATCAAATTATTTTTATTTTTAATCTATTTTTTTATTTGAATAACTTGTTTCTTTTTTCCTCATCCGTTCACTTCTTTGCTTTCTATTTCTTTCTTCCATACTAAAAATACCATTAATGTCCATAGTTTGGATTAAGTTATAAATTTATCTGTTTGAGGTTGGTGTTAAACCAAAGTTTGTGTTAGATTGCAATAAATTTGATTACTGTTTTACTTATGAACATACTGTTAATTCAAGATGAATAGCTTTGATGGAAAACACATTATTAACTCTTTATTTTGTCTTAAAATCTACACTAGAAAGAAAGAACTATTGAATTAATGGAAGAAACAAGGAACCATTTATAAAATATCCAAACATGATATTAATTAACCAACACTTTTAAATATCTTGTGACATACTAAATTGTGGAGAAAAATTAGCATAAAAAGAAAATTTAAATTCAAACATTTATTTTGTGTTTCATAATTGAAACACAAATTTATTGTGTCAAATATGAATTTCATATTTCACAGATAATGGAAAACAAAAATACTGTAACTATTAATGATTAGCAATGCGATTGATATTTTCTAATTTAAGTCCTTTAAAATTAAAAGCATTAAATTATTATTATTTATATTTATATTAAAAAACATTGATAATTGTTTGGCAAAACTAATGAAAAACTAACGCAAACGAACAAGTTGATAGCTATAAATTATTAAATTATAAGTGTTTGATGAAATTATGAATTGAATTTAATATTAAATATAAATGACAAAATTATGTATATTTATGCAATTTCTTTACATAAATTTTAACTTTTTATTAATAAAATATATTTTAAGGTTATTTTTAATATTATTTTTATTTATGTTTAAAACTTATAATCTATTATTTATTGACAAATCATTTAAATCATATTAATTTTACTTTCAATTGTTAAATATTTTCCAAAAATTGTGTATATATTAATCTTATATTATATCTTACAATATTTATATTGAAAATAAAATAAAATAAAAACTTTTGAAATGAGTATAATATGTTTAAAATAAAGTAGCAATAAAAAATATTAATTTTATATTAATATTAATGTATTAAAATATGTTATAAATAATCTAATAGTTGAAATAAATAAAATAAAATAACATAATTTTCTATTATTGTGAATATCTTATTTAATAAAATTTTATAAATAACAATTTTTTCAATTGTTAAATATTTTCCAAAAATTGTATATATATTAATCTTATATTATATCTTACAATATTTATATTGAAAATAAAATAAAATAAAAACTTTTGAAATGAGTATAATATGTTTAAAATAAAGTAGAAATAAAAAATATTAATTTTATATTAATATTAATGTATTAAAATATGTTATAAATAATCTAATAGTTGAAATAAATAAAATAAAATAACATAATTTTCTATTATTGTGAATATCTTATTTAATAAAATTTTATAAATAACAATTTTTTCTCTCATATAAAAAAATAAAAATAAATTTCCTTATTAGGGATGAATAAAAAATATTAAAATAAAATGTTATGTAGCAAAAAGAAAAGAATAATAAATATTTAAAATAAATAAATATAAAAGGCCACAAACTTATTATAAGAAATGGTCACACCAATTTATTAAGTGATAAAAAGAAAAGTTATAATAAAAATAAGTGAGATCCAAGTATAGCCATGATTAACTCTCCATATTTTTCCGTAATAAAAAATGTAATACGATTTTATTTTAATTATTATATATATATATATATATAATATATATATATATATATATTCACACACACACACATAATTCCACATTATTTATTATTTATAAGCATAAGTTAGTCTGTTAATTAATTTTACTCAACATATTCAATTTAGCCAATTACCATATTAACCATAAAATTTTTGTTTCCAATTTATCAACTTTGAATTAAAATTTCATTATATAACCTTTTTGTTAATGATGCTAAATAGTAAATGAAATTTCAGAAATTAGGATAAAAAATGATCATATTTATTATTTTACTAGACTCAACTAAAGTGGGCCGATGAGAAGAATGGCCCAATAAAGGTGCAAACCCTGGAGGCGGAATAAGGAGCAAAAGTTATCCCTATCTATATCTATCTACCATCATCCAAGCTCAGTGATCATCAGAACCCACGCGCCGAGTGATACTGCAAAATCCCAATCCTACCCTCTCCGACACAACCAGCCATGTCTCCAGGTCCTGTCGTTGAAGCTTCCCCTGAGGTTCAAACAGAACAAGAGGTTCCTTTCGTTGACGACGCAACTCAGAAGAAGAAACCTCAACCTCAGGTTCCCTTCACTAATTCTCACTCTTTTCCCTTTTCTCTTGTTTTAATTCCCAATACGCGATTCCACTCGTTTCTCTTATTGACGTTTGGTGTATCATTTCCGAGCATGTTGTCAGGATGACGACGCTCCCGTTGTAGAAGACGTGAAGGACGAAGCCGACGACGATGAAGAAGACGACGATGACGACGACGACGACGACAAGGAAGACGGTGCTCAAGGTGCTCCTCTCTTTCACTGCATTTTATGTCTTTACCTAACGAAATCCTTATTTGGTACTTTTTTTATTGTTTTGTTAACAAAACCCCCTATTTATCAACTTTTATTATTGAGTTTCCATGTTCTTCTGCATTTTTTTAGGGTTTGGGTAGAGCTCTTTGCTTAACTCACGTTAGACTAGTTATGACTCCCTTTTTGTGGTAAACAGATTGACATATAGATTAGATTTTATTCTTGTTAAGTTACCATCTTGTAACGACCAAACAAGATCTCTCTAATTATATATGTTTGTGTATAGAAATTGTTGTTGTTTGTTGACAATTAATGATCAACCGCTTCATCTTTTGGCTGTTAGCTCTAGATGATGGTCTTTGATGATTTTGTTTTGTTTTGAGTAAAAGCATTATTTTCATGAGGGTCTGGAGGTATCCTTTACCCTTTAGGCATTAATTAATCATGGCTGTCTTGGATATTCATTGATTGTTTGCACAGGACAGAGTAGGAATTAAAAGGGGAATGGGTAAAACTATTCATTAGTTGTCACATGATGGTTGGATTTCATATGCTGTGGCTTGAAAAAGCAGATCTGAGCTAGGTTCAGTTGTTGCTAATGTAACGTCCAGACTTACAGAATGTGCATGATCAGTAACACAATCGTTCAATGTATATCCGAGAATTAACAGAGGTGACTTTCGCATAATGTGTTGTCTAGCTGAAGAATGACTATATATGACTTTTTGGATTAGTTTTCACTGTCAATTAATCACTGAAGCATATATCCTAAGGTGATCTCTGTTTTGAGTCTCAGACAACTAGTTAATTTTAAACGTACGGAGTGTCTTACTCGTTTCAGATGCACATTTTGAGTCAGATGGTTGTTTTTTTGTTTTATTTTTTATTTTTATTACAGTCTTCATTACATCAACTAGTTCTTTAAGGCTGCTTCTGATCACTGAGCACTTTCTTATACCACCATAATCATGTTTGGGGTTCTTTTTGTTAATGATGAATTTCACATCTTAACTATATTTTTTCAACATCTGCTTTTATGTGTTTGATGATTTTTATATGGTTGAATTGTTCATGAAAAAAAATTACATACTGTATAGCTGTTTCAATGTAGCAAGTAAATAATTGTCGCAATCTTTTTGGAATAAGGGGTTCTTACCTTGAGAAAATTACTACGTACGTAGTTATGCACTTTGCTATTTGTGCTCTGTTTTAGCAGCCATAAGTATACTGGGTTTGTTTGGCTTGTTATCTGTTGATCTTCTTGTTCAGTAATTTGATTTATTGAACTGATATGCAGGTGGTGCTGAGGGTTCAAAACAGAGCAGAAGTGAGAAAAAAAGCCGAAAAGCAATGTTGAAGCTGGGACTAAAACCTGTTACGGGCGTTAGTAGGGTCACAATCAAGAGAACAAAAAATGTGAGTCATTATATGTATTGCTCTTTTTTGTGATCTATCTGGAAGGTTGATAGCCTTTTAACCAAGTTATTTTATGCATTAGATTCTTTTCTTCATCTCAAAGCCCGATGTATTCAAGAGTCCAAATTCTGAGACCTACGTCATATTCGGGGAAGCAAAAATAGAGGACTTGAGCTCTCAGTTGCAGACACAGGCTGCCCAACAGTTCAGGATGCCAGATATTGGATCTGTAACAGCGAAACAGGATCAAGATGCTGCAGCAGCACAGCCTGTAGAAGAGGAGGAGGTTGATGAAACTGGCGTTGAGCTCCATGACATTGATTTGGTGATGACACAGGCAGGAGTGTCAAGAAGCAAGGCTGTCAAGGCACTCAAGACTCACAACGGCGATATTGTTGGAGCCATTATGGAACTCACTACATAATTGGGGTTTATGTTTTGTTTGTATGTTTTTTATATTATATTAGAACTAGTGCCGTTTCTAAATGTTAAACCGAATCAGCCGATCAACCTTTATTTCAACCGTTATTGTTTGATTTAGTATTTTAGTCCTAATTTTTTAGCATTTATTAAGAGATGAATTAAAAATCCACAACTGAAGCTTTTAAATTTAGAACATTCTTGTTCGGAACCCAAATCTCAATTTTTCCGACTGAGTTTACTTTAAACATTGTGTAGAACTATTAGGGATGACAATCGGAGCAAGCTATGCGGGCTGTTTCTGCAACTTGCGACCTTTTTATGTTCGTTTCGCATAACTTTTGCAATCTGTGTGGGTTATGTGGATTAACAGCGGGAACAAATTAAAATCTAATTAATTAGGTTGTTCTGTCACTTAACAACAAATTAAAGTCTAATTAATTAGGTTGCTCCAATTCATTACGCCGTTGTCTAAACCCAACATCTTAAATCCTATATCATAAAATCCTATACCCTAAATTCTAATCTTAAATCCTACATCCTAAACCTAACACCACCCACCACCACCCCACAACTATCACAACCACCACCACCATTATCACCTAACCAACACCATCACCACCCCACCATTATCACTACCACCATCATCACCCAACCAACACCACCACCATTACCATCACAAGCCCACCACCACCACCAACACCACGTGGCATACCACCTCTACTTGGTATACTACCACTAATAGTCTAATTTAAACCTTAAACCCTACATCCTAAAATCATAAACCACAAATCCTAAACCTTAAACCCTACAACCTAATCCATAACCACCACCGCCACGATAACCACCCCACCATCGCCACAACCACCACCACCACAACACCACCTAACACTTAAACCCATAAACCTTAAACCATACACCCTAAACATTAAATCCTAAATCATAAACCTTTAACCCTTAACCCTAATCCATATATCTTACACCCTAAACACTAAACCCTAAAAAATCCTACACCCTAAACCCTACACCATAATTGTAAACCATAATCCTTAAACCATAAACCCTAAAATCTAAACTCTAAACCTTAAACATTCAACCTTAAACCCTAAACCATAAACAATACACCCTAAAACCCAAATCCCAAACACAACACCCTACACCTTAAATCCTAAATCGTACACCTTAAACCTTATATCCTAAACCATACACCCTAAACCCTACACTCGAACCCCTACACCATAAACCCTACACTATAAAACATAAAACTTACATCCTAAAACCCACCACCACCATCACCACCACCACCACCACACCACCCGATCACCACCATCACCAACCCACCACCACCACTACCATCATCACAACCCCACCACCACCACCCCCACTACCACAACCATCACCACCCCACCACCACCACCACCACCATCAACACCTGACCACCACCACCACCCGACCACAATCACCACCCAACTACCACCATCACCACCACAACCACTACCACCACCTCCACCACCACCACAACCATCACCACCCCACGACCACCACCCCCCCTACCCCCCTACCCCCCCCCCCACCACCACCATTACCACCCCACCACCACCACCACGTGACATACTACCTCTACCTTGAATACTACCACTATTAGTCCCACCTAAACCTTAAACCCTAAACCCTACACCAAAAATCCTAAATTATAAACCTTAAACCTTAAACTTGAACTCTAAACCATAAACCATAACCCCTAAACCTTAAACTCTAAACCATAAATTGTAAACCCAAAATCCTACACTCAAAACCCTAAATTCTAAACCATTAACCCTAACCCCTATGTCCAAATCCTCACCCCTAAACCTTAAATCCTACACCTTAAACCTTAAACCCTAAACCATAACCCCTAAATCATAAACCATAAACCATAAACTATACACCATAAATCCTAAACAATAAACCCTAAACCCTAAACCCTTAAATCTAAACACTAAATCTTAAACCATATACCCTAAATACTAAACCCTACATCTTAAACACTAAACCCTATACCCTAAATCCTAAACTCTACATCCTACATCCTAAACACCAACCCTAAATCTTAAACCTTACATCCTAAACCTTATACCTTAAACTCTAAATCCTACATCTTACACCCTAAACCATGTACCCTGCACTTTAAACCCTAAACCCTAAACCTTACACCATAAACCACAACCACCACCACCATCACCTTCACCACCACCACTACATCACCCGATCACCACCACCACCACACTACCCCACCTTATTTTGTTTACCTAATCATATATTTTTTATACACTTAATAAAATTATATCTAAATCTATATTTTTTTAGGTTAGTTATTTTTTTATGTCATTATTTATTTAGTTATTTGTATTATCAATAAAAAATCACCATCACCACCACCACCACTAGACCCTTAGTTGCTGCTCACCACCACCACCACCACCAACACTACCACTGCCACAACCATCACCACCCGACAACCACTGTCACCACCATCACCACTACCGCCACCACCATCACCACCCCACCACCACCCCACCACCATGTGGCATACCACCTCTACCTGGTATACTACCACTATTAGTCCCACCTAAACCTAAACCTTAAATCTTAAACCCTAAATATTAAACATTAAATCTTAATCCATAAACCTTAAACTCTAAACCTTAAACCCTAAATCCTAAATCCTAACCCATAAAACCTAAACCCTACACCTTACATCCTACACCCTACACCCTAAATCCTAAACCATCACCACCCCACCACCACCACCACCATCACCACTCCACCACCCCCATCTCCAAATACACTTATATTTCCTATACATGCATTGAGTGATAACACACCAGAGAATAAAAAATCTTCATTTTTCTTACCATCTTCTTATATACAATTTTCTTATAATTATAGATCGGTGCAATAACAAAATAAAAAAGAAAAAATAGCTTTGGAATAAGAGTATTTATAAAGGAAAATGTTTTATAAAGTAGCTCAACAATCATTCTATTAGTTTATATCGCTATTATGTTTTCAATATTACATTATAAATCTATATTTTCGTTTTTTTCAAGTTACAATGCTATTTTTTTCTGTTCTTATTTCATATACTAAATATATATTTGTACTAATATATTAAAAAAAATTATATATTACATATATTAGTTTTAAAACGTTAATTTTCTAATTTTTATAGTTCATTTTTTTTAATATTAAATATTTCTACTTGAATTTTACTCAATTTCTTAATCGTGTTAGCTTATTTTTTATTAATGACACGCAAAATTAGAATTTTAGTAATTTACAGAACAAGGAGTTTGGAAATACAATAGAAGTAAATAATATATATTTGTGTTATTTTATCAAGAGTTGATTCAAATAATTTTAGAATATGAAAATAAATTAACTTTTTTTGTTTTAAATAAATTTAAAACATGAAAAAGATGAATTGATCATTTTAATATTATCGTACACAATTATTGGACATTGTACGTAGTTATTATACGTTAATGACTATACGCAATTAATTTGATAATGATAGAATCACAAGATTAATGGATCAGTACATAATTAGCTTGTAATTTAGATAGAAAAAGTTTCCAAATACACTTATATTTCCTATACATGCATGGAGCGATAACACACAAAAGAATAAGAAATCTTCATTTTTCTTACCATTTTCTTATAGCTATAGATCGGTGTAGTAACATAATAGAAATGAAAAAAATGGAAGGATCAAATTTAGTTAGTTGTATTATGAATAAAATAATCAATTCTTTTAAAAATATGACAATATAACTAATCAAATTTAAGAACGTAAATAAACAATAAAACAAAAAAAAAGTAATTTAACCTTTTCTATTAATTAATCTTTTTCTTCTGTTATGAAAACCTCATTTCTTAGTTATAATCAATTATGAAATCAAGTTGAAAAATTACTATTGATAAAAGGAAAAAAACATTGAACTAAAATATTGAAATTCATGTTACAGCACATACCTTAAATTTCATTAAAGAAACTTAAAGAACTTAAAGAAACTAAAAGAATTTTCTTATCTTCTTGATTTCTTTGTAACTTCTTTTTGTCTATCAGGTGTTTCTCGAATAAAAGTACATATTGAGTCAGTCTTATCTCTATTTTGGAAAGTCAAAACTTTATATTGAAGTTATCTTTATCATATTTTTCTCTCGGTTTATTGTGAGAGTAAGATGATATTTTATTTTGTACAATGATCATTCATTTTGTAGAATACCATTTCTTTTGTACGATGAACATTTATTTTATACGATAACCACATTCATTAAACCATTAATTAATTTTAATTTACAAAGTTGAACAACTGAAAACATAAAAAAAATTATGTTGAAGCAGCAATAACAAGGTATACTCTGAAAAACCTTCAGAAAGATAGCAAGACAACAATATATAGGACAAACAACCAGTTTTATTAGTCATTCAAGACTTGTGAAAATATGTAATTAAAAATATGTAATATTTAGATAATTATTTGATATTATAAAAAATTTGTTTGTAATTTAATTATTTTAAAAAATCAGTATAATTTTTTTACACTTAAGAATAAAATGTTTACGTAATGATATATTTTTTTTACACTTAATAAAATTATATCTAAATCCATATTTTTAGGTTAGTTATTTTTTTATGTCATTATTTATTTAGTTACTTGTATTATCAATAAAAAATCAATTCTTTTAAAAATATGACAATATAACTATTTTTCTTCAAAAATCAATTCTTTTAAAAATATGACAATATAACTTTTTTTTCTTCAATACTTTAGGAACAAATCTAATAACATAAATAAACAATAAAAAAAAGAGTAATTTAATTTTTTTTATTAATTAATCTCTTTGTTCTATTATGAAAAACTCATTTCTTAGTTATAATCAATTATGAAATCAAGTTGTTAAATTACTATTGATAAAAGAAAAAAATATTGAACTAAAATATTGTAATTCTTGTTACAACACATACCATAAATTTCATTAAAGAAACTTTAAAATTAAAGAAACTTAAAACAAACTTAAAGAAACTAAAAGAATTTTCTTAGCTTCTTGATTTCTTTGTAGATTTTAGGTTAGTTATTTTTTTATGTCATTATTTATTTAGTTACTTGTATTATCAATAAAAAATCAATTCTTTTAAAAATATGACAATATAACTATTTTTCTTCAAAAATCAATTCTTTTAAAAATATGACAATATAACTTTTTTTTCTTCAATACTTTAGGAACAAATCTAATAACATAAATAAACAATAAAAAAAAAGAGTAATTTAATTTTTTTTATTAATTAATCTCTTTGTTCTATTATGAAAAACTCATTTCTTAGTTATAATCAATTATGAAATCAAGTTGTTAAATTACTATTGATAAAAGAAAAAAATATTGAACTAAAATATTGTAATTCTTGTTACAACACATACCATAAATTTCATTAAAGAAACTTTAAAATTAAAGAAACTTAAAACAAACTTAAAGAAACTAAAAGAATTTTCTTAGCTTCTTGATTTCTTTGTAGATTTTATGTCTCTCCATCTGGATGTATTTCTATCATTTTTAAATCTCCTCGTGTCAACAAGAAAAACAAGCGCTTTTTTGTTTATCCGGTGTTTCTCGAACTCATGAGCATATGTAGTCAACCCTATCTAGAAAACCAAGACATTATATTGGAGTTCTCTATCATATTTTTCTCCCGGTTTATTGTGGGAGAAAGATCATATTTTATTTTGTACAATGATCATTTATTTTGTACAATAAACATTTATTTTGTACGATAATCATATTGATTAAACCATTAATTTTAACTTACACAATTGAACAACTGAAAACATGAAAAGAATTATGTTGAAGCATCAGTAATAAGGTATACTCTGAAAAACCTTCAGAAAGATATCAAGACAACAATATATAGGACAAACAACCAGTTCTATTAGTCATTGTGACTTTGCAGTGATGCAAACTCTGTGGGCAAAAAGTGATGAGACATGTTGTGTCCATCTTGGTTTGAAGGAGATAACTGGTTATAATTATATCAAAGCAAGTGTTTTTTTGTCTATATGATATTTCTCAAACTCATTCATATAGTCCTATTTCTATCTTGGAAAGCCAAGACTTTATATTAAAGTTGTATCCATCATATTTTTCTCCCGGTTTATTGGGAAAGAATGATCATATTTTATTTTGTATGAAGATTATTTATTTTGTATTATTATTTTATATAATAAAAAATATGTAATTACTTTAGATAATTATTTGATATTATAAGAATTTTGTTTGTAATTTTATTATTTTAAAAATCAGTATAACTTTTTTACACTAAATAATAAAATGTTTACCTAATCATATATTTTTTTACACATAATAAAATTATATCTAAATCTATATTTTTAGGTTAGTTATATTTTGATGTCATTATTTACTTAGCTAGTTGTATTATCAATGAAAAATCATTTTTAAAAAAAAAATATAAAAATATAACTATTTTTCTTCAAAACTTCAAGATCAAATTTAATAACATGAATAAACAATAAAACAAAACAAAAAGTAATTTAACCTTTTTTATTAATTAATCTCTTTGTTCTATTATGAAAACCTCATTTCTTAGTTATAATCAATTATGAAATCAAGTTGAAAAATTACTATTGATAAAAGAAAAAAACATTGAACTAAAATATTGAAATTCATGATACAACACATACCTTAAATTTCATTAAAGAAACTTAAAAGAAATTTAAAAAAACTTTTAGAAATTTAAAAAACTTAAAAAAACTAGAAGAAACAAAAAGAATTTCCTTACCTTCTGGATTTCTTTGTAAATTTTACGTTTATCCCAACTGAGTGTATTCCTATCATTTTTAAATCCCTCTATGTCAACAAGAAAAGCAAGCACTTTTTTGTCTATCCAGTGTTTTTCGAACGCAGAGGCATATGGAGTCAACCCTATCTCTAACTTTATATTGAAATTCTCTATCATATTTTTCTTTCGATTGATTGTGGGAAAAGGATCATATTTTTTTTACAATGATTATTTATTTTGTACCATGAACATTTATTTTGTACGATAACCACCATATTTATTAAACCATTCATTTTAACTTACACAGTTGAACACCTAAAAACATGAAAAGAATTATGTTGAAGCAGCAGTAATAAAGTATACTCTGAAAAACCTTCAGAAAGATAGCAAGACAACAATATATAGGGCAAACAACCAGTTTTATTAGTTATTCAAGACTGGTGAACTTGCAATCATGCAAACTTTGTGGGCAAAAAGTGATGAGACATGTTGTGTCGATCCTGGTTTGAAGGAGATAACGGGTTATAATGATATCAAAACAAGTGTTTTTTTGTCTATCCGATGTTTCTAGAACTCAGATTCAGGTTAGTCCTATTTCTATCTTGGAAAGCCAAAACTTTATATTGAAGTTGTATCCATCATATTTTTCTCCCGATTTATTGTGGAAGAATGATCATATTTTATTTTGTATTATTATTTTATATAATTAAAAATATGTAATTAGTTTAGATAATTATTTGATATTATAAGAATTTTGTTTGTAATTTTATTATTTTTTTAAAATCAATATAACTTTTTTACACTTAATAATAAAATGTTTACCTAATCATATAATTTTTTTTACACTTAATAAAATTATATCTAAATCTATATTTTTAGGTTAGTTATTTTTTGATGTCATTATTTATTTAGTTAGTTGTATTATCAATACAAAAAATCAATTCTTTTAAAAATATGACAATATAAGTATTTTTTTTTTCAAAACTTCAGAATCAAATTTAATAACATAAATAAACAATAAAACAAAAAAAAAGTAATTTAACCTTTTTTATTAATCTATTTCTTTGTTCTATTATGAAAACCTCATTTCTTAGTTATAATCAAATATCAAAGTTGAAAAATTACTATTGATAAAAGAAAAAAACATTGAACTAAAATATTGAAATTCATGTTACAACACATATCTTAAATTTCATTAAAAAAAACTTAAAGAAACTAAAAGAATTTCCTTAGCTTCTAGTTCTTTGTAGATTTTACGTCTATTCCAACTGGAGTATTCCTATTATTTTTAAATCTCCTCATTTCAACAAGAAAAGTAAGCGCTTTTTTTTGTCTATCCGGTGTTTCTCAAACTCATGAGTATATTGAGTCAACCCTATCTTTATTTTTAAAAGCAAGACTTTATATTGAAGTTCTCTCTATCATATTTTTCTCCCGGTTTATTATGGGAGAATGATCATATTTTATTTTGTACAATAATAATTTATTTGTAAGATACCATTTATTTTGTACGATGCACATTTATTTTGTACGACGGGATGAGATATTTGTCATTTTTTGACTTCTTTATTTTTAAAATCTAAATTTTGAATTTTAAATTATGAATTTTAAATTTTAAATTTTGAATTATGAATTATGGAGTAATTGTAAACATAATTCAAAATGTTTTTCTTCTTTATTTTTAAAAACTAATATTTTGTTAACATAATTCAAAATTGTAGTTAGGGAGCCGTGAGTTACTCAACCAAACATTTTCCTTCAAACCTCATTTTCTCCCTGCTGTTAAAAAACGCATGCGAAAGCAGCACACATAATCACGAATCAACTGTAGAAAATAAACAACATAGGATTTAACGTGGTTCGGTCGCCAACTACAACCTACATCCACACGAGCAACTATTAGGTTTTCATTCTGTCTTGTTGCGCACCAATTACAATACAATGATTTCTTTCAATAGAAATTATAAAGGGGACACAATGATTAAGCTTACTCACTAAACATGGTGTCTAGTCAGCCCAACCCAATTGGTTCTGACTTCATACCCAACAATCTCCCACTTGAAGCCACGGAACAATGTTCACCTGCGTTTCGACTGTATACATGTACTTCATTGTTCCACCTTTAGTTGACACCAGCCTTCTTAATCATCTTGAAGACTTGTTAAAACTCCCCTGAGTTTCAACACGTCAGTCACTGACCCGTTCTATGTTCCTACCGACTCACACTTACAAGAACTGTTGGATCCTAGAATAGCTTGAGAACAAACACTCTCCAAATTCAATAATAAATTTTCTGGAGATGTTTCAACAGCTGGAATATTGGTTCTCCTAACCCATTGTCGTCTAGGAACCTCAACTGAAACATGACACGTGCTCCCATTGTCATAAGTACCTCTGACTAGTCTACCTGAACCTTTCCATGCTCGTTTATCCGGAATCTGACCTGTGGCTCTGGGTTTCTCTCTTGTAAAGACAACCCTCTTTTGCCCACGAGATTTTGTGAACCGGACTTTGTTTATCTTCTGAACTGGGACGGTCACTCCCTTAGAGGTTAATCCGACCATATACAGCGAACTTCTTTTTCTTCCAAGGGTCATGACAAGATTTCCCTTGACGACCTTCCACTGCTGATTTTCGAACTTCACATCATGTCCCTGTTCGTCCAACTGCCTAACAGAAATCAAACTTTTCGTTAAGCTTGCAACAACTCTGACATCCTTCAAAGTCCAGAAACTGACTGGCGTCTTCAACACTATGTAACCCATGCCTGTAACATCAAGAGTTTTGTTGTCTGCTAGTTTTACCTTTCCAAAGTCTCCAATAACTAGATTCTACAATGCTTCACTGTTGTGGGTAACATGAAATGAAGCACCAGCATGACCCATGAATCCACACTATTATCCGCGCAACAGACTAAGACGTCCTCTTCCGTGAAGTCTTCTGCAATGTTGACTTGTTTATCATTTGGGCATTGATTCCTGAAATGCCCCACCTCCTTGCAGTTCCAACATGTTACACTTGAGCAATCCCTAGTCTTATCTCTGATGACATATAGCGATTCACTAGATAATTCTCCATAACTCATTCTTCGGACATCCTCGGCAAGAATGAGATCACGACTCTTCTCAAAAGTGAATCCATCGGACTACCCTATCACTGCTGCACCTCGCGCCTAGCACCGCACGGTCACTGCTGCACCAGCAGAAAAATGCACACGCCACCCTGCGTCTTCCATCACTGCCATCGCATTGCACCCTGCGTCTTCCGTCACTCCGCCGCACTACCTGGACACGACCCTACTGCGAGCAAGCCACCTGCACAACGTCGCTAGCCACCACCACTCATGTCGCGACCCACACCACTGCACGTCGCACCTTCTATTGCGTGCGCCTGCCGCAAGTCACAGGTTTGGACTGTTGCAAATCCTGGGACGCCGTGAAACCCTTGCTTTGGGACACCGCTGCAACCCATGCGAAACCCTAGCTTTAGGACATTGTTGTCGCCTCTGCAAAACCCTAACTTTGGAATGCTATTGCAGCCCCTGCGAAACCCTAGCTTTAGGATGCCGCTACTGCGCCTGCAAAACCCTAGCTTTGGGACGTCGTTGTCGCCTCTGTAAAACCCTAGCTTTGGGACGCCGATGCAGCCGCAATTTTCACGTCTAGAATCGATTAATTTTTGCTGATTGGATCTCTAGTGTGTAAACGACAAGCTTTGATGCCACTTGATGGGAAAAAATGCACGCGGAAGCAACACAAATAATCACAAATCAACTGCAAAAAATAAACAACACAGGATTTAACGTGGTTCGATCGCCAACTGCAACCTACATCCACACGGGCAACTATTAGGTTTTCATTTTGTCCTGCTACACATCAATTACAAATACAATGATCTCTTTAAATAAAAATTATAAAAAGGACACAATGATTAAGCCCACTCACTAAATATGGTGTCTAGTAAGTCCAACCCAATTGGTTCTGGCTTCATACCAAACACTATCTTTCTTCTTCTTCAATGGTTCCGAAAAACCACTTACGTCATCCAAAGACTCTCTCTCTACAATGTCATTAAACATGTAACTTTCTGAATTCACATTGGATTTAAGAAGTGAACCCTTTCCCTCAAAAGTGTAATTGTGTGTAATGATGTAGGAAATAAGAAAAAGAAGAAAAAAGTTGCATGCTTCCAACAAAAATAATCTTTCATTCTTCTTAGGTATGCACATACTCTTCTTCACTTTACCCAACTTATTTATTACACTTTTTATGATTATATATTATTTATCATTATATTATGCGAGTACACACCTTTTTCACTTTTTAGAATTTAAAATTATTAATTATTCTTTTAAAACGAGTGATTTTTTAGTCTTTGTATTTTCTTTTAAATCTTTGTTCAAAATTTGTAAACATTGATTAATTGTTGGATCTGAAAAAGGAGAAATAAAAGAAACATGTAAAAAAAAAGAGTAAAGTGAAATTGTTTAAATTTAGATTAAAAAAGTAAAAATGATATTTTTCAATTTATTATTATTATGTGTGTGTATTTTGCAATTTATTCATAATTGACATTTTTTCGTAAGAAACAAAATTTGGAAACAATGAAACACTTAAAAAAAATTATCAATCACTCGCATTGGTTAAGCCAATTCATACAAAAGTATAATGATTTTACATAATGATGATGATAATGACATTATTTTATTTATAATGTACTACAAATTTATATTATTAATACAAGTGTGTGAATAATAACATTAAACATAATATACATAAATATTATTTTATATTACTTATTCAAATTTTAATATTAAACATAAATATATATATATATATATATAAATGAAAAAATAAAAAAATGTGAATACTCTCGCACCTGTGTTTCATACTAGTAAGAATTTATGTTTAACACCACACGTGTTTCATACTAGTAAGAATTTATGTTTAACACCACACGAAGGAAACACTTCCGGCTTGTCCATACTTTTAAAAGGAAAATAAATAAATAATAGTGGATTATTTTAAAAAGGAAATTAAAAGTGAATGTTATTATACATATAAAATAGATAATTACATAGGGAACATGAAACTGAAATAAAACATGAAAATTATACTTGCATTTATTGTTTATTATTTTACTTTCCAAAAATAAAAATTATTGTGTATGTAAAAAAGGGTGCCTAATAGCAAAAACAATCCTTCTCTTTTTTTTCTAAACGAAATTGGGTTGAGTCCAACTTTTTTTTTTCTCTATGTCTCTTCTTTTTTAAAACCAAATTGAGCTGGGCAGAAAACATGTTTTTTCTCTCTCTTTTTTTTATATTTTTTTAAAAACGAAAATACAAATAAAAATTAATAAAATAATAAAAAGAAATAAATAATTTTAAAGATTTATATTTTTTATTATTTTTATTTTTATTTTAACATTTTTTATTTTTTATTATTTTTATTGTACCATAGCGATATTGGGTGTTGACAAATGTGTTGTCATTTCACAAAGAAAGTATGTTTTTTTAATACTTTGGAGGAAAGCTTATTAGGAAAAGAATTTAACACCTATGATTTTGATTAGGTGCTTAAATACAACAAAACATAAAACATGATCATGTATCGTCGGTAAGACAAATGTTTTATTTAAATAGCAGATCATGTAATACACAAATGTTTTGTTTAACAGACGATATTTTGAAATTATTTCCTTACATCTAATAATAAGCACCTAAATTAAGTTAACCTCCTATTACTCAAATATCTATACACATATTTTATTGTTGCAAGAAATGTTCATTGTTTTCGTCTTACCAAAGAGATAAGTTCAAGTCCAAATACAAGTCAATATCAAATGATCTATTGGAGAAGAGTTGAAGTTGCATTCTTCAACAACTTTCTGACATAGAGAATTTCAACTCTAACTCAGTTGTTTGCCTTGTACGGGGTGCACTTGTACAATGAATTGGTGCAAAAGGTTATGCTATTCAGGGAGATGAGTATTGTCAATAATCAAGGGTATTGCGTAAAGTAGTATACTATTTAAATATGCATGGAGTGAATTTAATGCAATGTTCATATTTAAGCTTATCAGACACAGAAAGGACATGCTTGAAAAGAGGAAGCTACTCAACGACCAAAAATTGCCTTCTATAATGACTATCTTTTTCTAGCTTCTATAAAAAGCATCTTATCAAGAAGAATAAATAGGTAGTGAGGTTGCATTGTTCCAAAATTCTTCTTAGATGTTGAGCATTCCTCAAAGCTTATAAGAAAAAGAAAAAAGAGAACTCAATGCTTAGTCAAAGATTTTGTCAAATCCTTCGATCTAGAAAAACTTCAAGAAAAACACTTTGAGTGTTCATATAGAAAAATAGGAAATAATGTTTATCATTATGTTCATCGTAAGACGCAATCATTTCCTAGAGAACAAACAAAATTATTAGAATTAGAAGAAAGAGCATGAACCTTGTACTCGTTATGAGACACAATTCTCTCTAGTAGACAAATCCTATGATCTGATGATCATGGAAATACTTAACCTTCCTACCTCAACTAGGAGTGACTATTTGGCAAATACCCGTTAAGCTAGGAGTTGCTTGGTAAAGAATACTCAAGGGAGTAGTCAGGAGTTGCTTGGTAAAGAATACTCAAGGGAGTAGCCAAGAGTAACTAGATGTCCAAATAATACTCATTTATCCAGGAGTGGCTTGGTAAAGAATATTTGTCTAGCCATGGTTGACTAAGATTCAAAAGAATACTCAATTAAGCCAAGATCACTTATGTCAAGAATACTAAAGGGAGTTAACCAGGAGAGACGATGAGTCCAAACAATATTTAAGGGTTTTGTCAAGAGTGACTACAAACCCAAAGAATACTTGTACTTTATAGCATTAGTCTACGTAGTAGAACTCAATTTGTTGATTGAGATATGGATGTAATCTCTTGCGAC